>NC_086319.1:361422662-362120220 GCF_036172605.1 Pelobates fuscus
TGCCTGTTCTACTTCCTGACCAGCTAGGAGAATGACGTTCGGGAGATTGGGACTACCGACTGGGGGGAGCATATGCTACCTAAAAGCCAGATGGAGCATTCGTCAGTGTTCGCACAGGAACTCCTGAAAGCGGACCGGCCGTTGCCCCCTTTTCTCTGGAATTGTTTTGGGCTATCACCTCATGGCCAGCTGGTCAGAACTTTAAACAAAGGGCGATTCTGTTCTAACAAATGGATCTGAGCACTATTTGGACAACTTGGGCACTTAGATCGAGGCTAATCAAGGATATACATTTTGTGGGGTGCCTGTGGAATATGACTGTGTTTTTTGGGGGTGTTTTCTGTATTTTTAATGGGGTTTCCTGTAACTGAGAGATAATTTAGTTACTAGGTTTTGACTCCATCATCTCCCAGACACAGGGACGCCTGGGAGGGGTTTGTGTTTGTTTAAATGGAGACCCCATTCTGAGGGTCTTTGCAAAGAAGAGTGAGTGTTGTGTGGATATTTATAGGAAAATAATAGTAAACAGATTGAGAATTACCCACTAATTTAATTCTCAGATCCCAAGAACGTTTATCGTTATAAGTGAAATGTATATCATATCAATTAGTCACAGATTTTTATAAAAATAGATAATATTTATGTTTATATTCAAATGATAATAATATAAGTAACATGCATGATAATAATCAATGGAATTTCAGTATAACACAATATGCAATACAAAGTGGTAATATAAAAACATCTCCTAATGACTAAGACGTAGCTTAGAATCTACAGCATTAGGCCGTCAAGACATTTATGACCCTTTCTTCACAGAGAAGGAATGTGAAAGTTTCACAGGGAGAAGAGCTGCAGCATAAAGCAATAAAAACTTAGCTGACGGAATAAACCTTTCAATGCTGGCTAGACCTCTTCTAGGGATTTAAGATCTACGCCTATGTAATTTTAAATAAAATAATATTTAAACAGTCAGTAATCACTTCCTTGTTCCATCCAATGAGAAATATTACTATGTTATATAAGCTGATATTTTAATTAATTTGTCTAACAGATATTTTATCTTATTTTAGAGCAAATCAATACAGCTGGATAAATGTCACGATATGCTAACGTGATATTTCACATAAATACAGAATTAAGGTTTTATCTGCAAAATAAAAGTGTAATAATGTATTTCTTATTAATAAGATTTCTAAATATGGAAATCTGAACGTGCTTTTATCCAGTCATATATCATGCTATTAATTGTAATTAATTTTAATTTAATAATGGAAGCCAGTATAATTACCAGTAAATAGATATTCTCACCAGATGTTCTCAGGTAGCTAAGTGTCAAGGAATGTTTCTCTCTTGCTCTGCATGGAGTGTCTTGCCCCCGACTGCTTCAATCTTTAAATCCTCCTCCTAGCATTTTCTTGATTACTCTGATTGCCCGATTCTGCCTGCTCTCTTCCCTTGTCTTAACTTTTTAAAGGGAAAATTCCTTTGTTTGTCACTGGTTTATTACCCAATGGGGACACTGTGGGTGTGGTTCCCTTCTAGGTAACCATTTTAGTATTTGGACTATAGATGGCAGTCTTGTCCCACTAAACATACCTATCCAGGAAAGCGTTAACTTTTCCTGGTGGCTATTTTGACGTCATTTTCGTTATCTTTATGGTTACTATAATTTTATATTTTCTGTCAGATCAAGAGGTTTTCTTCAGACTATGTGTCTCCATATTCTGTAGTAATTCCTAATATGACAGTTTGTGATACTACAAATGACCCCTAAATACAATGGGAATCTGTTAGGTATAGAAAGTAAAATAATTATTTAATCTTCTGTCACCTATGTCTGGGTTTAGAATTTATTCTATTCCATTAGCATTTTAGACAGTCTGTCCATCCCCCGTTCTCAATGTCTTATCTATTTGGTTTGTATATACTACACATTCCATTCAGCTCGGGCAAAGCAGTCAGTTTTAGAGAAAGGATAGAAATTTTGTGTCTCTTTGTTAACTTGAGAATAACAAAATGGAGTCTGGTCTGTTCAAATTGACTTCAGAATATACACTTTGTATTTCTATCATAGCACAAAATGTCTGCCGATATAAATACCCTGACAGTGTGTGCAGAATAAAATCAGTTGTACTCCCAGAACTGTGAGTCATCCAGTTACTAGGGAGGGATAGAGCTATTCACTTCACAGCACCCTGTTCCAGAGTTCATGTCTTCACGAATCCAGAGGAGAAAAGTCCTTGTCAGGACTAGAGCTTCATTACAGAGGTGTTTCCTGGGGCAGTGCTGCACAGCGCACTGACATTCAGTGTCTCCACCCTCTGCATGAAGACACTGAACTTCCCTCATAGAGGTGCCATGATTCATATGCTGATTGGCCATGACAGCATTTGGCCCCACCCCTGGTCCACCTTCTTGTCTGATCATCCGTATTGACAATCCGAGCCAATCCAATGCTTATATTATGATTGACTGAGATCATCACTTCTGATTATGTCAGCCAAGGAGGCAGATCAGGGACAGAGCCAGCACCAGCAGACTGGAATAAAGGCAAGAACATATTTTAGTGCATAGTTTAAGATCTCTGGTATTTAGTAAAGATAGACACAGGATATGGATTTATAGTTGTCTCTAAGATGTAATTTATGTATTCAGAAAACCTTTCCTCCAAAAAGTTTTATAATCCATTTCACAATACCATAACTAATAATTAGCACCACAGTATAGTATATATTAAAATTATTTTCCCCACTCTTAGAAAGACAATGATAAGGACCACTGTGTACGGCTTGCCCAAGGGAACGGACTGCGGGCAGATGTCTGGAAGGAGTTCATTCAAAGGTTTGGAGACATCAAAGTCTATGAGTTCTACGCAGCAACAGAAGGAAACGCAATTTTTTTCAACTACACTGGAAAAGTTGGGGCTGTTGGTAGATCCACCTCCCTCTTTAAGGTTAGACTTCATATTTTATTTTTAAGAAAAATACAAAACTCATCATACAAACATTGTGTGTATAATCAGTAATAGCATGAGGTTCCATGGGTTACACACAATTGAATTTACTTTTCAGATTGCTTGCATAATACATAGGACATCTTGCAGAGGTACAAGACTCGGCTTTTAAAACATACAGATTGGTTTCAAGAGATTAATAAAGACAATTAAGAAGATGAAAACAGAAGTAAATAATATAAATTATAGGGTTATTCATTAAAGGAGAAGAAAGCAATCGTTGGCACTCTTTGGTTTGTGACTACATCTCCCTTTAATACTCTTGCAGTCATAATACTGGTAAAGCTTCATGGCCGAACTAACCCACCTATCCCTCCACTAAAGTGTTACTTGACACAAATTCAAAGTGGGTTTCAAACTTTAAGTAAAAATAACCAAGCTAATTATTCTACATTGACTTAAAATTTTAAATTCCCAACAATTCACCATTTAGTGAATAACCTTGTAATGCGGGAAGTTGCCACAATTTACAGGTTACTGAAAACACTTTAATATGAAGCACCTCAAGGTACTCATAACAGGCCTACTCACAAATTCAAGGTCAAAGAAGATTATGAAAACACAAAGGCTCCAAGGTAAACTGACCTCTCTAATAAGTTGGCTTTCCCTAACAAGGGAATTGCAGTAAATAAGTAACACAGAGGAGTAAATGGTTGAAAAGTATTGAACACATAACCACTGTTGCCCATTGTAGTAGTCTTGGTGCCAGGAGTGCCTTTGCACCCTTGTAGGAAAAGTAAACAAATAACTTACATGGGTCCAGTGGTATAGTAGGTATAGTGGTTATGGTGCTAGGAGTGCCCTTGCAAGAAAAGTAGACCACATACCTGCCTCCACCAGGCACCCACTGCTGATATCTCTGGAACCGGAAGTTTCTGTTTAGCTCCACTAAGCTAAACCTTGTCATACAGGACTAGCTCATTGGCTGAAAATGTTGGCTCCCAGCCAATGAGTGCCTCCCTGCACTGCCACACTTAGCTCAGTGCAGAGCTTTCCAGCTCCAGAGAAGATGTCCAACCCCAAGTAGGTTGTCAAACCGTCCTCAGTTTGACTAATTACCCTGCAAGGGTCCTGGAAACTATATCTATAAAAACGAATTTAGCAAATTTTTAAACAGTTGTTTCTTCTTGTTTCAGTTCTTTAGACCTTATGAACTAATCAAATTTGATGTGGAAAAAGAGGAACCAATTTGTGACAATGCAGGATACTGTGTGCACGTTGCAAAAGGTAAAAATCTTTGTGTTCTCTATGTTCTTAATTATTTTCCCAGATTCTGTAGTGTTTGCGAAAATAAGCCTCGTTGATAAAGTTAGAACATAAGCAAATTTACTGTGAAATGCAAACTTACAATAATAACGGTTAGTTGTGCTAAGTGAAAGAACGTGATCAGGGTTCAAATGAATGCAGGGCCAATACTACTAATAAGAAATAACAGGGATCAGAGCGACACAAAATAACAAAACAGTCAGTTAGAAACAGTCTGTTAATAAATTAGCTATACATAAAATAGGCTTATACTGTTCTACATTTTATAATTATCATTGGCGTTTATATAGTGCCAGCTCATTTTACATTGCTTCATAATATTATTAAGGAAACTTTAACAACACATTTTGACAGAAACAATAGATTCATGAGACCAATGCTCAAAAGAGATTAGAATCTAGAGGAGATGGAATATAAAAACACAGTAGATAGGATAGAGTGGGCAACAGTAGGTGGAAAAATAAAAGAATTGGAAGGAGAGAATGAAAAGTGAAATGGACCTACTAATTGGGTTAGGGTTAAAGTAATGACAGCTACCCTGGGAGTCCACAGGCTATTCGGAAGATATGGGTTTTAAAGGATTGAAGAGTAGTGGAAAGTCTGATGGGGTGTGGCAGGCTGTTCTGTAAAAATAGAGTTGTCCACGAGAGGTCCTGTAAGCGTGAGCTAGCACTCACCAACAGAAGAAGGGATGGCTGAAAAGTAGGGTACCTATGAAGTAGTGAAGAAATGTAGCGAGGGACAGAGGTGCTGAGCAGGTTGTAGGTTAAAGATAATGTTTTTAAATGAAATCCTGGAGGTTACAGGAAGCCAGTGTAACAACTGACAGAAGGGTGACGTGTGAGAGGAGCAATGGAAGAGAAAAATAAACCTGGCAGTAGCATTTATTATGGACTGTAGGGACACAGTATGGTGTTTGTAGAGACCAATTAGGAGAGAATTACAGTAGTCAATGCGAGAAATTACAAATGCATAAGCAAGTTCCTTATTAGCAATTTGGATATAAAGGGGCAGATGTGGGCAATGCTTTTACAGCAGAATTGGCAGGATTTGTTGACAGACTGGATGTGAGGCATGAAGGTAAATGCCAGAATCAAAGATGGCACCAAGGCACTACGCTTTCAAGGACAGGCTGTTGCATGTACCACCAATGTAGCGGAGAGCTGATATTCCAAAGGTTCTCTCCACTTAAAATCCCAGTGAGGCTCAGGAAAAAGTATTATAAATCCATAAGGCAATAATTCCACCAGGCAAAATAATCCAACCATATCCCAACATCAATCCCAATGACTGGTCGACACACAGCATCAGGAGCAGAACTGGCTTTTAATTCACACAACCTCCTTTTAAGACATTCTCCCATGCAAGGGAGGGATTTGCAATAGTTAGGACAGTAGCCAATAATGTGACAGTTACCTCCTACACATCTCCTCCCCTCAGTGTGACACATAATCCCATTAAATATACTGTACTTTTACCCAAAATCTGGATGTACCCTAAACCAAGCAGATAGCCTAATACTTAGTAACCCCTGGTAGTCCTGATCTGGGTGACTAACATATCCAAAATTCACCCAGATCGGACCAGGGGTTCGGGAGTTAGGTGGAGGGTGAAGTTTGACCGACCGCACACGAGGTGGTATCCGAAAAAGGCTCCATGTGTTTTGGCCCTGCAGTTGGTCTCCGTTCGGGAGTTAAAATATATAGAAATGCTTGCCATCCACAGCTAATCTTACATTTGCCTGTATTCCCTCGTTCGGTACATTTATTTTACCGAACGGGGGGCTGACTAGTCCCTCCATTCGGGAGTTATGGAGCTCTGGAGGTCTCAGCGGTGTTCGGGTGTTTGAGTGTCCGATTTGAGTTCCAGACACTCGACGACCAAACACCGCTGAGATTTTCGTGCGTAAGATGGCTGCCGCACGTGGTTCGTTTGCCGAACGGCGACCACACAGGCACATAGAATGCATCAATTAGGCTGCGGTTTTAGAGAGTGTGAACGCTTAACGAGGCGCACACTTCTCACTGGGGTGGTCTGACGGTTCGGTAGTTTTCATTCGTATGAAAACTACCGAACTCTCATACGTAAATTACATACACTTTTAGATATACATCTATTATGCGAATACATTTATGCGAATACATTTTCACATGAATTCTTGAGGACAGCCTTACTACAATCTGCTACAACCAACTTTCAGGGAGAGACAGAGGAGGATTATTATTATAAGGAGGGGAAGTAGAAAGTTTTAGACAGATTGAGTTTTAGAAAGCGGGAGGACATCCAATTGGGGATGGACGAGTGGCAACTGGACTCGTTCTATGACAGCAGAAGAGAGATTAGCAAAAGAATGTCATCAGCATGCCGGTGGTAGTGCATTTGTCATAGCTCTACCAACTATCCAATATGACAAAAGCATTTATTATATATTTTATCATATGGGTTGGCAATCTTCCTCACTCCAAATGTTGTGCACTACATCTCCCATAATGTTCTTTAAGCCATAATGCCGGCAAAGAACCAGGAGATATATAGTCATCGACATCTGGAATGCCAAAAGGTTGTCTACCACTGCTATATCAAATTAAATAGAATGATATTGTTTCTCACAAACTCTTTCTCAACAGCATGATATAATAATTAGCTTCTTCTGCAGTTGCCATTGTTGATCTCTTGGTTGTAGTTTGGTGAGTGCATGTGCAGTCATATCATATGATGAGCACCACTGGATGTGAATAACTCATTGTTCTTTGAAGTAACTGAGCAGGTGTTACTTCACATCAATGTGATTAGTATTGATATTGTTTCTATCAACCGGTACAATTTAACCAGTACAATATTATTTCTATCAACCAGTACAATAACTACGTATATCTCTTTAATAGAAACTATAATAGACCCTTCTGACCCCAGACGTTCTTTGATTGAGGCTGATATTACCTGCCAGAAGGGCTATATATGTACATGCAAAGATATTCAATTGAATGTGCATACCCAAGTATATAAGTAGTCGCCCTCAATCTTAAATAACTTAAGTAGACAGACGGTGGATCTATTAAGAAGGCTCCGTTGTATCCCCTTTTTATACACCAGCACACACTGCACTGATTTTGATTGATCACTGTTTTTCATTTTGGTTGACATATTAGTATCAAGTGTCTTTAGATGTAATAAAGTTTTTTTAACATTTGTAATTTATCTGCTTTTGAGTTGCTTATCCTCTGTATGGGTAAAACCTGTGGCCATATATTGAAATCTGGTACCTGGTTTAATATTGGGTCTTCTTCCTCAATATACAGGCTTATAGGACTCTTTTCTTTTTCTGTTACTCTATCAGATAATAGGGTTCCACACATGGCCTATCCTCATTTACATGAGTCATCTTATCTTCAAAAGCTTAGCCAATTGTGTCTTAGCGTTAGTATGTTCTGTTTGCCTTTTTATAAAGTACTAATAACTTAATTATAATACAATAAAATATATTTAGGTATAACCAAGATAGTTTCTCAGGATTAAACTGTAACCAAATTAAACAAGGCATATATTATAATTTGCTGTAATCTATTCAATTATTGTACATTTTGTACAGACTCTTTGGCTCTACTTTGTTACAGGAGAGGTTGGCCTTCTCATTGGTAAAATCACTAAAAAAGCGCCATTCGTGGGGTATGCCGGAGATAAGTCTTAGACAGAGAAGAAGATACTTAAAGATGTGTTCCAAAAAGGAGACCTGTATTTCAACAGTGGAGATTTGCTGATGGAGGACAAAGATGGTTTTCTTTATTTTCATGATCGTGTGGGAGACACTTTTCGGTGAGATATAACAACATACAAAATTATATATACCACTAATGACTTGTCCGTTACAGTTGTGATATGATGCTGGAGCTTACAACATGAGGCATATACTGTACATATATAAACAATTGGCATGAACTGCACAATAAATGTCCTGGTGTAACCACTCACTGGCCTTGAATACGGTCATGCTTAAAGGAGATCTCCTAAGTCCATGAAAGCAAAAAAAAAATTTTTTTAAATAAATACTTTCACACCCCCCTGGATTGCATTTTGGCTTATTTCTCATTCTCAGTTCCTCTACCAGAGGCCTGGAAGTCCGAGGTTTTTGCATAATATCTTAGCTGTTCCTAAAAGTGCACTCTTCAGATGTCCCACATAGAATCTTGTAGGTTACAGCTCTGATTGCTCCTATCACAGCTACTACCTTCACTTCCCACATCCTTCTTAGGTCGTCTTTAAGTGCTCTCTAATTGTTCACCTTTTTATTTTCCTTCTTCTCGATGTTATGGACATGTGGTATTTCCACATTCAACACCACTGCAGTCTTCTGTTCCACGGTAGACACAATATCAGGTTGATTGGCCTGTACTTGCATATCTGTTTAAATCTGTCATTCTCCGCTACTCTTTGTGGTATCTCCCACATGGAGTACGGCAGGCCATACTCATATTCTGCATATAATTTTGTACACAATCCCAGCAACTTGGGTTGTGTCTCTCAATGTAGGCTGTCCCTGTTGCACCCAACTACTATGTCCTCGATTGTCTCAGAGGCCTTTTTGCACAGTCTGCACCTTGAGTGTAGTAAACTCCTGTTCTGTTGATCTGGTGCTGAGTGCCTGTTCAGACACTGCTAGGATTAGTCCTGTATTTCAGTCCTGCTTTTTTCCAACCTGTCCTTTGAAACTTATTACCATGACAGTAGGGTTGGTTGCCATCCAGTTCCTGTCGGTTTGAGAGATCTGTTGAAAGTGGGTTTCGGGGAGCAAATTCTACATTCACATGGGGAGGGGCAGAGGTAGAAGGAAAAGTATGCGACTGTTTAAAAAGCAGGTGTCCAAGCTCTTTTGATAAATCACGCCAAAAAGATTTAACTGCTATGCACTTAGGGGAACGTGTCATGGGTACTTGTCTGCCCTGATGCTGCCCCCTCTCACGACTCGTGCCTGAGATACAGTTAAATGAATAATTGGGTGTATATAAAGGACAAAAATAAACACACACAAACTTTGCTGTGTGATACAGATCAAAGTCATGAGATTGAAATTATGAACTTTTTTTACATGTAACAGGAAAATCTAGCACATAAAATATTAACCCCTTCAGGACCGCTGACGGTTCAGGACCGTCAGCGGTAAAACGTGCGTTTGGACCGCAGACGGTCCTGAACCGTCATAACGGTCTGGGGCTACTTACCTGATCGCCGTCGGTCCCCCGGCGGCGATCAGCACTCCTCCCGGTCCAGGGGGACTGCCTGTGTGCCCGGGCAGTCTCCCCTCGGCAGATTAAGACCCCACGGCCACGTGATCACTCGATCACATGACCGCAATAGGTGTCCATGTGTCTGCCTGCAGGGGGACTGTTTGTGCTGACAGGCAGTCTCCCTGCAAGTGGAAAATAAAAAATAAAGTTACAAAATAAAGCAATAATTTTTAAAAAATTATAATATGTATATATATATGATATATATACATGTATTATATCTATATATAATATATGTATATGTATCATATATATAATGTCATACTAAGTGTATTTTTATATTTATATATACGTATATTAATATAAAAATACACTTATATTTAAATTACACACAAATATATACAATATATATAATTACTATATATATGGTATATATATATTATTATAAAATACAAATAATATGTTAATAAAAATAAATAACAAAAAATAAAAATAATTTTTAATAATTAAAAAAATTTATATATATATATATATATATGCAATTTTATTCTAACAGTATTTTGATATTGATATATATATATATATATATATATTTATATCAAAATACACTTAGAATGTAATGATATATATCTATGTATAAATAAATAAATAAAAATACTACGAAATATACATAATTACATAAATAATTTCATAAATATACACATAGACGTCAAATATATAAATATGTATATATATTAAAATTCTACGTGCGTATTTATGTAATATTTTTACCTAATTAAGTAATTTTAATGATTGCAATTTGAGGGACCTGCCTGCCAGCCAGCCCAGGCCGAAAGTCCAGATAATTTAATTTGCTAGCACTGTGTTTACCCCTGTAACTTTCTATGACACCCTAAAACCTGTACATGGGGGTACTGTTTTACTCGGGAGACTTCGCTGAACACAAATATTAGTGTTTCAAAACAGTAAAACATATCACAGCGATGATATTGTCATTGAAAGTGAAGTTTTTTGCATTTTTCACACACAAACAGCACTTTCATTGAGGATATTATTGCTGTGATACATTTTACTGTTCTGATACACTAATATTTGTGTTCAGCGAAGTCTCCTGAGTATAACAGTACCCCACATGTAGAGGTTTTATAGTGTTTGTGAAAATTACAGGGTCAACTATAAGGCTTGATTTTACTTTTTTTTTTATTGAAATTTGTCAGGTTGGTTAGGTTGCCTTTGAGAGCGTATGGTAGCCAAGGAATGAGAATTAGCCCCATGATGGCATACCATTTGCAAAAGAAGACAACCCAAGGTATTGCAAATGGGGTATGTTCAGCCTTTTTTAGTAGCCACTTGGTCACAAACACTGGCCAAAGTTAGCGTTTTTTGCATTTTTAACACACAAACAAATATAAATGCTAACTTTGGCCAGTGTTTGTGACTAGGTGGCTACTAAAAAAGACTGGACATACCCCATTTTGAATACCCTGGGTTGTCTACTTTAAAAAAATATGTACATGTTAGGTGTGTTTCGGGGATTTATGACAGATAATGGTGTTACAATGTCACTATTGATACATTTAAAATACATATATATATTGAAACAGCAATTTCCTACTTGTATTTATAGGCCTATAACTTGCAAAAAAAAAAGCAATAAAGCATGTAAACACTGAGTGTTTTTAAACTCGGGACAACATTTTGAATCTATTTAGCAGTTTTTTTCATTAGCTTTTGTAGATAAGTAAAAGATTTTTCAAGTAAAAGTCCAAAAACATGTTTTTTTTTAATTTTTTACCATATTTTATTATTTTTTTTAAATATAATATATGAAATAATACAAATAATGGTATGTAAAGAAAGCCCTTCTTGTCTTGAAAAAAACAATATATAACTTATATGGGAACCGTAAATGAGAGAGCGGAAAATTACAGCTTAACACAAACACCACAAAAGTGTTAAAACTGCTCTGGTCCTTAACGTACAAACATCGCAAAAACAGGCCGGTCCTTAAGGGGTTAATTGTCCACCCACACGAATAACTGAATGATGAAATCACAATCAGACAAAAGCTTTTCACTTCCCCCTACTGGCCAAGTCCTGTCATCACGTGACACCATTGCATGTCTCCATTTCTGCTACATTCACACATTCTCTGTCCCGTACTGCATCCCATGATAAGATATCCGGCTAGTTAGAAGGAAAAGAGAGGAGAGGGAAACGGCTGAAAAAAGAGAGGATACAGAGTTTGTTTTTAGTATGAGAGAGATGAGATCTCTTGTGAGATGGATAGACACTGGGTTGAGCGATTTAAAGAGAGGTTGACATAGGATATGGGTATTTTTAAAAATGCATAAGCGTCCTTCCAACACCACCACCACCAGATACAAAACACTCTGAAATGTTTGAAGGTTTGATAGCTGAATATAATCATCACTATAAAGTAAGTGTTGTGTGTTAAAAGCATTATACAAAAAACAATTATAAAAATACCTCTATCTTAAACTCTGTGAACTTCCAGCTGCTACCACACTGTATGTGCAATCCTCCAAAAACACACAAACATGTAAAAAAAAAAAAAAAAAACTGTGCAGTGCTATTTAACTCTTAGAGTGCAATATTTGGTTAACAATAAAATTGATAAAACACTTAACTGATATTTTTTGTCTTGAACCATCAGGTGTTTAGAACTTTAAATTAAAAAAAAAATATGTAATAGTGTAAAACCTTGGAATATTTATAGGAAAATAAAGTATTAATGGAACACTCATATTGTTCAGAACTACCGGTAATTAACCTAGCTCTGGTGTAGAGGCTTTTATGGTCCGTTTTGGGCTACCACTCCCCACTTCTATGCAGCAATTCCAAAGGATGACCATTTACTCCCAGGATATCTCAGGGTAAAGGGAAATATGCAAAATAGTATAATATCACTTTTGGAGTATCTACAGCTTATATAGTAATTGTTATACTCACAAAACTGGAGCCTATAACCTGGCTCAATGTTGGTGCTCTGTATGGTATAGGGCCATCCTCCTTCTTTGCCAGCATGGGAATAGAGATGAATGATTAGTAGTAAAAAAAAAAAAAAACAACTGTATACTATACTTTTTTCAATAATTTGAAAAGCAATAAAAAAAACAACAAAAAGTACAACTATAAAATCCCAATCAATATTTCAAAGTCTTTATGGTGGTTCCGTTAACTCATTTTGCCGTTTTGTGACTTTCTCAATCCAGTATATATTGAAGTTTTACACTATTGCATATTTTTTATTTAAATATATACACACCTGATTGTTCAAGACAAAAAAAAAAAAATAAAACAGCTAAGTGTTTTATCCATTTTATTATTCACCAACTGCACATATTTTGCACTTTACGGGTTCTATAGCGCTCCAAATGTTTTTTTTGGGTTTTTTTTTTTTTTTTGGAGGGGGGGGGGGGGGGTAAATCTGTATACCACATTGCTGTATGCTGAGGGTTCTATCTTCTAAATATTGGAATCCTGGTCGAATGATTAAGGTACTTTCCTAAGGTACTTTACAAATTTGTAATTAAACTAAGTCCCACACACTATTTCCTATTTTAATTAGGTCCATTTATAAGCTACAGACAGCGAGATCTCATGCCAGGCTACTTACAAAACCTGCTGAACTCCCTGACTGCAGAAATATCAGTTCTACTGCATACAAAGAAAAATCATATCTATAGCTGCTTTGTTTCTATTACAATAAAATGGGTGCACAATGTGGGGGTGATTAGGGACTGATGCTCAAACACCTAAAAAGTGGTATCCCCTACACCACTTAAAAATACATAGTATACATACATAAAAAGGTGGAGCTCAATGCAGCAAATATTCTGAAAAACAAGATAATGCAGCAAAATAGTGTAACACAGTATATGTAAAATTTGGTTTAAAAATATATAATGGTGTCACTCACAAGCCTGGAGTCATACCGTCATATGACTCCGGTAGTATATGCCTCTGGACCATTCAAGGTTGTCCAAACCCCTTCTGTATGAGGTGTTTTCCTTTAAAGTGCTGTAGTTCTTCTTTCCAGTGCTTTGGAATAATAGATACACCAGGTCCAGGATAGTGAATCCAATAAAATGCTTTATTTCTTTAAAATCAAAGAATAAAAATAAATAAACGAATCTGTGCCAGGTAAATACCTGGATAGACTAAGTAGTCCAATATCAAATGTCCAAAACGCGTTTCGCCTTGTTAAAAGGCTTCCTCAGTTGGTTGTTCTGTCTCTTCCTCCCTTCTCCTGTTTTTAAATCGCCCGCTTCAGGTTGTTAATTGTTTGTATTTCCGGTCTCTCATTTCCGGTTTTTCGTTTCGTGGAACGCACGTGCGTTCCACTGTGCGTCCTTGCTTCCTGAATCATCATTCTAGTGAAACGCACCTTGTGTTCGGTTTCCGCTTCCGGTTCCGCGGTCAGTGGAACGCACTTGCGTTCCAACGAGTGTTATCACGGACACCTTTGTTTTACCTTCTAGACATTAATGCATGAGGTTTAATCTATATACAGATAACACCATCTTTAGTGGTAGACCTTATTACTATTATCCCTAATTTTGTGTATCCTTCAAGGGTGACTTCATTCCTGTTCATATATATTCCCAATATTGCATATACATCCACTTTCAAATATATTTTAAAGAAGAAAACATTAAAAAGACCTTGTCAATAAAAGCAATGTTAATATATATCCTAAAAATATATATGAATAAAATCAAATGATAATTTAAAACCCATTTCTTTAAAAAAATCATTGATAAAAATGCACCATGTTAATTCATAAAATGGCATAATTCAAAATCATTATTTAACCCATATGGTATCATCGTGTTAAAATTGTAAATGAATTTCATCTCCTCCCTTCCAATCTTTTTAATAAAATCGCCACCTCTCCAATCTTTCTTCACTGTTTTGATTGCCATAAAAGTTAGCCCTTCAGGGTTAAGGTTGTGAACTTTTTTAAAATGATTCGAGACACTGTGTGTCTCTATCCCATTTCTTATGTTCCTTATATGTTCTGCCACTCTTGTGTTTAAGTTGCGGATTGTTCGGCCTACGTATAAAAGGTTACACGGGCATTTTAAAACATATATTACCCCCTTTGAGTGGCAGGTTAAATGGTCTTTTATTTGAAACTTTCGGTTTATGATGGGCTCCACATCTATTATGTGACGTTTTTTGCTTTTAGTATTTCTGCATGCCAGGCACTGCCCACACCCATAGAAACCATTGCTCATATTAAAAAAGGTTTTATTGGTTTGTGTTGTGTCCTTGTTGCAACTTTTTACCAGCGTGTTTCTTAAATTCTTTGCTCCTCTATATATTATTTTAGGTTTGTCTGGTAGAATGTTTTTAAGGACAGGGTCGTCTTTCAAGATGTGCCAGTATCTATTTACAATTTTGTTTATCTTCCTATTATTTCCATTAAAACTACATATAAATGGGGTGTTGTGCCCGCCCCATTTTGGGTTCTTCTTTTTGTCTTTATAAATTAAAGTGCTCTCTCGTGGGATCTTGAGGACGTCTTCTAAGGCTGCTTGGAGTTTTGTTTCCTCGTACCCCTTTTGCAAAAATTGTTTTTTAATCTTATTTGCTTGTATTATGTAATCGCGATCCTCTGTACAGTTGCGTCTAATACGCAAAAATTGGCCTTTTGGGGCATTCATTAGCCAGGGTGCGTGATGGCAGCTTTCCTTACCGATGTATCCATTGGCATCTACCTCTTTGAAGTGGTTTTTTGTTACGATCCGTGAGTCCATTATGTTAATTTCTAAATCTAAAAAATTAATTTGTTTAGTGCTAATCTCTGCGGTTAAAACAATGTTCCATTTATTGGTGTTCAAGTGTGTGATAAATTGGTTTAAATCTATGTTAGTGCCTGTCCAAATAAAGAATATATCATCTATAAAACGGCGATAGCACACCAAGTTCGCCCCCCATGGGTGTCCTTGGTATACAAACTGTTCCTCCCAATAAGCCATAAACAAGTTGGCATAGCTTGGGGCGAACTTGGTGCCCATCGCCGTTCCCCTAATCTGTAGATAGAAGGTCTCATTAAACCAGAAAAAATTGTTGGTTAAAATTAAATGGATGCCTTCTAAAATGAATAAAATTTGTTCTTCTTTAAAATTATTCTTCTTTAAGAAATATTGCACTGCTTCCAAACCTTTTTCGTGTGGTATAATGCTGTAAAGAGAGGTCACATCACACGTCACTAAAAAATTACCTTCTTGCCACGTTATTGCCTCAATTAGTTGTAGGATGTGTATGGTGTCTTTCAAATATGCTGCATTTCGGACCACTAGGGGTTGTAGTAAGTGATCGAGATACTCAGATACTTTTGCTGAGATAGAATCTATCCCAGATATAATGGGTCTCCCTGGTGGATTATCCTTATTTTTATGTACCTTTGGGAGGTGATAGTACACTGGAGTTTTGGGGTGTGGAGTAGATAAATACTTAGCCTCCTTAGTGGTTAATATTCCCTTCTCTAACCCTTTTTCAATATAATCGTCAAATTTCTTTTTGATATTTTCGATTGGGTTCTTCTCTAATTTCTGGTATGTCTGTGAGTCTGAGAGGATCCGTTCTGCTTCCTGTAAATATTTGCTATTTTGCATAACCACTACACCGCCCCCTTTGTCCGCCTGTTTAATCACTATCTCCTTATTTTGTTTTAATTCCTTCACTATTCTTTTTTCTTTACTAGACAAGTTTTGATGGTATTTGTTCAAAGGTTTAATTTTCTTTATTTCTTTCATTACCATTATTTCAAAAGTTTTAATCTCATCTGAGATAAGATGTTTGGGGAAGAAGTCCGATTTTGATTTAAGATCAGTATGTATGTACTCGGATATCTCTTCTTCCTTTTGTGGTTCTTCCTTGTTGTAAAAAAATTTTTTTAAACAGAGGTTTCTAATGAACTTGTTAATGTCTATGAAAAAATCGAACTTATTAAGATCAGAAGTTGGGGCAAATTTTAAGCCTTTCTGTAAAATTTCCACCTCCCCCATGGGTAGTTCCTTCCCAGTTAAGTTGAAGATTCCATCTGTATTTACCTCTTTCCTCTCTTCTCTTTGTGTGCTCCTTCTTCTGTTTCTATTTCTCTTTCCTCTGTTAGTGATCTCTGTCTTTTTCCCGGTGACTCCCATATTTTGATTGGGCGTATCTGTTTCAGCCTCTCTATTGCTGGGTCCTTCCGAAAAGGGATTGAGTGAGGTTCTTCCTCTGTCCTTTCTATTCTATTATTCCACTTCTCGGGAGATCGTCTATAATTTCTTTTTCTTCTCTCCTCTTCATTCCATCTCATGCCTTCCCTTTCTGATAGGTTTGATCGGACTACCTGGCTGTAGGTTCTATAGTTAGTCTGTCTTGGTGGGGGAGAATGGTTTCTCCTATAGTTTCCCCGTTGAGGGTAGTTTTGTCTCAATGGGTTTAGATCTTCCTGATCTCTTCTAACTTTTGGGTTAGTTTCTTTTGTTAATTTTTGTCTAGGTGTTACGGTTATTGTTTGCCCTTTATGCCTATTAGATTGTCTAGTTACAGAAGGTGATCTAGTCCTTCTTGCTAGTTTATTTCTGGGGGGTGATTTACTT
The DNA here is from genome assembly GCF_036172605.1 of Pelobates fuscus. Lineage (NCBI taxonomy): Eukaryota > Metazoa > Chordata > Amphibia > Anura > Pelobatidae > Pelobates > Pelobates fuscus. The sequence continues at coordinate 361,439,789 of NC_086319.1, forward strand.
CTTCTTCTTTCTATAGACCTCCTCCTTTTCGGGAAATCGTATTGCTTTTTGTATGGTACCTTTTTATAGTTCTGGTTTTTTAAAGTGTTTATATTGCCCGTTTTATAATCGTTCATATCTCTCAAATATTTACTCCTTTTTATTTCGATTACTTCTTTTTCAATTTTTTCTACTTTAGTTTTTATATCTCTCATTATTTGGCTGTATATTTCGGGGTTAGTGGTTTCACTTATTTTTTCTTTCCAGGTTATTATTTCTTTGTCTATTTGTGACAGGGTCTCCTCTCGTCTGGAGACGATGTACCCCATAGTGCTGAAGGAAAAACCCTCCAGCATTTTGTTCCATCCTGTCATGAAACCCTCATCTTCTCTATCAAAAGAGGGGCTTTTTTGGAATCTCAACCCTCTTGGTGTGATCCTTTCTCTCACGTATTTTTTCAAGGTGGCTATTTCCCATTTGATTTTCATTTCTCGTATAAGGGTTTTTTCTAGATTATATTTACATTTTTCTGAATCTACATATGGAATTTCATTAGGTAAATTCTCTGTTGAAGCAAACATTTGATCTATATCATTGGTTGAATATTCCCTATTTTCGTTTGAAGCCATATTATGGTGTTTCTTAATACCACCACTTTGTGCTAGGGGTTAAGTAATACAAATAATACAATAAAATGGGTGCACAATGTGGGGGTGATTAGGGACTGATGCTCAAACACCTAAAAAGTGGTATCCCCTACACCACTTAAAAATACATAGTATACATACATAAAAAGGTGGAGCTCAATGCAGCAAATATTCTGAAAAACAAGATAATGCAGCAAAATAGTGTAACACAGTATATGTAAAATTTGGTTTAAAAATATATAATGGTGTCACTCACAAGCCTGGAGTCATACCGTCATATGACTCCGGTAGTATATGCCTCTGGACCATTCAAGGTTGTCCAAACCCCTTCTGTATGAGGTGTTTTCCTTTAAAGTGCTGTAGTTCTTCTTTCCAGTGCTTTGGAATAATAGATACACCAGGTCCAGGATAGTGAATCCAATAAAATGCTTTATTTCTTTAAAATCAAAGAATAAAAATAAATAAACGAATCTGTGCCAGGTAAATACCTGGATAGACTAAGTAGTCCAATATCAAATGTCCAAAACGCGTTTCGCCTTGTTAAAAGGCTTCCTCAGTTGGTTGTTCTGTCTCTTCCTCCCTTCTCCTGTTTTTAAATCGCCCGCTTCAGGTTGTTAATTGTTTGTATTTCCGGTCTCTCATTTCCGGTTTTTCGTTTCGTGGAACGCACGTGCGTTCCACTGTGCGTCCTTGCTTCCTGAATCATCATTCTAGTGAAACGCACCTTGTGTTCGGTTTCCGCTTCCGGTTCCGCGGTCAGTGGAACGCACTTGCGTTCCAACGAGTGTTATCACGGACACCTTTGTTTTACCTTCTAGACATTAATGCATGAGGTTTAATCTATATACAGATAACACCATCTTTAGTGGTAGACCTTATTACTATTATCCCTAATTTTGTGTATCCTTCAAGGGTGACTTCATTCCTGTTCATATATATTCCCAATATTGCATATACATCCACTTTCAAATATATTTTAAAGAAGAAAACATTAAAAAGACCTTGTCAATAAAAGCAATGTTAATATATATCCTAAAAATATATATGAATAAAATCAAATGATAATTTAAAACCCATTTCTTTAAAAAAATCATTGATAAAAATGCACCATGTTAATTCATAAAATGGCATAATTCAAAATCATTATTTAACCCATATGGTATCATCGTGTTAAAATTGTAAATGAATTTCATCTCCTCCCTTCCAATCTTTTTAATAAAATCGCCACCTCTCCAATCTTTCTTCACTGTTTTGATTGCCATAAAAGTTAGCCCTTCAGGGTTAAGGTTGTGAACTTTTTTAAAATGATTCGAGACACTGTGTGTCTCTATCCCATTTCTTATGTTCCTTATATGTTCTGCCACTCTTGTGTTTAAGTTGCGGATTGTTCGGCCTACGTATGAAAGGTTACACGGGCATTTTAAAACATATATTACCCCCTTTGAGTGGCAGGTTAAATGGTCTTTTATTTGAAACTTTCGGTTTATGATGGGCTCCACATCTATTATGTGACGTTTTTTGCTTTTAGTATTTCTGCATGCCAGGCACTGCCCACACCCATAGAAACCATTGCTCATATTAAAAAAGGTTTTATTGGTTTGTGTTGTGTCCTTGTTGCAACTTTTTACCAGCGTGTTTCTTAAATTCTTTGCTCCTCTATATATTATTTTAGGTTTGTCTGGTAGAATGTTTTTAAGGACAGGGTCGTCTTTCAAGATGTGCCAGTATCTATTTACAATTTTGTTTATCTTCCTATTATTTCCATTAAAACTACATATAAATGGGGTGTTGTGCCCGCCCCATTTTGGGTTCTTCTTTTTGTCTTTATAAATTAAAGTGCTCTCTCGTGGGATCTTGAGGACGTCTTCTAAGGCTGCTCGGAGTTTTGTTTCCTCGTACCCCTTTTGCAAAAATTGTTTTTTAATCTTATTTGCTTGTATTATGTAATCGCGATCCTCTGTACAGTTGCGTCTAATACGCAAAAATTGGCCTTTTGGGGCATTCATTAGCCAGGGTGCGTGATGGCAGCTTTCCTTACCGATGTATCCATTGGCATCTACCTCTTTGAAGTGGTTTTTTGTTACGATCCGTGAGTCCATTATGTTAATTTCTAAATCTAAAAAATTAATTTGTTTAGTGCTAATCTCTGCGGTTAAAACAATGTTCCATTTATTGGTGTTCAAGTGTGTGATAAATTGGTTTAAATCTATGTTAGTGCCTGTCCAAATAAAGAATATATCATCTATAAAACGGCGATAGCACACCAAGTTCGCCCCCCATGGGTGTCCTTGGTATACAAACTGTTCCTCCCAATAAGCCATAAACAAGTTGGCATAGCTTGGGGCTAACAACAATTTTTTCTGGTTTAATGAGACCTTCTATCTACAGATTAGGGGAACGGCGATGGGCACCAAGTTCGCCCCAAGCTATGCCAACTTGTTTATGGCTTATTGGGAGGAACAGTTTGTATACCAAGGACACCCATGGGGGGCGAACTTGGTGTGCTATCGCCGTTTTATAGATGATATATTCTTTATTTGGACAAGCACTAACATAGATTTAAACCAATTTATCACACACTTGAACACCAATAAATGGAACATTGTTTTAACCGCAGAGATTAGCACTAAACAAATTAATTTTTTAGATTTAGAAATTAACATAATGGACTCACGGATCGTAACAAAAAACCACTTCAAAGAGGTAGATGCCAATGGATACATCGGTAAGGAAAGCTGCCATCACGCACCCTGGCTAATGAATGCCCCAAAAGGCCAATTTTTGCGTATTAGACGCAACTGTACAGAGGATCGCGATTACATAATACAAGCAAATAAGATTAAAAAACAATTTTTGCAAAAGGGGTACGAGGAAACAAAACTCCAAGCAGCCTTAGAAGACGTCCTCAAGATCCCACGAGAGAGCACTTTAATTTATAAAGACAAAAAGAAGAACCCAAAATGGGGCGGGCACAACACCCCATTTATATGTAGTTTTAATGGAAATAATAGGAAGATAAACAAAATTGTAAATAGATACTGGCACATCTTGAAAGACGACCCTGTCCTTAAAAACATTCTACCAGACAAACCTAAAATAATATATAGAGGAGCAAAGAATTTAAGAAACACGCTGGTAAAAAGTTGCAACAAGGACACAACACAAACCAATAAAACCTTTTTTAATATGAGCAATGGTTTCTATGGGTGTGGGCAGTGCCTGGCATGCAGAAATACTAAAAGCAAAAAACGTCACATAATAGATGTGGAGCCCATCATAAACCGAAAGTTTCAAATAAAAGACCATTTAACCTGCCACTCAAAGGGGGTAATATATGTTTTAAAATGCCCGTGTAACCTTTTATACGTAGGCCGAACAATCCGCAACTTAAACACAAGAGTGGCAGAACATATAAGGAACATAAGAAATGGGATAGAGACACACAGTGTCTCGAATCATTTTAAAAAAGTTCACAACCTTAACCCTGAAGGGCTAACTTTTATGGCAATCAAAACAGTGAAGAAAGATTGGAGAGGTGGCGATTTTATTAAAAAGATTGGAAGGGAGGAGATGAAATTCATTTACAATTTTAACACGATGATACCATATGGGTTAAATAATGATTTTGAATTATGCCATTTTATGAATTAACATGGTGCATTTTTATCAATGATTTTTTTAAAGAAATGGGTTTTAAATTATCATTTGATTTTATTCATATATATTTTTAGGATATATATTAACATTGCTTTTATTGACAAGGTCTTTTTAATGTTTTCTTCTTTAAAATATATTTGAAAGTGGATGTATATGCAATATTGGGAATATATATGAACAGGAATGAAGTCACCCTTGAAGGATACACAAAATTAGGGATAATAGTAATAAGGTCTACCACTAAAGATGGTGTTATCTGTATATAGATTAAACCTCATGCATTAATGTCTAGAAGGTAAAACAAAGGTGTCCGTGATAACACTCGTTGGAACGCAAGTGCGTTCCACTGACCGCGGAACCGGAAGCGGAAACCGAACACAAGGTGCGTTTCACTAGAATGATGATTCAGGAAGCAAGGACGCACAGTGGAACGCACGTGCGTTCCACGAAACGAAAAACCGGAAATGAGAGACCGGAAATACAAACAATTAACAACCTGAAGCGGGCGATTTAAAAACAGGAGAAGGGAGGAAGAGACAGAACAACCAACTGAGGAAGCCTTTTAACAAGGCGAAACGCGTTTTGGACATTTGATATTGGACTACTTAGTCTATCCAGGTATTTACCTGGCACAGATTCGTTTATTTATTTTTATTCTTTGATTTTAAAGAAATAAAGCATTTTATTGGATTCACTATCCTGGACCTGGTGTATCTATTATTCCAAAGCACTGGAAAGAAGAACTACAGCACTTTAAAGGAAAACACCTCATACAGAAGGGGTTTGGACAACCTTGAATGGTCCAGAGGCATATACTACCGGAGTCATATGACGGTATGACTCCAGGCTTGTGAGTGACACCATTATATATTTTTAAACCAAATTTTACATATACTGTGTTACACTATTTTGCTGCATTATCTTGTTTTTCAGAATATTTGCTGCATTGAGCTCCACCTTTTTATGTATGTATGCTTTGTTTCTATTAAATAGCATGGGCCCAGAGCAGCAGCTCCAATAGCCCCTATGTTAATCAAGCCCTGCTAGATTCAGTATTTTGAGAATCTTAGAAACTGGTAATCTCCTGCATGTACATGCACAACAGTATCTAGAGTTAATGAGAGATGTCCTAGAACAGTTTTCAATTCAGTTTAGTAAATAAACATTTTTAGTTAGGTAAGCTAATCACCTCTTCGTGTGTGCATAAATGATTCCTTTAACTTTAATAAGACAGTGTATTCCTCTGCAGGTGGAAAGGAGAGAATGTAGCTACGACAGAAGTGGCAGATGTTATAGGAATGACTGATTTCGTTGAAGAAGCTAATGTATACGGTGTTGCTGTTCCGTGTAAGTATTCTGATTGACAATCACACATCTCTTGGTTCTAATACTCATTTCACAGGCTGTTGGCCCACATTATCAGTGAATATAAAGGAGGAATTGTCATAAATTGATCAGAAATTTAAAAAATGCATGCCAAAATAGCAAAGTTGGTTAAATAGCTGAATTTAAGTTATTTTTCCAATCTGGCTCATTTTGCCTAAAATGTTACATTTCCTGGTCAAGTCCCCAAAATTTGCAATTCATTGCTGGAGATCCCTAGCAGGAACACAAATCCTTAAACTCAGATTACCCAATGTATGGGTACCTCCAATTCCTTATATTATATACTGTGTAATTATATTACAATTCCTGTATTACAATTTACCGTATATGCCAGATAAGTAAGGGCATTATTTTGGGGTTTCGACTTTTCTGGCTAATATAGTCCTTAACCTACAGTACACTTCTAATTTTTGGTGATTGACTTACATATGCTGGATCGACTCGTATATCCTGATAAACAGTACATTTAGGCAAAGTCGGTACATTACCAACTCCAGTTACCCAATAATGCCTTCTGACTCTGCAGTACTTATCTCTATCTGCCACTTGCTGTGAGTGCCTTTGCATAACGAGATTTAAGTAAACTGGAAACTTGGACAATTTTTGTCAAATTGTGGGACAAATTAGAGCAGGAAAACCTTTTTCAGTTGGAAAATTTTTACAGCTTAACTCTTTGTCTTAAAAATGTGCAATTACGACACTCTTTTCCCCAAAAAATACAGCTAGAATGTAATTATAGTATGAAATTAATTTTGAAGATGGATAAAAAACTAAAAAGGCGTAGGACAAAACACACAAAAATATATATATATATTTTTAAATGTGCATAAAGTGATAAAAGATATAGGAATCCTTGGGTCAAAAAAACAACCGCGTACTAACCCCTTTGTGACATGTGATAAGCCAAATCCCATTGTATTATGGAAGTTATTGCAAGTCATAACATGAAAAGTAAATAAGAAAAAAAAACTGGAGAAATAAAAGCATGTCCTACAAACAAAAAATAAAGGCATCTGTTTAAAATGCTTTGAAAATGAGGCAAGAACATTTTGTTTTGTTTTGTTTTGTTTTGTTTGTTTGTTTCCAGTTGCTTATTAAAGTAACACAATAGCAGTAGGGATACAGACATGCATTCCTAGTGCAAGCATATGTGTGGCGAGAACTGCATTAGTCCAATTAGTTTCCCTGTGATCAACAACGTCCTCATGCTATGGGCATCTTTAAGTGTGTGTGTCTAAGTGAGTGTGTGTGTCTGTGAGTGAATGTGTGTGTGTCTAAGTGAGTGTGTGCGTCTGTCAGTGAGTGCGTGCGTCTGTCAGTGAGTGCGTGCGTCTGTCAGTGAGTGCGTGCGTCTGTCAGTGAGTGCGTGCATCTGTCAGTGAGAGTGTGAGTCTGTCAGTGTGTATCAGAGTAAAAGTGTGTGTCTGTCTATCAGTGTGTCAAATCAGTGAGTGTGTGTATATGTCATTGTTTGTCAGTGTATATGAGAGTGTGTGTCTGTCAATGAGTGTGTGCGTCTGTCAGTGAGTGAACGTCTGTCAGTCAAAGTGCCGCCTTGACAGGAAGGGGTGGGGAAAATTTAAATTGGGGGTGGGGGTGCCCGAGCACCGTCCTGCCTAGGGCAGCACAAATCCTAAATACACCACTGTGCCAACCATCATAACCACTACAGCCCTCTGTGTTTATGGTGCTAGCAGTATCCTAGAACCATTTTCTGGTAAAGGGGCAAAAATATTAGCAAAGGTTTGTCCTTAAATGGGTCCCTTCCAGTTGCTGCATTTTCTCTGTAGGCAGGTTTTCAACATCCAGCTGCAGAAGCCAGATGTTAACGCTGTCTCTCTAATTCATTGGCTAAGAGCATCAGCTCATCACTCGAAGTCAATGAGTGTCTGCGAATAGAAATATGCACAGAATTTACATTACCAGCCCCGAATACTTGTTTTGCACTGGCTAATGAAGCTCCTTGCCAGAGATGAAGATACACTCTATGCTTACAGACTCCAAGCACCATGACCATTTCAAATTGCTGAACTGGTTATGGTGCTTAGAGCAATCCTTCAGTGTCTTTTTCTTTAAAAACTAAAAAAGAATCTTCAATATTGCAAAATAAAAATAAAAAGTTTCCCAGAACAAGTTGACTTGCATATTTAGTAGCTTAAGTCTTAGTAGATTTAGTCTTTCATTTCATTTTTATAATAGAAAAAGTTTAATTTGGCTTTGTCCTACAATTCAAAGTTTTTCTTTAAGAAAAGTAAAGAAATCTGGTTGGATCAAGGCCGAACAAGATTATACAGGATTATACACTAAAGTAGAGGTAGGAGTCACGGTGTAGGTTACTCACCTTGCCTCCAGCGCCTCTCCCTTTGCACAACTCCTGTGACAGTGGCGGGCCCAGTGTTGGGAAGGACGCCGGCCACAGCAAGGCAGCGCTATATGATAGCGCCACCCACAATGACGTCACTAGTGACCCCAGAATGTGTGTGCACAGTGAAAACGTGAAGCCGCACGCATGTTCTGGGATCATGGGACCCAATTTAGCAAATAGCAGATTTATAGGGTTATTTAAACCCAAACTTGCAGATGTTCAGTGCCCTGTCGTAGTTTCTGTCCTGTTGGTTAACCGAGAGCGCGCTCCTGTTTACTGTATCTTTGTTTATTGATCTTGGATTGGCTTGACTTTCTGTATTTCTTGTATCCCTGACCCTTTGGCTTTGTTCTTACCATATTTGTTCCTTTCTGTATTCCTGCTCTCAGCTCGTTACTGGTTATTCTTAAACATTAAATTCAGCCAATCTAAGGCCCGGTAATGCATTGATACTGGTTGTTATTTTTCTGTGTTTGACTTAACCCCTTAACTCTGTTAGGGCGTACTATGCTGCCCCGCATTTAGTGAGCCTAAACGCCATTAGGCAGGCATAGAAAGCCCTAATGATCTTATGCTACCCAGCAGCAATTTACTTACCTGGACTGGCGATCCTCAGCAATCCCGGTCCAGGGGGAATGCCTCAGGAGACAGGTAGTCCCCCTGCTCTGTTTCAGCCCTCCAGGGCAATGTGATCGCAGCGGACATTGCAATTCACATGGCTGCAAAGCAGTCTATGAGACTGCCAGTAAGGAGACTGCCTGAGGGATCAGGCAGTCCCCCTAGTGTCTGAAATTAAAATAAAAGTTAAACACACACATTCAAACAATATATGATGCATGTTACATAGTTACATAGTTGAAAAGAGACTTGCGTCCATCAAGTTCAGCCTTCCTCACGTATGTTGTTGCTGTTGATCCAAAAGAAGGCAAAAAACCTAGTCTGAAGCGCTTCCAATTTTGCCACAAACTAGGAAAATATTCCTTCTTGACCCCAAAATAGCAGTCAGATGTCTCCTTGGATCAAGCAGCTATTACCCCACTAATTAGAAATGATATCCCTGCATGTTATGTTTTTGTAAGTATTTATCCAATTGCAGTTTAAACATCTGTAGTGACTCTGACAAAACCACCTCTTCAGGCAGAGAATTCCATATCCTTATTGCTCTTACTGTATAAAAACCTTTTCTTTGCCTTAGATGAAATCTCCTTTCTTCCAGCCTAAATGTGTGACCTCGTGTCCAATGTATAGACCTGTTTATGAATAGATTTCCAGATAAAGGTTTGTACTGGCCCCGAATATATTTGTATAAAGTTATCATATCCCCTCTCAGATGCCATTCTTCCAAACTAAACAGATTAAATTTTTTTAACCTTTCTTCATAACTAAAATGCTCAATATATTTATTATATATTATAAGTTAATTAAAACACCTGATTAGCATATTATATATATATATATATATATATATATATAAAACATTTAATTCTTACTGTATTGCACTTAGAATTAAATTATATATGCACTTAGAATTAAATGCACTTAGACTTAAATTATATATATTATATATGTATATTATGCTAATCGGTTGTTTAAACTAACTTATATTATACATATTTAAAAATATAAAAAAAATAAAAAAAAATTAATGTCATGAGCGTATCTTGATATATATCTGAAAATACACTTAGAATTATAAATATATATAATATATATGTGTGTATGTGTGAGTGTGTGTGTATATATATATATATAGATATATATATATATATATATATATATAGATAGATAGATAGATAGATAGATAGATAGATACAGGAAACGCTTGCACTCCCACAATTTATCCAATACCCGGTGCTCTGGTAGCTTAAATATAAAAATAGAAAAAAATACCAGCACTCTTAGGTTTTCCAAATGAAGATTTTCTTTTAATCCAGTAAATAAGATCGACGTTTCAGCTCTATTACAGAGCTTTCATCTGTCCTGATGAAAGCTCTGTAATATAGCTGAAACGTCGATCTTATTTACTGGATTAAAAGAAAATCTTCATTTGGAAAACCTAAGAGTGCTGGTATTTTTTTCTATTTTTATATATATATATATATATATATATATATATATATATAAAAATTGAAAAAAATACCAGCACTCTTAGGTCAAGGTCATAGGTCAAGGGCAGGAGCTGCGATAGCTTCTCTGGGATGCTTTACTGCAGTGCGCATTCCCGTTCACAAGGGCTGGGAGGAAGTGATCTGAGGTCACTTCCTGTAAGTGTTGCAATGCGTAAATTGAGGATTGTCCCTCACCACCTGCAATCGCAGCTCAGTTTGCACTAGCCAATATCAGAAGTCTCACTGGGACTCCTGAAAGACCAGAGCCTGTTTGGCTCTGGCAGCCTTGTGTGCCGTGCAAAGGCACCTCGCATGTCATGCCGTAGGTTGCTGACCCCTGCACTAAAGTGTGAATAGATGAAAGATCAAGGTGAAATCCATGTTTTACGCCACAACAGTCAAACTAAATATGTACTCCATATCAGCCATGGTTTTATTGTAGCTATTTTGGTCTAAATACCTAAATGGCTTTGAATCCCAAAAATAACAATTTATGGAATAACATTGTTTCTCTAACATACACTACAAGTGTTTTTAAAATAACATTAGTACTACACCAATTCAGCAACCAGCGGCCCTTAGTTAAGATGTGAAACTATTTTAGTACTACACCGATTCAGCAACCAGCGGCCCTTAGTTAAGATGTGAAACTATTTTAGTACTACACCGATTCAGCAACCAGCGGCCCTTAGTTAAGATGTGAAACTATTTTAAAAAGTCTGACTCCTTACAATGGGGAAGTGGGCACCAGGACACTGTCACAATAAACAACTAGAGTGAGTTGTAGTGGTTTTGATGCATATAGTGTTCCCTTAAAATGATACTATATTCATCAAAATAGCTTCAGCTTAATGAAGTAGTTTGTGTATAGATCATGATCCTGCAGCCTCCCTGCTCAATTCTGTGCCATTTAAGTCTTAAACCACTTTGGTTTCTGTCCATAATGCTTAGCAACACCTCCCTTTCATTTTCAATAAGATGTTAACTCACTTTAGAAGTTTTTATCTACTGCCCTGCAAATTGAACTTTAATAGCACACAAGAGGCTCCTGTAGGCTCTATCAGGCTATTAACAGAGCAGGAGATAAGAAATTCTAAATTAAGCAAAATGTGCAATAAAGGAAGTGTTAACATTAGACAAAACTTTACAAGAAGTGTTTAGGACGTCTGTGTAAGTCACATGCAGGGAGGAGTGACTATAGCTGCAAAAACAAAGTAATTTAACTCTTAAATGGCAGAGATTTAAGAAGTGAGACTGCAGGTACATGATCTATACAACAACAATACGTCATTGTGAAGAGAATAACTATCACTCATAATCATTGACAAGAGTGGTAATAAGACCCTCCCCTACCCTCCAAGCACTCAGTTGGCACCTGGACATTTATCTTCTGGGCTTTCTAAAGCAGTTATGTCCTATTTGTGCAACTGCCACATGTACAACTAGAATTCTTAATTTTTAGACATTTCCTTTAAATTAAAAGGGAATGTTACTGATCATAAACATTTATTAATCTAGACAGGAATATTTATGATTTTAATTCAGACAATAGATGGATCCATGAATGTTTGTTGAAAAAAAAATCAAAGAAGTACTCTTTAGAAAGAAATATAATTCTAATTTCAATGAACGCTTTATTATGATATTACAACCCTTATCCATCCTGTTATCATTTCTTAATGGATTAATTCTGGCACCTACATACCTGCCTTGTGGTTTCAGGATCTGTATGTAGGACGTGCATGCTGCATACATATAAGCCAGTGAAACTAGTCCCAAATGTTACATTTAGGAATGGGGTGAAGCACTATATAATAATGGAAAAAGATGTGTGGTGTTCTTCACAAAGCACATAGGCCAAATTTTTTTGAGGTGGGTGTGATCGTTAACTTTATATATAAATTCAGTAGCTGTTAAACGGAAGTTTGGGAATAATAGTGCTAAATACTTCTTTAACTTGTTTTTAAAAAGTATGTGTTATTGACTCAATGTTCACTTTTCTAGATCACGAGGGCAGGATTGGAATGGTTTCTATCAAACTCAAAGAAGGCAAAAACATTGATGGTGAAAAGCTCTATGCAAAAGTAGTGGAATATTTGCCAAATTATGCCAGGCCTTACTTCATGAGAATACAGGTAAAGAAAAAAACGTCAGAATTTTTCTGAAATTCAATTCTTAAATAAACACCATAACCGTACACCTTATTCTGATTTTAAGTTTATATTTTTAGAGTATCCTAAGACTTTAGCACAGTACTAAATTTGATTTTGATACTATCAATATAATGTATCTATTAAGTTAAAAAGATGTACCAAGATCACTTTGGTGATAACTAGACATGTGCAAAAAATAATTTTGTACATTTGTTCATCAAACGACAATCAGTTTGAAACTGGTTTTTAATCCATCCCCGAATGAATAGATTCATCACTACTGTCTATACAGATCAATTAGTTTATGAATGGATTTAAAAGGCAGCTGAAATGAACAAATCTATTCATTAATGAACAAACTGGATTATGATAATTCAGTTAAAAAATAAAAGATCAAACAGCAAAAACATTGCTTAAAGTAGCAATTTATACATGGATGATATGGACATGCAGTTTCCAAAGTATCAGTGTGGCTTTAGAACAATTGAGCTCTCGTATACAGAAAGCTTTAAAAATTTAAAAAAAAAAATGAAACACAACAAATTATGTGGATTAAAGACACAGGGCTATGTAATGAAGTATATACTCTGTTATGAACATACAGAACCCTGCCAATTGACTCCAATCCAATGCACAGCACTCATTCAAAGTGCTATGCACAACAGCCTTTAAGTTTCGGAGACATGTATTTTGTCAAACTGCTCCAAAATTTAACAAGTAAGAAAATGGGGAATGGCATTTATAGACTGATAGTACAAACACCACTTAACCGCATTGCATTGGTTGCAGTACTTTAATGTGTTACGTATGTTGAAGGTCACCGTTTAACAGGACTTAACTGAGGGTTCCATGTGTTTTATCTTTACCTATGCAGGATTCCATCGAAGTTACTGGAACATTCAAGCAACGCAAAGTGGGTCTTGTACAGGATGGATTCAACCCGCTCTTTGTTAAAGATCCGTTATACGTCTTAGATGAAAATGAGAAGAGGTACAAGCCAATGGACCTGAATATTTACAATGCAATTATGGATAATAAAGTAAAACTCTAGTAGAGAGTGTTGTGTTATGTAACTTTTGAACAATATTGTTTTTTACATTAAGTAGAATTGTACAAGTCTCTATTATTTTGAATAAATATTTGGCATATTCAGCTTTGGCTAATGCATCCCAGTCTTGTTTAATTTATTTTTTATACATGAGTGAATAAGACCGTGACAGAAGTTTCTAATAGTATGATTACCCACCTCTACTTGGGATTTGGGGTCCCCAAGGCTACAGAAGAGTGTGAATGAAACAGCCTTAGTTTAACAGTTACATTCATTGGCAACACCACAAATCACCAGTCATATGCATTACTAGAGGGACATTTTAACTTCTATGGCTAATGAGTGAACTGGCCTTAAAAGTTTGACTGAAAGTGGGTCCATTGACTTGAAAACATGATCAGCCCTTTGTGCTGTTCGTGTTTTCTGTTTTATTGGACAAAATTACAATTATTTATACACTGATCAGGCATAACATTAAAACCGCCTGCCTAATATTGTAGGTCCTCTTGTGCTGCAAAAAAAACAGCATTGACACATTGAAGTATGGACTCCACAAAACCTCTGAACGTGTCCTGTGGTATCTGGCACCAAGACATTAGCTGATGATCCCCACCTGCAACTTGCGAGTGGTGGCTTCCATGGATCGGATTTGCTGTTTCAGGTAGTGGAAGGTGTACTAATACAATTCTGCTGCTCACGTATATCTTAGAAGTTGTACTAACAATGCAAACTCCATTTTGCTAGCAATAAACTCAATTTTATTAAGATGGGCCTGCCACATATGCTATACTGAATCAAAATATGTGTTATAATAAGAAGATAATTGATTAACTGTTGCTTGTTCTAGCTGTTTTTTTTTTAGCAGAGTACAGTACTGTGGAATTTGTTGAAGCTTTATAAATAATAACTTTCATATCTACCCTGCTACGTAAATGGGGTGATTTTTGGTACCTATGACTACCCTTTATGCGGACTATTAGAAACAGGTAAATAAATACCATCAGTAATTCTGCATATTTAGTTGGAGTATACGTCTTAATGATCAGAGCTCACTTATCTATATTGATTTTTGGTTTCACTTTGGGTGAGTCATATTGCAATATTAATAAACAGATCAGTCCATATAGGATTAACCTTTATTTGCAATACTTGGTCTGGTTTCATTTTATTCTCCACTTGGAACAAACCCATCGTGATTGAATTTACCATTATTTTGGTGTTCCTGGTTGGACACCTGTCTCTGCTCTGCAATGCTGAATGAGAACACGTGTGCCTCCAAAAAAGGTTGAGAGTTGGGAGAGACTTGAGTTAGATCCTAGAAGTCAGGCTGACAAACGACAGGTTTGATCTAGAACTCTCAGAGAAAAAATATGTATGATTTGTGAGTATTTCTATTGCCAGTCAACACCAGCAGCTGAACTGTGACAATGTTGACAATGTGACACTGTTGACAATGTGGGATATAAATCTTTTCTGTTACATGCTGAGGTTATGGATCGACAGCACAGCTAATATTCTGGCAGCTCTTCGATCTTTTCTAGAAAAGTGTATTGAAAAGGCAGCAGGTACAGCAGTGTACAAGGGCTTTGAGGTGAGTGATGGGAGAGCCAATATAATTAAAGCTATCAGTGATGGGGACTATATTGATGTGCAGGCACAGCCATTCATAGATGTCAAAAGATTGCACTTTGCAGTGTAAAGGCTAGTCAAAAGTTGAGGATGCATCCAGAACAAGCAGTTATACCACAGCATTTTCTTCATCACGATGTGACACAATGGATCTCCACTTTGGAGGTGTGTTAGAATGTTTTCTTAAGCAGCAGAGAGCGATACAATCCCTTTCATTTGAGATGAGCATAGGAGTGACACTGGGGAGAGATGAATGATGAGCTACAGGTCTGATAGTGGCAGTTCTTAAGCCTTTCAATGATGTCACATGTGATTTAAGTCAAGCCACAGCAAGCCGTGAGCAGGTAATTCCATTATTCCCATTTCTAAAGAATACAATGAAAAGAATCCTGTATCTTGAAGTGGAACCTTTTTTAGCAGGTTGAAGGATAAATTGAAGGTTTGCTTGCATGAAATGCTGGACACAACTCCAGGGTTAATGCTGGCTGCCAAAATAGGAAAATAAAGATCAATCTGACTGTGAGGAGTAATACCATGCCTATGTGGAAAGACAGACTAGTTAATAAAGTGCATGCGATACAGAGAAAGATTGGTATGATGAGAAGGAACACCAGGAGTTGGCAATGGGAGAAACGAGTGAAACTCCTTGAAGCAGTGGCTTCATCTCTATGGAGCAGAGATCCACCTCCTTAGCTGGTGTTTGAGATCATAAAGCTACAGGCAAAGGTGGACAGAGTGGAGCAACAGCTGTTTTAGCTGAAGTCTTTACCAGTGAAGCCCCATCACCCCAGAGTGTCACCTCTGAATTGGCGAGAGCATACCTTTCATGACCAGGTCTTAGGTTGGTTGAGCAGCAGATGTGCTCATGCTCACTCACAAGTGTTTAGAATAAGAGACTTTTCAGTTACTGGCAACATCCTCTCACCAGATTTAGCAAAAATAATTTATAAAATTAAACCTACCCAAGCTTGGCTACCCATCTCTACATGTTAATCAAGACTGATGGTAGAGGTGTGACTGCCATGTTTGTCCTGGGTTCATATTCAAAGTCTGCTGCTGTTCTGAGTAAACAGTGAATATTATCGCCCTTTAGGGGCTGTTTTGAGTAGAGCAGGGCTACTAGGGCTTTGCACTGTATGCACTTAAGTATGTTTAACTGTTTTGCAGTGACATGATATGTTAGAAAAGTTACTGTCTCCTCTTCCCTGGGCTCATGTCCAAAGGCAGACGTGAATAAATCCTGTTCGGAAAACAGGATTAAGTGGCTGTGAGTGTGTGCATGCATTTGCATAGCCTTTCTTTAAAAGTAATATTATATATTTTTTGCTTTAGTTGTTTATTTTTTTTGCTTTCAGTTTGCATTAATTCTGCTTAATCATGTTAAATTCAGGATTCATTTACTTCCAAAGTGATTAATGGTTGCTATTAAATAAACAATTTTCTTTACGAAACCGAATAGACAAGTGGCTTAATTTTGGCTGAATTGGCAACAAAAAAAAAAATTGTGAATGAATGATTAAACTGAAACAAAAAATATTTCTGTGCTCATCTCTATTTCTCTATTGTCAAATTCCTCCTTTATCTGTGCTCATTTTAAAAGTAAACTTTTCAAGAAAATGATACAATATCCCCCCAGGGATTCCCAACTCAGTCCCACCTACCAGTCCAGGATTTAGGGATTACCCTGTTGTGCGTAAAGTGTGTTTTATTTTTTCTTTCTAAATACACCTTAGACACAACTGAGTAATCCCTAAATCCTGGACTGTTGATGGCTTGGTTGGGAACAGGCCCGGAGTTGCCATCGGGTTACAACGGCAACGCTCAGATCATGCAAGAGTAAACTCACCACTAAGACTACCAGAGATGGCAGCACGGCTCCCCCCTCTCCTCCCCCCCCCCCCCCCATTCCCCCAGGCTAAAGGTAAGAAGGGAGGGGGGGGTTTATAACATTTTGTTTTATTTTTCATTTAAAAAAAACATATTCACACACTAACAGCACCCTCAGCATCCTCAGACACAGACAGCACCCTCAGACACATACAGCACCCTCACCAGGGCCAGATTAAGAGCTCAGTGGGCCTGGAGCTGACATTTATGATGGGCCTAATTACCGAATCTTATTGACCAAAAGCACTGAAACAACCATACCTCACAGTTTGATTCTGCTGTATAGATGAATTGCTCCCAGTGTCTCAGTCTCTCAAGTCTCCCCATTTCTCCCAGTGTCCCCATGTCTCGGTGTGTCCCCATGTATCACAGTGTCAGTGTCCCCATGTCGCCCAGTCCCCATGCCTCCCAGAGTCCTCATTTCTCCCAGTGTCCCCATGTCTTAGTGTGTCCCCATGTCACTAGGATACTAGGGAACAAAGTGAGACATGGGGACACAGACATATGGGGACACAGACACTGCAAGACTTGGGGACACTGAGGACACTGGCTGGGAGACATGGGGACACAGACACTGGAAGACTTGGGGACACCGGGAGACATGGGGACACTGGCTGGGAGACATGGGGACACTGGGAGACATGGGGACACTGGGAGACATGGGGACTCTGAGTCACTAGGGACACTGAGAGACATGGGGACACAGACACTGGGAGACTAGGGGAACCTGGGAGCCATGTGGACACTGAGCCACTAGGGACACTGGCTGGGGGACATGGGGACACTGGGAGACATAGAACAGTGTCTGCGTGTCCCAATGTCTGTGTCTCACAATGTCCCTATGTTACACAGCATCCCCATGTGTCTCAGCGTCCCCTAGTGTCTATGTCCCCATGTGTCCCCTAGTGTCTGTGTTCCCATGTCTCCCTGCTGCCTTTCCCCCCATCTGTCACTTACCTGAGCTGTAGAGCTGCTGTCTGGACTCTCTATGCTGTGTAGCTGCTCCCCCATGGATCAGTGAGTAGTAGAGAGAGGCAGGGATATGCTGTAACTTCCTATTCCTGCCTCTCTCCAGACACAGTGACCCCTACTGGCCGGTGATGGTATTGCAGAGTAATCTCTGTTTATACTGAGAAAAATACCTGCATTTGTATTGCCATTATTACTGCAATACCGGCACGGCCAGGCAGCCTCAAATACCAGCTGTGCAAGTAAAATACCAGTCAGGTGGTAAACCTAAGAGTAGTGTGTAAAAAAAAAAAAAAATGTTTTTGTTTTTTGTTTTTTGTTTTTTAAATGGGCCTATTCCATGGGCCTGAGCCTGGAGCTGCAGCTCCATCAGCCCCTATGTTAATCCGGCCCTGACCCTCACACACACACAGCACACTCTCACACATAGCACACTCACACACACACATATATATATATATATATATATATATATATGTTCAAACTATTGGAAGAGGCAAAGCTAAGGTGTGTAGGGAATGGACTATGGTATTGAATAAAGCATCGATGGATATGATGTTAATCATTATTAAGGACGTTAAGGAAGACCTAGTGGGGGTTAATCAAAAAATCCTAGAGATTGAAATGGAACATGCTCTGTTACTTGCATCCACGGAAGGGTTAAAGTTACAACAGAAGCTGAAAGAAGACCTACTCAGGTACAAAAATGAATAAATTACTTTTAAAAAACAAAAATTTGAGAAGGTACAGCAGGATTATTTAGATCATAGGGTGTACAGATGGTTGTCTGGGAATAACCCCAATAGACCGAGACGACAACGGAGAAGGATTGTGAAACCTAGAATACCAACAATTGATAACACATCAGGAGAGTCAGCCTCAGACAACGACAATATTGAATCCACCACTACACCTACAGCGATGCCTTTTTTAGGGGTACCAGAAACTGGCACAACCACCAGGAACCGAAGAAAAGAGCACGCAGGACTAGAAGAGGCCATGGGAACAAAAAGCACACTGAAGGGCAAACCGCCTCACAAGAAATAATTCCAATATTTAATTTATCACACAGACCTCTGATTCAGGATGAGATTGACCTATTGAGCCGGGGATTATAGTTTGTGCCAACAGCAAAACCTAATAAATTCAAATGGAATGTCGAATGGTACAAGTTTGGCAGAAATATGCGGTTGAAGGAATATTTCAATCAAACTGACAAAACTACATCAGGCAGCAATACCAAGGCAATAGAGAAATTTCGTCCAAGATCTATGTTTGATCCGAAAACGAATAAATCATCAATTAAAACTTTCCTAACTATGACAAATAAGGAAACACATGAAATTATGTCCAAACAAGGTAGCACACGGCACAATATAACGTCAAACCAACGACGACTACTTAAGAACCTTGGGGAGGATTCCTCAATAGTGATCCGGTCTGCAGATAAAGGGGGCGGGATAGTCCTGATGGACTACCAGTACTATTCTGAAGAATTAAAGCAACAATTGTATGACAGTAAAACGTATAGGAGACCTAATGGAGATCCCACCAAAAGGATCCAGAATATTATACAAGACACACTATCAATGGGCCTAAGAGCAGGCTATATAGATGTGGAGCTGTACCAATATCTATATGAACAACACCCACGTAGCCCGATCATATACAGCATTCCAAACATCCACAAGGATTCCCAAAGACCTCCAGGACGCCCTATAGTGTCCGCGATCAAGGGAGTAATCGAACCACTGGCCAAATGGCTAGACGCACTTTTTAAAGAACCAATTGAAGCACTGGAGACATGTATAAAAGATACGCCAACACTCTTACAAAAAATCAGTAAAATCAGATTTCAAGAAAGCAAACCTATCCTAATCACTATGTAAAAAGTCTATATACAGTGATCCCACATACGGAAGGGGTAGAGGCTATGAGGACGGTTTTAACCCAGTCTCCAGTGTACAAGGGTCCTCCTATAGAATTCGTTTTGGAGATATTAACATTAGCGTTGGAACAAAATTATTTTCGCTTCGAGGAAGAGTGGTTTTTGCAAATATCGGGCACATCTATGGGGGCGGCTATGGCCCCCATGTACGCTAATGCGTACATGTACGTTTATGAACGAGAAAACATCCTATCAACATATGCCCACTTGATCCAAGGATACTATCGTTTTATCGACGATTTGTTAATAATATGGAATGGCACACTTACTGAGGCACACCACATGGTTGAGCAGTTGAATTCACTACCAACACCGATCAGATTAACGGCAAACATTAGCCCTATCAAGGTACAATTCCTGGATGTTGAATTGACTGTTGGTGAACACAACATTGAATACAGTTTGTATACCAAAGATACAGATCGGAACACTCTACTCCATGCGCGAAGTGCACACCCGGAGCCGTTGAAGAGATTGTTACCTAAGGCACAGTACCTCAGGGTTATGAGGAACAATTCTGATGAGACAACAAAAGAAACACAGTTAAGGGAGATGACTGACAAATTTTTGCAGCGTGGATTTCACAGTCAAATCCTAAGTAACGCCCTGGAAGGTGCTAAAGCACCACGAGCTAATAAGGAGACAAATCCACTTCAGCAGTTAGTCCTTCCAATGACTTATCACACTTTAAGTCCTCAAATCTCATCTGTCGTTCGGAAAAATTGGAGAATCTTCGCTACAGATGACACGCTCCCCAAGGTGTTTCGTGAAAAGCCACTTATTTGCCATAAGAGGAATAAGAATCTAAAGGACATTTTGGTACACACAGACCCATTTAAAAGTTACTCCAAGGAAAATGACACCCAAAAACGGGGGTCGGTACGTTGCTTGGGATGTGTAACATGTGGGCACATGACACCTTCCAAAATGTTCTGCCACCCACATACAACTAAGAAGTATACCATACAACATACCATCACTTGTAAAACGACGCATGTTATTTATAAACTTACATGCCCTTGTGGATTGGCATACGTGGGCAAGACTGAGACCGCCCTGTGTGAGAGGATTAGAGGCCACCGTTCAAGCATTAGGTTGGCCTACAGGGACGGTCAGTCAGATAAGCCGGTGGCTAAGCATTTTCTACAATTTAAACACCCACTTGCTTCGTTGAAATTTTTGGGTATAGACCATGTACCCGTGTCACGCAGGGCCGGTGATCGTGGGAAAACATTGTTGAACCGGGAAACATTTTGGATTTCGGAGTTAGATACTGTGTCTCCAAAAGGACTGAATGAAACCATATCATACCTTTCATTCTTATGAGCCTTATCTCCAGCTTGTAATGTTTTTAATTATGATTATGTAGTTATTTTACTCAAATAAGGTATTTTTGGGTAGATGTTTACAGTAGAGTGCATAATATATAACATATATCATAGAAAACATAATGGCACATAGATTAGATAAAAAGGAAAATTCTGAAGAATAAACTTTGTTGTAGCCTACTATTTTACCCCTATGTAGTACTGAGAGATATACATAGCAGAACAGTATAGTCTACAATAGATATTCTAAGTCTATGTTATGTGTATTAGGTAGTAGAGAGATATATATGCACAAAGTCACTACTGTTAAATGTATGTTTTTTAATTTTCTAATATGTTCTAATTAATTAAGTAATTATGGTATATACATTATGTGATGTTGATCAGTCCCCTATAATATATTTTTATAGCACTTTATATATATCTTTACAGCACTTTATATATATTTATTATTACACTTTGCACATTTTGCACAGCTTGCAATATTTGCTAGTTTGCACTGCATCAATAGTCTTATTAATATTAGCACTTGCACTTGTTCATATATATCTGCTATTAGCACTTTATATGTAAATTACTTATAATTAGCAACATAGGTTGCCCTATTAACCTGAGCACTTCTCAGCAAACCATATACTTTAAACACTTAATTTACAGTCATCCTTCAATAGTTTTTGTCCCCTCACGGTTAAGGTGATATTTTTTACTGTTCTCGGCAGCTTTAGTTCCGTTTCCATGGCGACCGCGTTTGTATCCGGTCGTCATGGAAACGGGAGCGATGACGTCATCACGTCATATGGGCGGAGCCTCTTTGCACATGCGCACAGGGCGGCGCAGGACGCCGATCAGAAATGCACTTCACCTGAGGGTAAGCTCATTTATGTAATGTATTTCGCTATATAAGTTGATTTTATTGTATGTATCAATGTGTTTGATCCTGAGGAAAGTCCTGTTTGTTGGACTGAAACGTCGATCTCATTTTAACATGTTCTAATAAAGATTGGATTTTTAAATTACTCCGTGAGTGCTGCTACCTTGTTGGATATTATATATATATATATATATATATATATATATAAAAATATATAATATATAAAATAACCCTCAGTGAGACAGGAGAGGACCCGGGGAGCTGTAGCCAGCAGCTCCGCCGGGTTCCTCTCGCATGGTCGGAGCGTTGCTGCAGGCTAGAGTTCACTCACCACTAAGACTACTAGGGATGGCAACACAGCTCCTCCAACCCCCTCCCAGGCTAAAGGTAAGAACCAGTAAGTTCTGCTCAAATTATGTGATCCCTTTCAGACATTTACAAGTTTTCACCTAGGATTATGAATACATTTATATTTCAAACTGTAACACAACTGAGGCTATTTGTTTAGTTAATCTTGCCCTGCATACAACAACAACAAAACAAGTCCTGCGCTCAAACTCCCATTACTCCTGGGTGGCAGCAACGACCATAGTTCACATCAGTCCAAATACATACAGTAAAAACCAAAGAAAAAAGTTACCTGCGCTCTTTCACAAATCCCAATGTATATTTAAACAAATTGAGGTTTTTAGTTACCTCCAATGGCCATGAGAGGGTATGCCCACCTGCCACATCAAGGCAGACCTCTTGGGTGGGTCCTAACTCTAACCATTCACCATGCTTCCTTGAGCTTCTGGCAAAGATATCCCTAATGAGACAGAAAGGGGTATTTTTTATATACACCCCTATACTTATTAACCCTTAATAGGGAACACATGGGATGGGCGGCAGCATTGTAACCAGGCTGTGTAATACAAAGTAAATACAAATACAAAAAGAGAAGTCCTGCACTTTCTCCCATTACTGCTGGGCCAGCAGCAAGGACTACAATACACATCAGCCCCAATATATAGTAAAAAAACAAAGAAAAGAAAATGTTACCTGCACTCTCTCCTTAATCCCTATGTATATTTAGACAAATGGAGGTCATTTAGTTGCTCCAATGGCCATTGGAGGGAATGCCTGCGTGCCAACGTCAAGGCAGACCCCCCTAAGCGGGTCCTAACACTGACCCTTCAGCCTGCTTCCTTGAGCTTCTGGCAAAGATATCTCTAATGAGACAGAAAGGGGTATTTTTTTTATATACATCCCTACATGCTTATTTGCCCTTAATAAGGAACACATGGCATGGGCAGCAGCATTGCAACATAGCTGTGTGATAAAAAAACTGAATACAAATACAAAAAAGCAAGTCCTGCACTCAAACCCCCATTACTCCTGGGCGGCAGCAACGAACATAGTACACATCAGCCCCAATACATACAGTAAAAACCAAAGAAAGAAGTTACCTGCATACAACAGCTAACACAATATTTTTACAGCTTTCAGTTTGATGTCACTAACCACGCCACTGTGTACAGTAAATCTGAGAGCAATCAGTGATGTGAAAGGGTTAAATGTATAAAGTTACAGATCTTCTGTCACATGAAACTGTTCCGGTCAGAGTACAACCTTGTGTTGTTTATGTGGCGCGTTTGTAGATTTCTGTGTTACAAACTTGTCACTGTTTGTAAGACATCATTGGAACTTGACTGAGTTTATCCCTTTCTGCTACTCCATTTGCCCAGTGGAAATGTCTGCCATGAAGTCAGCCGTCCTTAGTCTCCCCATTCTCTGGTTGCTTAGGAGAATTTTTTTGCCCTATTTGTGGAAGGATATAGACTTTTTCTACAGATCTATGCGCTATCTAAAATTTGTAGAAAAGTCTCTTAAAAGTGATCCCCCTTTCTTGCTATTGGACATGTTTTATTATCAGGTGTCCAGTAAGCCTCAGAAGACATTTATTTTTTACCAAGACGAGGTCTACACCTACAAGGATATAGATCTTAAGAGCAACCAGTTGGCATGGACTCTGAAACAGTACACCAAACTTCAAGAAGGGGACTGTGTTGCCATTTTTATAGAAAATGAACCTGCTTTTATCTGGACTTGGCTGGGACTGGCTAAGATAGGATGTCCAATGGCTTGCTTGAACTACAACATACGAGCCAAGTCATTTCTTCATTGTTTTAAGTCCAGCGGTGCAAAAGTATTAATTGCTGCTTCTGGTAAGGGACAATTCTAAAAAAAATTCTAAATCAAACATTTATAAATACTTGTACGGATATCGTTATTGAGTTGGAATTCTAAACAACTGTATCTGTATCTGTTTGCTTGTTCAAGTGTTTGCAATGTTTTCCCGCGATGTGGGGTACCTATTCAAATGCAGCAAGATAGATATTTATACTAAATAACATGCCTGTTATTTTAATTTATTTAATATATGATCTGCCTGTTATTTTAACAGGAAAGTTGTGTTTTTAAATGCCAAATTGTACAGTATGACCTCTTTGTGTCTCTTATTAAATCTATCTCATTACTTATGTATCAATTCAAGGGCTGTGTAGAAAGTGACACTTGTTCTATACAACAACTCACCAGGAATATCAGTTATGGGAGAGGAATTGAGGAATATAATTTATGCTGGCAGTAGCAACCAGGCAAAAGCAATGGCTACAGCCTTTAAAAATTAGTTATAGTGTCAAGAGTGCCTTGGCATCATCACAGAGTAACTTGTCAAACTTCTTTAGAATGTGGTTCCAGCCCGTGCTTACAGATAATCCTGGCAGGAGGTTAGCTTTACTAAGCTAAGGTAGCAGGGCCATGAAGGTTCTGTGAGAGCTGTATCAGCGGTGTTTTGCCTATCAGGCAGGAAGCGAGTCCTCTTGACAATTAATCAATTAATCAAGGGCATTTGATGAGCAGCACCTGTCTGCTACTTAGCCTCATAATTCCTATGGAAGCAGTAAGGGTATACTTTGTTTTTCACACAAGGCTTCTCCATTTTGGCTTTATTTTTGTGAAACAACAATGCATGACAAATTACAATGTGTCATCATTTATTTATGTACGGTTGTACTTACTTAATTTTAAGGCCTGCTAAGGAACAGATGATTGATATTATGTCCTCATGTGTAAAACCATAGAATTCCTAGAGGGTGTACTTTCTTTTTATCTTTATATAGCGGGGGATAGGGCCCATGCTTGCCAGGTCCCCTGGACCTCTTACAGTTGTACTGGCATAGTGCAGCAAGTTTCGTGCATGTGCACTACCAACCCCAATGCTTCCCTACTGGGAAGTTCTTTATTGGCTGAGATCTTCTGAAGACTAAAGGTAAGTAATTTATTTTTAAATGTATTTATTTTCCTAAAGTTAGCATGTTCCTTTAAAGGCTTTATATTTTGTATCTAGTACAGGCATTTTGGATATTGTTGCATTAATAATAATAATAATAATTGGTGAATTATTATTACCATTGATACATCGTAGTAGCATATATGTACTATTGTTAAATATTGAATGTTGTTTTGTTTTCTCCGATCAGAGCTACAAGATGCTGTGGAGGAAGTGCTACCGGCATTGGAGGAAGATGGTGTGCAGGTGTTTTATTTAAGCAGAGAATCTCCCACCATCGGAGTAGACAGTCTTCTTGATAAGATGGATTTTGCTTCCGACGAGTCTGTTCCCAGATCATATAGATCACAAGCCAAAAGTCAATCTCCAGCTCTATATATTTATACTTCTGGGACAACAGGTAATTTATTCTGCAACAGGTTTTCTAAAGCATCCTGTAAATGTGATGCCCTGCAGATGTCCAGTTTTGAACTGTCAAACTTTTTTCCTCATAGGCAAACTATGCCTTTTCAATCATATATATTATCTCATACAAATAATGTGCTCATCAAAATATATTTGTATATTCCTGTAGCATGGCTCCTACATCCCAGCTGGATATCTCAACTGGAAAGCCCCTTTTAGCTGGAAGATGTGCTGGTTAGTGAATATAGCCCCTTCCCGCAATAATCAGATGACACATGATTTTGGGCGTACAACTGATTTTATTGTCAAAAGTACTGTCATTTATACATGGACCCCAACCGTGGGGTCCTTATTCAACACCAAATAATCCCGCTCTGGTGCTTCTGTGTCTGGGAGATAATTGAGTTGTCCCTTGCTAAAATACGTTTTCTCCCGGATACAGTGGTCACAACACAAAATACCCCAAAAAACATTTTTTTTCGTGTCCAAGCACCCGTGTTGGCAAAATAGTGCTCAGATCATAAAGTATTCATGAATTGCCACTGGGGTAAAGATTTGACCAGCCACCAGCAAAGTCCATGCTGAAAAGAGTTCCATAGTGAATATGGCTTTGGCCTGTCAAAAATCTTGGGAGCTTCTGCGGACTGAAAATAAAAAGGCACTCCCTGTGCTTCTCAAGGAGTGATTGTTCTCTTGTACATCCCCTTCAATTCTCCTGACTGGGAAGTGGGGGAAAACAGAGGTGGAAATTGGCCAGGCAATGCAAAAAGGCGCGGCTGGGACAGAGTTTCAGAGGATTGTGGCTAAGTCCCGCTACAGTCCTCGCAGTTCTCTGGAGTCATTGGCCAGCCATGGGGAGAAACAATCTCGGGTGTTTAGCATGAAGGGCTAGGTGATGATAGCCAGGGTTAATGAAACTGTCTTTTGGTGAATATATAGGGGATAGACACAGGAGTTGCCACAGTTACATTGGTCATAAAATGAAGAGGCAGGGCTGTTACATATAAAATGATTCAGATGATGTAAATATTTCAAAATGATGACGATAGATAATGTTTCTCTGTTCTCAAAGCCAATACATTTAACTATGTGGTTGTTTCTTGATGCACAGAAATGTTAACAGAGCTGTCACGTTTTATCCCTATCAATAGCAGATAGAGGTAAAACAACAGCTGATATAAGTTAGTGTAGCTACTGAATAAGCTTATAGTAGCCTTACCGTAACTGCTATCTAGACATGTGCAATTTGACATGTGCAATTTGACCAATAAGCTAATTCCTGGCACTGGGAGCCCTATAGATGTGTAAGTGGTTGTGGTAACAATCCTGGCACTGGATGTGACAGATGTGTAAGTTGTTGTGTTGGCAGTCCAGGCACTGGGAGCCCTATAAATGTGTAAGTTGTTATGGTTGCAGTCCTGGCACTGGGAGTCCTATAGATGTGAAAGTGGTTGTGGTGGGAGCCCTATAGATGTGTAAATGGTTGTGGTGGCAGTCCTGGCAGTCCATAATGGACAGTGGGCTCCCAGTGCCAGTACTGCCACCACAACCACTTACACATCTATAGGGCTCCCGCCTCCCAATGCCAGGGCTGCCACCACAACCACTTACACATCTGTAGGGCTCCCAGTGCCAGGATTGCCACCACAACCACTTACAAATCTAAAGGACTCTCAGTGCCCGAACTGCCACCACAACCATTTACTAGACATGTGCAATTTGTTTCATGCAATTCGGACATTCGGATGCTTACGAAGTACCGAAGTTCTGAATTGCCAAAGTTCCAAATTGCCGAAGTTTGGTAGTTCGGAAGTCCTGAAAAGAACCGAATGCCATTGGTCCGAATTGCCGAAGCAGACAAATATTTTTACTTTTCCGAATTACCGAACCAAATTGTTTCCCCATGCACATCCCTGCTATCAGATTACTTACAGCTCCATAAGCACTTTTATGCATGGACTGTGCACCACCATAGCCACAAATCAAGTATATGTAGTGGTGGCTCAGAGGCCAGGACAAGAGGGTTGTGACGTCATCATGCATGACATATAAATATTCCGCACAGTGACAGGACAAGGTATAGCTTCCTCATCTGGTGCTGAAAACTGCAAATCACTGCTGTTACAAGTAATTTTACCACATGAGGCTTCATATTTTGCATAATCTTTCTTTACTAACTCCATAGTAGCAAAGAAAAGAGGTATGTTTCACTGCAGCGATTCCTCTTTCTTTACTGCTCCATCACAAGATAAGGACAGATTTTTGGTTATCCTCTCTCTGTCCTTTACTCAACCTTAGTTACTACTTTTTTTAATTGCTCTTAGAAATACTGATGTTTTATTACCTTTATTCACCTCTTCTAACCCCTTTTCGGGTGGCTACTATTACCTCCCTTCCGAGGTCTTTCCTATCCCTACTGATTTCACCTGGTATTTCCCATTCTATTCTTGGGTTTTTGGGGCTCTCCTGGTGACCCCCCTTCACCTGCCCAGTTTTCCCGCTGCATTCCCCCTTCCGCCTGCTTTGTGTGGGTCTTTTACCCCATTCAGTGTTTTTTACTGTTGAACTGACCACTTCGGGAACCGAGCGCCCACTCGCTAATGAAAGCCTGCGTCCAGGCGTTCGTACATGAGAGGCACGCTCATTAGACGAACGCCCCAGTCATTCAACAAGTTAGCCACAAATTGCAGTTTCCTAGGCGCTTGCATTTGGCTGTTTTTTTTCCGCGCGAACGCCAAACTTTGCTGGGCGTTCGTGCACGTTCGGTAGTTTTTCTTTGCTTCGTGAAAACACCAAGGCCAGGAAATCCAAAGACAAGGCCCCTGCCAAACGCAAACAGGCCGTGACCTGTATGGCCCGCAGGCCTCCACAGATGTCCTCAGAGGAGGAGGACACAGGACCAGCCCAAGCACTTTCGATGCAACATGAATGGCAGGCGAAGGCCTCCGAACTGGAGGAGAGTAGCTGTGACTCTGCCCCCAAATCTGATCCATTCCTTACAGGGGATACATACCTGGGTGGCCATGACCATGGATTCTCCACAGGAGGAATCTGAATCTTGTTCTGTTCTGTGGAGATGTCTGGCCTTGGCTTCTGGTATCCAGTACTCTTTTTACAATTCTTGTTTAGTTTTTCTTGTTTTTTTGGTTTTCTATTCTATGTCTGGTTTTCTTTATGCTGGGATTTCTAGATTCATTCTTATATTCTGTCCCTGGATTTCCCAGTCTCTTGGATTCATTTACATGTTTGTTTTATTTGCCACCTCCGTTTGTTTTTCATCATTCTTTTTTGTTTCAGTGTCCTGCAGGCAGCTGCTCAAGGCTTCTGCCCTTTGTTGCAGGTAAGTGCTATATATGTCTTCTTTGGTTGTTTTAGCATACATTAGGCAGTGTAGGACCTGCCAGATATGGGGTACATTGGCGTTGTTGGCAGGCTTATGCAATGTATGATCATATAATGTGACTAAATCCCCATGATTTCCATATATAGTGCTTAGTTATTTTTCCTCTTGTTTTGCCTATCTTATCTTGTCTTGTTTTAGTTTGTATACCCAGTCCATGTCCAGTCCTGTCCAGTCATGCCCATGTTGTGTTCATGTTTCCCTCATGTCTTGTGTACATGTTCTGGGTTTAGCTTCCTTCTTTGGTTCTGGGTTCTATTAGTTCTGTCTTGTTTTCATGTATGGTGCCTATCTCTAGTCTTGCCTTGTTTCTGTACTGGATACAATCTTGCTGCAGAGCCTCCCTATTTAGCTCCTGGGAGGTCTGCTTAATTTCCTAGTTCCTGGGATCCACATAAGCTGATTCAGGGTCTTGGTATGTGGCTGCACAAATGCTGGTGCTCAACACCAGGGGGCGTGCGGTTACCCTGCACCAGACACTGCTAATCCACCTCCACACTGTGACTCCTACTCTAAACATCAGGCATACTGGGTCCCGGTCCACACACCACCGCCCGGACAGTGTCTGGGTCCCGGGAACCGGACCGCCACCCTGACAGAGGTCTTCCTGGATGCCTCTGGTCTACGGATGTTCAAACACAGAAACATACGCAATCCCCACTTTGAGGAATGGACCCCCTGAACAACTTGTGAAGTTTATTCACTTCTGGCTCTGAAAACCCCTAGATAAGGAGGTGCAGAAACGCATGAAGTCTGAGTGCCCTTGCCCCATTCTACCAGACAAGGTGGCTCATATACCCGACTTTTATCAGCTTATGCTGACTTTCATGTCCCGTGGGGGTCCGGAACCACGCAAAGGGGTGGAGCAACGATTCAAGGGGCTCAGGATAAACTCCTTGACTCCATTGGACCTCTAGCAAGAGTGATGGACCTGGCAGATGATGCCTATGAGTGGACAGACAGCTTTGCCCCAGAGACGGTGCATGAGTGGGCACATGACACCCAAGTGTGTTCACAAAGGTGCTTCTGCTTCATCGGGAATACTAATGTGGCTCTCTCATCTGAGAGACGCTGAGCAGTACTATACCGTATCAACAACAAGCTACTGGAATTGGGGGATAAAGAGCTCAGACCCCTGGCACAGGGTAATCTATTTGGAGAGGCTTTTCTCAAAGAGCTCAACTAGAGGATAAACATAATTGCATCCCTCAACAAAGCTCAATCATCAATGCAGAAAGCTCTAATACCAGAGGTGTTTTGGGCTGGGCTGGTCTGCAAAGGAGCTGTGCCACTAGCCATTTCTGGCCATCAGGCAGTCTTTCTTCCCGGATTCGGCCAATCGCCAGAGATTCCACTACTCCAGGGGATCAGACCGTGGTCGAAGAGGTCGAGGACGCTCCTGAGCATTTTACCCTTCCAGATCGCAGGTCGTATTTCTCTTTTTTTTTTTTAGAACTGGGCAGACCTCTCCATGGACGCATGTATCCTACAAACCGTGCGAGGTTACCACATAGAATTCGAGACGAACCCAGTCGAACGAGTTCCACCTCGTCTGTTCCATGTAACGCTAGCGGATGCTCATCTGATAGATTACGAATTACGGGAACTAAGTGCCAAGGGCTCTATTCAACCGGCTCCAGATTCGACCGGATTCTTCAGCAACATTTTCCTGGTCAAGACGAAGACTGAATAATTTTGCCCAGTTATCAACCTCAGGGATCTAAACATACAGACACTTCAAAATGGAGGGCATCCATCTCCTCCGGGATCTACTTTGAGACAACAACTGATTCATCCGTCTAGATATCAAGGACGCTTACCTGACTATCCCCGTCCACGAACGGAGTCGCTCCTTCCTTCATTTCTGCTGGCACGGAACAGATTGGCAGTTCACTTGCCTCCCATTCATCCTCAGCTCGGCCCCTCACCGTACACCTGCTGGAATCGCTAAGCTTCGTAATTAATCGTGCCAAGTCTGCGCTGGATCCAATACAATTGGTCCAATTTCTAGGCTTCAAACCCTTCGTCTTCCAGCTGCAAAGGTCACCTCCATCCGCAGGGAGATCTGGAAGGTTCTTCGCATGACATCCATATCTCAGCACCTACTGGCACTGATAGTAGGTCTTCTGTCCTCATCCATACAGGCTATATTACACTACAGGGCCATGCAACGCCTCAAGACCAGATTCCTACAACAAAACCCAACGTAGATCAACCTGTCCCGATGTTGGACGACGTCCGGGTGGAGCTACACTGGTGGCTGAACTGCATGCAGGCCTGGAATGGCCAAGCCACATTCGGAAGACAACAGATTTCATGCTGGAATCGGATGCCAGGCGATCGGGTTGGGGAGCGATGGATGGTGACACGTCCACGGGAGGAGTCTGGACCTCTGAAGAACTGTCATTGCACGTACACTGCTTGGAGCTCCTGGCAGGTTTGTTTGCCCTCCGCAGTCTGGTGAAAGGAAAATCCAATTGTTGCATCCTGCTTCGGATGGGCAATATCTCAGCAGTGTGTTATATCAACCACCTTGGAGGCACACGCTCTCAGGCATTGGTGGAACTAACAAAAGAGATTTTTTTACTACTGCCTACCCTGCAACATTACGCTGGTAGTGGAACATCTGCCGGGAGAATCCAACCTCACAGTGGATTGGTATTTACGCCACTGGCGAGATGGCAGTGACTGGCAGCTGGCCACTCATGTTTTTGCTTCTCTGAACAAACAAAGAGGCCCTTTCTCCCTCGACTTGTTCGGTTCATGCAACAACTGACAGACAAAGGACTTCTACAGTTGGCTACCAGACCCGGAGAGCCTAGCAGTGGATGCATTTCTGCAACCGTGGCTGAACTGCAAAGCCTATGCCCTACTGCCCTTCACAATGATAGTGAGAGCTCATCATCGGAACTGATTGCAGAGAGTGGCGCTGACGCTTCTAATACCATTATGGCAAAGTTCCTGGAACTTCTGGATCTATCATGCAGGGATCCCCTCCTCCTGCCTTCCGACCAGAGGATCCTCAGGAACCCTTCCTCTAGTCATGGAAGGTCGCCTTCTCTTGGTGGCCTGGACACTTTCTGGGGTTCGTGGCATGTCGGAGAATTATTGCAGGAAGCTAATTATGGGACTCCTGGGCACCAGGAACTAGAAGATGTTACCTGTCTGCGTGGCAATCTTGTGCCAATTGGTGTTTGGGATGGGATCTCAATCCCTTTACTGCGCCTGTTCCCTCTATCCTAAATTTTCTCACCTCTCTGTTTGCAACTGGGAAATCATATCGGTCCATTAACGTGGTACGGTCAGCCATTTCCATAGCACATATTCCATCCCAAGGGATCCCAGTTGGACAAGATCCCCTCATTTGCAGACTTCAGACCCTCCGGAACCCAAATATACATGACTTTGGGACGTCGGTATTGTCTTGCAATTTTTGCGAGATTAGCCTCTGAACGATAAGCTGTCCCTTCACCAGCTTACAGACAAATTCACCTTTCTCCTCTGCTTGGTCTCCTTTCGACGGGTCTCAAACGTCCGCGCATTTGACGCCGATGCGTTTACCTTTTGCCCGGCGGGGGTTACCTTTCAGGTCTCACGCCACACCAAATCTAATTCTTCCTCAGTTTTCTATACCTTTTTCCCTTCAGATCCACAACTTTGTGTGGTCTTGACTCTATGTTGCTATGTGGATGCTACCGCAACGTTGCGGTTTCCTTCCTCCCGTCAACTTCTCATCTCTTACATTCGCCCGTATGGTCCAGTTTCGGTCACTACTTTGGCCAGATGGGTTCGTTGGCTGCTTTCTCTGACAGGGATTGATCAGGTCTTTGGAGCACACTCTGTACGAGGAACTACAGCCTCATCTGCCTTCTCGGCTGGGGTCTCACTTCCCGACATCCCATGGGCTGCGGATTGGACGAGAGCATCTACTTTTCCAACGTTCTATTTCCAACCTCTGTCAAATTCAGCTTTTGCTCTTTTATTTCAGCATTGAAACTGCAAAATATGTCCTCCTGTCATGTGAAGATTGTTAGCTTTAGTGTACTAATATTCTTAATTTTAATAATGACAGGAGGAGACTATCACCCCCCAACCCCCCTTTCTTTTCTCTTACTATTCTCCCTCCCTTTTTCTGAATGGCTTTGCTTATGATTTACCTTTATGATATGTCCATACTATGTATTGCCTACACTAACATTGTTTTTCCACTTGTGACTTTGTCGCTGGCTTTATACAGGAGTTGTTTGTTTTAGTTAGTTACACTAGTTGGGGAGGACTGGTTTGTACTATATGTATTATACGTAGCATAGACAGTCAGGGTATACATATTTATGCAACTCTTTCTGGAGATTAAAACTATTTATATTCTCTTTTCAGTTTAAATGGATCCTACACTTGAGCCCAAGATGGTTTTTCGATTGGCCCTTCTTCGTAATTTTCATTGGAACCTACAGTTGAACCCAAGTCAGTTTTCTCATAACTTTTCTTTGCTGCTATGGAGTTAGTAAAGAAAGATTATGCAAAATACTTGCATCCTGTCATTATTAAAATTAAGATTATTAGTACACTAAAGCTAACATAATTTTCAAGTGTGTGCAATGAGGAAGGGACAGGGAAATCCATACACAATATCCTATAGAGGCATAGGTAGAGCATACCATGTGTTTGGATCAGAGTGTGTAGATATGACAAGCTATCCATCAGATGTACTAAGGTGGACGATTTTAAAAAGTATAATTTCTGAAAGTTTAAAATATGGAGGAACTTGCTTAAAGGTACAGTGTGTTTCTTGCTTTTTATTGGATAATCATCGGGTAAAGAGATGAATGTAATTAACTTATAGTTTGTGACTATAAATTGCTATGTTACCATGTTATTATTTTACCGTTTTGTTTGCCAACAATTTCGCTGTTTACAATACATTTGTTTATTTGATGTGACACCAACGTAGATTAATAAGAATATTTATGTTTTCCTGACAGGACTTCCGAAGGCTGCTATTATATCCCAAGGCCGTCTCTTAAGGAGTTCGTCAATATCTACATTATCAGGTTTAACATCCGAAGATGTACTGTATATACCTTTACCTCTTTATCACAGTGCCGGCCTTATGATTGGAATCCGTGGATGTATCCAGCAAGGTACAGTACTTTATTCCCTTAAAACCTAATCTTGGAATCCCATACATACCTATTTTATATATTGTACATCATAGTTTGGGTATCTGAATTCCCACACCTAACTCAGGGCTAGACTAGGAACGAAAAGCAGCCCTCGAAAAAAAATTCTATTCCAACCCAATAATGCATCGCACCAGCATAGTGTGCAGATATAGAGGTGAAAAAGATGAATTAAAAAATCATCAAACTTGATGATCTCAGTAAATGCAATGCTTTCTTACAGAATAGCAAAAAAAGGCATTTGCGCATGTGTGGCCAAACGCTGCGCCGATCAGCATCTCCTCATAGAGATGCACTAAATCAATGCAGAGCGTGGAGATGCTGCACGTCGGTGATGCACAGCACTGGATTAGGAAGTACCTTTAGTGGCTGTCTGAATGACTGCTAGTAGAGGTGTTCCTAGGCAGCAAGGTAAACACTGCCTTTTCTCTGGACATTATTTTTATGTAAAATTTGTTTTGTTACAATAACTTGTATTTACCCATTGTGCAACTCTATTTAATATTTTGGTGCCATAATAACTGGATATTCCTCTATAACCCATTCAATAACCTGTCATTGGGGATGATATTGGAACGTGAATGTATGTAGGATAGATAGATAGATAGACAGATAGACAGACAGACAGACAGACAGACAGATAGATAGATAGATAGATAACAAGCAGGCAGGCAGACAAATGAAGAGAGTACCCAAAGGATGTATTTTAGGTGAATATAACTGCCTCTATTGAAGAAGATTCAGTGTCACAGCAACAAGTTCAATGTTTCAGTCCTATATTGGACTTTTATTAAAACTTCTATCATGTTATGAATGTTAATAGACAAACAGCATGTCATGTTTAACCACGAGGAGGGATTTTCCCGTTAAAGGGGCGCACTCACTTCCCAGGATTTTTTAATATAATGTTTACTATTCCCCTATATTTAAAAAATATCTACTTATGAATTGTGAAAAGTAAATGTATAAATCTACACCTATTTATCCTGCAATTGGACAGCTCCATCTTGGCTCTCTGTCAGTCTTTGTTATATAAACTCTGCCATTTGCACCTGGTAGTCAGCAGAGAGCACACAGAGCAAAGGAGATATTAAACAATGTTTCTATTTCTCCTCTTTATTATTAGTGCTCGCATTGGCTTTACCTTGTCCGAACTGGATTAGGATGCCATTTGCTAAAACTGTATTATAAATTTAAAGGAAAACAGAGCATTTCATGGAAAAAAAAAAGATTGACACAAGTTTTAGATAACTTTCAATGATTTATTAAATGGTGTAAGAGGTGACAGTTATTCTTTAATAATGCTGTTAATCATGCTGAATATCTATCTGCTGATGATCCTGAGTGGATTTTCTATTTTCTTTGCAGGTGCAAGCCTTGTTTTACGAAAAAAGTTTTCAGTCAGTCAGTTTTGGGATGACTGCAGGAAATACAATGTAACTGTTATCCATTACATCGGAGAACTGCTGCGGTATCTGTGCAATACCCCTAAGGTATCGTAATAAGTATGTGTGTACACAATAATATGAATTAAAGGGACATACAATCACTTTACAATTATTTTTTAAACCAGCAAGCAAACACTTTTAAACAAATACACAAAATAAATACAAAATAAAGCAAGAAAGACTTTAAAAAGAACGTGATAAACATTTATGAACTTACTATAAACGTGATCGGATTGCATTGTTGGGCACGCCTCTCAGCTTAGGAAATTTCTTCAATCCCCCTTTACCCACCCAGCTCCCCCTTTACACACTGCAGCCTGATCTGAATGGTCAAAATGATCAGACTTTCACTGTTTTCCTCCTGTCAGGAAATTGCAAAGTGAAGAGATCTTCCAACTACACATGTATAAATCTGTCGGGCATGGCCAATGCACTTTTCCAGTATTCTTATGGATAGGTCACGGATTGGTTGGATTGGGGCAAAAGCGAAAGTTTTTCATTGAGACAGTTGCCTCAAAGTTCCTTCAAGGTTTGTTAGACATCAGTCATAAACATAGAGCATTTAAATATGCCTAGAAACTTACTACCTTTCAAGCAAGTTTTTAATAAGCTTGAGTAAGTTTCTTATAAGTTTCTTATAAGCAATATTCTAATTTCTGATTCAGAAAAAGTGGCTCGTCAATATGTATATATATATTTTTTATGAGAGTGTTGGATCTTCAGGTACAATGTTAGATACGTTTGTAATTATGTTTGGGACAATCATGGGCCTTACATGAACAGCAGATCACTGTCAACAGACTCATGGCATAGGAAGTCACAGTGGGTGAGAGTCCACTATTTACTGAGAAGTCTAAAGATAATACACATATCACGGTATCACAGTAGTGACCTCTACCTTAAGGACAGACTAAATTTTTTTTTTTTCTATATTAATTGTATTTGACAAATGGCTGGTTCATGTGATACATTTTATCTGGTAATTTTTTTAATGAGTGCAATAGAATATTACCATAGACAAATTGTGATTAATTTGGCTGTTATATTGCACATCCAACAGAATAACATCTTAATTGCAGGGTTTTGAGTTAATATTCCAGTGAGAAATATAATGATTTTGTTTGTTTTTTCCTTCATTTAGTTTTATAATTAATTTCAGAAACCTCAACTAATAAGTAGCATATCATGATACGTGTATTTTGTTTCCCCCTCTCTTAGAAAGACAATGATAAGGATCACTGTGTACGACTTGCCATAGGGAATGGACTCCGGGCAGATATCTGGAAAGAGTTTGTTCAAAGGTTTGGAGACATCAATATCT
The DNA here is from genome assembly GCF_036172605.1 of Pelobates fuscus. Lineage (NCBI taxonomy): Eukaryota > Metazoa > Chordata > Amphibia > Anura > Pelobatidae > Pelobates > Pelobates fuscus. The sequence continues at coordinate 361,476,852 of NC_086319.1, forward strand.
TTGAGTTCTATGCAGCAACCGAAGGAAACATACTTTTCTTTAATTACACTGGAAAAGTTGGTGCAGTTGGTAGATCCAGCTTCCTCATTAAGGTAAGACTTCATGTTTTATTTTATTTTTTAATATAAAATACAAAACTCAATAACATTGCAACCTCTTCACAGGTCGCATGGGCCGAATGCACCATTCAGCCGCAGGGCCGGCCTTCACATAGACATGTGTAGTATACTGTTAACATACTTCCCCATTCAATGCCGTTGAACCCCTCCTCTTCTCAGTGCCGAGTGCATCACTCAGCTGCTTGGCTTAACTTTCCATAGAAATTCAGATGCCTGCTCAAATGGACTGTCCTTATATTAAGCATTTGCGAAATGTCACACCAATTTCTAAAGTGTCCACATCACCTAGGCGATCTTGTTCTCGCACTTTTTGGAGTCGCAGAGGTGATGTGTAAATGCCTTTATTTAGTGCCCTATCATGGTTTCAACCAGTTTCTTTTGTATTCCTGTACGTTTCTCTTGTATTTCTGATACTGATCTTGGCTTATTTATTGATATTTGTGTACTTCTAGAATCCTGACTCGACTCCCGTTTATTTGTATCTCTCTATTTCTGTAATCCTGAACTTGGGTATTTCTGACTTTTTTATCTGTCTATCTATTAATAGCATTACGTACGTTCACTATAAGTCACGATAATACGTCTTTTATAGACCTTCACTTGGTGGATTTCCCATATCCTGCAAGTTAGGGTAACACCTCATGACAATGTCTCTATTTAATATTTTTGGATAAGCTTTTAAATTGTTTAAAGGACCCCTATAGTGTCAGGAAAACAAACTCGTTTTCCTGGCACTATAGTGACCTGAGGGTGCCCCCACCCTCAGGGTCCCATTCCCGATGGGCTGAAGGGGGAGGAAGAGGGTTAAACACTCACCTTTCTCCAGCGCCGGGCTCCCTCAGCGCTGGGGACCCTCCTCCTTCCGACGTCATCGGCTGAATGTGCATGCGCGGCAAGAGCCGCACGCGCATTCTGCCAGTCCATAGGAAAGCATTCTCAATGCTTTCCTATGGACGCTGGCGTCTTCTCACTGTGAAAATCACAGTGAGAAGTGCGGAAGCGCCTCTAGCAGCTTTCAATGAGACAGCCACTAGAGGCTGGATTAACCCATATGTAAACATAGCAGTTTCTCTGAAACTGCTATGTTTACAGCAGGCAGGGTTAATCCTAGATGGACCTGGCACCCAGACCACTTCATTAAACTGAAGTGGTCTGGGTGCCTATAGTGGTCCTTTAATATTTTTGGATAATTTTTTAAATTGTAAAATATTTTCGAATATCATTTTTTTTAATATATATTTGGAAAAAAATTGGAAATGTTTATATTTTGAAATTGTATCCAAAAATATTCAATCATTTGAGTTTTATGCAAAAGTATTAAATTGAGGCCATAATCATTAACAGAATGAGGTTTCATGGAGTACATACAATTGAATTTGCATTTCAGAATGCATGTCTAATGGTAAAAAATACCAGGAATAGGACAGCAGTAAAGGAATTATATGAAACAAATTGACAGGGTTAGATATTAAAGTGTGGTCGTCAATTGTACATTTGAAATCAAAATTACCAAACCGAAAACACAGTTGACTGTTTTTTTTTAATTCTTCTACATCAGTCTTAAATTCAAAATTCCTCACAATTCACCCTTTAGTGAATAACCTTGTGAGTGCAGTAATATTCAAAGAAAATGAAGACAGAAAGAAAGAGAAAAACAAATGGGGTGTTGGACAGACATGAAGGGCTGGAGGAGACTTGGACACAGTTAACTCTTCAGTCGAGTTCCCCTCTTTTACAACCTGCTGATTCCCTATCAGTCTAAATTAAGTTAGCCAAAATAATTGATTTTGATTTGAGACTAATTTTTATAGTTCTCCAAGTAGAATTTTCATTGTTGAATATCCTGATACTTCAGAGGAACACCGTGAAGGATTAAAGTGGCTCTGTCAGCTCAAACCTGCCTTTCTCCTATTGTCTTCTCGCCTCTTCATCTTTCAGAATCTGTTCTTCTTTCCTTCATTTCTCTTTAAAACGAGACAAAATTGAGACTATTTTGTCTTATGTATTTTTCTTACACTTGGCATTCTTGACAAAGGCTTAAGGCAAGCTTCACCCTTTGTTAACTTGACAGTTTTGTCATCATTGTCAAGTGTAGGAAAAAATAAGACAAAGTAGTCCCTACTTTGTATTATGTTTTAAAGCAAAATAGATCAGAAATGAAGAAACAAATAACAGATTCTGAAAGAGGAAGAGAAGAGGAAACAATAGGAGAAATGTAAATTTGAGATGCCAGAGACACTTTAAGTAAGAATTTAACTGTGGATAGCTATAATTTGCATGTTAATAAATGCACGCTAAGATATATATATATATATATATATATATATATATATATATATATATATAATGTGATACCTTCAAGGTACTCCTAACAGGCCAAGTAGAAAACTCAAGGTAAAATAACAAACAGTTGGGTGGCGAGACTTGTCATAGCTCCTCTGCAGAGTATTCAAAATAGTTTTCAATGGGAAAGGTGGTGGGGCGTTGTCAAGTACGTGGCGAGGTGGAGCTGGCATGGGAGTGATTTATGCCAAGGCTGGAGATAGTGGAGACTACAAAGCAGACGCCAATAAGGTCCCTTTAAACAGCTGAGGAGTTTGCCAAAGGACTTTTCTTTTAGAGAAGGAGCAATTGAGACCTTTTGGGTTTGGAAATGGAGTCTGGTGTTTTCCATTCTGCAGCAGGACTTTGGTGGTCGCCGAGCTATGAGTCTGGATGAATGACACTTTGGAGAGGGAGAGAAACGCTTACTTCCTCAAGTAGTGAAAGCATTACGGAGCAACATGAAATATAACGAGGAATATTGGATGAAAGCTTGAAAAAATCAGAACAAAAGAAGCACACTGATTTAAATGTAACATCAGCTCCCATATAAAATATATTAAATTTTCTCTTGAATTTACTTTTGGACAATTAATTAACAAGTACTCTTAAAGAAGACCCAACTACTGTTATTATTGAATATTTTAATTTTTTTTTTCTTTCTAATAAGCATAAAAGACATAGGTATCTTCTAAATATGCTTATTGCAGACACTGCTCATGTATAGTTGTAGTTGCTGCTGTGTTAATTGAACACACCATTTTAAATGAAATATCAATACGCAGTAACAGATGGGCAATGTCTGCTACACAAGTGCAATTGATTGTAAAGTTACTGAAACTTTTTGACAGCTTTTCAATCTGCGATCACTTACTCTTGGATATTTAAAGAGGAAGTTGAATTTAGAGTCATTGTCATTGACTTAAAGTAATATTTTTTTGAAACAAGCTGAAATATAAGAATTTCTGAGGAAAGAAATATAAACTAGTATCCGTTCATCCAATATAAAGTGAACTATTTGGTTAAAGTACTGTACAATCCAAACCAAAATTAAATATATTTGTACGGTAGTAAAGACAAAATGAAGCATAGATAATAAAAATCTAATATAATAGGTGTCTACATATTTTGTTCATGGGTTTTTTATGGTTTTTTTTTTACATTATTTAACATAATAAGTAGAAGTTTCAGAGAAGGAAGAGAAAGAAAGGGGGAAAAAAGGAATGATGGCTGGGAAAAGACCACCAGAAAATAAACCACCTACAAAGAAAAAAGAAACCAAGACTGAAAAAACATTACCTTCTTTTTTCTCCTCATAATAGAAATATAAGCCTTGAGAAATCTATAATAAATGAATCGGAGGAAACAAGATCACATTTAGTGGATGATTCAGAGAAAGACAGAATAATCTCCAACCCATATCTCAAGAGCACCTTTTAACAGCATTTGATCTACAGTGTGGAAAATTCAAGCAAGAAATCAATTAAATATGCAAGATTTGAAAAAAGAAATAGCTGCATTAGGGAAAAGAGTTAAAGAAAATGAAGAAAAATGGATAGCCTTGAGGCACAAGTCTTGATGTATAAAGAAGCAAATAAACAGAGTGAGAAAAAAAATTGTGGCTTTGGAACAAAAAATTGTGGCTTTGGAAGGCCGCTCCAGAAGAAATTATCTAAGGTTGAGAGATATGCCAGAATTTGTCACCAATAAAAACCTGGAGCATTTTTTGTCTGAATTTTTCTCTAAATTAGGTATTATACATGAAGGTTATACATATATTTGGGACAGATACTACAGAACGGGAAAGCCCCGTGGTTCAGCAGCTGATTGACAAAGGGATGTGCTTTTTTGTTGCTCTACATCACGCTTGAAAGACACATATCTTAAAAGCCAAAAAAGCAATCACATGAAAGTACCTCTTCAACAAGACCGGACTTATTCCACACGAGATCCAAGAAGCGTCTATTCGAGGCAATGACAGATATACTCATAAAAAAAAACATCAGATATAGAGTACAGGCTCCAGTTAAGGTCATCATTAGAGTTGAGCGGACACCTGGATGTTCGGGTCCGTTGGGTTCGGACGAACTTTGAAAAAAAGTCCAGGTTCGGGCTCGAACTTGACCCCGAACCTGAACCCCATTGAAGTCAATGGGAACCCAAACTTTTGGCCACAAAAATGGCTCTAAAAGATTACTGGAAAGGGCTAGAGGGCTGCAAGAGGAAGTGAAATGGGGGTAAGAGTAAGACAAGTGCCCTGCAAACAAATGTGGATAGGGAAATCACTTAAAAATAACATAAAATAAGCAGCCGCTTAGTAGATAACTCCCTAATTCACACGGTATTAGGGAGCTATCTACCAAAAGGCTGAAAGACCTAAAGTGGTCTTTCAGCCACATTTACTAATACTAAGTAAAGATTAAAAAGGGAATCAGGGAATCATGACATGTCACACATGTCATGTGTCCTTAATGGGTTAAGGACACATGACATGTCTGACAAGTCATGATTCCCTTTAATTACAGAAGTTTGGTCCTTAAGGGGTTAAGTTTGATTTTTGGAAGGAATGGTCAAATGGTTTCCATAGGAATGAATTCTAGGTGGTCCATATGAATAGGAGATAGCATTGCCATATAAAGTCACTTTTAATTTGACTAGATAATAAAAAATTGAAAGCATTGATAAACAATTGTAGAAACCTCGCATTGAAAAACTGTTGGATGAAAAAGAAACAGGAGAAAGTTGTCAAAGAGTGAATAATAAATATACATACTTTGTATAGCCGGACTCTTCATATCAAATCGTCTGCCATGTGTTTGTTTGATTTATATAGAATTATAATTATATACAAATACATTTTCTTAATGGTTTATGTTTTCTTTCTTCTTTCTTGTAAAAAAACAAAAAAATTGAATTATAATGTAAATCTCGATGTGACAGACTGTATTTATACTTTTCCGAAACAATTAAGATTATAAATAAATACGCAAAAATCTACAATTGTAATAAATGGTGGATCTGCCTACTCTTTCACCTTAAGTCAGATTGCTACTACTTGGGAACACTCAGATGATTTCACCAATACCTACATTATCGAGTTTGGAGACTGGCTTTCATTTTTTGGCAGCATATTTTTTATTGAGGCGCAGGAGAGGCGGATGTTCTACTGTGGTCTCAATGTACTTGCCAATCATTCAAGAGCCCCTGTTTCTCCCCATTTGGACTGGCGGGGGTCATTCTGGTCCTGGGAGTCCATTTACTGCTGTATAAACCTGCCTTGTCTCACATTGCCAATTTGATGGTAGCATCTGAAACCAGCTATTTGCCATCAATGTGGGTTGTACCCACTCTAAGCACGCTAAATGACATATTTAAAATATTCTTTAGCTGGATTTTCTATAGGTGAGAGAGATCAGAGACAACTCCGTCCAACCAAAGAGTGCAGGAGACACTTTCTACCGCAGGCATTGGACTGAGTAACTACCAGAGTCATACACAAGTGGAGTATTCAGGCCCTATTCGACCTACAGGTTCTTATATCCCAGAGCCTGAAGCAAATCGTCAGCGCTTCCTAAAACTGGATAAAGATTTTTACTCACCAATGCTGCAATCAGACACTCTGGGGATTGAGATCCCCTGCATTGTCACAGCAGGAGAAGGTTGCCCACAAACTTGGAATAGCAAACTCCCCTGCTGAGCATTCCTTGGTTCTTGTATTCAGTTGCCTTCTCATACTTCACTGTGATTCCTGTTTTGCTTAGTTTTACCTTGCTTTTAGTAGCCTAGATCTTTCATCAATAACTAAGAAAAATGTGCAGTGATGGTTAACCATGCATGCACCTTGACACCTGGTAACTTAACCTAATACATACCTGTTAATGTATTTCTCTGATCCCATATTTCCACGTATGGTTTTCAACATGCTGTGTGAGAGATACTCATATTAATGTTACCCATATTATCTGTAACTGCTCAACAAATGTATTTATTTTTTAAATGGAAACCGTTTGATAATGTTTTGGCGAAATGTTATTATTATTATTATTATTATTATTATGTTATTATTTATATAGCGCCAACAAATTCCGTAACGCTTTACAGTGGGTGGCCGAACAGACATGTAGTTGTAACCAGACAAGTTAGACAACAGGAACAGAGGGGTTGAGGGCCCTGCTCAATGAGCTCACATGCTAGAGGGAGTGGGGGTAAAGTGACACAAAAGGTAAGGATAGTATTAGACTAATGACAGTTGCAAGAGAGGAATCAGTCGGGAGCTATTAACAGTTTAATTTATACGCTTTTATGAAGATTTATGAATGATTTTTTGAAAGAGGAGACTGGGTGAGCATCTAATGGAGGAGGGAAGTGAATTCCACAGGAACGGTGCAGCCCTTGAGAAGTCTTGAAGGCAAGCATCAAAGGTGGGAGTATGGACAGAAGATAGATGTAAGTCTTCAGCAAAGCGCAAAAGGCCTTGACGGGACATACTTGTGTGTTAGTGAGGATAGATAGGTGGGAGCAGCATTATGCAATGAACTTGTCCCACCACTTACCCATGGCCACTTCCTCTGGAGCCAGAAATTCTTGCAAGATGCTTCTGTTAGCTGCATTAAGCTAAGCCTTGCCATGCAGGACCACCTCATGGGCTGAGATGAGTGCCTCCCTGCAATGCCACGCTTAGCTCAGTGCAGAGCTTTCCACCTGCTGAGAAGGTGGCCGTGGGCACATATTAGACCAATCTTAAACAGTATGTATACCCTGTGAAGGTGCTGGAAACTCCATCTGTATAATGCATTTTGCCAATCTGTTAAGTAGTTGTATCTTCTTGTTTCAGTTCTTTAGGCCTTATAAACTAATCAAATTCGATATAGAAAAAGAGGAACCAATTCGTGACAATGCAGGATACTGCGTGCACGTTGCAAAAGGTAAAAATCGTTGTGTTCTGTGTGTTCTTAAATATTTTCCCAGATTCTGTAGTGCTTGTAAGAATTAGCTTCAGTGATATAGTCAGGAATATACTTATAACATAAGGAAATTCACTTGGAAATCCAAACTGAAAATGCTAATGGTTAGTAGTAACTGGAAGAACTCGAGCAAGATTCAAATGAATGCAGGTCACTACTAGTAATAAGAAAAAATAAGGATCAGAGTGACGCAAAATAACAAAACAGTCAGTTTGGTGTCCAAACGTGTGCTCTCTTACGTATGTACAGATTGTAAACCTGTTTGAGCAAGTGTTTACCTTTTGTATCTGTCAGATTCTCTTTGTCAGTTACTTGCTGCCATATATCTCCATTGTATAATTGTAAAATGCTGTGAAATGTGTTTACAAATGCTAATAATATTAATATTAATAATAATAAAAATGTAGTTGCCACATTTGTCTGTATGTAATAATCCTGGACTACATTGGAATGTGTTGCAAATGACAGTTACAAATTCCTTGTAGCTCTTCCAATACAAGATCATTTTTGTAAACAATCGTTGTCACTGTTTTAGCTTACTTCCGTGGTATGTTTGTGCATGAGTATTTTCATTCCTAAAATTTAGTCTGAACTGCTCTGAGTCCATTATCAGTTAATGTTTTACTGACAAGGGTTATTCTAAGTTGTGGAATATCTAAGCTATTGTTAACGGATAGCCAAGTGTACACTCAGTGTAGGAGATTAATAATAAAAACCACCACTGGTGTGCATGTGGAGCGCTTACAATTTAACTAACTCACCCATATGGGTTAACATATGCATGTATGAGAAACGTATTTCTGTAACAGTGTGTCTGTAACAGATATAAATGCAAAATGGTGCAAGTAACGTTTTTAATAGATGCAGTGAGAAAATGTTCTATATAGTCCCACTCACATGTAGCAGAGCCCTATAGGATAGGCATAGATCTCAGCAGCCTGCGTGTACTTATGGTGACACAGTACCCAATCAATCCTTTAGGCGTCAGAAGATCCTTATGCATACATGAGAAAGAAAAAACAAGGGGAAGAGCAGAACCCTTAGTGTAGACAGTCTCAATATATAATGCCTAATAGCAAAAAAAAATGGCTTCTCACCTGATAAGGAGCCCTATAGCTGGCTCCTGGTGTATAAGTGTCTGTGCCTTTAACCCCTTAAGGACACATGACATGTCTGACACGTCATGATTCCCTTTTATTCCAGAAGTTTGGTCCTTAAGAAGTTTGGTCCTACCATCCTTCTTTCAGCAGCAACAATGGAAGATGGATTCCAAATTAAAACAGAATTTATTGAATAAGTAGTAAAAATGTACAAATTAAATATAAACAAAATAATATAAATATCATAAAAAGTATATATATAATAAATAGAATCTTCAATCCTCCAGCCGAGACGCGTTTCGCTGTGCTAAGATCAGCTTTCTCGATCGGTAGTATGTTTGCTGCTGTTCTTCATTTAAATATCATGTTCCTCCTCCTGTATGGTCCTCCAATTAATCCCTCCTCCAATCAGCTGTCCTTCTTTAATGAACAGCTGTGCTCCGCTAGTGATGAAAGTGCTCCGTTCTCTGAGCCAAATCACGTAACATAGAGCGTCACGTATCGCGTCACAAATTGGGCGTGTTCTCAAGTTAAGGCTTACAGTGCCGTTTCGTCCATTTTAAAGTTGGGCAAATGCCCTTTCTTTGACAAAGCAGTGTACAGACAGGGAATTAAAAGGAGAAAGAGAAATAATATTATTGCATGTTCTTCACAGACTAATTTATAGACTATATTTATCCCAAAATAGAAGCCATCTATTATTCTTTATTTAAAGTGCCACTGCATGCACACAAAAATGAGTGAAAAAAAGGAAAAAGGGAAATATACTCCTCTAGGCAGATACAGAATATTAGTAAGTGGATCTCTATTATGTTAGCAACCAAGTTCAATGATGATTTAGTATAACAAATAAAAAATGAATATGTAAAAATATTAAAAAATAAATATATAAAAAGCATATACTGCTAAAACCATTTAAGTAAAAAAATATGATTTAAGTTAAAAAATGATGAAAAATGATTTAAGTTAAAAAATGACATAACTCAAAATCATCATTGAGACCATTGGGCTGCATAGTGTTTAAATGAAAAGTCCATTGCATCTCCCTTTGGCCCAATTTTTTGATAAAATCTCCCCCTCACCCCCCCCCCCCCCCTCCCCACACCCCTCCCCTCCAATCAGGTGATATCCTCTGAATCGCATGGAATTCCAACAAAGTAGGGTCACTATTATGTTTATTTTTAAAATGTAGGGAGACACTATGTTTTTCGAAACTATTCCTGATATTCCTAATATGTTCTGATATTCAAGTTTCTTTTAGTCCGTCCTACATATGCAAGTCCACATGGACAACTTGGTTGCTAACATAATAGAGATCCACTTACTAATATTCTGTATCTGCCTAGAGGAGTATATTTCCCTTTTTCCTTTTTTTCACTCATTTTTGTGTGCATGCAGTGGCACTTTAAATAAAGAATAATAGATGGCTTCTATTTTGGGATATATATAGTCTATAAATGAGTCTGTGAAGAACATTCAATAATATTATTTCTCTTTCTCCTTTTAATTCCCTGTCTGTACACTGCTTTGTCAAAGAAAGGGCATTTGCCCAACTTTAAAATGGACGAAACGGCACTGTAAGCCTTAACTTGAGAACACGCCCAATTTGTGATGCGATACGTGACGCTCTATGTTACGTGAGTTGGCTCCGAGAACGGAGCACTTTCATCACTAGCGGAGCACAGCTGTTCATTAAAGAAGGACAGCTGATTGGAGGAGGGATTAATTGGAGGACCATACAGGAGGAAGAACATGATATTTAAATGAAGAACAGCAGCAAACATACTAGCGATCGAGAAAGCTGTCTGAGCACAGCGAAACGCGTCTCGGCTGGAGGATTGAAGATTTTATTTATTATATATATACTTTTTATTATATTTATATTATTTTGTTTATATTTAATTTGTAAGTTTTTACTACTTATTCAATAAATTCTGTTTTAATTTGGAATCCATCTTCCATTGTTGCTGCTGAAAGAAGGGTGGTAGCCTCCTTAAAGGCACATACACTTATACACCAGGAGCCAGCTATAGGGCTCCTTATCAGGTGAGAAGCCATTTTTTTTTGCTATTAGGCATTATATATTGAGACTGTCTACACGAAGGGTTCTCCTCTTCCCCTTGTTTTTTTCTTTCTCATGTATGCATAAGGATCTTCTGACGCCTAAAGGATTGATTGGGTACTGTGTCACCATAAGTACACGCAGGCTGCTGAGATCTGAGCCTATCCTATAGGGCTCTGCTACATGTGAGTGGGACTATATAGAACATTTTCTCACTGCATCTATTAAAAACGTTGCTTGCACCATTTTGCATTTATATCTGTTACAGATACACTGTTACGAAATACGTTCCTCATACATGTGTATGTTAACCCATATGGGTGAGTTAGTTAAATTGTAAGCGCTCCACATGCACACCAGTGGTGGTTTTTATTATTAATCTCCTACACTGAGTGTACACTTGGTTCTTTGTATTAACTTATAGGGTTGAGAGTCCCTATTTTCAGTGGTAGCTGCTATCATTGTTCATTTATTACTAACTGTAAGCGCCTTAAAAACACACAATCTGTACTTTTATTGTTAAGAGATAGTCTGTGTTTGCTCCAGGATTTTGTGCAATTGTTCCAGATTTTCAGTTTTTTACTTACATTTCCAAACAGCTAGTTAATTTCTTTGAAGAATGACTTGAATTGAAACGCATTTGATTTCTTTTGTACTGTGAGCGAGTGCATCATTAGACGCATTTATGCCAAGTTCAGGATGCTGTTGGCCAGCATGCATGATTGGCAGGCAACCTGACATGCATTCATGCCAGGCTAGCCTTTCAATTCTTTGGGCAGACACGCCTCCTTTTTGGGCATGTTCATCCCTTTTGGGAGTTCTGGTTACATGATCCGTGTCAGTGGCCCACCATTTTACACCGCCCATTGACTAGCTGCTTCACTGGACACTCCGGCAACATCTCCCCCAGATACACAATGCTTGAGAGGTATGACTGTTTTAGTGTTTTTGGTCGATATGATTCTGTACTGAGGCCCCTCATAATTGTCAGCACCAGGCCCACTGGGCTCTTAATCTGGCCCTGGGTGGATGGATTATCTCGGCAAAGAAGACGTGCTCACTAACACAGATTTAGACAGATTTGTGAACAATATTTGATAGAAATAGGCCTTTTGTCTACATAGGAAATGGATGTTTGAGTTCAGCTCATGAAAAATGGGGGCAAAAACAAAAGTGTTGCATTTATAATTTTGCTCAGTGTATATTCACAATACTCTTGCAACTGATTATTAAAATACACTTTAGCTCAGTTAGCATTAGCACTATTTAATTTGTCTTCCAATTGGCAAGCATCTCTGAGAGGGGTGACCTCGCAACTGCGAGCTTCTAAGATAGCTGAGAAAAATGGTCACCATGTTCAGATGACCTTCATGTCGGATGCAGATAGGTTCCTTCCGTCACAGAGGCTTGATGTCTCTACTACCTCTCGCATTTCCACCAGGCCCAACCATTAATGGAACGTGGCTAATGATGCTGTTTTCACCTCTTCTGGCCCATCTGCACCAGGCTGACATTGACGTGAGGGCAACTGTACCTGTTCATGCTCCTCATCATTACCCTGCTATTTTCTATTGTTTTCCAGATGATTGCAATGCTAATTTTGTTTCAAATATTGTGTTTGTTTCTCATGGGGGGTTTGGTCTGCCACATGTAATTCCATGCTTGCATTGCTACTTGCATTTTAATGTAAATGGATGCCCATACTACCCCACTGTTATACAATGGCCATTATCCTCCCCCCTGTTCTCCCGGGTTATAGGGCTTCCTCATATAAGAGGAATATTCTCCTGCCTAGCAAGCTAGAATAAGCACTGAACCATACCAATTGTTTGAGTAGACAAAGATTCCGGGCCATAACAAGCCCAGACCCTTTCAGATATTCTGAATAGCAGTATTCGGTTATGTTCACCTTGTGTTTACTTTATTTTTCAGTTATCTTTTTCGCAGTGTACAGAACGAGCATGTTAATTTTGGTTCTTTTAGTAGATGCATACATAAGAAAACATTCTTACCAAAGGAAAAAATAGGAGCTAGAGACACTTACAAGTGTTGTTGCATGTTGTTGCTATATTGATGTGTAATGTCTGTGTTTCTCTTCGTGACTCTTGATATCACTCATTATCTTTGTCACTAATGTGTAACCTAATGCTAAACTTTCCTCAATAAAAACTGATTGCCAAAAATTACTAAATAAATAAAGCTACGTCAAATGTTAGTTAAAAATAAATCTAGAGAAGGCCACTGTCAGTAAGACAAACAACAAGATTGGCACAAAACCAATTCTCTTCACTCGATCCTGTTCAAGAAAAAAAAAAAGCCAACCAGGAATTAGTTGAAAATAAAGAAATGATCCAGTACACCTATAGATGTCAATAATTAGCACTCTATTTGTTGTGTTCTCAAAATACATACAGGTTTATTCACGAAGGTGGGACGTCAAAGTGAATTTTAAATGTAAGGCCTGAGTAACCCAACTGAGAACAAAGCCAACTTAGAGAATATCTTGAACATGATGATGTCAGGGTCTTACCTGGGTTGGGAGTCTGTAGCGCAGATATGTTGCTCACCCTTGCAAATAGCCACAGGCCAAGGTGTTCAGGTAAGAATTCACCTGGCCTGTGGGTCTGTGCATGGGGGCTGTGCAGAAGGAAGTTCCAAGTCGCAGTGCAGGCAAGGACTCAAACTGCAGGGATAGCCGAGGTCAAAGGATGCCAGAGGACAGGAACAACGAGGAGTAGCCGAAGTCAAGGCATGCCAGAGGTCAGAGTAAACGATGTCAGAAGCCCAGGGCCGGACTGGGAATTAAAAGCAGCCCTGGAAAAAAATTATTTACCAGCCCCATAATGCGTCACGCCAGCATAGTGTGCAGATACAGAGTTAGAAAAGATAACTTAAAATTAAAATTATTACTCCAACGTGAAAAAAAGCACATATAGGCTTAAAAAAAAGAGTGCAGATTTATTTTAAGCAGACGTGCCTTTGCATATAACCAATGTTTCAGTCCAACTACCATGACATATTAAGGAACGCTTGGTAATGGGACTGAAATGGTGAATGTATGTAGGGCACAACTGTAAAAAATGACGTTATCTTGTTTATTTTGAGGTCCTGTGGGTGCACTCTTCACTTTAAATATGTTATTGTGCTGGATTATGCACCTAGCAACAAGACTGGGCCAATATCTGCTTATTACATATTGTACATATCAATGACATTTCTTAGTGTATTATGCATATATAAATGTACATTAATATATGTGTAAATATAATAGGCATAATTATATATATATACATATATATATATATATATATATAATATAAATCAGTGGCGGATCCAGAGCCTGATCTCAGGAGGGGCACCTATAGATTATTTAAAGAAATAATCCATGCACAATAACCACTACTGCTCTGTGTAGTGGGTATGGTGCCAAGAGTGCCGGGACCCGCTCCCAGAGTAAGTAGTCAAACCGTTTAAGTACAGTTTGACAACTTACCTGGGGTCTGCTGGGATATGGGGCTGTAGTAGGGTATAGGAGCAGTGGTGCAATGTGTGAGGGGTGCAATGTGTGTGAAAGGTTCAGTGTGTAGGGTGGCTGTGTGTGTAGGGGAATGTGTGTATGGGGGTCTGTGTGTGTGTATGGGGGGGCAGTGTGTGAATGTGTATGGTGTGTGTGGGCAGTGTTTGTATGGGGCTAGAGTTCACTCTCACCACTTGGACCACCAGGAATCCCTGGTGGTCGCAGTGGTGAGAGTGAACTCTAGCCCGTAGCTCCAGGGCTAGAGTTTCCCTGTGGCACTCTCCCTCCCCCTCTGTCTCTGTCTATTCATCCCTCTTTCTCCCCTTGTGTCTCACTCTCCCTCTTTCCCTGTGGCACTGTCTCTCTCTATTCACCCCTCTTTCTCCCCGTGTGTCTCACTCTCCCCCCTCTGTCTCTTTCTCCCTCCTTTCCCTGTGGCACTCTCCCTCCCCCTCTGTCTCTCTCTATTTACGCCTCTTTCTCCCCTTGTGTCTCACTCTCCCCCCTCTGTCTCTTTCTCCCCCCTTTCCCTGTGGCACTGTCTCTCTCTATTCACCCCTCTTTCTCCCCGTGTGTCTCACTCTCCCCCCTCTGTCTCTTTCTCCCTCCTTTCCCTGTGGCACTCTCCCTCCCCCTCTGTCTCTCTCTATTTACGCCTCTTTCTCCCCTTGTGTCTCACTCTCCCCCCTCTGTCTCTTTCTCCCTCCTTTCCCTGTGGCACTCTCCCTCCCCCTCTGTCTCTCTCTATTCGCCCCTCTTTCTCCCCTTGTGTCTCACTCTCCCCCCTCTGTCTCTTTATCCCTCCTTTCCCTGTGGCACTCTCCCTCCCCCTCTGTCTCTCTCTATTCGCCCCTCTCTCCCCCCTTGTGGCTCACTCTCCCCCCTCTCCCTGTGGCACTCTCCCCCCTCTGTCTCTCTCTCTATTCACCCCCCCTCTGTCTCTCTCTCTCTTCACCCCCCCTCTGTCTCTCTCTTCACCCCCCTCTGTCTCTCTCTTCACCCCCCCTCTGTCTCTCTCTTCACCCCCCTCTGTCTCTCTCTTCACCCCCCTCTGTCTCTCTCTCTCTCTTCACCCCCCTCTGTCTCTCTCTCTCTCTTCACCCCCTCTGTCTCTCTCTCTCTCTTCACCCCCCTCTGTCTCTCTCTCTCTCTTCACCCCCCTCTGTCTCTCTCTCTCTTCACCCCCCCTCTGTCTCTCTCTTCACCCCCCTCTGTCTCTCTCTTCATCCCCCCTCTGTCTCTCTCTTCACCCCCCTCTGTCTCTCTCTCTCTCTTCACCCCCCTCTGTCTCTCTCTCTCTCTTCACCCCCTCTGTCTCTCTCTCTCTTCACCCCCCTCTGTCTCACTCTCCCCCTCTCCCTGT
The DNA here is from genome assembly GCF_036172605.1 of Pelobates fuscus. Taxonomy (NCBI): domain Eukaryota; kingdom Metazoa; phylum Chordata; class Amphibia; order Anura; family Pelobatidae; genus Pelobates; species Pelobates fuscus. The sequence continues at coordinate 361,492,299 of NC_086319.1, forward strand.
GGCACTCTCCCCCCTCTGTCTCTCTCTCTATTCACCCCCCCTCTGTCTCTCTCTCTCTTCACCCCCCCTCTGTCTCTCTCTCTCTTCACCCCCCCTCTGTCTCTCTCTTCACCCCCCTCTGTCTCTCTCTTCATCCCCCCTCTGTCTCTCTCTTCACCCCCCTCTGTCTCTCTCTCTCTCTTCACCCCCCTCTGTCTCTCTCTCTCTCTTCACCCCCTCTGTCTCTCTCTCTCTCTTCACCCCCCTCTGTCTCTCTCTCTCTCTTCACCCCCCTCTGTCTCTCTCTCTCTTCACCCCCCTCTGTCTCTCTCTCTCTCTCTTCACCCCCCTCTGTCTCTCTCTCTCTTCACCCCCCTCTGTCTCTCTTCACCCCCTCTCTCTCTTCACCCCCCTCTCTCTCTCTTCACCCCCCCTCTGTCTCTCTCTTCACCCCCCCTCTGTCTCTCTCTTCATCCCCCCTCTGTCTCTCTCTTCATCCCCCTCCTCTGTCTCTCTCTTCATCCCCCTCCTCTGTCTCTCTCTTCATCCCCCCCTCTGTCTCTCTTTTCATCCCCCCTCTGTCTCTATCTTCATCCCCCCTCTGTTTCTCTCTTCATCCCCCTCCTCTGTCTCTCTCTTCATCCCCCTCCTCTGTCTCTCTCTTCATCCCCCCCTCTGTCTCTCTTTTCATCCCCCCCTCTGTCTCTATCTTCATCCCCCCCTCTGTCTCTCTCTTCATCCCCCCCTGTCTCTCTCTTCATCCCCCCTCTGTCTCTCTCTTCATCCCCCCCCACCTCTGTCTCTCTCTTCATCCCCCCCACCTCTGTCTCTCTCTTCATCCCCCCCACCTCTGTCTCTCTCTTCACCCCCCCACTTCCATCTCCCCCCCCACTTCCATCCCCCCCCCACTTCCACCCCCCCTTCCATCCCCCCCCCCACTTCCATCCCCCCACTTCCATCCCCCCCACTTCCACCCCCCCACTTCCATCCCTCCCCCACTCCCCCCACCAGTCCCCCACTTCCATCCCCCCCCCACTTCCATCCCCCCCACCCACCTGAGAGGAGTCAGGGGGCCGGCCGCATTGCACGCTGCAGCCTCGCCGGTCCGGCAGCACTGTTAATGCTGAGGGCTGAAGGGGGAGGGAGCATATCTCTACCATGCTCCCTCGCGGTTCCCACAATCCCCAGCACGGATGCTGCTGGGGATTGTGGGAACCGCGAGGGAGCATGGTAGAGAGACATGCTCCTCCCTCAGCCCTCAGCATTAGGTGTGCCGCCGGACCGGTGAGGCTGCAGCGTGCAATGCGGCCGCCTGCCGGCCGGCCCCCTCAAAGTGTGTGCCACCGGACCGGCCACCCGGTGGCACATATTGCCAGAGCAGCCTCCAGGACCCGCGGCCCACCGGGAAATTTCCCAGTATCCCGGTGGGCCAGTCCGGCCCTGCAGAAGCCGGGGTCAATATGAAGCAGAGTAACAATAGACAGGAACACTGGTACGGAACACAAACAACAGGATCAAAGACTTGACCCAGTTCACAGGGCGAGGCTGAGTTTATATACCCTGCTGATAACTGATCAGGTTCAGGTGAAGCACAGCTATTGTCAAGGACCAGCCCCCACTGCTGCAGACAAGCCAGGAAGAACAGAACTGGAATAGCTTGAAAATAAACAAAGCTGCTGTGGCAGGACCAGGACTGCAAAGTTCAAATCCCCTGTTGGGCACTTCTGGGACGACCACGTCTGGCTGGCTGTTGCGGTGAGAACCGTGACAGATGATGGCTTCTCTTCAATCTGAAGACCCTTAAAACTTATTTATAAAAAGGGAATCTATATTGCATAATAAATATCTCTTATATTGTCAAGAAGTGCTGCATTACCTGTGATTGAACGCTGGTCCTTTGGGGCAATCTGTTATCTTATCACTAAAGTCACAAATTTCTATAGACTTTAAATGATTCCTGAGGAGATAAAAGGGAATAAAGCACCTTGAATATCTTATAAAGGTAAGAGTAGAACCCAATAAAATGTGTTAAAGAACAGATAATGCCTTATTTCCTATATAAATAACAGTGTTGCCATGTAGATTTTTAAGTGTATTAGATTCTAGATCTGCACAATGATCTAGTCTTATAAAGTAAATATAATAAAGAAAGAATATATGGAACACAAAACAGTGTGGCTAAAAAGAGCGCTTTAAATTCTTTAGTTTGTATTTTAGTTAAGCTGCTGGATACACTTTGTGGGTACTCCCAAAATCCCACCACAATATCAATCACCAAAAAGAACGCAAAACTTAGAGTCTGGTTGGTGTTGCCACCTTCCAAACTCCCAGCTGGAGTGCGGCGCTAATAAAAGTGTATTTAAAGGTGTATAACACAAAAATAGGTACATAAACACTTACCCCTTTAAGAATGTTTTAGGGGGGTATACATGAAAAATAGAAAGAGACAAGAAATGGTAAAGTATTGTTTGAATTTCTTAGCCAGTGAGTGGAAATATTATTTTAAAGATGTAGACGCTAATAGCTACATCGAAAAAAAGAGCTGTCACTATACACCGTGGTTGTCCAACGCCCCAAAAAGTCAATTCCTAAGAATCAGAAGGAATTGCACGCAAGAGAAAGATTACATATTACAAGCGGAAAAAATTAAAAAGCAATTTACAGAAAAAGGTTACAGTGAAATTGAATTAATGACATGCATGGAAGAAGTTAGAAAAATTAGAAGACAGGAACTTATTAAACCAAAAGGAAACACAAAAAAGAAAAATTATGCAGAGAATAATATAAAACTTCCCTTTATATGCAATCATAGTGGAAACAATGCCAAAATAAGAAATATTGTTAAAAAATACTGGCCAATTCTACAAGAAGACCCCATTTTAAAACAGATTTTACCTTCCAAACCGATGATAGTGTATAGAGGATGTAAAAATCTAAAACAAATGGTGGTTTTAAAAGTAGTTTTAAAGATAAAAATACAGAACACTTTTTAAATAAAAACAAAGGTTTTTATGGTTGTGGATCCTGTCTAGCCTGTAGAGGGACTAATCAAAGTAAAAGGCATATCACTTTCTTCCACTATCAAAAAGATAAAAAATGTACGATTAATAATTTATTAACATGTTTTTCGAAAAATGTTATTTATATTCTTAGATGCCTGTGTGGCCTGATGTATGTAGGCAGAACAATTAGATGCCTACACGTCAGAATTGCAGAGCACGTAAGAAACATCAAAAAGGGTTTGGAGACACATAGTGTATGGAATTATTTTAAGATAGACCATAATAGCGATCCAAAAAATGTGTTCTTCTGCGCCTTTAAACTAGTACAAAAAGACTGGATGGGAGGAGATTTTAATAGAAAAATAGGAGAAGAAGAGATGCAATATATTTATAATTTTAGGACACTTATCCCACACGGTCTTAATCAAGATTTCGAATTATGTCACTTTTTGTAGTCCCCCCTTTTTACAATATATAAGTTTAATATAGATGTTTTATTATCTTTTTTATAGAACCACAAGAGCACTGGCACTTTAAGTACACAATCATTAAGGTACTTATTGGTAAAATCTCCTTCGAGAGTAATCGCACCTGCTACTTTAAATAGCCATGAAGAAACAGGGTTGAGAAATATATTGTTTATGTTAATAAACTGTCAAGTAACATACCTTTCTTCTCTTTCCCCTTGCTTGTTATTTGTTTTTAAGCTCAGTCTTTTCTGATCCATTATATTCCATACTAAAATATGTATCTGAATATATCGAGTTATGTCTAGAACCAAACATTGTCACTTTAAGTACTGTCACTTTAAATACTTGGTCATTTTAAGAATTTGCATTGTTATTCTTTTAGTCATATATATTTTAGTTATATATATTGTGTCATCTTTATAGTTGTTTAGCAATAGATTTGTTCTACTTTGCTCTTAGTTTTATTGCCATCTGTGTTTGTAAATATATAGAAATGTGCCAGCAACATAACTATCTAAGAATGAACTTGAGAGGGCATTAGTATCAAAGAAGAAAGCTGTCCTCCTATGTGAAACGCATATTGCGTTCCATTCACGATGGAACACCTCCCACGTGATGCTGCACACGATCGGAACCAGGAAGTGAACACCGTTCGGGTAGTGGAACGCATGGTGCGTTCCACACAACAAGTGACCACCCCACGTGATCGATCACATGCCGGGAACCAGGAAGTAACCAGCGATCGGCAGATGAAACGCATGGTGCGTTCCACAATTTGAAAAAAGACCGCGAAACCAGCGTTTAAAGACACACAGGGACACAGAGACTAACATACAGCCAACTGAAGAAGCCAGAGAGGCGAAACGCGTTTTGGCTATTATTTTATACTTACCTTTCCTATTTATATTTTATTTAAAATGTACCTATAAATGATAATTTACTTTTAATCAAATTGAATCCCTTGCTGCTTATGGTGGAACATCCTTGAAAATCCAGAACACCCACAGAGGGATTTGGATCACCCCCAAAAAGATCCTGAAGCCTTTGATACCAGAGCCAGGCCCAATTGGCTCTAAAATCTGTGAGTGTTTCCATCTACTGCCTATATTGTTACTGTTTATAGCCGTCTGCACTAGTGTGTGTACCCCTCTGTCTCCACAGAATTCCAATTGAGAAGAGAGGACTAGTATTGCTCCATCCATTGTGCTTATTTTGTATGTATTTTCCAGTGTTGGTATAGGGGATCCTACACGGGTGTTTTAGAGCAATCCACTTGTGTCACTATCTAGTCATACCATTTATATTTGTTTTGTACAGTGAGTGGAAATAAACTCACATTTTTAAGAGCCTTTTCTATGGATTTAGGCTCTAAACTCAAGCTCTTCCGTGTCTTTAAGGTAGACAAACAGTACCCCTCTTAAAACTTGGTTTCTCTCTGTTCCTCTCCACGATATATATAGAAGGGAAAACAAATAGAAAATCTCTAGGTGTAGAACTTCCAATTATATGGTGAAATTACCCAAAATATAAAGGATAGGTGCTCACATTTTATAGAGCCTTTGGTAACTGGCTCTAAGTATGCTGGCTATGTGTCAATTTACAGGGTGACACTACCGTTACTGGAACCAGGTAAAAGATGCAGGTAGAGGTAAACGATGCCTTTATTAAAGTTATATTCAAATAAAACATAAAATATACCATTAGAAAATATACAATATGAATAAAGTAATCCTCTTCACGCCAAGACACATTTCGCCTTGTTTTTTGGCTACCTCAGTTAGCATAATCTCAATTGTACTTTGTACGGTTTTTATAGCATTCGTAGTGCCCGCCTTTCTTCTAATTATCCAATCCAGATCTTCCAGTAGTTCTTCATGACGCTCACTTAGCGTCGCGTCACTTCCGGTTTGCTTTTGGAACTACAGTTCCCGAGATGCATTTCTCTTCCAACATATCCCTCAGTATTGTTGATTTCCAATACATCCCAGCCGAACCTGCATGTTCAAGGAAGAGGAGAGCAGAGATCCCACCAAGCTACGCTCCCACTGATCCTAGAAACCTCGTAGACAACCCACTAGAGAAACCCAATCAGGCTGAAGCACCCTGTCAGAGCACTCCCAGCCCCCCGCCCGCCCATCCTCCACCACAGAACCAGACTCACAGGACGGCGCAGAAGTCAACTGGAGCAGTGGAGCCATGCCAACAGGAGGCTAGGTTGGAGCTGTAGCAACCAGTGAAAAGGAAACCGGAGTAGAACCCAATGATGCCTTTTTGCTCAGACATTGACATTGTTCTGTTTCTTTTATTAAACTACAAAAGTACAAAGTATATCTATAACTTCATAAATACGGTACACAAAATTTATTTAAGTATAACCAAGATAGTTTCTCAGAATTACCCTGTAAACATTTTAAGCAAGACACATAAAGCACAATGTGTTATAATTGTTCAATTATTGTATTCAATAGTATTTCCTTGAGAATTAAGCTGCCAATACAGAATGAAAAGTACAACATCTCAGTATCAAAATCAGTATTCTTAAATGGTTAGACTGAAACTGTACAAAGTTTTAAAGGGACACTCTGTACCCAGAACAACTACAGGTTAATGTAGTGGTTTTGGTGTCTATAACGTATGCTTTCAAGCTTAACATACCCTTTCAGAGGAAAAAAAACTGTGTTTACATTGCTGTCTAGTAACACCTCTAGTAGCTGACAGTAACTTCCTGGGTTAGGTCCTACAATGTTTACAACACCTACTTTCAGCATCTCCAAACACTGCATGGAGATACTGAACACTCCCCATAGAAATGCATTGAGTTAGAGTATCTCCATGAAGAGAAACTGCTTGGCGCATGGCAGCATATTACTGCGCATACACAGTTAACTCCCATATCTTCCACGAGTTAGATAATTTTGGGAAAACCAAATTTGAATGACCTAATAGATGATTAGCCTAGTCGGAGAATTTCTGACTGTTATACTTTCCTTAGAACCCTGTTTGCATATCTGCCTGATGTGGTGTTGACTGAAGTAGTTATAACTTTTATATATGCAAAGATTTCACCAAGGCAGCAGTATTGCAATTCACCATAACTGATGCAGTATTCCTTCTTTTTAGCATTCAATGAGAGATATTAATTAGCTGTTGATTGGTTTGCTGCATTGTTTCAAGGATTGTCTGCTGTAGGAGTCATAAAGCGGCACATTATTAGAGCCGAGCTACTATTGTTTTTAACTAATGGGAATGGAATGATTCACGTTTTGGTTTATTTTAGTTTTATATTTTTTGTCATTAAAAATACAATAAAGATTAATTTTCCAATTACTTTAATTCCCTCTCTCTTTATTTCTGATCTCGCTACATGCTGGATTATAATTTGACAATTATCGGCTATACTGTGTTCAGGGTTATTCTCCTTGTGAGTAGCACCAGCACCCGTTGTGGAGAGGCAGCACCTTCTTTTTTCTTCAATTGTTTGCAATGGGACAGACTTTGCCAGATGTAAGACATAATATACATACCAAGTAGAGAACGTTAACATAAACAATATAAACTGCAACCCAATATGACAAAAAGGATTTGGTTTAGAAAAACAGTTTGTGTGCAAGAACGTTATAGAAAAGTACCCAGTAAAAATACCCCAATCAAAGCACAATTAATATGGTAGCATAAAGCAGTAGTGACCCAATAGTGGTAAGAAGTTGAACTCTGAGCCGGGGAAGTAGTACTCAAAAGGAAGTCCTTTAAGCAAGGTTCTAGTGGCTTCTAGTAACGTTGTCAGGGGATAAAGAATATTGGTAAAAGTAGTGTGTACCAGTATTGCACATTCAGACTCTATGGCTCTACTTTGTTACAGGAAAGGCTGGTCTTCTCATTGGTAAAATCACTGAACAAGCTCCATTCATTGGGTACGCCGGAGATATGTCTCAGACAGAGAAGAAGAAACTGAAAGATGTGTTCCAAAAAGGAGACCTGTATTTCAACAGTGGAGATTTGCTGATGGAGGACAAAGATGGTTTTCTTTATTTTCATGATCGTGTGGGAGACACTTTTCGGTGAGATATAACTACACTAAAATTATATATATCACTAATTATTACATATACTTATACAAATTTGTCATGGGCGGCACACAGTAAGCACCATGGTGTAACCAAACACCGGCCTGCAATACAGTCATGCTTGAACGACATTATTTAATGGACAAAGGAGAACAAACAAACAATGTTTATTGAATACATAATAACATTGCATACTGTATAAATGAATCAATGTCTGACTCCCTCCTGGGATATTTTTCAAATGTAAAAAGTTTCAACAGCCAGAAAGAAATGAAAGAGGTGGAGAAAGAGATGGTGCGTACATGAACATCTAGGTGCAGGTCACAGGTTCCTTCTAGATGCTCATATAAGACTGATTGAGGTACCATGCCAAGTGCTAAAGTAAAGATACAAAGTAACCATGTAAGTAAAGAGAAGCAATGAGATACAAGATTAATACCTTAATGTTAAAGAGGAAGTGTGTGTCCATACTCCAGTGTCTACTGATCGCGGAAACTTTCCATGTCTTCACTGGGGATGGGACAATAAATGTATGGATATGCAGTTGACTGTTAGTAAATAGTTTCCTTTACATTCGTAATTCGGAAATGTTATATGAAAAATGCATGTGAAAGACAAAGGGGTCAGAGATTGCTAGGCAATAGCAGGATTAGAAAGAGATTGCGTACAGGAAGCAAGGAGAGATTAAGTGAAAATAAATCACATGAATTTTAAGTGAAAAAAAATTGGATAAGTAAAGTTAGAAAAGAACATTGGGTTGGGGTCATAATAAATACATAAACTAGAAATTATGGGCATTGGACTTGTAGAGGTGAAAGCTAGCAAACAGCAGATGACAAAATGAACACAACTTACTTATATACAATTTTAGTACGATACGATTATCCATTTTGCTAGAAATGTCAAACAATCCTGTCCTTTTCACTTGATCAATCAAAACAAGTGATAAGAAGAAGGCAATGGAACACATTAAAAAATTATATTTTACACACTGTATTAATTGAATATTACACATTATACCCCGTCTTTGTTTTAAACAACCAGATTTCTGATTATTTCATAGAAAAACAAAAGGTAATAGAGTTTATTCAGTAAACAGTGGTAGACAAATGACAAATTGCTAAATTTAGGCTGAAATAGAATAAATGTTATACTTCTCCATCCTAGCGGTAGTAACTAGGTTATATTAGCCTGAACTTTGTATTTCAGTTTTCAGTTCACAGTTTAGTGATGTTTTTGAGTCGGATGGGTTCATGTCTTCATTGTGTGTGACTAGATCATTCCTTTAACTTTTATAAGACAATGTGTTCGCTTGCAGGTGGAAAGGAGAGAATGTAGCTACAACAGAGGTGGCAGATGTAATAGAAACGACCGATTTCGTTGAAGAAGCTAATGTATATGGTGTTACCATTCCCTGTAAGTATTCTGATTGACAGTGCCACATCTCTTGGTTCGAACGTTCATTTCACAGAGACCGCCCACTCAAATTCCTCTACACCCTGAAAAAAAGGTTTTTAACTCACCTGGAATCCAATGCAGGGCAAAGCTCCTGTCGCTGCCTTCCACGTTTCCTTGTTATGCTAATGTTGATGCGCATGGTCCAATCACAGGTTTCTCACAATTTCATAGAGAAGCCTGTGACTGGATCAATTGCCGGCTCGGAATGCATGAGCACATTCTGGGTCGGCAAGGCAAGGGTGGGAGGATGAGAGGCAAGGGTGGGAGGATGAGGGAGTGGGGAGGTGGAGGAAGGGTATTTAAATTGCTGGCAACAGAGGGAGCTCTAGTAACGGCAAGATTTTAAGACCACCTAGACTAACCTGATGTGCATGTATATGACTTGAGCGTCTTGGCATATACTATAGGTACCAATGTTTTTTTTTCTTCTGTTTACATATACTTCAATAAAAAAAAAAAACATTTCTTTCAATATTTGATGAAAGGATTATTATATTAAAAATAGTTTTGAGGTGACTGCTGTCCTTTAAATGGTTTGGATATTAATAGCAAGATTTTTTTTTTTTTTATTGAAATGAAATGTGATTATCCATGATGCTGGTTTTAGTCAGCGTCTGGGCTGACCTCATATAACACTCTTATTGGTAAACCCCTAATTAAAAACCCTGCAATGCCAAGTGTCAGCAGTCAAAAAGGGTTACTTATTCCGGCTGAAAAATTAAGATGACATGTCAGGGTTACGGTTAATACTGAACTCATGGAAGGAGAATTCTGCTGCCCTATAAAGAAGGAGCAGTCTGGGGGGCAGGGCTTGGACGCCACACTGGTCAATCAGCTCTTGCCAAACCCTGAATAATTACTCATTTGGGGGCCACAAATACACTCCCACACACCTCTTTGATTCTGGTGCCAACGTTTGGCACACTATAGGGCACCTGGGCCCTGAATCTCACTTCTCTAGTTATCATACAGCTGTGGCCTCCAGCTCGCAGCGGCCTGGTATGTTCCCACTGCAGGAGAAGCAGCCAGCCTCACCATCTGGGTCCACCTGGGCACTCTTGTGGCTAGCAGAGGCCCCTTCTCACCCTCCTCTGGACCGGTGGATCTATCCAGGTCCCTGCTGGGTACATTCATCTTACTACAGTGGAAGACTTTAATTGTGCCATACATGAAATGGAGTGGCGAATCAAATATGGCCACGTCATCAGAGAACCAACCAAATCAAGCAAGTTCGGAAAGCTTGAACTGGATAGACAGCTTCGAAGCCAGGTTGAGCTGTGCCTGGAGTTCTGGAATTGGATATCATGCTACTCTCACACTCTTACCTTGCATGTCACACCGCAGACTCCAGCAGCTGCTCCAGCTGCCTCTTCCTCTTCTGTGCTGGGAGCCCATGTGGAGACACCTCCACCCAGAATAAAAAAAAAAAAAAAGCAGGATCAGTCTGTTTGCTGTTGTTAACCTGCCAGCAGATTGTAGGTGCATGGCCTATTGGAATTTGTAACCATGATCTATACAATGCGCTAGAAAGAATTGTCCATTTTCAGATTGAAATTCTACTTTAATGTCATTTTTGAAAAGATGAATCCTAATATAACATAATAAAATAGGTTTCCCAGAACGTGCTGAATTTTAGATTTCGGAACCTGTATGTTAGACATAATGCCATTAAAAGTGAATTTGTAACATGATACATTTTGCAATCATCTTTTTCTTATAGTTCAAAGGTCTTCCTTGAGAAAATTGTAGGAATCTGGCTGGATCAACGCCAAACATTTACAGGATTATATGCTTAAGTGAGAATAGATGAGAATTCCAAGTTTTTAGACCACATCAGTCATATTAAATGTCCATGTCAGATTCACAGTCAAATTGAACATATTCCCAATGTTTTATTTTTTATTATTTTTTTCTAAAATGTGAAATTCCAAAAAATAAACACTTTAAAGAATTATCCAAGCCACACTATTTTTGGTAAGATAGTCCTGATTTTCAATAAAGAGAAGACACTGGGAGCACTCCAGGATAAAAGTGGTAATAGTATTAATTTAGAGGTTGTTGTTGTTTAGTCGTTCGGTCGTGTCCAAACCAACAGGGAACAAAACCAGCTTGAGGTCTGAGCGGGGACCCCCCGAAGAGCAGTCTATTTGGGCTGTTGTCCGTTCTCACCTCTCTTGCTACTTGTTTTTCTCTCCTTAAGTTTAAAGGGTAATCCAGATGTTGACTCTTTGCTCACAGTGCCTAGAGGGCTATTGGCTATACCTCACTGATGATACTTTACAAGGTTGAAACGATCTTCTGGGGTTGCTGTATCTCTTGTGCAGAGGGAACTTGCTGCCATTTCGGATCTAGACTGCCCGTACATGTGGGACCAGTCTCATATGCTTCAGATATGTTCTCTCTGTAATGGCATTAGATGAGCTAAAATCAGCTTGAGATCTGAGCGGGGACCCACCGAATGGCAGGCTAATTGAGTTGTTGTCTGTTCTCACCTCTCTTGCTACTTGTTTTTCTCTTTTTAAGAACCAAGACAACTTTTTGTCACTGCAAACATTACGGTGCAGAAAGTACCTTTCACTCACTCACATTATAGAATCTGGCAGTTGAAAGTTCTTCTGAACTGCCTATAGCACAGTTGTCCTATTTGTGCAAATGGACTGAACATACTTTCAAATTTGTTGAAAAAAATTAAAATAAAATAAAAATAGTTTACCTGGTTCCATCATTTCTAATTTCAATGAACAATATTTGATGACATCACACTCATCCTGATATCATGGCTCATCCTGATATCATGGCTTTAAGGATTGGTTCTTGCACATACATATGTGCTTAGTGGTTTCAGAATATGGATGTAGCAAGTGAATAATATGACACAAACATGAAAGCCAGTGAAATAGGCTCCCGATATAGGAATACAGGAATGTGGTATATTTCTAACGGAAAAAAAAAACATATCTATTTTCTTCACCAAGTCCACAGGTCCAACTTTTTCTTTTTTGGGGGGTTGAACTTGAAGATTTATAAATGTATCTGATGTCAAATAGAATTAGGAAATAGTGCAGAATAAAACTATTTTACTAACCTGTGTCATTGGCTCAATGTTAATTTTCTAGATCACGAGGGCAGGATTGGAATGGTTTCTATCAAACTCAAAGAAGGCAAAAACTTCGATGGCGAAAAGCTCTATGCAAAAGTAGTAGAATATTTGCCAAATTATGCCAGACCTCACTTTGTCAGACTCCAGGTAAAGAAGGAATGCAATTAATTTGATCAAATTCCATTCTTAGATGTATTTTTTTAATGTATTTTTCAGAGTGTCGCTCAATAACTTTCTAACTGTGAATGTCATAATACTGTTAGATTTTACTGCAATACATTACACATGTTTGTGTTCAGCAATGTCTCACGAGTACAACAGTACCCCCATCTACAGGTTTTAAGGTGTATTGGAAAGTTACAGGGTTAAATAGAGTGCTTTAATTTTCTTTAAGTTTTTACACATTGAAATTTGCCAGTTTGTTTTGCCTTTGAGATGGTATGGCAGCCCAAATATGAAAATGAACCCCATCATGGCATACCATTTGCAAAAGTAAAGAACCCATGGTATCAAAATGGGGTATGTCAAATCTTTTTAGTAGTGACAATCCATGGCCAAAGTTAGCATTAATATTTGTGTTTTGAATTTTTGTCCCAAAACAGCACTTTCATTGATGATATTATTTCCATTATACATTCTAAACACTTATATTTGTGTTCAGCAATGTCTCAAGAGTAAAACAGTACCTCACATGTACAGGTTTTATGGGGTTTTTGAAAGTTACAGTGCCAAATATAGGGATTGCCCATTTAATTTTTTACACGTTGAAATTTGCCAGATTGGTTACGTTGCTTTTGCGACCATATGGCAGCCCAGGAATGAGAATTACCTACCATCATATCATACCATTTGCAAAAGTAGACAACCCAGGGTATTAAAAAATTGGGTATGTCAACTCTTTTATAGTAGCCACTTAGTCACAAACCCCGACCAAAGATAATGTTCATATTGTTTTTTTGCATTTTTAACAAAAAAATACCCTTTCACCAATGATATTAACACTCACGTTTTACTCTCATATTAAAAGCTGCACCACCAAGGCAGGTTACACTAGAGTGCCTTAGGTTCCCCAAACATATTAGATTAAAAGCCCACAAAGCACAATATCTACACAAATTGAAAATACTATTAAATCAGGCTATTCTAGCAATGTGATTATTTACTAAAGGCAGATCTTAATAAAGGAGTATTAATGATGAACAAAGAAAAAACACAGTCACCGTGAATACATAAGAAAAATAGATGACATGCAAGTAATTTACAGAATTCCTGATTACTCACTTAGCTGTTACAGTAATGGAATCTTCTGTGTGGGAGCACTGATAAAAACTAGCACTGACCCAAATTAGATTTGACTCCCTAGGTAAGCACATGGCTCATTAGCATTCCATAAATTGTATACCTTTATTCCCTTCTTAAATTTCCTAGTCAACCCGTAAGGAGGTACAAAGGAAGGTGTACCAACAGGAAGTCTCGATTGCTTATGCCATCCCCTCTCCTCCCTTTGTTGGATTTAAAGAAATATCTATATGAAATATGGTTTTATTTCCTGTTGTATGCCTGCCACAGAAATAGTTCTTACATATGTGAATTTGTTGCAATTTACCCATTTCATACACGTCTTACAAGACCCATCAATGATATAATATAGGGGGAGTTCCACAATTCCTTAAAGTTTTTAACTTGTCATGTTTAGACTCCTTCTGTATGATATGCTGTTGCCATTGTGAAAATGTATAGGTTGAGGCATGATTATTCATTTCTGGGTTATTATTATTATTATTATTGTGATTTTCTGGTTATAAGCCTTGACAAAAAAAATTCCAGACTGCTGCAAAAAGGTTTGACCAATAAAAAATCCAGGATGGCAACTATAGACTGATAGCATCATAACCACTAAATCGAGTTGTATTGGTTATAGTATTTAGCCCATCCCTTTAATGTATGTGGCACAATGGATATTCTTTAATATGTGTTACATATCTTCTGAGGTCACGGTCTAACGCAGTTTTAGTAAGGGCCCATGTGTTTTGTCTTTACCCAACAGGACGCAATAGAAGTTACTGGGAGTTTCAAGCAACGCAAAGTGGGTCTTGTACAGGATGGATTTAACCCCCTCATTGTAAAAGATCCTTTGTATGTCTTAGATGAAAATGAGAAATGTTATAAGCCGCTGGACCTGAATAGTTACAATGCAATTGCAGATAGAAAATCAAAACTCTAATAGTTATGTAACTTTTTTATTGAATAACACATTTTTTCCCTGAAGTAGAACTGTACGAGTCTCTAATTATTAAATATTTAGCATATTGTGCTTTGGTTAATGTATCTCAGTCTTGTTTTCAATTTATTTGTAATGTATTAGTGAATAAAACAGTGACAGAAGTATCTAGTAGCATGATTACCCACCTCTAAGACTTTGGGATTTGAAGTACTCAGGTCTACTGCAGAGTGTGAATGGGACAGGCATTGTGTAACAGTTATATTTATTGGCAACACCAGAGATCCCTTGTCATAGGCGCTAGAGGGCACGACAGTTTTAACTTATATGGCTAAATAGTAAACTGGCCTAAAGTGGCCTGAAATTGCACCCACTGACTTGTATCATCACCTTTGTACTGTTCATGTATTCTTTTTTTTAATGGACAAAATTACAATTATATATACGCTGATCAGTCATAACATTAAAATCACCTGGCTCCCACAGCCCACTCTATCCTCCCAACAATATGCTCAGGCGTACCTGTGAGGAACTGACTCTGTTGGGTTTCAAACTCTGATTTCTATGTTGCTGGTCCTCTTCGCTACCAGTCTGGGAGCCTGCATTTTGCAAAATTACCTGAACTCTAATAACCTTGACTCTACAAGCCATGATATCAGTGCCAACTCTGATCAGCTGTGTCTGGCCTATACAAGCCGCTTTTTGTCTCTGTGTCATTGCCAGATTATTGTGGTTCCTGTGACTCTCCAATCAAGCTTATTCCTGTTTGTTCAACCTGTTGCTGAATGTGGACCATTTGCTGCATTTCCTTCCCACTGACCTCGGCTTGCCTTACTACGTTACCATCTTTTTGTCCCAGTTTCTTATCTCTATTTAATACCATATGGCCACTCAAGGCTCAGGGGCTCAACCACCTGGGTAACAAGTGGCTACTTATGGCAGAAAACCTTGCTGATCTGGCTGCTGCATTGCACACCCTGTGTAACATCAGTATCATTACAGTACCATTCCTATGCCCCTAACAAAACTAAAGGAGCATATATCCTCTTCCATAAAGATTGGGTTTTTCAGAGTACTAAAGAATATCGTGATGGGAAGGGAGGCTCCACGTTCTGGTGGGACTACTCAAGAAGATACTGGTTACCACTGTAAATTTATACGCACCAAATGAAAACCAAATGGGCTTCTTCAAATGGCCAGGTTTGTGTTTGCAGTAACTTTAACTGCGTGCTTGACCACGACCAGTAAATACAAGATGACTTCATGCCTAGTAGATGTAGGTCCACAATAGGTGCCCAGTTCCGGAATCTCCTTAATAGACTTGAACGTTAGACATGTGCTGCTCACTGTATCCCAAAACAAAAGATTTCACATACTATTCAAAGGTCCATTCTACATATACCCGTAGACAGATGCTTACTAGACAGACAAAGTTTACCCACCCTACGGGAAGTCAGTATTGATTAGATAACTGGTCTGACCACGCTCCCGTATTAGTTTTTTTCTCTACTCTAAAACGAGGTTTGTGGCACCTGAATGAAACCATCTTACTGCATAAAGACAAAATAGAAAATCTTAAAACGGCCCTTAAGGGTTACTTTTTTTTAAAAAGAATACACACTCTTCGATAGTAAATATGGTTAGCTCACAAAGCTTATCTAATTGCTTATCTAATTGGGAGCTAGAACCAAAAAGAAACAAGATAAAAAAAAAAACACAATGACATACTTACTAGAATTACTGAACTCACAACCATTTACAAGACTAACCAACCAAAACTCCGGGGCAACAAATCACCAAACTGCACCACGATCTGGAGTAGGAAATGCATATTACAGAATGCCACATGCTTAAACTAAAGCAAATAAATTAGTCCCAGGGAATTAAAGTGGGTAAATTGTTAGCCTCTAGGTTAAAACAAACCAAAATTCAGTCACTTATTATCTCTGAGGGCACTAAACCGGTAAACCCCACACAAATTGCAAATGAATGTGCTAAATATTCCAAATCCCTCTATCACCTAAACACAGATTATGCAGTGATTCAACCTACACAAGAAGCCATAGATACATTTTTATGTCGTATGCACCTACCAATTTACTTGCGAAAGTGATTGCAAACAGGCTCAAACACTATTACATCCTTGGTAATCAGGGAGCAGGCAGGCTTTTTCCTAGGCCAACAGGCGGGGGAGAACATTAGACGCTTCATGGACCTTATAAAGATTATTCATGAAGCTTTTCAGGACTCTTACTGGCACTTGATACAGAGAAAGCTTATGACTGCCTACACTGGGGAAATATGAAATCAGATAGGGTGTGTTTTGTCATCACCAATGACAAGCACGCCCCATCACAAAGTGAGCATGTTGAGTGAGGGTGCTGTGAGTGTCAGGGGTGCAGTGTGTGTGTGAGGGTGCTGTGAGTGTCAGGGGTGTAGTGTGTGTGTGTGTGTGTGTGTGTGTGTGTGTGTGAGTGAGGGTGCTGTGAGTGTCAGGGGTGCAGTGTGTGTGTGAGTGAGTGAGTGAGGGTGCTGTGAGTGTCAGGGGTGCAGGGTGTGTGTGAGTGAGGGTGCTGTGAGTGATTATAAAACCCCCCTCCCTATAGCCTGGGAGGAGGATCCTGCTGCTGCCATCCCTGGTGGTCCTAGTGGTGAGTGAACTCTAGCCTGTGGGGCTAGAGTTCACTCTCGCGAGACCTGGATCATTGCCATGGCAATGCTCTGAATCTCGTGACAGGAACCCGGCGGAGCTGCAAGTTAGAGCTCCTCTGGGTTCCTCTCCTGCCTCCCTCCCTCTTTCCCCCGCCGGCTGCAATAAACTACATGTGGGCCGGTGAGGGAGATCTTTGATCTCACCACCGGCTCGACGTGGACTACTGCAGGTCCGGCGCTCGGATAGTGCCAGTCCTGAATAGACCAGCAGGGGAGATCCTGTAATCTCCCCTGCCGGCCTCGGCCCATGGCCACCACAGCTCATCGGGCATTTGCCCGGTGTGCCCAATGACCAGTCCAGGCCTGACATGAATGCATGCTTGCATTCAAATACCAACAACACATACAAACACAACCCTGCATTCACACAAACATACTCCATACAAAAACATGCTTACATTTAAACACTGCTCAGTGCTAAACACAAACCTGCAATGTAAAAATGCTAGAGCCCCAGCAGTCAAAGCATTGTTGGAGTTCTATGACAGATAGGGATACCTTTTGGGTGCGCCTTCTCATCCGAGGGCCCTTTCTACTTTAGTTCCATCAATGCATTGGGGTGGATAATGTGATTGCCTGTTAGGGAGTGAGAGGGGGCAGATTCCAGGGGGCCCAAGCAAATAGTTGCCCAGCGTCCAATCAATATTAAAGACGGCCCTGATGCCAGGACCCTAAGTTTCCCAGCAGAACATAGTCCAGACCATAACACTGCCTCCACCGGCCTGTCATCTTCCTATAGTACTTCCTGCTACCATCACTTCCCCATGTAAACAACGTACACACACCCAGCGCCCATGACTCTAACACCTGTTCACTGATTGTCCTTTCTTGCACCACTTTTGGTAGGTACTAATCACTTCATACCAGGAATACCCCAGAAGACTTGCCATTTTGGAGATACTCTGACCCAGTCATCTAGCAATCATTATTTGTCACTTTCCAGGGTTCAGCCTCTAATCCACAAAGACCCAGCACATAATCAAGAGTTACCTGCTTGGGTGTACCCATTTTACCTTTTAGTGACTGTGTGTCTAACATAAACTCTCTCCTTAAGGAGATGATAGTGGTCAATTAGATGCATTAAGGGTCAAGCCAGGTCTCTATGGACTATTTCACTGAAGACCCAGTAAACATCCCTTATACAAGTTAACTACCTGGGTATGCCATCTTTATGTATACCACCATGTCCAAGGTCTGTTATAAGGATTTCCCTAGTAGTGATGATGAATGGCATATCGGGTGCTCATGGACACCTCTAGTTAAGCAGTTTAGGCTGTCAGTTGTTCAAATATCAATTCACAGCAATCTGTAGCATTCCATCTCTCATTGTGGCTGTTTAGTTTTTTTGTTTTTTTTTATATCTCAGGTAAGTACATTAGTAATTTAGATTACTGACTAGTAAAGGTACCCCTATACTCCGACTGAGTATATCCGCTGTAGTTATTATAATTATTGCCATTTATATAGTGCCAACAGATTCCGTAGCGCTTTACAATATTATGAGAGGGGCGATTTAACTATAAATAGGACAATTACAAGAAAACTTACAGGTACGATAGGTTGAAGCGGACACTGCTCAAACAAGCTTACAGTCTATAGGAGGTGGGGTATAAAACACATTAGGACAGGACATAGCAATCAAATAAGGTGGGAGTGAAGCAGAGCTGGAGGAGAGAGAGTAAAGTGCTGCCTTTTAGGAGAGAGCAAGAGTGAGGTAGCGGTTACTCTGAGAGGCCATAAGCTTTCCTAAAGAGATGGGATTTAAGGCACTTTTAAAGGACTGAAGACTAGGAGAGAAGGCAGGCTGTTCCATAGGAAGGGAGCCGCTACCAAGAAGTCCTGCAAGCGTGAGTTGGCCGTACGGGTGCGAGCATCAGACAGGAAAAGGTCACGGGCAGAAACATAGAATGTGACAGCAGATAAGAATCATTCTGCCTATCTAGTCTGTCCAATTTTCTAAATACTTTTATTAGTCCCTGGCCTTATCTTATAGTTAGGATAGCCGTATGCCTATCCCACGCATGCCTACACTCTTTTACTGTGTTAACCTCTACCACTATTCCATGCATCCACCACCCTCTCAGTAATGTAATACTTCCTGATATTATTTTTAAACCTTGTCCCTCTAATTTAAGACTATGTCCTCTTGTGGTGGTAGTTTTTCTTCTTTTAAATATAGTCTCCTCCTTTACTGTGTTAATTCCCTTTATGTATTTAAATGTTTCTATCATATCCCCCCTGTCTCGTCTTTCCTCCAAGCTATACATGTTAAGATCCTTTAACCTTTCCTTGTAAGTTTTATCCTGCAATCCATGAACCAGTTTAATAGCCCTTCTCTGAAATCTCTCTAAAGTATCAATATCCTTCTGGAGATACGGTCTCCAGTACTGCGTACAATACTCCAAGTGAGGTCTCACCAGTGTTCTGTACAATGACATGAGCACTTCCCTCTTTCTACTGCTAATACCTCTCCCTATACAACCAAGCATTCTGCTAGCATTTCCTGCTGCTCTATTACATTGTCTGCCTACCTTTGGTCATCATAAAAATAATTACTCCTAAATCCCTTTCCTCATATCCTAAATATCCTATACTCTGCCCTTGGGTTTTTACGTCCAAGGTGCATTATCTTGCACTTATCCACATTAAAAGTCAGTTGCCACAACTCTGACCATTTTTCTAGTTTACCTAAATCTGCCATTTGACTGATCCCTCCTGGAATATCAACCCTGTTGCATATCTTAGTATCATCAGCAAAAAGACATACCTTACCATCAAGACCTTTTGCAATATCACTAAAAATATTAAAGAGAAAGAGTCCAAGTACAGATCCCTGAGGTACCTCACTGGTGACAAGCCCCTGCTTTGAATATACTCCATTGACTACAACCCTCTGTTGCCTGTCACTCAGCAACTGCCTTACCCATTCAACAATATTGGAATCCAAACTTAAAGATTGCAGTTTATTGATAAGCCTAATGAGATAATTGCATTAAAGACCGGTAAGCTAATTAGCTCCCAGGAACAGAAAGGCAAACAAACATAAAAATACCAAAAAACATAATAAAAACATAACATAACCCCACAAATACTACATTGTAATATAGCCCTGATAGGAGCTCCCAAGTTCTCCAAATAGCTCTCAGATCCATGCACGGTAGGGTGAAACACCACCATGTTAAAATTCTGACCAGACGCGCACATGGTCTTATGCCCAAAACAGTTCCAGGGCATTTTGTGCTTTTGCCGGTCAAATTTCAGGAGTTCCTGTAGCCGCAATACGGGGTGCTACGGCTGGCTCTTAAGTAGCGTTTGTTCCCCTTAGTCTCAGGCACCTTCCCTCCAAAAAGTGGTTCAAAACCACGAACCAAGTTGTCCGGGAACCGCATGGTTACCTAATGCCAAAAACAATTCCATAACATTTGCGGTTAAGTCCCGCTGAGGTGACCGGGAACCCACGAAGTCCTCATGCCAAATTTAGTTCCATAACAATCATGAATAAGTACCGCTGAGGACAATTCGTGGGTTTGGTTCATGCGAAAGGCCACCAGAGAGCCAGCTGAAGGTTCCATTAGCAGGAAGGGAAAGTGAAGAACCAGGGGCACCCAGTTCAAGCTACTATTTGCATTTGGGGAGATTTAACTCCTGAACAGGGTCTTTGTATAGGGTCCATAGTCCTGGGGCCGGAGGTTAGCTAGCAGGCTCCTACAGGAGCTTGTTGCATATGCACGTTTGTCACATTAAATTTCTCCCAGTTGCTTACATTAGGGCTTCATTCTTGCAAACAGGTCACATTTAGGAGGTTTTGGGTGAGCATTGAGGTAAGTATGCGGATTCCTCTCTTGCAACTGTCATTAGTCTAACACTATCCTTTTGTGTCAATATACCCCACTCCCTCTAGCATGTAAGCTCATTGAGCAGGGCTCTCATCCCCTCTGTTCCTGTGTGTCCAACTTGTCTGGTTACAATTACATGTTTGTACGTCCACCCACTGTAAAGCGCTGCAGAATTTGTTGGCTCTATATGAATAATAACATAATAATAATAATAATAATAATAATAATAATAATAAAAAGTGTATACATCCAATGTTTGCAATTTACTAATTAGTGTTGCTTATGGGTATCCTGGCTATGCCAAATCTGCCTGAATACTGAAGTCTTGAAGACAGAGAAGAGGCTAATACCCATGGTAAAAGAAAGCTTCTCTGTGTGATTAATTAATCAAAATACTTGCATATAACGTGTTTAAAAGCCTGAGTCTAAGCCCACACAGACACTTAGGCACCTAACAAGGCATGTGGCATGGATTACTGCTACATGTGCCTTTAGTACATTAGCAGGCTTCTATCAGATAGTGAAAGATTTAATAATAAATGTCTACTGCTCTAGTATCTCAAGGCAATCCTCTTACTTGAGTCCTACGCTTGCAATTCCTACGCCTTGTTTCTTTCAGCTTTAGGTAAAATAATATATAATGAAACAGAGATAGCGGTATTTTTCTAAACCCCCAACATACATATTAACCTTTAATACGTAACTCCTAAGAGTTCTTGCCTTGACGTTATTTAAATGTGCATAGGGATTTGGAATCATGCATAAGTAATTTTCTTCTTTGTTTTTTATTGTAAATGAAGGCTTAACCTTTGTTTGCAATACTTGGTCTGGCTTCCTTTTATTCTCCACTTTGAACACACCTACCGTGATTGGATTCACACCATTGTTATTTTGGTTGGACACCTGCCTCTGCTCTGCATGCTGTATGATAACACGTGTGCCTCTGAGAGTTGCGAGAGACGCAAGTTAGATCCAGAAGTCAGATCGACAAACAACAGATTTGATCTTGAACTCTCAAAGAAAAAATATATATGATTTGTGAGTATGTCTATTGTTTGCCCTTTTAATGTGCCTGTTATGTGAAAAGGGCAACTTGAGTGACTCTATTGTATACCAGAGTGCAGGATATATTTGCTGTTAAGTGTTATTTTATTAGGAGCTGGCTGTTTATATCTTCTATTTTATTTGGCATTAAGTGTTCCGGTGTCCTCACTAAGCAGTTTATTTTCTTATATTCTCTTTTATGGTGCACCAGATAATCTGCACAGACTGCACTGTAGTCTAATTTCTCCCGCCATGCAGGGACATAGAGGTGGGGTCCATCTATTAAATACAGGGAATTAAAATGTGCACTTCACCATAAACATATGGAGTGACCTAATGTCCTCAATGTCCCTGATGCAGCCGCAGACGCATAAGGTGACATGAGTGGTGACAGTGCAAATATTTTCTGCTACATGCCTCCCACTACAGCCCACATCCCCCCAGCAGTTTCATTTGGAATTTAAGCATTTTTTTCCTGTTTTGCCATAAATTTAACATGTGTTTTATGCACTGGATGCAATTGATGGCGTTTATAGGAACTATTTTTCTTACTACCTAAAGCTTGAAGTTTTGCTACATATATTGTATCTTTTCTCTCCTTGTACAAGTAACTTATTACTATTATTGGCATACTCTGGCCACATACATATTTATAGTTACTTGTTTCAAGTATATCTCTTGGATTAATCAATACCCTATCCCATTAGGTCCTAGTTTTAATATATGTTTGTACGTTTATCTAGGTTTTTTTCTCCCTCAAGAGGGATTATTAAAGAGTTTTTTGTTTTGTTGGCTATCTGCAATTTTTCTTACAGTGTAATTGCAGAGTAGCCCTTCATATATAAGGATATAAGGTCTCTCTGGGAGGCAGTTTGTTGTTACTCTGCCACCCACTAGTCCTATTTCTTCTCTTTTTTTGTGTATAGATCATATCTCTGAAGTTTCACTGCTCAATTCTCTGCCATTTAGGAGTTACATCACCTTTGTTTCTGTCCACGCAGCCCTAGCCACAACTCCCCTGGCTGTGACTGACACAGCCTGCATGAAAACAAAATGGTTTCATTTTCAATCAGATGTAAGTTACTTTAAACATTTTTATTTCCTGCTCAGTAAATTGAACTTTAATTACATACAGGATGTCCCTGCAGGGTCTAGCAACCTATTAACAAAGCAGGAGATAAGAAATGATAAATTAAACTGAATTTGCAATAGAGGAAGTATAAACATTAGCTGACTCTTTAAAGGAAGTATTTAGGAAGGCTGTGTAAGTACATACAGGGAGGTGTGACTAGGGCTACATAAACAAAGTGATTTAACTCCTAAATGGCAGAGAATTGAGCAGTAAGACTTCAGATGCATGATCTATACACCAAAACTGCTTCATTAAGTTAAAGTTGTTTTTGGTGCCTAGAGTGTTCCTTTACCAATATCACTTGGCTCATGTATGTAATGCAAATGGAAAATCTATTTGTCATACTCAACAGACAGTGTATCTTTCACTTGTATATTCTTTGAGACAGAATGGTTTGTAGATCAATAGATTTTAGGTGCTGATTTCATGTAGTGTAGAAATATAAAATAACAATACAGTGAAATGCAATTCCTTGAGGCTCCACAGGAGGTCAATCTTGCATTGTTAATTCATGGATCAAGTTGTAGTAGCAAGATCTTTGAATTTAATTTTGCACTTAAGTTCATATGTGGATTAAAGAATTTGTGTTAAGGACGCTACGATCATGGACAGAGTTAAATGGCTAGTGAAACACAGAAACAGGATATAGAAGGGACATTGCCAAAGAGCAATTTAGCATGAAGCAACCACAGAAAATAGGACACAAGACAAAAAGGAAAGATACATTTAAAATTTTCACAATAAGAAAAAAAAACTTTAAGTATACTATTGACAAACACAAAAATGCAGGGCATTGTACCTTATTCAACAATTTAGAGAGATACGATTGCCAATTATTTTCCAATAAAGCATTATAAAATGAAAAAAAAGTTACTATAAAACATGGGTAGAGAAAGTGTAACCATTTAAATTAGAAATTAAATAATTATGCAGATAGACAGATGTATTGTGGTACAGAACCTATATATGTCTCCAGGCCTGTCTTGGGTAAAGCAGTTCTGTTAGAAAGATATTTCCCCGATTCTCCAAGAATAAACAGATTTAGTATAATTTCACTGAATACAATACATGCACTATGTTGTCTATGCTGTCACTACTTACAAGTTATATAGCTTATTGTAATCAATACTCAAGGTGTTCATTAAGACAGACCGCGCTTGATACTACTTTCATATGTCAAAGTATTTTTAGGATACCATGTTCCTATCCTCCGTCCCACCAACTAAAATGTGTCAGCCTGCTCCTTTAATTTAATTCAGAGTAAGTAGTATAACCTGTTAACACACCCCTATAAATCTGAAGAATTCTCTGAGGAGTGTCTGCCACAACCGGTAAGTTCTGCTCAAATTATGTGATCCCTTTTAGGCATTAACAAGTATTCACCTACGATTGTGAGTAAATACATTTATATTTCATTTGTTTAGTTCATCTTGTCCGGCAGACAACAGCTGACACAATATTATCATTATAACTATCACTTTTTCAGTTTGATGTCACTATCCACGCCATTATGTAGAGAAAACCTGAGAACAATCAGTCATGTGAAAGGGTTAAATGTATGAAGTGACAGATCTTCTGTCACATGTAACTGTTCCGGTCAGAGTACAACCTTGTGTTGTTTATGTGGAGCGTTTGTAGATTTCTGTGTTACAAACTTGTCACTGTTTGTAAGACATCGCTGGAACTTGACTGAGTTTATCCCTCTCTGCTACTCCATTTGCCCAGTGGAAATGTCTGCCATGAAGGCAGCTGTCCTTAGTCTCCCCATTCTCTGGTTGCTTAGGAGAATTTTTTTGCCCTATTTGTGGAAGGATATAGACTTTTTCTACCGATCTATACGCTATCTAAAATTTGTAGAAAATTCTCTTAACAGTGATCCTCCTTTTTTAATGTTGGACATGTTTTATCATCAGGTGTCCAGTAAGCCTCAGAAGACATTTATTTTTTACCAAGACGAGGTCTACAGCTACAAGGATATAGATCTTAAAAGCAACCAGTTGGCATGGACGCTGAAACAGTACACCAAACTTCAAGAAGGGGACTGTGCTGCTGTTTTTCTTGGAAATGAACCTGCTTTTATCTGGACTTGGCTGGGACTGGCTAAGATAGGATGTCCAATGGCTTGCTTGAACTCCAACATACGAGCCAAGTCGTTTCTTCATTGTTTCAAGTCCAGCGGTGCAAAAGTATTAATTGCTGCTCCCGGTAAGGGACAATTCTAAATAATTTCCCAAATCAAAAATTTATGAATATGGTTATTGAGTTATAATTCCAAACAACCATGTATCTGTTTGCTTGTTCAAGATGTTTGCAATATTTTCCCACGATGTAGGGTACCTATTCAAATGCAGCAAGATAGATAGTTATAATACATGACATGCCTGTTATTTTAACAGGAAGCTTATGTTTTCAAATGCCAACTTGTACAGTATGGCCTCTTTGTGCCTCTAATTAATTTACTTTACTTTTAATTAATTTACTTTACTACTTTACTAATATGCCAGTTGAGGGGCTGTGGAGAAAGTGACATTTGTTCTACCCAGCTTCTCGACAGTCTTAGCAGTTATGGGAGAGCAACACAGTAATATAATTTATGTTAACCGCAACAACAAAACAAAAGCAATGGCTATAGACTTAGAAGAATAGACCAATACAATGACTACTACATCATCTGTATTAGTTATAGTATCAGGAGTGCCCTGGCACAATCACAGTGTAATTTGTAAAACTTCTTTAGAATGTGATTCCAGACCATGCTTTCAGATAATCCGTGCAGGAGGCTAGCTCTACTCAGCTAAACAAGTAGGGCCATGAAGGTCCTGTGAGAGCTGTACCAGCTGTGTGTTACTGCATAGAGACATCAAGCTTCTACTGCAGGAGAAGACCAGATGCCACACAGGTGCCTGAGGGACCCAGGTAAGTTGTCCATCCATTCTAAAAAAGGCTTTTAAAATTCCACTCCTGGCTCCCGGCATTAGGATATAGTGGTTATGGTGTTTGTAGTGTTCCTTTATAGGCACAATAAAAGTGCTGTATGTGTATCTCTGTCTCTGTGCGATATGTGTATGTATGTATGTTCCATTCCATAGCAGCTCATGTATGGAAGTGATAGTATATGGCAATTCAGCTGCTGTATAGGTCTGTGCCCACACTGTCCCCTCAGGCAGGAAACAATCATGCTGCCTATTCCAGGCACCGTCTTTATAAAAACATTTTTTGGCTCTGAGGCTTTTACAACACTTTGGCCAATCACAAACTTCATAACAGCACATAATAATTTGTTAATTTTTAAATTGGGACTAAGCTTTTCAAGTGCCACATTTAACTTGTTGTGAGGTATTCAAAACAGTGACTAAAATATAAACACATAATAAAATATACAGGCAACAATACAATACAGAATTATTACACAAGGGAGCATCATTAAAATGTATCACATCGAAATCCAAGAGCATTGTACCTGGATTTTACATATATGCATATATATGCAAATCAGAGTCAATTCACATAACCAACCTTTAACCAACAAATGGTATTGTAACAAAGTCCATGTTTTTTGTATAATCTGGGATCTTTAAACTGTCAGATGCCTTGTAACATTTAGAATTAGATATTCTAAGGTTACAATCTCCAATTAAGCTATAGTCACAGCTTGGCTAATTTAGCCAGAACTTTCCAATTATGTTCTTCAATGCATCACAGTTTGCTGCTATAAACTTAACATTTTTGTGAATTCTCCAAAATGTCAAATTTAAAGTCAAAATAAATGAGCTGGAAACACGGATGTCTTTGACACTTTCCAAGTATCTACTTAGACCTTAAATTTGCAATTTCATGGTAAATTCTTTAATAATTCATAGTTTCTACAAAATGAACTAATTCAGAATGAATTGAAACAAACACTAGTCAAGACTGGGTGCAATGACAAGACAATACTGATTTTTTGAACAACAGTGTATTCATGCAATACAAGATTTTAATTAAAGGCATGACAAAACATATAAAACAGTGTGAGGGCCTGGTGGGAGACTGTAGTGACACAGTCAGAACCAATCAATCAGAGTGCTGGGCACATACCCACCTCTGGTGCCAGTATGTCTAGTCTGAGCTGAGCAAATGGGGAATGGGAACAAAACCTTATGTATATAGGGGGTCATCAAACAAAAAGGGAGGTCTCCATAGAGGTCAGGAGCTCTCTCAATCTAAGAGTACCACTGCCCTCAGCTAATTATTTTTTTAAGGACAAGTATTCAGGGTACCAGGGGTCAGAGTGACACACTCTGGAACGTTAGTGGGTACTCACGACATTACTAGCTGAGTTTGGCGCCATGCAAGTTGCTATCCTCAGAGCGTCAGAAAAGCTCCAATATGCTTACACAGGGCTGCCATCAGAAATGGGGCACTTTAAACAGTTCAAGGCCTGGCCCCTGGGGGTTCAACACCAATCCTCCCACAAGGACCAGCCTTGAGTCCACCCACAGGACCTACCCCCAAGTCAGACCACAAAGATGATTAAAGTTCATTCAGTGTGTGTATAGTGGATGCTGAGTGTGTTTATGTATAGTGGATGCAGAGTGTGCGTGTGTGTGTATGTATAGTGGGTGCAGAGCGTGTGTGTATAGTGGATAGTGTGTGTGTGTGTGTGTGTGAGTGTAGTGAACTCAGTGTGTATGTCTAGTGGATGAAGTTGTATCTAGTTTGTGTGTAGTGTATGTAGTGTGTATATAGTGGATGCAATGTGTATATATAGTGGATGCAGTGTGCGTGTAGTGAATAAATGCATGTGTTAGTTTGTGGGGTTAGATAGGGGCTGTAGGGAGGGGGGGTGAGCATTTTTTTTTATTTATTCCACCCTCCCTGCCTCACACCTGTGGCCAGAGATAGGGGACACTAGACTCCCTGTTTGTCAAGTGGCATTGTGCAGCTTGCCAGGTTGTTTAGTGAAGAGTGAGGCCAGGAGTCTCCGGCATTACTCCTTCTTTTGTGTGCCCACCATGAGTGCCACGTGGAGCATTGCAATGGCAACCTGTGGGAATACTCTGGCAGCTGGGGTTTGTGAGAAGACACTGCTGGAAGTGGAAATTGGAGTCTACTTGGCCCACTCTTCACAAGAGAAAAAAGCAGGGATCCAGCATATATATAGCGGTAATTGCGATAGATTTATGTACATTGGAGGTATGGGAGCCTAGGCTCACCTGGCTCCATGGGTGACCTGGCCCCCGTCGAGCTATATTGGCTGTAACCCCCTGATAGTGGCCTCGCGTTTACCAGTGTGTGCCAGGAGGCTCGGTGAGTAAAGGTGCACTTGCGGATGATCCAAGCTTACCCAGTCAGAATACCATGAAATAGAGAAACACATTTTTTGTTCGTGCACATATCTAGCCACAATACCCAAGCCACAATTAGCCCAGTTTGGCTAATTTGGTCTCATATATGTACTCCACCATACTAATTCTCTGTTAATTCTGTTTATTGAATGACCTCTTAAGTGATTGTTCCTGTTCCCTCGCAAACACCAGGGCATTTACAAATATTTTTAAAAGGGACAATATAGGCCCCTGGACCAATAGTGGTTTTGGTGTTAAGAAACTAGCCCTGTGCTTTCAGCAATGTAAACATTGCCTTATTTGAGAAAATTCAGTGTTTACATTTCTGCTTAAAGACACTTCTTGTGGCTGTCACTCAGACAGGTCACTCGGACAAGCACCAGAGGGGCTTCCTAGCACAGTCCTTGAAGGACCGACATCTTCACACTCAGTTAATGCATCTCTATGAGGAGATGCTGACTAGCATCGTGCAGCAATTGTCATGCATGTGCACTATCAACCCCAATGATTCTCTATGGAGAAGCACTGGATTGGCTGAGTTCATCAAAAATTAAGATCTAAGACATCTAAATATTAAAGATAAGTAAATCTTATTTTATTTGTATTCCTAACATTAATGTCTTCCTTTAATAGGCTTTGTATTTTGTATCTAGTACAGACATTTTGGATATTGTTGCATTAATAATAATAATTGGTGAATTATTATTACCAGTGAAACATCGCAGTAGCATATATGTACTATTGTTAAATATTGAATGTTGTTTTGTTTTCTCCGATCAGAGCTACAAGATGCTGTGGAGGAAGTGCTACCGGCATTGAAGGAAGATGGTGTGCAGGTGTTTTATTTAAGCAGAGAATCTCCCACCATCGGAGTAGACAGTCTTCTTGATAAGATGGATTTTGCTTCCGACGAGTCTGTTCCCAGATCATATAGATCAAAAGTCAATGGTCAATCTCCAGTTCTATATATTTATACTTCTGGGACAACAGGTAATTTATTCTGTAACAGTTTTCCTAAATCATCCTGTAAATATATTACCCTGCAGATGTCAAGCCTGGTTCCTCCTAGATGATGCTATGCCTTTTCAATCATATATACTATCTCATATCATATTCAAATTATTTGCTCAGCAAAAATATATTTGTACATTCAGTTGCATTGGTCATGAAATGAAGAGGCAAAGTTGTCAAGCGTAAAATTACTGTCTTTTTTATGAATGCATTTTGTATGTAATTATTTCAAAATGATGATGACATGTAATGTTTCTCTATTCTCAAAGTCAATAAGTCTTCGAGGTACTGTCCCCTTCCTGTCATTGGCAATGATGCTCAAAAGATTGTCTATGTGTTTGGTTTTTGACAAAGCACAGACATGTTAACAGAGCTGTCACATTCTATCCCTTTCATTAGCTAAGAGAGGTAAGCTGACGTAACTGTGATTGGAGTTGTTGAACAAGCTTATAATAGCTGTACTGCAACTGCTATCAGCTTACTTACATTTCTGTTAACACGTTTGTGCGTGGGCTGTGCACCGCCATAGCCACTAATCAAGTGTATGTAGTGGTGGCTGAGAGGCCAGGGCAAGAGGGTAGTGGCTTCAACAGGGCCGGATTAACATAGGGGCTGATGGAGCTGAAGCTCCAGGCCCAGGCCCATGGAATAGGCCCATTTAAAAATATATATATATATCTTAGGTTTGCCACCTGACTGGTATTATAAGGCACATCCAGTATTTGAGGCTGCCTGGCCGTGATGGTATTGCAGTAACACCGGCAATACAAATGCAAATATTTTTTTCAGTATAAACAGAGATTACTCTGCAATACTAGCACCAGCCAGTAGGGGTCACTGTGTATGGAGAGAGGCAGGGATAGGAAGTTACAGCATATCCCTCCCTGCCTATTTCTACTCACTGATATGCAGGAGAGCAGCTACACAGCACAGACAGTTCAGACAGCAGCTCCCAGCCTGCAGAGACAGACTACAGCTCAGGTAAGTGAGGGATGAGGGGAAAGGCAGCAGGGAGACATGGGGATACTGAGACCCTAGGGGACACATGGGGACACTGAGACACTGGGAGACTTGGGGACACTGGGAAACATGGGAACACTGAGTCACTAGGAAACACTGTGAGACATGGGGACACGGAGACACATGGGGATGCTGTGAGACATAGGTAGACACATTGGGACATGGAGACACTAGGGACACAGTGTCTCCATGTCTCCCAGTGTCCCCATGTCTCCCAGCCAGTGTCCCTAGTGTCTGTGTCCCCTAGTCTCCCAGTGTCCCCTAGTCCCCCAGTGTATTTGTCCCCATGTCTCCCAGTGTCCCCATGTCTCCCAATGTCCCCAAATTTCTGTGTCCCCATGTCTCCCAGCCAGTGTCTCAGTGTACCCATGTGTCCCTATGTCTCCCAGCCAGTGGCCCTAGTGGCTCAGTGTCCCCATGTCTCCCAGTGTCCCCAAATGTCTGTGTCCCCATGTCTCCCAGTGTCCCCATGTCTATGTCCACAAGTGCCTCCATGTTTCCCAGTGTCCCCAAGTGTCTGTGTCCCTATGCCTCCCAGCCAGTGTCCCAGTGTCCTCGTGTCTCCCAGTGCCCCCTAGTCTCCCAGTGTCTGGGTTCCCATGTCTCTCAGTGTCCCTAGTGTCTTAGTTTCCCCACATTTCTGTGTCCCCATGTCTCACAGTGTCTGTGACCCCATTTCTCCCAGTGTCCCCAAATGTCTCAGTGTCTCCAGGTTTCCCACTGTCACCATGTCTGTATCCACAAGTGCCCCCATGTCTCCCAGTGTCCCCAAGTGTCTCAGTGCCCTCATGTCTCCCAGTGTCCCCAAGTGTCCCCATGTCTCTGTGTCCCCTAGTATCCTAGTAACACGGGACACACTGAGACATGGGCACACGGGGAGAAATGGGGACACAGACACTGGGAGACTAGGGGACTGGGCAACATGGGGACACTGACAGTGTGATACATAGGGACACTGATGCCAGGCTGGCCTTCCAATTCTTTGGACACACATGTTTGCCCATTTTGGCACTTCTAGTCACGTGATTCGCATCAGTGGCCCACTCTTTTACCCCGCCCATTGACTTCCTGCTTCACTGGACACTGCTGTTGGGGGGTATGGATTTACTTGAAAGATGAAAGCATAAATTAGATAGAGATTAGCATAGAGTATATGTTTTCTTATATCTACATCCTTTGAGTTTCCCTCCAACACCAACTCTATCAGATACATGATGCTCAAGGAAGGATATTTAATTCACTTTATGTGTTGTGTTCACACACTCAACCAAGATGTGGCATCTTCTGCCGAGAGAGGTGGTTCCAGTTTTTGCATTATATAGCATTATATACTGGATTAATACCATTTAATATTAAAATTATTATAAATAGTTTGCTGGCACAAGGGAAACTGACTATCATTAAGTCAATAAGGAACTTTCTCTTCTTTTAAGAAAACTAGAACATTGATTCCTGTGTGTTTCTTGATTTTTATTGGATAATCATCAGGTAAAGAATGTAATTAACTTGGAGTTTTTTACCCTAAATTGCTATGTTACCAGGTTATTTTTTTCCCATTTAGTTTGACAACAATTTCTCTGTTTACATTACATTTGACACCAACGTAGATCAATAACACTGTTTACGTTCCTCTGGCAGGACTTCCGAAGGCTGCTATTATATCCCAAGGCCGTCTCTTAATGAGTTCGTCAATATCTACATTATCAGGTTTAACATCCGAAGATGTACTGTATATACCTTTACCTCTTTATCACAGTGCCGGCCTTATGATTGGAGTCCGTGGATGTATCCAGCAAGGTACAGTACTTTAACCCCTTAAAACCTAATCTTAGAGTCCCGAACATACCCATTGTAAATATTGTACTTTATAGTTTGGGAATCTGAATTCCCAAACCTAACTGCTTATTTCTTAAAAATACCCAAAACAGGTTATTTGTTCATCCTTTTTTAATTTTTCTTTTCCAGTCATACTCAATACTCAATATATTTTCCTAAAACATATATTTTTAGATAATCATTAAACAATTGTATAGATTTGAACCATGTCTGCAAAATATAAATATTGAAATAAGTAAACATGATTAACTTGTTACTTTTTTGAGCCATCAGGTACTACATTTTCATTCCTACTGAGGCACATTATGTAAATGAGCACTTGCTTTGAGATATATATATATACACACAAACAAGAGAGCCGTCATGGATCTTTATATATGAATACTGTAGCTAGAGAATGTCTAACTTGTATGAAATGGAGGACCAATGACCTTGTATTCTTTCACGCAAATCAGTGGATGTTTTGCACACATAAACGAGGCATGTGATGGAGCTCTCATACTCAAACTGAGTACCTCCACCATGTCCGCTTCCTACCTGCTATCAGGGACACTGGCGCGCTTCAGAACCAGTTGCCAAAGCTTGACTGGGTTCGCTAAGGTCTTCTTCCAGCAGGCCAGGCTGCAGTGAATATAGCTCTGGAGACCCTTCCTCCCTTAGAGCAGCGATTATAGCTTTTTATTTAGTATTTCCCCACCCATTAGAAAAAAAGCATAAAACACAGCTATATTTATGGTACAACATTTTTGTACAATACTGCACAATTTTCCCTCCCCGGCGCTACTCTGTCTTTGGACTTAATCACATTATCCCTATCTAACGCAATCAGTCCTAAAGGCACAACATACAAAATGTATTCCTAAATCCCCTTTCACTGGACAGTACCCCCACACAATATATATACCTGGAAAGCTTGTTACCGAGCGCCCTTGCTGTCTAAATAGTGTCCTGATAATCCACACCCAAGATACAGCGTGTAACATTTTTACCAGGTAATGCTTATTCTCTGATTCAGCGACAATTTCCAGGCATTAAGACAGCTTTGTCCCAGTCTCTGAAAAGGGGTTCCCGGACCTTTGAGGACAGGAGCACTCTCAAGCCCTAGTTATCCCTCTTGACTCCCTGGCCTCCATCCAAATAGCGCTCTATTTGGGTGTTGAGGGACTGAGTAACACCCACTTAAAGTTCGACCAAACCTCGACCCAGTCCTATTCCATGGAACAGTTCCATGGTGTTTCAGGGTATCATCCAGTCAGGCACTCAAGGTATAAAATTATTCCAGGTGATCCCCAAATGTCCTCAAGTCTGGTTGAGAAGCACAATAAGTGTCAGGGGCCCTCCACAGTGACAACAGCCCACTTTACTGTGTGCAGTATTCTTCTTTTTTGTGTCTGGTTCAGTTGAAAGAAGCTATACTGCATTGTACTAAGGCCCTATAGGTGTGCTCTTCCATTCTGTGTATCCTGTATGGCTTGCACCTAGAAATATATCTATGATGGAGATTTGAGTGTGGAGCCCCTGTCTCTAAATAACTGTAAGTAGATAAATACTGAAAGATATGGACTTTATCCTTTCATTCTAACCTTTGGAAAAATACACAAAGTTAGATCATTTATATCTTTCCAAGTTTCCTTTATCAGAACTCAAGTCATGAAACGTATGAAATATCTATAGTTCATGGTCCTTATAGGGTTAAACAGCATTCCACACTGATTTAGGTCATTCTTAAAGTGAAATAAACTCACACTCTGCTTAACTTATGACATAATGCGCAGTGTTTGTTCACCTTCACCATGAACAAAAGTTATCTGCTCAGTCACACCTTCTGTAAATTGGGCAGACTCCGTCAGTGAAATTATATAAGAACAGGGGAGGGACTAGAATTTACTCTATTGGAAAGCCATTCACGTGAAACCGGAGTTTGAAACTTTAACACCGTAATCACCAAAACAACTTTAGCTTATAGAAGCAGTTTGGGTGTATAGATCATGCCTCTGAAGTCTAACTGCTCAATTCTCTGCCATTTAGGAGTTAAATCACATTTGTTTCTGTTTATTTAGCCCTAGCCACACTTCTACAGTCTGTGACCGACACAACCTGCACAGAGATTTTTTTTCTTTTCAATCAGATGTTAACTTACTTTAAAACGTTTTCCTGCTCTGTAAATCAAACTTTAATCACATACAGGAGGCTCCTGCTGATCTAGAAATGAGAAATGAGAAAAGAAATTCAGAAATTAACAGGATTTGCAATATTTGAGGTGTAAACATTAGATGTCTCTTTACAGGAAGTGTTTAGGAATGCTGTTTAAGTCACACATGCTAACATTTTTCTAACTTTTGTCCTGAGTTTAGAAATAATGTTAACATGTTCAATGTTAACATGTTCTTAGCTGTTTTTGCCAGTTATAGGGCTAAAAGTACAAGTAGGACATTAAATATATATATTTTTTTTAATCTATCAATAGTGACATTGTAACACTGTTATCTGTCATAAATCTCTGAATCACACCTCACATGTACATGTACATGCACATTTTTTTAAAAGTAGACAACCCAGGGTATTCAATATGGGGTATGTCCAGTCCTTTTTAGTAGCCACTTAGTCACAAGCACTGGCCAAAGTTAGCATTTATATTTGTTTGTGTGTTAAAAAGGCAAAAAAAAACAGTTATGGACGCTAACTTTGGCCAGTGTTTGTGACTAAGTGGCTACTAAAAAAGACTGGACATACCCCATTTACAATACTTTGGGTTGTCTTCTTCTGCAAATGGTATGCCATCATAGTGGGAAATTATCATTCCTGGGCTTCCATACGCTATCAAAAGCAACACAACCAATCTGGCAAATTTCAATGTGAAAAAATGGAAAATCATGCCTTATATTTGTCCCTGTAACTTTCAAAACACTATAAAACTTGTACATGGGGGTTACTGTTATTCGCTGAACACAAATATTAGTGTTTCAAAACACTAAAACATATCACAACAATGATTTCATCCATGAAAGTGCCGTTTGTTTGTGAAAAATGCAAAAAACTTCAATTTCACTAACAATATCATCGCTGTGATATGTTTTACTGTTTTGAAACACTAGAAACATAGAATGTGACAGCAGATAAGAACCATTCGGCCCATCTAGTCTGCCCAATAACGTAGATGTAAGAAGTCATTTATTTCAGCGTGCACGTTTTTAGGAATTGTCTCGAAATAGATACTAACATCACTTTATGCAGATTCTTAATGTGCAATTTCATCAAGCAAGAACATAATCACATTTTTAACTTTAAAAACAGAAATCTCCCTCACTGTGAACAGGATTTGAACCGGTGCGGGGAGATCCCATTGGATTTCTAGTCCAACGCCTTAACCACTCAGCCATCACAGCTCTTCAGCTGCTAATATTTGGGTTCAGTGAAATCGCCTGAATAAAACAGTACCCCCCATGTACAGGTTTTAAGGTGTCATGAAACGTTACAGGGTTAAATACAATGCTAGCAAATTAAATTCTCTGGACTTTCGGCCTGGGTTGTCAGGCAGGTTCCTCAAATTGCAATCAATAAAATTACCTAATATGTAAAAATATTACGTAAATATGCACGTAGAATTCAAATATATATATATATATACATATTTATATATTTGAAGTCTACGTGTGTATTTATAAAATTGTTTATGTAATTATGTATATGAACATACATACATATATATTTTGTTTTATTTTTATCTATTTATATATATGTATATATATATATATATAATTTCATTCTAAGTGTATTTTGATGTAAATATATATATATATCAAAATACAGTTAGAATAATATTACATATATATATATATATGTATATATATATATATATATATATATATATACGTATATATAAAACATGTTTTTATTATTTTTACATTTTTGTATTTATTTTTATTTACTTATTATTTATATTTTATAATAATAATATGTATACACATATATATATATATATTTATTTTTTATTTATTAACATTATTTTTTATTTTATTTTATAGATGCAGGGAGACTGCCTGACAGCCCAGGCAGTCCCCCTGCAGGCAGCATTATGGACTCCTACTGCGGCCATGTGATCTTATGGCCCGCAGGGGCCTAATTTGCCGAGAGGGGCCTGTCTGGCTGTCAAAGGAAACCTACACAAGCTGCAATAATTTTTAAAGTATTTTCTTTTAACTTGTCTTTTAGAAAATGTCCTTAAAGGAACACTACAGGGTCAGGAACACAAACATGTATTCCTGACCCTTTAGTGTTTAATCCACCATTTAGGTGGCTTGACCCGCCTAATGGCCTTCGAAAAGTAAAAACTCACCTTGCTGATAATACTAAGATATGTAACAGGGTTGATGTTCCAGGAGGGGTAAGCCAAATGGCAAATGATTAAGGCAAACTAGGAAAATGGTCATAGTTGTGGCAGCTGACATTTACGGTGCCTAGAGAGATATCAGCTATGCCTCACTGATGATGCCTAACAAGGCTGAAACGATCGTCTGGGGTTGCTGTATCTCTCGTGCAGAGAGAACTTGCTGGCATTTCGGATCTGGACTGCCCGTATGGGTGGGACCAGTCTGATATGCTTCAGATATGTTCTCTCTGTAATGGCACAAGATGAGCTAAAACCAGCTTGAGTTCTGAGCGGGGACCCACCGAAGGGCAGGCTATTTCAGCTGCTGTCCGTTCTCAGAATACTCTTGCGACCCGTTTTTTTCTCTCCATAAGTTTAAAGGGTAATCCAGACGTGGACCTCTTGCTCACGGTGCCTAGAGAGATATCAGCTATGCCTCACTGATGATGCCTAACAAGGCTGAAACGATCGTCTGGGGTTGCTGTATCTCTCGTGCAGAGAGAACTTGCTGGCATTTCGGATCTGGACTGCCCGTATGGGTGGGACCAGTCTGATATGCTTCAGATATGTTCTCTCTGTAATGGCACAAGATGAGCTAAAACCAGCTTGAGTTCTGAGCG
Source organism: Pelobates fuscus (assembly GCF_036172605.1). Classification (NCBI taxonomy): domain Eukaryota; kingdom Metazoa; phylum Chordata; class Amphibia; order Anura; family Pelobatidae; genus Pelobates; species Pelobates fuscus. Next base: position 361,529,500 of record NC_086319.1, read on the forward strand.
GGGACCCACCGAAGGGCAGGCTATTTCAGCTGCTGTCCGTTCTCAGAATACTCTTGCGACCCGTTTTTTTCTCTCCATAAGTTTAAAGGGTAATCCAGACGTGGACCCCTTGCTCACGGTGCCTAGAGAGATATCAGCTATGCCTCACTGATGATGCCTAACAAGGCTGAAACGATCGTCTGGGGTTGCTGTATCTCTCGTGCAGAGAGAACTTGCTGGCATTTCGGATCTGGACTACCCGTATGGGTGGGACCAGTCTGATATGCTTCAGATATGTTCTCTCTGTAATGGCACAAGATGAGCTAAAACCAGCTTGAGTTCTGAGCGGGGACCCACCGAAGGGCAGGCTATTTCAGCTGCTGTCCGTTCTCAGAATACTCTTGCGACCCGTTTTTTTCTCTATATATATATATATATAATTTCATTCTAAGTGTATTTTGATGTAAATATATATATCAAAATACAGTTAGAATAATATTACATATATATATATATATATATATATATGCATATATATATATATATATACGTATATATAAAACATGTTTTTATTATTTTTACATTTTTTTATTTATTTTTATTTACTTATTATTTATATTTTATAATAATATGTATACACATATGTATATATATTTATTTTTTATTTATTAACATTATTTTTTATTTTATTTTATAGATGCAGGGAGACTGCCTGACAGCCCAGGCAGTATGGACTCCTACTGCGGCCATGTGGTCGTTCTTTCAGAGCGATGATATGGCCCGCAGGGGCCTAATTTGCCGAGAGGGGCCTGTCTGGCTGTCAAAGGAAACCTACACAAGCTGCAATAATATTTAAAGTATTTTCTTATAACTTGTCTTTTAGAAAATGTCCTTAAAGGAACACTACAGGGTCAGGAACACAAACATGTATTCCTGACCCTTTAGTGTTTAATCCGCCATTTAGGTGGCTTGACCCCCCTAATGGCCTTCGAAAAGTAAAAACTCACCTTGCTGATAATACTAAGATATGTAACAGGGTTGATGTTCCAGGAGGGATAAGCCAAATGGCAAATGATTAAGGCAAACTAGGAAAATGGTCATAGTTGTGGCAGCTGACATTTATTGTGGATAAGTGCAAGATAATGCATCTTGGACGTAAAACTCAAGGGCAGAGGACAGAATATTGAGTCCTTACCTCAACATCTGAGGAAAGGAATTTAGGGGTGGTTATTTCTGATGACTTAAAGGTAGGCAGACAATGTAATAGAGCAGCAGGAAATGCTAGCAGAATGCTTGGTTGTATAGGGAGAGGTATTAACAGTAGAAAGAGGGAAGTGCTCATGCCATTGTACAGAACACTGGTGAGACCTCACTTGGAGTATTGTACGCAGTACTGGAGACCATATCTCCAGAAGGATATTGATACCTTAGAGAGAGTTCAGAGAAGGACTACTAAACTGGTTCATGGATTGCAGGATAAAACTTACCAGGAAAGGTTAAAGGATCTTAACATGTATAGCTTGGAGGAAAGACGAGACAGGGGAGATATGATGGGAACATTTAAATACATAAAGGGAATCAACACAGTAAAGGAGGAGACCATATTTAAAAGAAGAAAAACTACCACAACAAGAGGACATAGTCTTAAATTAGAGGGGCAAAGGATTAAAAATAATATCAGGAAGTATTACTTTACTGAGAGTGTAGTGGATGCATGGAATAACCTTCCAGCTGAAGTGGTAGAGGTTAACACAGTGAAGGAGTTTAAGCATGCATGGGATAGGCATAAGGCTATCCTAGCTATAAGATAATGCCAGGGACTAATGAAAGTATTTAGAAAATTGGGCAGACTAGATGGGCCGAATGGTTTTTATCTGCCGTCACATTCTATGTTTCCATGTTTCTATGTTATGTCCAGTGCTGTGTGGGTCTGCTCACACTGGCCCCAGCCCAGATCCGCCTCCTTGGTGATATCATCAGAATTTCTGATTTTTAGCCAATCCAATGCTTTCCCATTGGAAAGCATTGGATTCGCTGAAATCGGCAAGGAGGCGGGATGGGGCGGGGCCAAACATGTTTTGGCCAGTCAGCACCTCCTAATAGAGATGCATTCAATCAATGCATCTCTATGAGGAAAATTCAGCGTCTCCATGCAGATTGTAGAGACGCTGAATGGCAGTGTTGCCTACTGTGCAGCACTGCCACAGGATGCACCTCCAGTGGCCATCTGTACTTAAGATTGTTTTGCATTTCTCTGTACTATTACATTAAAATAGTTATATATTTCCTAAAATATCAATCCACTTGATCCTAAAGAACACATTTTTATTAAATAATCTTAATAGATACAAGGGAGGGGAGAAGGATGCAAATGCCCCTTATCATACTATAGATCAGGCAACCTTTTGATAGTACTGTGTCAAAAAGCGATCTTGAAGTCCCTTGGCGTGCCGGTCCTATTTTTTTTTAAATTGAGGAGTGTAAGTTGCCGTATTCTGCTTGTTGTATATGGATGCTCCAGTGGCTTTTTAACATTGAATTTATATGTATATTGACTGTTAATATTGCATATGTTCATGAATATAAGAGAAAGAGACGAACAAATAGAGCCACATTAAATACACTACGAAGATGGGGGGTAACCCCAGATAGAAAATGAAAAGGATGGGAGATGGTGTATCTAATGTAAGATGCAGAATATATGCATCAAAGGGATGTTGAAATAGCCAACGGGCAACCTGTTAAATAGGCCAGGTAAACCAACTCGAATTAAATGAACAAAAATAATAAAGTTTTATTAAACATAAAGAAATATCGAAAAAAAACCAATAAGTGCTATAGTAGTAAACACCAAAAACTGTGGATTTAAAAAAAAAAAAATAATAAATACTAGATAGGTCTGTAATGATGGATACAGAACGTCTAGTTATAATAAAAGCAAATGATCAGTATCAATGTAGCTGATGGATACAGACCAATATAAGAAACTGTTACTGTCAGTAATAAGTGGTAGGTAATATTCCAGACTAAGAAGCAGAGCACCGATCTAAGGCAGACGTTTAGACAGACATAAAAGTAGTTAAATCGGTATAACCGGCATCTGCCTACAATAGCTGAACTGACAGTAATATGAGATAACTAAATAATACAAAAAGAGGGAGGGAGAGAGAAACGGATACAAGTAGAGTCACGGTAGACAGTGCTACACAGTGTCTATTAGAAGTAGCACGCTGTATACTGTGAAGGCTGTTGCCGTATAAGGAGATCTGACAACCCCTGTGGTTATGTACCCCGTGCCTTCGAGGGCACCTAACTCCAACCCCCGAGATATCTAGTCGCTAGAACAATATAGCGAATCAAGAATAAAAATAATAATAAAGAAAAAAATAAATAAGTAAATTAAGTAGAGCAGCGCGGTCGCCAGTCTGTGCACTACACTAGGGATCCAAAAGTGTAGCACACCCCAATCCTCTTAAGGATGTGTGCTACACTTTCTTATATTGGTCTGTATCCATCAGCTACATTGGTACTGATCATTTGCTTTTATTATAACTAGACGTTCTGTATCCATCATTACAGACCTATCTAGTATTTATTATTTTTTTTTTTTTTTAAATCCACAGTTTTTGGTGTTTACTACTATAGCACTTATTGTTTTTTTTTTTCGATATTTCTTTATGTTTAATAAAACTTTATTATTTTTGTTCATTTAATTCGAGTTGGTTTACCAGGCCTATTTAACAGGTTGCCCGTTGGCTTTTTCAACATCCCTTTGATGCATATATTCTGCATCTCACATTAGATACACCATCTCCCATCCTTTTTATGTTCATGAATAGTTTGTCGTATTGTGTATGTTACCTGTGCATGGGGGCTGCTTGTGTAATTGTGTGTGACAGGCTGCATGTTGGGTTGTGTGCATGTGTGTGGCTTGTTAGTGGTGTTGTGTTTGTGGGGACTGTGTGTTTGTTTGTGTGTGGGCTGTCTGTAGAAGGAAGCATTTTCAGCAGATCTGTGTATAACTAGCAGTGTAGATGGCTTCCCTCTGGTCCAGTGGGGACCAGGCTTGCCAGATACAAATCAAGGGCAGGAGCTGCGATAGCTGCTGTGGGCTGCTCTAATCCAGTGCAGATTAATGTTCACAGGTGCTGGGAGGAAGTGGTCCAAGATCACTTACTCCAAGTGCTGCAATGTGTATATTGAGAATATTGTAAAGCGCTACGGAATCTGTTGGCGCTATATAAATGGCGATAATAATAATAATAATAATTGTCCCTCACCATCTGCAATTACCGTTTGGGTTGCACTAGCACATATATGAACGATTTTTGGCTCTATCAGCCTTGAGTGCCGTGCAAAGGCAGCTCGAGAGCCATGCATGGCACACGTGCCATAGGTTGCTGATCTCTGCTATAGATACTAAATCAAGGAATTGATTAGATAAACTGTATAAGAGAGTAAATGATATCATAGCGTTTGGTGTTTTGTTTTAATTACATTCCAAATTTCATTTCATTACAAAAGATATGTTGGGTCACACCTTAAGTAATTCTGGCAAAGTTCATTAACAATACATCAGAATGAGGGAGGGAATAAAAGAGTCATGTACGTTATAGGTAAGGAATGCAGAGGCTATACATCTACACTGCGATAAGAGTGTAGTTTGTCATTGCATGTCTTCTATAAAATGCTGCATCTTTTTTATGGATGTTTTTAAAACACATAAACAAACTCATTTTCCTGGCACTATAGTGCCCTGAGGGTGCCCCCACCCTCAGGGTCCCACTACCGCTGGGCTGAATGGGGAGGAAGGGGGTTAAACACTCACCTCGGCGCTGGGGACTCTCCTCCTCCTTCGGTCGTCATCGGCTGAATGCACATGCATGGCAAGAGCCGCGCGCGCATTCAGCCAGTCCATAGGAAAGCATTCTCAATGCTTTCCTATGGACGCTGGCGTCTTCTCACTGTGAAAATCACAGTGAGAAGCGCGGAAGCACCTCTAGCGGCTGTCAATAAGAGAGCCACTAGAGGCTGGATTAACCCTAAAGTAAACATAGCAGTTTCTCTGAAACTGCTATGTTTACAGCAGGCAGGGTTAATCCTAGAGGGACCTGGCACCCAGACCACTTCATTGAGCTGAAGTGGTCTGGGTGCCTATAGTGGTCCTTTAACCCCTTAAGGACACATGACATGTGTGACATGTCATGATTCCCCTTTATTCCAGAAGTTTGGTCCTTAAGGGGATAAAGGGAAACTATAGTGCCAGGAAAACAAACTCACTTCCCCCTTTGTCATGCCCCCCCTCCACCCCCCAAGTGGAATGTGTGTGTTTGTTGAGTGTGATTCTGTGTAGGGCTTGGCTGGGAATTTAATGGATAAAAGATTAACACAAGTTATAGGTGATTTTCAATGTTTTATTAAATGGTGTAAGAGGTGACAGTTAATCTTTAATTATGCTATTAATCATGTTGAATCTTCACCTGCTGATGATCCTAAGTAGATTTCATCTTTTCTTTGCAGGTGCAAGCCTTGTTTTACGAAAAAAGTTTTCAGTCAGTCAGTTTTGGGATGACTGTAGGAAATACAATGTAACTGTTTTCCAGTATATAGGAGAGCTGCTGCGGTATCTGTGCAATACTCCTAAGGTATGGCATTAGTAGATATTAAATACATTAGTAGATATTAAAGGGACATACATCTCTTGACACATATTTTTTTTTTTTTTTAATTCTTTATTTTTGCAGTGCTTTTGATTGGTACAGGCATACATATGGTACCCCAACGGCAGTCCATACGTTGAATTCTACACATAAGTTACAGTGGGTAGTAGATGGACAATGCACTTTTTTTTTTTTTGAGATTACAGAGATAACAAGCTGATAAGTGTCGCATTAGTATATAAAATGCTAGGCTAAGATTGCGCTTAGCTCAACTAGTCACACAGCAGGTTGTAGTTATATTACAATGACGGCCAACTATGACATAGAGATTGCTTATCCATATATAGAAATAGTGCGTTAGTGTTAACAGGTTAAGGTTATACTACTAGGTCTGGTCATAAACTAAATATGTAGAATATCCCAATGTGACATGCAGTCAGCAGAGTAGCAGGCTATGGTTCAGTGGCAGTATGTGAAGAGCACACAAGCAGATTACATTATGTGTAAAAAATCCCCGCCAGTTGCATGCTGTCTAGGGGCCAGCTAGTGGGTATGTGAAAACATATTATTTAGCATAGATTAGAGGTATATGCAATCAGCAAAAAACATAAGAGCCAACTGTGTAGCGAGAGTCCTGTGTAGATCGCCCGTCTTTGCTCTGATAGCTGCAGAAGGGATTAGGTAGAGAGAGTCAGTAGGGAAATACAGCCCGGTGCCCAGAGAGACCGCTCTGTTCCACTGCTCAGGAGCCCCCTCCGGCGCTTGGAAGCGGAGCCTAAGCCTCTGTGTAGTTTCAGCAGAGCTCACCCGATGCTGCTCTGCTGAGCTGCTGGCGCTGTGTGTGAGTCTCTCTGGTGTTGAAGCTATCCGCGTGGCAGGGTCAGTATCCCCTCGGTGTTCTGTCTCTGGTGGGCCATGGTTGGACTCTTTGGTCTGTTTTGCCCGTCGGTGAGCAGGCTAGTTGCGGTGCAGCAGGCTTTGTGGGGTCTCAAGTGTGGGGAGGCTTCTTGTTGGTCCAGGTTCACAGGAACCGCTGGGTGGTAAGTAGGTCAGGATGTACGTGCGGGTTCTGTCTTTCATTACCCGTGTGCAAGCTCAGGTGGTGGCTGCCGATCGTCCTGTGCTCTGGAGTACAGGCCCTGCGCACATGGTCTCCGCCATCTTGCGCGCGGGTCTCAGGACTGCATGTCACTGCTTCTTCAGCCTTCTGTGTAGCTTAGTGTGGCTTGGACCGGGATCACCCCCCCGGTCCTGAGGGGGGGGAACAGGGCTCGGTCCGCAGGTAGTCCTCGCTTGTCGGGCTCCGTCGGGCAGGATAGTGTCGCGGCGGCCGTCCGCTTCACTCACCGCCAGCATAGGTCCCGCCTGTTGCAGCGGGCCCCAACCGCTGAGGGACTTAAACTGCGAGAGCAAGCCTCTCCCCAGCCCAGGTAGCCCGGTTCCGTCGAGGGTCGCAGTTGTGCCGGTAATTCTCCCCTGGAATCACGATTTTTCAGGCCATTTATGCCTCTGTTTGCAGGAGCCGAGCCGTCCTGCGACCGCTCAGCTCGGCGGCCCGGCCCCGCCCCCGGTCATGGCTTTCTTATCCTTATAATATGATGAATAAAGTAAGAAGATGCCACTGGAATCATAAGCCATGATAACAAGGTTGGGGTCACCTGTCGAAGGCTACAGCTTCAGGATCGTCTATGATTATCTCAGGTCCAAATAGATGCTTCCTATAGATTAGCAATGCAGGCCTGTGGTGCATGGCAATTGCTGCATTTGTCCAGTTGCAGCACTGATGTTGCAACAGTGTGCAGCACTGACGGGAAGTTTCTTGGTGTGCTGCCCTGCTGCTATCTGGGGCTGGAACACTGGGTGAGCGGCTCTTAGCCACCCCCCAGCGCAGCCATTCAGTTGCTGGGCTCCTCTCCGCCGTTTGAATGCTCAGGGAGCAGGGTTTACTGTAACCCCAGCACCCGAGCAGAGCACACTGCTTCCTGCAGGCAGAGGAAGCCGGGACATGATTTGGTATCCCGGCTGCCCCCTCTTGACACATATTTTTAAACCAGAAAGCAAACACTTTTAAACAAATACAAAAAATAAATACCAAAATAAAGCAAGATAAACATTATAAAGAATGTCACAAACGTTTATAAACTTAATATCAACCTGTTTAGATTGCATTGTTGAGCACGCCTCTCAGCTACTAGAATTTCTTCAGTCCCCCCACCCTTTACCTTCCCAGCTCAGTTTCAGACATGTCTGGTAATGACAGAAACAGGGCATCCTTGTGCAGCAGCAGGATAGAGAAACCTGACACCAGAGCCTGCTCCGCATGAATAACACTGATCAGACTCCCTAACTATTCCCCATGTTAGGATATTGCAAAGTGAAGAGTTCTTCCAACTACACATGTGTAAATCTCACCCCAAATCTTGGTGTGCAAAAAAGTGAATAAAAACGTATAATACTTATATAGATATATTAGTTAAAGCCTATTGGGTTGCCCCTTTGGAAAAAAATAAAGAAAAAAAGTCTAGTGCAGAACATCCATACATTACAATGAATGCTTTCAGGTTTAGATAAATGGTATTACATTTTACAAATATTGAGTGGATCAAGTGCTACTCTTACTATGTAGGTACAGGAGAGATCAGTCTCCTTGTGTGTAATGGATCCAATAGACAGAAGTATAAGTATCTGGACCGGAGACACGGAACGCCAATCTTCACATAAAATTTTATTGAAGAAACAAACAACTTGATAAAGAAATTGATAAGAGGCTTGCAGGTACTCATCACCGCTCGTCAATGCGGCTTCAGCTGAGCCCAACTCCTCGTGGCAGTCGTGTGTCTGTCTTCTGTGCAGACTAGTTTCACTCCGCCCAGATAGGAGTCGGTCTGGCGTGGGAGTTTATAAAAGCTGTCTCTAATTGTTCCTTTGTAACAGGTGTCCTCAGATCTCCCATTGTAACTCCAGATTATTAAAAATAAATATCAAAAATGTCCTCATATTCCTCCATTATGAACACAAACAAAATAAATAAATATTAAGACAGAATGTGTCAATATAATGAACACACAAGAATCAACAAATATATATTTTCAAAAAAATCAATTATTCAGTTATGTCCATAATCTAAACTAATTATTGCATCACAAAAATTTCTACTTGATAAATCTCAACCTAAAAAATTCCTACTCATAAAAAAACTAGTATCATAAAAAAACTAGTATCATAAAAAACTTTTCAATATTGTATTATTTAAATGTATTTCTATATAAAGATATGCATTTAAGGTGCAAAATAAACATTTTAAATTATATATTTATAAAACAGTTAGACAACCCCAAAAAAGGTTATATGTACAGAGAAGGTAGATATACTAAATAGTGGCACAGATTGTCCTAAAAAGTGTAAAAAAAAAAAAAAAATACAAAAAAGTCAATAAGAGTTTTGAGTTAATACTCCAGTGAAATAGAATGATTTTTTTTATCTATGTAGTTTTATAATTAGTTTCAGAATGCTACAACTAATAAGTAGCACATCATGATATTTGTATGTTTTTCCCACTCTTAGAAAGACAATGATAAGGATCACTGTGTACGGCTTGCCTTAGGCAATGGACTCCGGGCAGATGTCTGGAAGGAGTTCATTCAAAGGTTTGGAGACATCAATATCTTTGAGTTCTACGCAGCAACAGAAGGAAACGCTGCTTTTTTTAACTACACTGGAAAAGTTGGTGCAATTGGTAGAACCAGCTTCCTCTTTAAGGTAAGACTTTATTTTTTTATTTTTAACAAACATCATCATACAATCATTGCGAATATAGGTCTCAATTTAATATTCATGTATAAACTTATTTAAATTATGTAATAAAATATTAATAATTTATTTTTTAATTTTATAATATTTAGATATTTTTTTATATATTATGTTTTAATATTTTGAAATTTTTTTTGAAAAGTTTACCCAAAAATATGAAATCATTTAAAATTATTTTTACAAAAATATTAAATCGGGACAATAATCATTAATAGAATGTTGTTTCAGGGAGTAAATACAATTGAATTTGCATTTCAGAATGCATGCCTCATAGCACAAAAATGCCAAGAATAGGACATCTTGTGGAGATACAGGCCTCATTTCTCAAAGGAACACCCAGACCACTTTAGCTCATTGATATTAAAATATATTTAGAATTTTCATTGTGGTATATCCTAATACTTCAGAGGAACACCATGAAGGATTCAAGTGGCTGTGTCGCCTCAAACTTGCCTTTTTCCTATTGCTTCCTATTCTCTTCCTCTTTCAGAGAGTGGAGAGGCAGCCACTCTCCTGTAATGTCGATTGGTTTGACAATTGTTCAAAAGACCCTGTGTGACGGAGCCTGCTCCGATCATGCTACCAACTGGTGTAGGACTGAAAGTCTAACTCCCCCTAAACGAGTTTAAACACTCTCCTTGGCTCTTCCCCTTGTCAAATCTACTCCCATGCAGCAGAACGTTCTAAATTTCCATGCCTGGGACTGCAATATGGAATCCGGGCAGCTGCGACTCCTTTAGCGGGACCCGGTACTAACTGCCTGGAACTCTAAATCGAATAAGTACGATTGCCTACACAGCAAGCCAATCAGTTGTCAAACTTGATAATGGAGGTATCGGTGAAATCACCTGAGGGTCCCCAAGTAGTAGCAGTCTGACTTAAAAAGGCAAATCCTCCATTTAAGAGCTATGGCACTTTGCCTCCTCTTCTCATGGCAGCCAAGCCTCTCCCCCAACTGTTTGTCATTTAATTCTAATTTTTTACTTGACCTGTTAGGAGTACCTTGGAGGTTTAGCTGTGCATTAAGATCCAAAAATGCTTGTAGTGCCACCATAGGAGATACAACATGTATGTTGAATTACAAGCATGGCAATAGAAAAGTCAGCACAATTTTTTTTAGAATAAGAAGTAGGAAAACTGCTTAGCTGATAGTAAATGGTAAATGTTGCAAGACTAATATACTTTGTACAATCATATGCTTGGAGACTGTTGGGTCCCTGTTGCGTATTTATGGTTTGCTAGTGGTGTCAACTGCTAATTAGTAAGCTAGTGAAAATGCAGGAGGGGGTATTTGTCAGTACCTGTGTGACAGAGGTCTTGTATGAGAAGGGTGTCAGGCGTAATATGTCAAGAAGAGACACAGCAGAAGGCATATATAACAGAAACTGCTTATAAAAATTCAGTCCAGCTACTTAAATATCGACTGCCCCTCCGGCCTAGCCAAGTTTACATGCATTTCTAAGTGGTAATGAAAAACCTCACAGGAGGACCTAGGTGCAAGTGTCACAAAAAATGTACTAAACATAGACAGTCCTTTGCTTTCCCCACAACTTGCTGTGTTTATAGGTTATTAAAGGGAGATGAGCTCCAGAGACATTCTGCTTGGGTTGGAAGGCCCAGATGAGACTGCTTGGGTAAGAGTCTCTGGGTGAGGTAATGGAATTGTGAGGCAGGGTCACCAGGTGCAGCAGATGGGTACTGCTTCCAGGCGTACCAGAGAGACAGCATGTCAGGGCTCTGTGTTATTAGGACCAAGCATGCTCCAGTAGAGGCCCCTGTACTGCTGGGGGGTCAATTCTGGCTCTTCTCGCCAGCATGGTGTTTGAGACATTTTCTCTGCCGGGCGCATATGTGGCGAGCATGTCGAGGGTTCCCACTCTCTCCCCTACAGCTCCTTGAGGTTATAGGAGTGCTCCTTCGCCGCCCAGTGTTGTTTTGTTTGACTTCTTGGGCCCCCTTGGCATCTCTGCAGGGGGGTGAGTAAGTGGGTGGGTGCTCCTCTTGGAGAGATCAGTGCCTGTAAGCCTGTGGACAGGGTCTGCTCGTCGTCTCAGTTGCTCCCAAAAGGCTTTACAGATTTTATCGAATGCTGCCAAGAAGCTTAGAATAGGCCTCGCATGTTTCACGTGTTCATGTTTTGGCGCCGTTTAGAGAGCCGTAGTTAGGCCCATAGATTTTGGAGGGGTATACATAGGTCAGTCCCAGATGCAGGTAAGTGGCTGGGGTTGCCAGGATAACCATCACCGGTGTGTGGAGGGGGGGAGACAGGACTGCCCACCGTGGGTCTGACTAGAACTTGGGCTAAGGGATCGGCCGTCTCCCCCAATCCCGCACAGCCAGGCCGCTACATTGCCACTGTGGGTTGTACAGCAGGAGATGCAGCGTTGGCTATCAGATGCGTTAGCATTGCAGTCCTGGGTGAGCTGGGAGTCAGCAGAGGTGTGTAAGTCCACGTTTGAGGCATTTGAGGCGTTAGAGCCGTCAAAAAGATCAATATTAACAGGATTTCTCCCAGAGTTCATGCTCTGATTGGCTTGCTGTGTATGCACTCGAATAAGTATGAGGCAGCTGCCCGGTGAAACTTACATTCTTTACCACTCAGTTACCTAGTCCCCCAGGAGAGCAATAAGATCAATGCACCCTGAGAGCCAGGGGAAGCCACCTTCTCTGAAGGCAGGAGAACTCTTTTCCAAAGATCTTTATTAGTCAGCAGCAGCCTAGAACTCTGCGTCAGGTCTGGAAATGGCAACAGCTTGGACATTGTGCTTGTGGGGATTAACCTTGTTCGGAGATGTATAATTGTTGGGGAAACTTATGTTTTAAGGTTACTATTGTAATGCACTCTGTTGTCTGGAAGTTAATAAAATTCCTAGTTAATTGAGTTATCCCCCAGACACAGTGATCCCGTTTGGAACGGTGGGCGACATCCGGTCCCAGGAGTCCATGTATTGCTGTGGATACCTAAAATTGAAACATAGCGTGAGGACTTCCAACGAAGCTATAGCACAGAAGATCTGTGCAATAAACCCGGAAGTGCCCTCTAGTGGCTGTCTACTAGACAGCCACTAGAGGAGGAGTTAGCCCTGCAAGGTAAATATTGCAGTTTATGAAAACTGTAATATTTACAGTCGCAGGGTTAAGGGTAGTGGGAGTTGGCACCCAGACCACTCCAATGGGCAGAAGTGGTCTGGGTGCCTGGAGTGTCCCTTTAATTGTAAAAGCCCTGTTGTGAGCAGGGTGTTGCCTTATGTAGGATCTGTAATTAGTCCAGGCAGGTGTGATCCAGGTAAGTTCCAACGTTAGAGGTTAGGGAGGCCACTAGTGGTGGAGAGCTGGAACTTTTAAAGTAACAGAATAAAAGAAAAAAACTTACTCGAGTATAAGCCGAGTTTTTCAGCACATTTTTTGTGCTGAAAAACCCCAACTCGACTTATACTCGAGTCAATGTCTGTATTATGGCAATTTACCGGAGCTGACCGGACCGGCGCGGAGGAGAAGGGAGCTGACAGGAGCTGCAGGAGAGGTAAGTAAACGCTCTGCCAGCCCGCCTCCACTGAACTGCCAATGCCACTGGACCACCAGTGAGTGAGAGCCCCCTCCCTGCCAGGTATCAAGCAGGGAGGGGGGACGAAAAAAAAATCATAAAAAATTAAAAATATTTAAAAAGAAATATTATAATAAAACAAAACAAAGTAATATTATAATAATTAAAAAAATTATAAAAATGCCCACCCCCCACCAAGGCTCTGCATCACACTCTGCATCACACACACACACTGCACTCATACACACACTTCACTCATTCACACACACTGCACTCATACACACACTGCACTCATACACACACACACTGCATTCATACACAGACACTGCACTCATACACACACTGCACTCATACACACACACTGCATTCATACACACACTGCACTCATACACACTGCATTCTCATACACACACTGCACTCATACACACACACTGCACTCATACACACACTGCATTTATACACACACTGCACTCATACACACACACACACTGCACTCATACACACACTGCACTCATACACACACACTGCATTCATACACACACTGCACTCATACACACACACTGCACTCATACACCCTGCACTCATACACACTGCACTCATACACACACACTGCACTCATACACACACACTGCATTCATACACACACTGCACTCATACACACACACACTGCATTCATACACACACTGCACTCATACACACACACTGCATTCATACACACACACTGCACTCATACACACTGCATTCATACACACACACTGCACTCATACACACACACTGAATTCATACACACACAGTGCATTCATACACACACTGCATTCATACACACACAGTGCATTCATACACACACTGCATTCATACACACAGTGCATTCATACACACACTGCACTCATACACACACTGCATTCATACACACACACTGCATTCATTATATACACACACTGTAAATAAATATTCAATTAATATAATTTTTTAGGATCTAATTTTATTTAGAAATTTACCAGTAGCTGCTGCATTTCCCACCGTAGTCTTATACTCGAGTCAATAAGTTTTCCCAGTTTTGGGGGGTAAAATTAGGGGCCTCTGCTTATATTCGGGTCGGCTTATACTCGAGTATATACAGTAGTTGTCAGGATAGGATCCTGACACAATCCCCTCCTTCAAGAACGGACTCCGGACGCGAAGGTCGAATGCAAAAACTGAAAAGGAAGCCAGTTAAAAGAATATGCAGACCAATCCATTAAAAATAGAAAATGCATCATTTTTTTCTCCTGTGTTTCTTCTTTTCTTTCTCTTTCAGCAACTCTTCAGATATAGTTAGGTCTTTTAGACATACAATAACACAGTTTGAGGCTTTGGTGCATTCAGGTGGTATCTCTTCAGTTATGGAATTTTCTTTTACCCATAGAGTAGAGATGAGTTTATTATTTTTCTTCATTAACTCCGAATTGAGAATCTGAGGTATAATAGATTTTTCCAGTGTAGGTTCTGGTATACCTAGGGTTGATGGTTGGGAGGAAGAGCAGGTTAGAACTTAATTAGAGGATTTCCCAGAAGGATTAGCTTCCAAATACATCATGGCATCCAGATAGCTTATATATACGCAGAGTTCTTTTCTTGGCATGATAGTACCATCACTGGCTTTTTCAAGACCAGGGGCACCACATAGAGGTTTTGCCGTATTCTTTTTTTCTGAGGATTGGATGATGGTAGTATCAGCCATAGTAGTCACCATGGGTTATTTCATGAAAAGTTCTTCTCCAGTGTCTTCCTTGCCAGAGTGTAGTTCATTGTTAGCATAATTTTCATCTATAAGGTAAGCTATATATAATCGTCTGAAGAGTGATGTGCAGGTATAGGAGTTTTCTGAGAAACAGATATGCGGTCTTTATGGTCTTTGTAATTAGGAGAGTCAGGTTGAGAGGTCTGTAAGTTTGGATCAGAGTCAATTGAGGGCTTTGGAGGTCTTCTTGGACAGAATGAGATTCTGTGCCCTTTTTCACCACAATAAAAAAAAATGCATCCTCTTGCCGTCTTTTTTGTATTTCTTCCTTAGTTAATGGATTTTGTTTCCTGCTTGACCTGGAAAGTTAGACAGTCTTTTTCTCAGGTGAATTGCAGGGGCTTGATTGCAGCAAATAAGACACTGAATTACACAGTTCCAAGAGACATTTAGCAATGATTGTCAGAACACCTGTGTGGTGAAAGTGACCTTGCCACTGGTTCTTGGAGAGGCCTGCTTGCCAGCCTTTTGCCTTGTGACTATGGCCCCTGGGAAGTATTGCCATTTAAAAAAGTCTGTTTGGGCTTATTGGATTTTGGGACACTTTTTCTGCCCCTTTGAATCCATGGGAAGTTGTGCCTCTTCCCCTCCCCCGTTTCCTGTCCCATTGTTCCCAGGGACACTGCCAGACCAGCTGAAATTGGCTGCTTTGTCCCTCCTCAATCTCAAATCAGCCCTTGCTATTGTCGAACCCCATGGCGATTTGACTGTGTTCGTGGGATTTCAGCGCTATATTGAGCACTCAGATCCAAGCTATCTGGGGATAGGTCAAATGTGGGGGTTCAGTTCTATAGAATAGTAGTTATGTATTTTAATGTGTTTTGTTGCAGTTGTAACTTAGCCTGGAGATAATTGAGTTTACTACAGTTACTTAAGCCAATTATCTCCAGGATAGAGGAGAAGATAGACCGGCTGCACAGCCTAAATCTCTGTTTTGGGGAAAGCCATGCTATAAGTCGGTCAAATAGGACTTCCGTGTAACTTTTGAACCACTCAACCAATTTGGATGATTTTCACATATGTTTATAAACTGTTTATGCTGGTTTAGAATAATTGCCAATAAACCCTCAGACTGCTGAGTTATTGTTTAACCCTCAACATGTCTCATGTGTGTGGGAAAAGGCTGCATCTACACTGGGGATTGCTATACGCTGTATACCCCCCTGGCTATAATCACTAAGCTCTTTTAAGAGCTTGTTCCTGCTTAGCTCTCTGAATGAAGAGATGTTCAGTATGCAGTGCTTATGGTGTCGAGTGGAGTGCTTGGAGCCCTCAGGAAGCACTGACTAGGAGCATCCATCAACGGAGGTACCCATTCGGGGTGCCAGGTGATCCGTTACAACCTGTTAACCCCATAGTCTGTGGTTTGAGGCCTTTACAGTTTGTCATGATCTTCAGCAGGTCAGATAGGAGACTTTGGCCAGAGTTTACATTAGAGGCTTTATTGGTGATTTTGGATATAATAAGAAAACAGGAAATCCTATAAATGAAATTATAGGGAGAAGGAAAATAAGAGAAACAGAGGTTTAGGCAATATGCCCTATATATTTTACCACATTTTGCTTTTGACATGCTGTGTGTGAGATCCTCATACTAATGTGACCCATATTATCTATAACTGCACAAAAATATTTAAAAATTAAAAACTAAATTTAAAGAGTTTCAAAATAGTTTTGCAACTAACTTGGTCCATTAGGCATCCATGGCCGCTTCCTCTGGAGAAAGAAATTCCAGCAAGATGCTTCTGTTACCTGAACTATGCTAAGCCCTGCTCATTGTCTGGAAGTGTCAGCTGAGCACTTTCAGCCAATGAGTGCCTCCCTGCACTGCCACGCTTAGCTCAGTGCAAAGCTTTCCAGCTGCAGAGAAAGCGGGTGCGGGCATCTGTCAGACCCCAAGTATGTTGTCAGACTATTCTCAAACAGTATACTTACCCTGTGACGGTGCTGGAAACTCCATCCGTAAAATGCATTTTGCCAATCTGTCAAACAGTTGTTTCTTCTTTTTTCAGTTCTTTAGGCCGTATAAACTAATCAGATTTGATGTAGAAAAGGAGGAACCAATTCGTGACAGTGCAGGACACTGCGTGAACACTGCAAACGGTAACAATATGTGTCCTGTATGCTCTTGGTTTCCAGATTCTAGAGTGCTTGTAAGAATGAGACTGAGTGATATAGTTAGAATATAAGTGAATGTACTGTGAAATCCAAATTTACAGTGATAACGGTTAGTTGTGCTAACTGAAAGAACACGATCAAGATTCAAATGAATGGAAGTCAATACTACTAATAAGAAATAACAGGGATCAGAGTGACGCTATCAGAGAGACAATAACAAAAAAAATTAGAAACAGACAGACGGCTCATGAATGAACTATACATAGAACAAGTGTAAACTGTACTTCATTCTATAGGTATGTGCATTAATTTGCCACAGAACTACCCAGTATAAACACATTAATTATATATTATATCATATTATATAGAATGATGTCTCATCTCCAAAACGCCTTTCAAACAGCATGTACAACTTGACATAATAATCGGCTTCTTCTGTAGTTGCCATCGTTGATATCTTGGTTGTTGTTTGGTGAGTAGTACATCTGAGGTCATCTCATCTGATGAGCACCACTGGATGTCAACTCATTCTTGCAAGTTCCTGAGTAGGTGTTACATCACATCAATTTGATATTAGTATTGATATTGATTAAGAGAGTGTTACATTTGCTTTTATTTGAGTTGTAATCAGTGCTATCTTTGCACCTCAAGCCCTATTATTATTCAATTAACTCTGGGTTTAAGGTTGCTGGAGGCTGAACTCTTAAGTAAGGTTCAATTAACCTCCCAAAACATGATCTAGGGCAGGGACTACATGCTAGTGGGGACAGTGGCCAAAGCGTATCTGCCTAGAGACCAAACAATGAGCATCAGAGCAGTGGGAGGGAGGGAGCAAGGGCAGGACAACCTGGTTATGAAGAAGCCTGGAAGAAATAGTTTTTGTACAAATAATTTTTACTGGGCTCCAAAATCTGCAACTTCCACATACAAAGAACAGTATTGAAAGAAAAAATAGACTGTAGTAAAAAAGAAATGTTAGATTAATTAAAAGTTGAAAGTGAGAACAGTAATACTGTGGAGGTGACGGAGAGACTGTAAGTCTATTTTTGTTCTCCTGCACATATACATCACACACAACACTCATATACATCATACGCGCCATTAATTGCTACCTGCAGTACATGCAGTATACCTATAGTTAAAAATAATATCCGATACAGCATTCTTATAAATATAGCGACATCAAATGCCATTTAAAAAAGGATCTCAGGAAAGCCACTGTCAGTAAGACAAGCAACGAGATTGACACAAAACCAATTCTTTTTACTTGATCCTGTTTAAGAAAATAAAAGCCAATGAATCCACCAAGAAGTAACTGAAAATAATGATGGTCCAGTCCACCTATAAATGTCAATAATTAACACTCCAGTTTTTGTGTTCTGAAAAAATACACACTGGTTTATTCAAGGTGAGAAGTCAATGTTAACTTCAAATTTAAGGTCAGAGTGGCTGAACTGGTAACACAGCCAACCTAGAGAATATCTAGGAAATGCTGGTGGCTTCTCTTCGAAGTGAAGAACCTTAAAACTGATTTATAAATAAGGGAATCTATATTGCAGAATATATATCTGTTATATCTTGCTGAAGAAGTGCTGCATTACATGTGGCTGAACACTGGCCTTTAGGGCAATCTGTTATCTTATCAGTTAGGTCACAAATTTCCATAGTCATTAAAGGATTGGCTAGGAGAAAAAAAATGGAATAAAGCACCTTGAATATGTTACCGATGTTAAGAGTAAAACCCAATAACATTTGTTGAAGAACAGATAAGGCCTTATCATGTCCCAGGAAGACACCATATAAATAACAGTGTTGCTATGTAGATTCTCAAGTGCATTTAAGCATGAATGATATTCTAGATCTGCACAATGCTCTAATCTTGTCAAGTAAATATAATAAAGAATAGCTCTAGTATAGGGTGTTCTGGTTTTATTTTTGTTTGTTTAAATAATTGTTCACATTGTGGGCAGTGCTGTATTTCCTATTATGCAGAGTAGGCACCTGCCTACATGCGCATGCCTAATGGGGGCATTGTAACGGCTACAATTAGTTTCCAGAAGCTCTAAACACTGCCCCCTGCTGGCTGCTCTCTAGTACTTTATGATGTCACATCATGCACAGTGTGAGCCTCATGAGAGTTGCGCTTAGATCTCCTAGCAGCTCTCAAACTCTAGACAGGACAAAGAGTGAGGAGAGAGAGGCACAGGAGATAGGTTAAATGGGGAGAGACACCAGGAAAGATAAAAGGGGAGAAGACAGATAATAGACTAAAGCAAAGGGGAGGATAGTACTATAAAAGCAGAGGTAAATATGATAGTGGTGGAAGGGATTGATCACATGGCTATATTACTGTCCCAAGAATGAAGAGGACTGGAGAAGGACCTGGGATATATCTAAATGTGGTGGGAAGGAAGCTGCGGATATTATTCATTGTAGGGGGGGTCTAGGCAACCGACACACTCAAACATTTACACACACTGCTACACATGTGAGCACACTACACACACACACTCAATCTACATGTCTGTATATTCAACAATATGTATCATATTTAAATATGACATTTTGCTCTTATTAGTTTGGAGGGGAGAGATTGGGGGTTATAATGTAAATCCAGCCCTGATTATGGGATCCAATCCAAGTTATAAATTACCAGCTGTTTTGCTATTCTAATGGCTGAGTTAAAAAGATTTTTGTTCGATATAAACATTATCAAACACAATTTATGTCTTACATAGACACCTATGACCCTACCAATAAAAAGGAACTGTCCATTCTCTGTAAATTACACTGTTGAATAAAACATTGAAAATCACCTATGGCATGTGTTAGCCATTATATTTCATGTGATCTTACATTTTCTTTAAAAAAAAATTATGATATGGAATTCGTTAATCACATCACAATCCAGTTCTGTCCTGGCACAGACAGGGCTTACAATGCAAATGAGGAGGAGAACTAGAAACATTGTTGCATTTGCTGCATGCTTTCCTTACGCTGCAGAAAATCACAGAGCGTTTAACTTAGAGGTTAACAAGGTGGCATTATTGTAATTCGTAACAACTGATGCAGTATTCCTTCTTCAGCATTTAATGAGAATGTTAATTAGCGGTTGACTGGTTTGCTACATTCTTTCAAGCATTGTCTATATTGTATCTAGGGTTATTCTCCTTGCAAGTAGGACCAACAATCATTGCGAAGAGACGCCTTCACTTTAGAAGGCTTCACTCCAATTGTTTGAGATGGACTTTGCCAGGTGTAAGACATAATATACATACTAAGTAGAGAAATTAAACAAACTTTATAAAATGCAATCTAATAGGTCAAAAAGGAATTGGTTTAGAAAAAAAACATTATAGAAAAGTACTCATTAAAAATGCCCCATTCAAAGCACAAGTAATACGGTAGCACAAAGCAGTAGTGACCCAATAGTGCTAAGAAGGTGAACTCTGGAGTGAGCTGGGGAAGTAAAAAACAAAAGGGGAGTCCTGTAAGAGAGATGTATGTAGTGGCTTTTAGTAACATTGTCATGGGATAAAGAACCTTGGTAAAAGTAGTGTGTTCCATTATTGTACATTCAGACTCCACTTTGTTACAGGAGAGGCTGGCCTTCTCATTGGTAAAATTACTGAAAAAACTCCCTTCGTGGGGTACGCCGGAGATAAGTCTCAGACAGAGAAGAAGAAACTTATAGATGTGTTCCAAAAAGGAGACCTGTATTTCAACAGTGGAGATTTGCTGATGGAAGATAAAGATGGTTTCATTTATTTTCATGATCGTGTGGGAGACACTTTTCGGTGAGCTATAACTACATACAAAATTATATTTACCATTAATTATTACTTACATATATACAAATTTGGCATGAACTGCACACAGTAAACACCCTGGTGTAACCAAACACCGGCCTTCGATATAGTCATGCTTGAAGGACATTGTTTAAGGAGAACAAAAAAATGTTTGTTGATTGCTTAATATCGCTGCATACTCTGTAAATTAATCAATGTCTAATTCCCTCCTGAGACATTTTTCAAAATTTTAATTGTTTAAACAGCCAGAAAGAAATTAAAGAGATGGTGCGTACATGAACACGTAGGTGTGGCTGCTTGTCACATGTACTAAGCATCATCTAGTTGCTTATATAAGAATTATTGAGGTACCATGCCAAGCAATGAAGTAAAGATAAAAATCAACCAAAGTAAATACCATTTTCTTTGGGGTTCTCCTTGATACGCATTTAATATAAGAAATACATACATTTATAATACACATAAGAAAAAAAAGTGCATATAAATACATATCAAAGTGCACTATACCAGTAGTGCTAATGCAATAATGCACAAATAATATATTTATATATATATATATATATTATATAAGTGCTATAATTAACTGTACAAAATAAAGTGCAAAGTGCTAAGTGCAACAATCCACTTACATCGGTATATATCCACATACAATGGATTAGGCAGGTAAATAGCTTTAATTTAGTATCACATGTCTTTCTCAATACACACATGCCCATAAGGTGGACTTGTACAAGTGGATATACGCCCACCAATGTGACTATAAGAGTGACTGTGGGCAAAGAAGGGGAAGATCTGAGGAAGCCGATTATACTGGCAAAATGCGCAATCGCGCCCTGATGTCATACAAATGCACACTGCTAGTAAGCTCCTCCCCGTGGTACGATTAAAGCATCACTTACACACACTACACGCACTCTAAACCATCTATAAACACACACATTACACCCCCTGTATACACACAAATGCACTACACATATACTACACCACCATTGCATTTCATGCTATACCCATATACACAGGGCCGGTGCAAGGAAGTTTGCCGCCCTAGGCAAAAGTAAAGTTTGCTGCCCCCCCCCGTGACATCACAATGCCCCACCCATATGACCTGCCATGTTAACTAACGCTAGTGCTGCAGTGCCGCCGTGTTTACATTAAAAGGCCTGCAGGGACAGGCTATAGACACCAGAACCACTGCATTAAGCTGTAGTGGTTCTAGGGACTATAGTGTTTCTTTAATGTGAGGTAAATTAGAGATTAGTGCCATGAATAATATACTAGATTGCCTACTTACAACCAGATGAGGATGATGATGGGCTCTAGCTGCAGTCTGGCTCCACTGGTCTGGTGTAGAACAGGATCTCTGGAGGCTGTTTGTAACTGTGGTCACAAAAATCAATGTTCTGGGAGAACGGGAAGCAGCTCCATTTTTTTGGGGGCCCTTTACACAGCTCAAGGTCTGGGCCCCAGGGTCCACCTTCATGTTCCACCAATGAATTTGTTCACAGGGGGTGGAGTGTGTAGGGGATGTCCTGATTTGTGTGTAAGGAATGCATTGTGTGAATCTGTGTTTGTATGTGTAAAGGCTGCAAGGTGTGTTTCTGTGTATGTAAGGGATGAAGTGTGTGAGTCTGTAAGGGGTGCTTTGAGTTGCATTGTGTGTGTAATGCATTGTGTGTTTTTCTGTGTGCAAGGGGTTCATTGTCTTTGTGTGTAAGGGGTGTATTGTGTGTGATTGTGTGTGTGTGTGTGATGGATGTCAATCTCTCCCCCCTCCCTTGTCACTCTCTTCTCCCCCGTCCCTTGTTACTCTCATTCCCCCTCCCTCCCCTGTCACTCCCCCCTCCCTCCCCCTCCCTGTCAATTTCTCTCTCCCCGTCAATTCCCCTCCCTGTCAAAGTCTTCCCCCCTCCCTGTCAATTTCTTTCTCCCCACCTCCCTGTTAGTTCCCCCCCGTTTCTTTCCCCCCCTGTCAGTTTCTTTCTCCCCCCCGTCAGTTTCTTTCTCCCCCCCGTCAGTTTCTTTCCCCCCGTCAGTTTCTTTCTCCCCCCCGTCAGTTTCTTTCTCCCCCCCGTCAGTTTCTTTCTCCCCCCCGTCAGTTTCTTTCTCCCCCCGTCAGTTTCTTTCTCCCCCCTCCCCCTGTCAGTTTCTTACTCCCCCCCCTCCAGTTTATTTCTTCCCCCTCCCTCCCTCCCTGTTTATTTCTTCCCCCTCCCTCCCTCCCTCCCTCCCTGTTTCTTTCTTCCCCTCCCTCCCTCCCTCCCTCCCTGTTTCTTTCTTCCCCTCCCTCCCTGTTTCTTTCTTTCCCCTCCCTCCCTGTTTCTTTCCCCTCCCTCCCTCCCTGTTTCTTTCTTTCCCCTCCCTCCCTCCCTGTTTCTTTCTTCCCCCTCCCTCCCTGTTTCTTTCTTTCCCCTCCCTCCCTGTTTCTTTCTTCCCCCTCCCTCCCTGTTTCTTTCTTTCCCCTCCCTCCCCCTCCCTGTTTCTTTCTTTCCCCTCCCTCCCCCTCCCTGTTTCTTTCTTTCCCCTCCCTCCCCCTCCCTGTTTCTTTCTTCCCCCTCCCTTCCCCTCCCTGTTTCTTTCTTCCACCTCCCTGTTTCTTTCTTCCCCCTCCCTCCCTGTTTCTTTCTTCCCCCTCCCTCCCTGTTTCTTTCTTCCCCCTCCCTCCCTCCCTCCCTCCCTGTTTCTTTCTTCCCCCTCCCTGTTTCTTTCTTCCCCCTCCCTCCCTCCCTCCCTGTTTATTTCTTCCCCCTCCCTCCCTGTTTCTTTCTTCCCCCTCCCTCCCTGTTTCTTTCTTCCCCCTCCCTCCCTTCCTCCCTCCCTGTTTCTTTCTTTCCCCTCCCTCCCTGTTTCTTTCTTCCCCCTCCCTCCCTTCCTCCCTCCCTGTTTCTTTCTTTCCCCTCCCTCCCTGTTTCTTTCTTTCCCCTCCCTCCCTCCCTCCCTGTTTCTTTCTTTCCCCTCCCTCCCCTCCCTGTTTCTTTCTTCCCCCTCCCTCCCCTTCCTGTTTCTTTCTTCCCCCTCCCTCCCTGTTTCTTTCTTCCCCCTCCCTCAATGTTTCTTTCTTCCCCCTCCCTCAATGTTTCTTTCTTCCCCCTCCCTCAATGTTTCTTTCTTCCCCCTCCCTCCCTGTTTCTTTCTTCCCCCTCCCTCCCTTCTTCCCTGTTTCTTTCTTCCCCCTCCCTCCCTGTTTCTTTCTTCCCCCTCCCTCCCTGTTTCTTTCTTCCTCCCCCCTCCCCTACCTCTGCAGAGAGCCTCAGGCGGCTGCAGCTTTGCTGGTGCGTCCATGAGGGCGCACCGCCCGGGCGCAGCCAGAGGAGAGGGGCTGACAGGAGGGAAGCTCTCAGCGCTCCCTCCTGTCACTCCCTCACTGTAGCGTGGCCGAGCTCTGTATGGTCCGGCCGGGTACAGGGAGCTTTTGTTTTTACTTCCTGTTAGTCCGGCCGGGTACAGGAGACAGATGCTCCCTGTACCCGGCCGGACCATACAGGGCTCGGCCACGCTACAGTGAGGGAGTGACAGGAGGGAGCGCTGAGCGCTTCCCTCCTGTCAGCCCCTCTCCTCTGGCTGCGCCCGGGCGGTGTGCCCTCATGGACGCACCAGCCCGGGCAAAGCTGCAGCCGCCTGAGGCTCTCTGCAGAGCGCTCGGGCGGCTGCAGCATGAGGGGGGCTGGCGCTCCTGGCGGCGCCCCTTCCCAAGGGGCACCCTAGGCGGCTGCCTAGTCCGCCTAACAGGTAGCGCCAGCCCTGCATATACACTATGTCCTTATACACACACACTACACCTCCTATGCACCCACTGTACACCTATACACACATTACAGTCCCTATACACATAATTTACAGTCCCAAAACACACCCACACACTACAGCCTCTAGTTACACATAGTACACCACAAACGGACCCCTTTGCATGTGATACTAGATTGAAGCTATCAACCTGCCTAATCCATTGTATGTGGATATATAATGATGTAAGTGGATTGTTGCAATTTACACTATTTGTGCACAGTTAATTATAGCACTTTGTTGTATTATTTACACATTATTGCATTAGCACTACTGGTATAGTGCACTTTAGTAGGTATTTTTTTGCATTTTGTTCATGCACTTATTTTTTCTTCTGTGTATTATAAATTAAGTGGTCTGAACATCACATTTTTACATCTTATTGATTTTTTTAAATTTCTAATTTTGTATGTGTGAGTGTTATGAGCTTGTACACTGGTGGTGAGGTGCAGGTTTTTAAGTTATAGTTTAATTTTATTTTCTTAATTAAATTTTTAGCACCTTTATTTTTACTTGTTTAGTTTATATACAGTTGATAAATTTTTCTTGGCAAAGTGCATATACTCCGTGCGATGAATTCATGCAAAATTTTCTAGAGGCAAAAGAGAAAAGTTCACGTTTAAGGGCAAAATAGCTGCACTAGAAACGTGGCTTATTTGCACTAGAAACGTGGCAATATTTTTGTTGTTAGATGAGCTCATGTCCTCATTGTGTGAATAAATGATTCCTTTAACTTTAATAAGACAGTGTATTCCTCTGCAGGTGGAAAGGAGAGAATGTAGCTACGACAGAAGTGGCAGATGTTATAGGAATGACCGATTTCGTTGAAGAAGCTAATGTATACGGTGTTGCTGTTCCGTGTAAGTATTCTGATTGACAGTCCCACATCTCTTGGTTCTAATACTCATCTCAGTCTGTCAGTCCAACCATATCAGTTGTGTTCACTAAGGAAATTTTTTTGTGAATTAATCAATAAATTTAAATTTTAAAGGGAAACTCCAGTGCCAGGAAAACGATCCGTTTTCTTGGCACTGGAAGGTCCCTTTCCCTCCCACCCACCAATCCCCGGTTACTGAAGGGGTGAAAACTCCTTCAGTCACTTACCTGAGGCAGCGGCGATGTCCCTCGCCGCTGTCTCCTCCTCCGCGATGCTCCTCCCTGTTCTTCCGTCTGCCGGTGGCCGAGACTGATCCCGCCCACCGGCCGAGGAGACCTAATGCGCATGCGCGGCAATGCCGCGCATGCGCATTACGTCTCCCCATAGGAAAGCATTGAAAACTAATTTCAATGTTTTCCCCTATGGGGATTTGAGCGACGCTGGAGGTCCTCACACAGCGTGAGGACATCCAGCGACGCTCTAGCACAGGTTTCCTGTGCAATAGAGCAGGAAGTTCCCTCTAGTGGCTGTCTAGTAGACAGCCACTAGAGGTGGAGTTAACCCTGCAAGGTAATTATTGCAGTTTATAAAAAACTGAAATAATTACACTTGCAGGGTTAGGAGTAGTGGGAGTTGGCACCCTGACCACTCCAATGAGCAGAAGTGGTCTGGGTGCCTAGAGTGTCCCTTTAAGTTAAAATAAATAAGTTGGTACAATAGATGAAATTGAGCTGTTTCCAGTTTGGCTAAATTGTCTACATTTTTAAAACTCCATGTCATGTCCCTAACATTTCCAAATTAGTGAAAAAACTTGTAGGGAAATATTCACTAGTAAATAAGTCCAACGTCTAAAGATTTGTAATACTTTTTTTTTTTTTTACAGTCACCTGATGTGACCTAGTAAAATGTTTGTCTTTGTCAATCCCTAACATGTCACTTTTGGTGGCTGTAGTAACGGATTTTTAAAGGATTACTTTAACCCCTTGGAGTGGTGGGGAAAAGCCTGTGGTTGGGCCAGTTGCTAGTTTGTGGCGCATGCACGCGCATTCCGGCCAAACAAAGAGAGGGAAGCAGAGGGAGGGAGTGGGGAGGTTGAGGGAGGGTATTTAAATACAAACAAAAAAACTGCCGGCAATGGATCGAGATTGTCCACAGGGAGGGAGAGTGGGAGGGGAGAGCCTGCAAGGGGCAGATATTAACATCTGTCAGCAGCGTGCACAGATTTGACAGTAGGAAGTCTGGAACACAATTATAAATATATTTGTATGTGCATAGTTTCAAGCAGAAATACTGCACATAGATACTCCTACCACCATGACCACTTCAAATCCCTGACGTTGAATTCCTTGAAGGCTTCTGTCTCATTTTCTCTGTAGCTGAGAATGAGAGGTGGAGATTACTAGCCCACTGCCTTCTGTCAATGCCTCACGGCATATTTTAACAGGTTTTATTCACTAAACTGGAAATTGTGGAGAATTAAAATTTACACTTTTTGGTCCAAACTTGAGATAGACAATTTGCAATTGTCACTTTCCTCCTCGCCCTCACCAACCCGCCCCCCCTCCTCCCCCCCCCCCCCCCCAAAAAAAAAACAAACATTTCTTTAGAAACTATAGAATGTATTTATGGTAAAAAGAAAACAAAAATAAATAAAACAACCGATAGGTTAAAAAAAAACAAAAAAATGTGATTAAAAGAAAATGCAGAAACAAATAAAATGCATATACTTCATTACAAAAAAATCTATTTCCTTTCAAAACTTGATGAAAGGATTATTATATTAAAATTGTTTTGAGGTTACAGTTGTCCTTTAAATGTTTTGGAGATGAGGCAACAAGATTTTTTTTATGTTTTGTGATAAAACTAAATAAAATGTGATTAGTTGCTGATTTCAGTCAGTATTTGGGCTGACCTCTTAAATCATGCTCTTATTGGTTAAGAACTGATTAAAACCCCATTAATGTCAAATGTCCGCGTGCATTAAAAGGAGTTACTTATTCTGGAGCATGCAGAAAAAAGGCTGGCTGCAAAAATCTGAAGAAATGTCACTGTGTGTCTTATAGTTAATACTGAGCTCATGTATAGCAGGAGCAGTCTGTTCGTCGTTGTTAACCTGTCAGCAGATTGTAGGTGCATATTCTGCTGGAATTTGTAACCACGATCTATAAAATGTGTTTCAATGAATTGCCAATTTCAAGTCTGTAAGTCTACTTTAATGGCAGTTTTTAGAAAAAAAGGAATCCTAATAACACACGATAAAATAGGTTACCCAGAACATGCAGAATTTTAGATTTAGTAACCAATATGTTATACATATTGCCATTTAAAATGAATTTATAACAGGACTCATTTTTCATTCACCTTTGTCCTACAGTTCAAAGATCTTTCTTGAGAAAAGTGAAGGAATCTGGTTGGATCTAGGTCAAACATTTACAGGATGATATGCTTAAAGGGACTCTATAGTCACCATATAAAAGCAAGAAAGACAGGTCCCCCAGCCTTCCTTCTTGCTTTTATATGAACTTTCATTTATTAAAAATAATTTTCGGAACCTTTTTTCTATATTAAAAACTTACCTCCGTTCCAGCGCCGAGCTCCCAGCCATGCCGCGCCCCCTTTTTCGTCAAAATGACGAAATCATGGGGCCCAATAGGACGCTTCTCAGAGAGAAGCGTCATCGCGATGTGGTGCTTCTCGCTACATTGACAGCCGCCCTATGAAGAAACTCAGCGCTTTACCGCGCATGTGCGCGGAATGCGCGTTCGCGAGCTGAGCTGTCTGACTGACAGCTCAGCTCGCTTTCTATACCCGCCCCCCTCCTACTCCAAACTTTGCATGCAAACACTATATATAGAGATTTCTCTATATATAGTGTTTGCATACAAACACACATATTGTTAAACATACACACACACTTTAAATAAATATTATTAAACACATACACACTCTATTTCTACTTCTTTCTATTTATCTATATCTATCTATTTCTATCTATCTAATTCTTTCTATCTATCCATATCTATCTATTTCTATCTATCTAATTCTTTCTATCTATTTCTATCTATTCCTTTCATCCATATAAATCCCCAAATCCATCCACTCCCATCATCCATATCATCCATTCACTCCCATCATCCACATCCATCCCCAAATCCATCCACTCCGATCATCCATATCATACAATAATGGGGGGACCTACTGTCCCCCCCAGCCCCCACCCCTGAGCGGTGGGTGGGGGCCCTAAAATTAACAATAGGGGGGACCTACTTATAAAGCCTTGCCACGCCCTGCAATTAGGCTAAGAACACTCTGATTGGCTGGTTTAAGCCAATCAGAGTGCTCTTTGTCATTTTACACAGCGTGGGAAAATTCCAAAGAATTTTCCCACGCTGTGTAAAATGACACAGAGCACTGTGATTGGATGGCTTGAAATCCATTCAATCACAGTGCTCTGTGTCATTTTACACAGCATGGGAAAATTCTTTGGAATTTTCCCACGCTGTGTAAAATGACAAAGAGCACTCTGATTGGCTTAAACCAGCCAATCAGAGTGTTCTTAGCCTAATTGCAGGGCGTGGCAAGGCTTTATAAGCCTTCCCCCGCCCTGCAAAGCTCAGTCTGCGCGTAGCCCTCCATGGGTGAACATGGATTTTTTTTTTTTTATTGCGTCGCTTATTATGGCTTTTTATTTGCCCTTTTTTGGGGCTGAAGAAAGAAGATTTTAGAAGAAAGAAAACATTGAATGGTAAGTTGTTTTTACAGGTTTTTAGTTAAAGGTCCCCCCCTCATTATTTTTAGGGTGAGGGGGGTAGGTAGGGAGATTTTTTTTGGGGGGGGGGGGGGGGGTTAACTAGGGCCCCCCTCCCTTTGTATTTAGGGCCCCATCCCTTAAGGGGTTCAAGAATCATCTCAGGGAACTGTACCCAAAATGTGCAGCATATGTGCATAATCAGTGGACTTGACAGCATGGCATGGATTCACAGTACTTCAGGCAGTCCCTATCCAGGTGGGTCCACACCCTTTGGCGGAGCCAGAGGCACGATGGCTTCAGTAGCCCTACCCCTTGACCCCTCCAACTGACACCTCACTTGTTGGAAAGCCAAAATTGGGGGAGGTGTGGGGCTATGCACATACTTTATATATTTACATCATATAAATACATATAAAAGAACACTCCCAAGACCATAACCATTACAAGTTACCGCTGTAGCAATATGCAGTGGTTATGGTGTTAAGTACCAAAACAACTTTCTTCACTGCTAACATCACGGTGCACAAAGAACCTTTCATTCACTCTCATTGATTTGAGGCATCCCCACAAGCAGCATCTCAGACAGTTAAAAGTTATTCTGTCCTCCTTTTGGAAATAGACCGATCATACACTAAAATGAAAGTAGGTCCTCTTTTCACAGAAGTATCTTACCTCATTCCATCATTTCTAATTACAATTAACTATTTTTGATGATATCACACCCAACCCTAATCTTGATATCATGGCTTTAAGGATTGGTTCTGGCACATACGTATCTGCTTTGTGGTTTCATAATATGGATGTAGCAAGTCAATGATATGATGCGAATATGGAAGCCAGTGAAACAAGATCCCAATGTTACATATAGGAATGTGGAGGATCGCTAATGGAAAATATGCCCACAAGTCCAACGTTTTTCTTTTTTGGGGGGTTAGACTTGAAGATCCATAGATGTAGATGGTGTGAAAAGGAACTGCCGAATAAATGCCGAATAAAACTTTAATTTGTTTACAAACCCGTGTTATTGACTCAATGTTCACTTTTCCAGTTCACGAAGGCAGGATTGGAATGGTCTCTATCAAACTCAAAGAAGGCAAGAACTTCGATGGTGAAAAGCTCTATGCAAAAGTAGTGGAATATTTGCCAAATTATGCCAGACCTCACTTTGTGAGACTCCAGGTAAAGACGGAATGTTACTAATTTAAACCAATTCCATTCTTAAATGTATTTTTCAGAGTGTCCTAAAACTTCAGCACATTACTAGACTTGTGAGAAAAACACTTTCTGACCCAGTAACAAGAAAAGACAACATCAATAGAATGAATTCATTAAAAATAGGCACATCATCACTTGATAATTTAGTAAAAAATAAAGTCAGACAACAGAGAGAGATTGCTTAAAGTGGCACTCTAGAAATTTTCCGTTCTTTGTATCAATATATAAAGTATCAGCGTGGCTTCAGACGGATCCAGCTATTTATTTGTGTTTACAGTTTATATAATGCTCTAATGCAGAGTGCTTTAAAAACTAAGAACAAATGAAGATGGGTTTAGAGACACAGGGAAATATAATTACACGTTTCACGAATGTACACTTCTCCAAACATGCTCACAACTCCGGGTCAGAAAAGGTTAAAAATAACCATTTGTCTGAAATAGACTGAAAATTATGATAGAAAATCTTTCTTAACAACACCCATACTTAACTCTCGTACCAAAAGCTGTCACCAGCAAGGCAAGTTATAATAGTGTGCCTTAAGTTTTCCAAGAAAATTAGATTAACAACCCACAAAGCACAATATACAGGTGGTAATCAAAAAATTAAAATGTGCAAAAGTTAATTTTTTTCAGTAATGCAACGTAAAAACTATTTGTCATTTGTCATAAGTGCGATGATTATGGCTTATTATAGCTCATGAAAACCCCAAATCCACAATCTCAGTAAATTAGAATATTACATGCAATCAATAAAACAAGGAGTGTACACAGAACAATATCGGACCTCTGAAAAGTATAAGCATGCATATGGACTCAGTACTTGGTTTGGGCTCCTTTTGCAGCATTTACTACCTCAATGCGGCATGGCATGGAAGCTATCAGCCTGTGGCACTACTGAGGTGTTATGGAATACCAGGATGCTTCAATAGCGGCCTTCAGCTCTTCTACATTGTTTGGTCTCATGTCTCATCTTTCTCTTGGCAATGCCCCATAGATTCTATATGGGGTTCAGGTCAGGCGAGTTTGCTGGCCAATCAAGCACAGCAATCCCACGGTCATTGAACCAGGCTTTGATGCTTTTGGTAGTGTGGGCAGGTGCCAAGTCCTGCTGGAAAATGTAGTCAGCATCCCCATTAAGCTCGTCTGCGGAAGGAAGTTTGAAGTGCTCCAAAATCTCCTGGTAGACGGCTGTGTTGGCCCTAGACTTAATGAAGCACAGTGGAGCAACACCAGCAGATGACATGGCTCCCGAAATCAACGCAGACTGTGGAAACTTCAAACTGGACTTCAAGCATCTTGCAGTGTGTGCCTCTCCATTCTTCCTCCAGACTCTGGGTCCTTGGTTTCCAAATGAGATGCAAAAGTTGCTCTTATCAGAAAAAGAGGACTTTGGACCACTGAGCAACAGACCAGGTCTGTTTTTCTTTAGCCCAGGTAAGACGCTTCTGACATTGTTTGTTGTTCAGGAGCGGCTTGACAAGAGGAATACGATATCTGAAGCCCATGTCGAGGATCCGTCTGTGTGTGGTGGCTCTTGATGCACTGACTCCAGCCTTAGTTCACTCCTTGTGAAAGTCCCCAACACATTTGAATGGCCTTTTCCTGACAAACCTCTCCAGGCTGCGGCCATCCCTGCTGTTTGTGCACCTTTTTCTTCCACACTTTTCCCTTCCACATAACTTTCTATTAATGTGCTTTGATACAGCACTTTGGGAACATCCAACTTCCTTCGCAATTACCTTTTGATGGTTTTCTGCACAACTGTCAGGTCAGCAGTCTTCCCCATGATTGTGATTCCTACTGAACCAGACTGAGAGACAATTTAAAGGCTCGGAAACCCTTTGCAGGTGTTATGGCTTCCTTAGCCGATTAGAGTGGGACACTGTGAGCCTAGAATATTGCACCTTTTCACAATATTCTAATTTACTGAGATTGTGGATTTGGGGTTTTCATGAGCTGTAAGCCATAATCATCGCACTTATGACAAATCACGGCTTGAACTATCTTGCTTTGCATATAATGCGTCTCTCATATATTAATTTCACATTTTACATTGCATTACTGAAATAAATGAACTTTTGCAAGATATTCTATTTTTTTATGCAATTTAAAAACACTATTAAATCAGTCTCTTTGGGCAATGTAATTATTTACCAGTTAAAGGCAGAACTTAAAAAAATAAAAGAAAAAAAAATAAGTCACAGTGCATGCATAAGAAAACTAGATGGCAAACAATTGAATTACACCAACAACAGTAAAAATAAAAAGAAGAAATGAACAGAAATCCTGATTACCCATTTAGAAATTACAGTAATGTAATGGGAGCACTGATAGAAACTGTCACTTTCCGAGCCAACCCAAAATAAGGTACAAGGGAAGGCGTACTGGTACGAAGTCTAGATTGCTAGAAGCCCTTAACCTCCACTCTCCTCCTTTTGTTGGATTTAAACACTTATCGATATGAAAAAATAGGTTAATTTCCAGTTGTATGTCTGCCACAGAAATCGGTCTTACAATTTGCAATTTATCCATTTCATAAACATCGTACATGGCCAACCTATGACATCATATATAGTAGAGTTCCACAATTCCTTAAAAATGAAAGTCATGGTTACTCCTGTAGGGTATGCTGTTGTTATGAAAATGTATACGTGGAGGCAAGATTATTAATCTCTGGGTTATTAGGATTTTCTGGTTATACTCATTGGCAGAAAATCATCCCCTGACTGCTAATGGTCACTTAGCATATCAAAAGTGGCAGATGTCTATGAAGCAACACAAGCAAATGGTGTGTAGTCATCTATTCTAGATTAAATAAAAGAAAATAAAAAAAATAATGGATAAGCCGACATGCAAGTTGGGTGTACAATTTCAAAGCTGGCAGAGAAACATGGCTGAGGCCTTTTCCCTGTGATCTGCCACATAGCACATTCGTATACAACCAAACTACCCCTTCCCATGCTGCAATCCACGCTATTGGGAAATCACCAGGTAATCAGTCCATGTTTATACTACGCACATCACACTTTAAAACTCTTTTTTAAAAGTGAAACAATGAAACATGCTTGCTGGGCATTACAACATGCACTTATAAAAGAAGTACAGAACCCTGCCCATGGACTTCAATGTCTGCAGCACTTCCTACAAAGTGCTAAGCAACGCATCCTGTGAGCTTACAATCTAATTTTAGCTAGCGAGAGCAGTGACTTTTTTTTTGTTGTCTAAAAGCTGCAAAATTATTTTGACAAAAAAAAAAATCCAGGATGGCGTGTATAGACTGATAGCATCATAATCACTAAACCCAGTTGTATTGGTTATGGTACTTAGACCTGTGATGTGTGAGAGATGTGTGTGGCACAATGGGTATTCTTTAATGTGTGTTACATATGTTCTGAGGTCATCGTTTAATGCACTTTCAGTAAGGGCCAACGTGTTTTATCTTTACCAAACAGGACGCCATAGAAGTTACTGGAACATTCAAGCAACGCAAAGTGGATCTTGTACAGGATGGATTCAGCCCCCTCGTTATTAAAGATCCTTTATACGTATTAGATGAAAATGAAAAATGTTATAAGCCGCTGGACCTGAGTACTTACAATGCACTTGTGGATAGAAAATCAAAACTCTAATAGTTATGTGATGTTTGTCTTGAGTAATAAATTGTTTATCTGAAGTAGAACTGTCTCTAATACAAAAAGTCTCTAATACGTTATTTTAATGAAATATGTGACATTATGTGCTTGGGTTGATGTTTCCCAGTCTTGTTTAATTGGTCTTTTTTTAAATACATGTGTATTCAGTGAACAATTACAGAGGTATCTAATAGCATGATTAGCCACCTCCAACACCTTGGGATTTTGGGTACCGAAGGCTACTGCGCAGTGTAAATGGAACAGGCCTAGTGTAACAAGTATATTTATTGCAACACCACAGTTCACTAGCCATGGGCTCTACTAGGGCATGATAGTTTTAACTTATATGGCTAAACAGTAAACTGGCTCTATAGTGAACAGAATTTGTGACCACTGCCTTCTTTGACCTATGAGCCGTTCTCGTATTCTGTTTTATTGGGAAAGAAATCACAATCACTTAGCGCTAACATATTCCACAACAAGGTAAAAAAAAAAAAAAAAAGACATTTAATTCTAACAAAACAGGTTTTACATACGGGGAACAGTAGGTAAAGAGGGCCCTGCCCAAACAAACGTACAATCTAAAGATGAAAATTAAGGAATGACTAGATATTTTGTGTGCTGCAATATATAATGTGGGACTCCCAGATATTTGAAAAACATTTATTTTTGTAGTCTTGTAGGCATGGTTTGCAGGAAACACTGGGATCATGGGGCAAAATAACTTACAGAGCAATTTGTGATTGATTTATTATGGATCCTGGATCCCCTTTGTGTTATTTTGTTTTAAAAAGTGAGCTGCCCTGAACTAAAGGTAAAAATGGCAAGACATTTTTCATTCTATTTATTAGTTACATAGCTGAAAAGAGACTTACGTCCATCAAGTTCAGCCTCACATTTGTTTTTTGCGGCAACACAGTTTGAAGCACTTCCAATTTTGCAACAAACTAGGAAAAGAATCCCTTCTTGACCCCAGAATGGCAGTCAGATTAATACTTGGATCAAGAAGCTATTACCCTACATTGAAAAATTATATCCTTGACTATTCAGTTTTTGCAAGTATGCATCTAATTGCTGTTTGAACATCTGTAGGGACTCTGATAAAACCACTTCTTCAGGCAGAGAATTCCATATCCTTATTGTTTTTACAGTAAAAAAAACAACAACTTTCTTTTGCCTTAAACAAAATCTTCTTTCTTCCAGTCAAAATGCATGACATTGTGTTCTATGTAAAGTCCGGTTTGTGAACAGATTTCCACACAATGGTTTGTATTGGCCCCGGATATATTTGTATAACCTTTCTTCATAGCTGATATGTTCCATTCCTTTTATTAATTTCGTAGCCCGCCTCTGCACTTTTTCTAGTGCCATAATATCCTTATATATTCACGACGACTACGTAGACTTTTTTTTTTTTTTTTTACTACAACTCACTGTTAAGTGAACAAGCACCATTTTATGTTTAAGACACTGGCAGTGATATTTAGATTGCGGTTATTCATTGCAACACAGTTTTCCGCTATGAAGATTTGAATGTAGAGTTTAGTACAGTGTTTAGGCAAGTAAAATGAATAATGGGGTGCAGCCTGTATACAATTTATAACAAGCATTTTTTTTATCCATTCATTTTCAATACAATGCTTGAAAACAAAAGTTTACATATTGTGTAGAAAAATGTTGACTTGAATACCAATCTGGAATTTAACCATATTTTGCAATAAATCATAACTTTTGTTTATTTTCGAATTTAACAATTCTTAGTTTGTTTCATAACTCACAATTACACACAGTTTAGTGTCAGTTTTGGCAATTGTAGAAGTTCTGAATCAAAAGAAATTTAGGGTTTTAACAGAATATGTCTGTTCCACCAAAATGACCTCTTTCATATTAAGTGCACCAAAAGGTATTATTATCTTATCTTGTTCAGGAGAAATAGGGCTTTAATTTCACATCAAATGTTTATATTTGAAACATAATTTATTATGAATAAAATTTTTAAAAAAATGTAAGAAATTAAGAAATGTTATTTCCCAAATTTGCATGGCATGTTAACGTGCATGTCCCAATACCGTTAGCCTTTACTGCAATAAAATACACATATTTGTATGCTGTAATGTCCCACGGCTACCGTGATGCCCCCATTGTACAGGTTTCACGGTGTTTTGGAAACAGTCAAATAAAGAGCTTGCCCATTTTTACACACTGAAATTTGTCAGATTGGTTTGCTGTGCCAGTGTTGCCTTTGAGACAGTATGGAAGCCCAGGCATGAAAATTACCCCATTCATGGCAAACTATTTGTAAACTTAGACAAGCCAGTGTATTCTAATTTGGGGTACGTTTACTCTTTTTTAGTGGCCATAAGTCATAAACCCTGCCCAAAGCTAGTGTTCATATTTGTTTTTTGCACTTTTCACACAAAAATAAATACACTTTCTTTTAAGATATCACGGTCATATGTTGTACTGCTCTAGAAGACTCATATTTTTGTTCTGCGATATCTCACGGGTATAACAGTACCCTCAATGTACATTTTGGGTTTTTAGAAAGCTACAGCGTCAAGTATAGAGCTTGCAAATTAAACTCTCTGGATGTTCTGCCTGGGTTGTCAGGCTGGTCCCCCAATATATGTATATATATATATATATATATATATAATTATATATAAATAATACAAAAATACAGTTAGAATGAAATCATGATCACATAACTTGGATCGGCTGGATTACAGATAGAAAGACTGCCTCGGTTGTCAAGCACGTCCCCCAATTGCAATCTCCATGGAGGGTAAGTATTTGGGCTGTAGGGAGAGCCAGATCCTTACAGTGTGCTATGCCACCCTATGCGCATTAAAGTCCTCCTTTTGCACGCCCTAATGTCAGGAAAGGGTTAACAAGGAAACACGTGGCTTGTCAAATGAAACAGTATAAATGAGATACGTACATATATTTAAAAGGTTTGAAGGTCTTGGGTTCTAAATTACAATTAAAACTTCAAGTTCCAGTGGCAAACCTCGCCTGTTCAGGAAGCCCAATTAAAAATATGTGCCAACAAGATATGGAATGTACGTATTTATTCTGGTACGTATGTATTTTCCAAATTAGACGGAGCTACACACAGAATACAAGTAATATTTTTGTTCTGCAGACTTTCATAATGATATTTATTCATGATTTTATAAAGTCATTAACCTTTTCATATACAGAGTTATTCACTAAAGTGTGAATTCACAGTGAATTTCAAATTTAATACAATAGTACCAATATCGGATAAC
The DNA here is from genome assembly GCF_036172605.1 of Pelobates fuscus. Taxonomy (NCBI): domain Eukaryota; kingdom Metazoa; phylum Chordata; class Amphibia; order Anura; family Pelobatidae; genus Pelobates; species Pelobates fuscus. The sequence goes on from NC_086319.1 coordinate 361,566,728, forward strand.
AGAGGACAACACCAATCGCAGGAAACATGTAATAAAGGGAGATCTGGGTACTTGGACGATTCTCTTGAAGTTGTTGGTTAATAGCTGGTTGGCACATGCTGCCCATTAACACTACAGATTCATGGATTTTTCTCTTCGGAACAGGAACAGTCAAAACTCTGAAAGGTGTTAAGGGCAGTTTTCTCCTCTTTCCATTAATCTCCGTAGCACTAGTAGACCAATCAGAACCTCGTGGGGTGTACAGGACATATTCTCATCCATTAATTTAACTATTCAGAACTAGTTCACTAGCTTGAAACCTGCAGGACGTACAGGAAAGTTTGCTCAAATTATCTTTTCAGAAGTAGAAGAACAGTCAGGACCTTGAAAGGCGTAAATGATAGTTTCACTCCGCTCTCCTCTAGCGGAAGCGGCTGACTGCTATAAGGGCGTTCGAGGAGATCACACCTGCAAGGGACACAACATAGTAAATTCAAATTACAATTAAAGATCTCTAGCCCGCCTTTACAAATACTTAAGAGTTTCATTTTCCTAAACAAAATGATTACTGCATATACTGCCTATCTTGTAGAGAAAATAGTTTTGCCTTTTGATTTTGAAACTGTAGTAATAATGGGTTTAAAGGAACACTCCATCCACCTTAATAACTTAATTAATATGAAGCCAGGAGGCCTCAGGGACACTCTTACCTTAGGGAGTTTAACCCACCAGAGCCTGCCTTCAGCGCTAGATCTGCAGTTCAGGATTCTGAAATAGAGTTTCAGGAAGCGTGGAACGCCGTCGTACAAGGCCAGCACTCAGCACTTCCCGACACTTAATTCCAGAAGTTGTTATGGTGACCGGAGTATTCCTTTAACATATAATACAAATAAAATGTGCAAAGACATTTTCTCAAAAAATCAGTATTAGATTGGCAGATGTCCAAAGCAATCACTTTTTATGTGATATGTTTATTTGAAAGGATTTAATAAAATAATCAGCTGATCATCACACAATGCTTCGATTTCAATGCATACATAATTTAGAGAATGATCAGGATGAAAATATACAAGAAGTATAACTCTTGGCAGGAGCTGAGCGCAAAGAGTATTATTAGAGGTGGATAATCTGTTCTACACAAAAGAGATTGAATAAGGAGAAACTCTGCGTGACAACCAACGATCTTTACAGATATCTGCCATGGTTTATGAGATCTGCCTTGAAATTAGTAGCCTTTACCCTCACTATAAAGTACATCAAATCTGTGTGACCTGCTGATAATAACTAGGGTCATGGTACTGCTATTAAACACTCCAGAGGTAACTTTATACAACGATGTAGTGTTGGTGACACACACAGAGTACAATTCTGCACAGGAGGATGTCAGGGTTATTTACTAAAATGTGCATTACTGAAAATTTAAAGTGAAGTTAAAATTTAAGGCCAAAGTAGCCGAACTGGAAGATTAGTTAACTTGGAGAATATTTCCAGTTTGGCTACTTTTCCTTAAATTTGAAATTCACTTTGAACTCATATTTGAACTTTGACAATTCTCACTTCAGTAAGTAACCTTGAAATTCTCATGCACAGAATTATACTTTGTGTGTTTCACCAACACTACATAGTTTTATAGTTACCTCCTACGTGTATAACAGCTGCACCATGACACTGGTTTATCTAATTTTCTATGTTTACCTATAGTGTACAAACAGCCCATATGCTTTAATAATCAGCACCAAGTGAACTGTTGTAAAAGTATCTAAAATTCGATAATTTTGCACAGTAAATAAAGAAGTCATAAAACACATTTTTTATTTTACGCCTTTAAATAGGACATATTTCTTGTGTAAACAAGAGAAACAAACAAACACTATAATCAAATTCACGAAAGGAAATTCAGAAATTTCACTTGCATTAAAAATAGCCATACGGTCGGCCCACATATATTAGGCAGACAGATTTATCCATGTATAGTGGACTCCTAAGCAAATATCATTCCAGACAAGCTCCCAACTTTTAGAGTTACTGACTTTCACACTTCTTATACCAAGATAAAAAGCTTAAAGTGTGTAAGTACTTAGACAGTCATGTCTCATGTCATATGCTTAGAATATAATAAAAGTTTGACAAGTGCACAAAGCTCCATTCAGCATTTGCCCTTCAGAATCTTTCCCTGAGCTTGCTGGACATCCTTGTTTTACCAGGAGCAAGTGAGACTTGAATACCAAAGAGCTCATTCACTTTTACACATAAACATATCTTACATGCAATAAACTACTTTAACCAATAACAAGTAATACCATCATAATAATCTAGTCTTTAATGATCATGTTCCAATATAGAATGTGCACATCATTAAAGAAAGCAGGGCTGCAGGAAGCTTGATAAGGTGGGCACTGGGGAAGCCAGCTATTCTATGTCGCAAGCAGGTCTTGTAAGGTGTCTTTGGAACTAATAAATTGTGACGGTTCCACAGGTAAAAAAGTATTCCTGTTCCAGGCGTGCAGGAAGAAATAAAATATTTTTTATTAATGCCTTTACATACCGGTAGATTGATTTTTAAATTGGCCAAAAGGTAAAAGGGGAGGAGTAATACACCTAGAATTCCTACAGTCACATCTGCCCATCATCCTGTAGATCTTACTGGGCAGTCTTCGAAACTAGAGATGGCACAAAAGGTATAAAAGCTAGGAAATGTGCTAGGAAATAAGCCGCGTGCTTATTATGGGACAAGATACGGTAAGTAAGATTTAAGTAAGTTGATCTTTTCCTTGCTAAACCCTCTGGGAACTGAAGATACAATTACTGTACTAGTAAAGTGAGTAACTAGGATTTTCTGTTCATTTCTCCTTTTTATTTTTAACTGTTTGTTTATAATAAATAAGTTTTCATCTATTTTTATGTATGTACTGGGACTATTTTTGTTCATAATAACTATTCCTTAATTAAGTTCTGCCTTTTTTGCTTGAAGCAACCTAAGGCACTCAATTGTTAAATTGTCTTGGTGGTGGCAACTTTTGATACTAGAGTTAAGTGTGGGTGGTCGTAAGATTGACTTTTTATCATTAATTTTTGTGAAAATTGTGATTTTTTTTTTTTTTTTTTACCTTTTCACCTCCAGAACAAAGTGATGGGTATTCTGGGAGCAATGTGATCCATGACAGGAGGTGTCAGGCATTAAGGTTACTCTGTCTGGCTTGACAGAAATGTACCATTTCCTACTTATTTAATGTATGAGTAATTACATACATTTTTATATTCTGATTTTGGAGAGAATGAAGAGAATGAAGCCTCTCTGGTTTATTGTCGATTCCTCCTTCCTTTGTGTTCATTTGAAAATGAAACACTTCAAGAAGATGGTGCAATCATTCAATTAGATCCAGTTATTTAAATCATACTCTATACACCCTGACAAAATTAATTCTGATTACATTGGGGTATTTCCTATTCCTAACAGAGGTAAACAAAAGGCAAGACTACTTACAAGAAAACCTCTTGCACAGGGAGTGATGTCTGCAGCCAGGTGTCCACAGTGCTGCCAAAGGATTCATATAATCTCAGTACCAGAGAGCCAGGCTGGTTCTCTGCCTGGAGAACAAATTGAATTAAAAAACAAATATTACAATTCCACAGTAGAGACAGGAAAATGAACGAACGCTAATTTGCATTATAATCAGGACTATTAGAAGCTACGACAAAGCATTCTAATGCAAGTAATCAAAGCAGTTGAGACAGAAGTAAGATATTACAGAAAAATCTACAGAAAAAGTTTTGTTGCAATGGCAAAACAGAATATGAAACGTAAAGTTTGGCACTTAGTGATAATGCAATCGCCTTGAAGGTGCCTCCCCTAATGGCAGTGTATGTATGCGCACACACTCTCTCTCAACTAACTGGGAAGGCTACCCTAGGAAGCTGTTTATTTAAGTAAAGTTAAAAATTATTTTCCACTTTGTTTTTTCACCGAGCACCTTTGGGTGTAGACTGGTGGATATTTTGGCTTTACAATTTCAGGGCTATCTCTGTCCATGGGCTACAAAATTAAATAGCTAGCTAGCTCAAACATCTATACACATGCACAACTGGATCATTACAGCTCTCTTTGGTATACAACTGATTCTTTGTAACAATAACAGTCGTCACACCACTTATAGTCATTGTTATCTGATAGCTGGATGTAACAGATCCATGGAATGGAAGCTTCGGAATGCAGTTACCTGTTTAACCGTTTCTAGGATTACGGCTGGTGAAAGGACAGTAAAGGCGCTCCAAGAACTGGTTTGTGATCCCACTGTTGAGGTGGTAATAAGTGGAATACAGAAGCTATACGCATGTTGAATAACCCCGGCCTCCTGAAATGATCCTGTAGGTTAGACAGACAGGAGAAAGTCATAACAGAACTTATTAAAAAATGCATGTAAAAATAGCTAAAACAGAACAGAGATTGCTACATTTTAATCTGAATTCTATAAATACACAATGCCATATTGTGTTTATAGTCGCTATGTGATTTTTCTGATGTGTGCGTGTGTATAACAGAGTTCCACAAGAATAATATAGCAATGTGTCAAATTGTGGTCAGATGCATACATACCTGCATGTGGCATAAGTGCGTAGGAAAACTCATGATGCCCCATATCTGCTGTGGCATCTGGGGACTTTGGAGCTCTTAGGCTATTGAGAAAGAAAAAATATATATACAAAATATTTATAAAAATTACATTGTCTGCATTTATTGGGTGTTTAGTGCCCTCGAATCCACCTCCTAAAGGAAAGTGCCACCCAAGACAAAAATGTGAACTGTAAATGCTTGGATATGTATCAGTCCTGATCAAGCTTACTTCGGACATTTGATATATTTCAATAATAATAATAATAATAATAATAATAATAATAATAATAATAATAAATAAATAAATAAAGAAATAAAAAAAAACACATTAATGAGAATCATCCAAATTATCTGCCACAATAACAGTATACACAGTAAGAATTCTAAACGTATGCATTAAACAGAGATATTGGCTTAAAGAACATGTCATGTGCAAAACATTCATGAAATGGGTATTATGTTACAGGGATTTTGATACCCTAAGAACTTAATAAAAATCGTTAAAAATGCAATACATTCACATGTGGTGGGAATGCCCAGAAGTGCTGGAAAAAAAAATGATTTGCTGAGGGATATTCTTGGTAGGGACGTTAAATTAGATCCTTGGGTGTTTTTATCAGCTAGACCAGGCATAGGCAACCTTCGGCTCTGCAGATGTTTTGGACTACACCTCCCATGATGCTCTGCCAGCATTATGTGTGTAAGAGCATTATGGGGGATGTAGTCCACAACATCTGGAGAGCCGAAGGTTGCCTATCCCTGAGCTAGACCCATGGATGATTGGACAAAACTGAACAAAATTTAGTACACAAGTTGAATCTGGCAGCTAGGAGGGCTCTAGCACAGGTATGGCTTCAAAGCGAGACCCCTTCCGTTGAAACCGTCATTCATAAAATGAAGGATACTTACCTCATGGACAAGCTAATGGCCTAGGTGAGCGTACCATGAAGGCATTCAAAAAAGTCTGGAGCCCTTGCATGGCCAGCGATGTGGGCGGTTAGGGGATGAGCGGGGTGGGCTCAGGAACCCGCCTCACCGCTCGTTCACTATTCACATCTCGCGAAGTCGCAGGTTTCATCTTTTTTCCCCTACTTGGTGGGACTTTAAAGGATCCCTCCGGGGGATATTGCCCGGGCTAGATCTCATTTAAGAGAGATCCTTGTTGGGTGCCTTTAGGCGCACCTCAGCTAATTGCTCCTTTTGCTCCTCCTGGGGCTCCCTCCCACCCCCACCTTCTCCCCCTCTTCCCTCTGACTCTCATATGTGTGTTGTAAGAGAAATTTATATACTTTTTGCATTATGACAATTTTTTTTTTTTTTGCTCATTGTGTATTGGGTTGTCTAATTGTAATTGACATGTCTATGGATGACCGTCTTGGCAAAAATAAAGAATAAAATAAAATTTAAAAAATGCAATACATTAAGCATACATTTTTTACATTATTACATTACACCACAAACATCATCATGCTTGAATTAATACAAAACTGACATACAGTGATAGGCTCAGAACATTCCCCAGGGCAGAACAACCGTATTTACAGTCATTAAGCAATGCAACCCCAAAACCGTGCTCGGAAATGTCCATCCATCGGTGAGCCCAAACCTGCAGGATCGGAGAAAAACATGTACATTAAGAATGTCTCCATCCACAAAAAACTCTCCAACTGCATCTATCTGCATGGTTACTGAAGATTTTTAATGTTTGCAATGCGATCACCTCGTAACGAGCCCAGTCCCAAGACGTGTTTCTGTGAGTCGGCCTCTGAAGGTGCCCAAACTGAATCTCGTACGTTGCGTTTGAACTGTGCACTTTGGTTGGAAATTCAACTTTCAAAAACTTGTGAGCCTCATGCCATGTTACCTGTGAAGACATTCGCAGACAGGCTATTGAAAGCTAAAGAGCTAAGAGAATACTAAAACAATGAAAAGTAAGTTGTGAAAATGGAACTTGTCTTAAAGGGCAATCCCAGACTGCATAAAAAAAAAAAAAAAAAAAAAAAATTATTAATTATAAAACTGCTTGATTTAAGACATGTGCCCTTTTCTTTTTTACTCTACCTGGACCCTTTACACTTCAATCAAAAGCAGGCAGGCTGCCAACAGTCAAGAAAGCAAATAGTAGTATGTTTTATGTTTAAAAAAAACTAGAAATGCATTCAACTTAAATAAATGTTTAGCATGAAGGCAGCTAACATTTGAATAAAGATAAAAGAAAAGAAACAAGTAAAGATGTTGGATCATGCTGTCATGTACCTTGGTGTTAAACCTGATGTAAGGACAAGCAGCATCAAGGACAATCTCCTGCTCAATAGAGCTCTTCTCAGTGATTTGCAAAGAGAAAGTGACGACTCCTCTTAGTCCTTCGTTGGTGCTAATCTCCACTTTGCGCACAATATTTGTTAATGGCTTCCTGCAATCATAGAGAAATGTAATGGCTACTAATGAAGACCGCATGGCCATGAGATGTGGCTAACCAATTCCTTACCTGGTTTCTAGATGATAGTCCATCACATCCCAGGCATCCCAGTAAAGTGGGATATCATCAAACATTACAAACTGGTTTCCGTAACAGTTTTCAGGTACAGATTCTCTGACAAAGAAATTAAAAGACTTTAATTGCATACTTTGGAGAGTTTTTTTAGGCAAACCATACCCTGTTAGTATTAATGTTTCATTATTAACAAGGTGCAAACATTCTATGTAATCCTTCACAAGGGAAGAACTCAAAATGAACACTTATTTTTTTTTTAACCATTTCCTCTTCCAAATCCATAGCCACTGTTCTAATAATCAGTGAGGTGTTGTAATCACTTATTCTTGCTAATCAAACCCAGTCCTAACCATACATTTTTTAAATAATAATGCAGGAAGCAGTGTAAGTCGTACCTACCTATTAGAGGCTAGCAATTTTACTGATGTTAAACGACCCACTGAATCAATGCTGGCACGCAGGATTCCGTTCTCCATTATTATGGAGTTATCTTCCTGATGAAAAACAGAAAATGGGCACATAAAATCAATCTCAGATTAATGGAGATCAAACGATAAAAAGAAATGGAAGCTTTGTCAACACTGTAGAAAAAAAATGCAATCCGACCAGCAAGTTATTTTTAAAAGAAGAAAAACTACCACAACGTGAGGACATAGTCTTAAATTAGAGGGGCAAAGGTTTAAAAATAATATCAGGAAGTATTACTTTACTGAAAGGGTAGTGGATGCATGGAATAGCCTTCCACCGGAAGTGGTAGAGGTTAACACAGTAAAGGAGTTTAAGCATGCGTGGGATAGACATAAGGCTATCCTAGCTATAATATAAGGCCAGGGACTAATGAGAGTATTTAGAAAATTGGGCAGACTAGATGGGCCGAATGGTTCTTATCTGTCGTCACATTCTAGGTTTTGAAGTTGGAGACAAGCAATTGTTGGTTAGAGCGTTAACCCTTTGTCTGCCACATGAATAAGCAATACACTAATGTTTTATTAACTGTACACACGTGTCACTCAAACAGAAATCTATGGTTAGTGCTCCTTTCTGAAAATAGAATCCCCAAACTAATATAATTCTTAAACATTAAAGACATTCTGAAACTTTCAATGTGGAGCTTACCTGTCTTAGTACTCTGACAATGTCACAGGGTAACACACTCTCAGGACCTACGACATAACCCATACTTGGCACCTTCACAAAGCCTTAAGGGAAAAAAAAAAACACAAATATAAGTTAAAATACAGGATTTATTGAATGATCACATATTGAAGATATACTAAAAGTCTCATAACATTCGAATACATACTGATCTTAAAGTGGGAGTTTCACCCATAAATGTATTTACATGAACATCTTTAAAAGATTAATGGAAATAGTTTACTCTTATTTTCTTGAGTGGAGATGGCAATTTTTGATTTACATTTAATAATTTAAAGAAAACGAAAAAACACAAGGCTGCAAAGGCAGTGTGATATCAGCAGCCAATCAGAGCTTATGATTTGCAGAGGAGTTCCCAGCATTCCACTGTGCAAGAAAAAGGAGAGAAAAGAGAAATGGTACTTTGAACGCTATGGTGATGCTCTGGACCTATTGAACATTGGTTTGAAATCCTTTTTTTTTAACCCCTTAAGGACACGACTTCCGGAATAAAAGGGAATCATGACGGAATATTTCCGTCATGTGTCCTTAACCCCTTAAGGACACGACATGTGTGACATGTCATGATTCCCTTTTATTCCAGAAGTTTGGTCCTTAAGGGGTTAAGGGGTTAATATATTTAGTAGAAGACAAAAAAAACAACTGCTGAACCAATTTTAAATGATCGGAGGCATAGATTATTTTTATGTCACGGACCATTTCTAATGACAGAGACATTTTAAAAGGTATATTACAATATGTTTGGGAGAATGGCTTCATCAGATTCCAGGTGGGACATCGGACATCTCTGTCCAGAAGAGTGCAGATCCAGGAACATCTAAGATTCTAAGATATTGTGCAGAATCCTCAGACTAAAAATGAGGAATATACCAAAATATTCCCTGAAGGTGTGAGAATATCAATATATTTAGATAACGATAGATACACACATACAGGTAAATTTACACCCAACCATCCATCACACACTATAGATTATGTATGTTGTGTTTTATGCACATAAACACTATTTATTCACATTTACAATTTTCTTAATACCCATTTTTTGATGCCCTGAAGTCCCGGGGAAGGAAACTAGTTCCATTCGCTCCCATGGCAATGTGTTTATAACAGTTATCGGCTGGTCGAAGGAAGGTTGTGAAGAGGAGGGCAGTTTCAATAAGGCCTGAATAGATTCATTGAGAAGCTTGGCACCTTCTGTTCGAATTTCTGTTTTTAAAAAAAATGAAAATGGTGATGGTTCAAAAAAAAAAAAAAATAATAATAAATATGATTATTTTAATTATTTAATTATAATAAGTTATACATTACAAATGATTCTACTGCTGAAATAAAAAGAAAGGCTATAAGAAATGATTGTCAGGCAGTTCAGTTTTAGCACAAAGTTTCCATATTTGGGGAGGGAGATTCCTGCATTCTTACAGATTTGAACTTTTCACGCTTAGCATGAGGACGTCCAGCATCTTCAAAATCCCCATTAGAAAGCATTAATTAAATGCTTTACTATGGGAGTGTTCTAATGCGTGTGCCACATTGGGTTCCCCCAACGGTGTGACATTGTGGGAAGAGGAGACCAATCCAGTGCCGAGGGACTTCAGTACTGGAAACAGGTATGTGAAAAACGTGTTTTTAACACACATTGTGTGAGTTGGCTGTGGAGGCTAAGGGACACTATAGATTTAGGAATGCCATTTTGTATTCCTAACACTAAACTGTTTCTTTAAATACTTTTACAGCTAGGTACAGGCATTACGAACAATAAAAGAAGTAGAATGTTTTGTTTGTTTTAGTTAGTTATGTACTATTTTTAGTTGTGTACTATTTTTTCCCACTCCGCAAAAAAGACCATAATATATCTGGCTAGAAAATCAAAAGCAATATGCAATAATAATGCAGCTCAATGAGAAGTCTTTACAAGGTAGGTGTTATGGGCAATTCCTTGTCTCTTGAGCTTATTACCTGCTTCCACTAAGCTAAACTATGAGGAAGTAACAGCACTGATATTTTGATTGACAGCAAAGGGGGTGTAACAAGGTACATTTATAAAAGTGCCAATTTCTATTCAAAGCTGTAGATTTTGTAAAATGGAAAAAAGAAAGAGGATACAATTCACACACAACATTTCAGCTAGGTTAAGTGCTTTTATGTGTGGAGTGTCCCTTTAATTTAATTACATCTAGTGTATTCATTTACAAGTGTAAAAAAGGAATACACATACAGCTAGCCCTGATTTAACTGGCTAGTATAATCAAACACATGGGGGAGGTTTAAGTATACTATCCACATGTTTTCTTTTTCTGTTTGGGTTGCCCATGGGATGCAGCCTTCACCTGATTGTCACTCTGTACAAAGTTTGCCCATCTCTCTTCTGTGTCAACCTTTGGTCAAACTTGAAATTGCTTTTAAAACTTATCTCCTTACTGTTAATGTATAGATGATAAATATTAAATAATTAGCTATTAGATTAGACTACATTACAAAAAGAATAATACTAATGTCCCTTGTTATGTGGCATATTTACCAAGAACCATTTAATGCATTTATTTAGAACTTGTTCATGTCTGCAGAATACAGGGAATATTATGTAAAAGGTGAACTGTGGTCAACAGAAAACTTCCGAACGTTCGAGTAAAATAAGTGAATTTGAAAGCAATTCTCCCACACAGCTCTTTCTCTAACACAGCTAACTTTACATGTGAAATATCTTACAATTAAATGAACACTATAGCTATAGGCATCCAAACATGTATTCCTAACACTATATTGTCTCCTCACTATTTAGATGTTCACCCTCCTTCAAGGGTTAAAGGGATTTTCTAGTGCCAGGAAAACAAACCGTTTTTTTTGCACTACCAAATCCTACAGTGCCCTGCCCCCCCCCCCCCCCCCCCTCCCGTCCCCCATCCCACGTCGCTGAAGGGGTTAAAACCCCTTCAGTCACTCACCTGAATCCAGCACCTATACCCCTCGGCGCTGGGTCAGGCTCCGCCCATGCTCCTCCCCCACCATCAGCCGACAGGAGAGACCTAATGCGCATGCGCAGCAATGGCCGAGCTCGCATTAGGATTTCCCCGTAGGAAAGCACTTTCCTATGGGGATTCCGGTGGCGCTGGATGCAGAGCGTGAGGACGTTGAGCGTTGTTTAGATGACCAAAAGTCGTCAACGCACCCGGAAGTCCCTCTAGTGGCTGTCTCGTAGACACTAGAGGAGAACTGTCACCTGAACAACTTTAGCTTAATGAAGCAGTTTTGGTGTACAGAACATACACCTGCAGCCTCACTGCTCAATCCTCTGTCATTTAAGAGTTAAATCCCTTTGTTTATGAACCCTAGTCACACCTCCCTGCATGTGACTTGCACAGCCTTCCATAAACAAACACTTCCTGTAAAGAGAGCCCTATTTAGGCTTTCTTTATTGCAAGTTCTGTTTAATTAAGATTTTATTATCCCCTGCTATGTTAATAGCTTGCTAGATCCTGCAAGAACCTCCTGTATGTGATTAAAGTTCAATTTAGAGATTGAGATACAATTATTTAAGGTAAATTACATCTGTTTGAAAGTGAAACCAGTTGTTTTTTTCATGCAGGCTCTGTCAATCATAGCCAGGGGAGATGTGGCTAGGGCTGCATAAACAGAAACAAAGTGATTTAACTCCTAAATGACAGAGAATTGAGCCGTGAAATTGCAGGGGAATGATCTATACACTAAAACTGCTTTATTTAGCTAAAGTAATTTAGGTGACTATAGTGTTCCTTTAACCCTGCAAGGTAATTATTGCAGTTTCTCAGAAACTGCAATAATTACCACTATAGGGTTAGCACACAGACCACTTTGATGAGCTGAAGTGGTCTGGGTGCCTACAGTGTCCCTTTAAAAAAAAAAAAAAAATGCATTACTTACCTTAAATACTGCTGCATACTGGTCTCTCCGCTGCAGCCCCATCGTCTCAGCTAAGATGCCAAACTTGATGATCTCAGCCAATCTAATGCTACCCTATAAAAGGTGTATTGGGAGGCTACTGCGCCAATCAAAATGCGCTCAATGAGCCACATTTGATGACTAACCAAGTCATACTCAGTTATTCACCACAAGTGCCTCTGGTGGCTGTCAGGAAGATTAGAGGTATGTTAGCTGCAAAATAGTAACGTTTTACATTGCAAGGCTAAAAGTACAGGACCCTTGAGACAAAGTGGTCTGGGTGCCTACTGTGGTCATTTATGTGATCCACAATGCACTGTTTAGTAAATAACAGCATTTATTTTTTTGCAAACAAATGAAGGACAAATTAGGTTACGAGTGATTGTATGTTGGTTTCTTTATTTGTGAAATAGACACTCACCATTATAGTATGACAGAGCATCCTCTACAACCTGTTCAATACAGCTACCAGGCAGCACATCGTGAAACTGATTCAGCAGCAGGAGCCTGGAACATATAAAAAAACAACAAAAAAACAGAGGTTAAAAGAAATTAAATCTGAAAGGCCAGCAAAATGTTGGTCGTGCAGCACTGCACTCTGCAAATAATCATGTGCTTTACCTTATTAAAATATTTCTATTTTATTGAAAAGTCTCATATGTGCAAACCTTTCTTTGGTGCAGTTTGCATAATGTTAAGTACTTGTTATATCCATTATCCCAAAGCAAATCTTCATTTTAAGCAACAATGATAATAAAAGCATGTTCTCTACGTGTTGTGTCAAAAATAAAGTGATTTAACTCCTAAATGACATGGCACTGAACATTAAGACTCTAGGGGCATGGATCTATACACTAAGATTCTTCATTATGCTAAAGTTCTTATGGTGTTTAGAGTCCCTTAATAGGAACACTCCAAGCACTAAAACTATTACAGTTGATGTAGTGATAATGGTGCCGGAAGTGTCTGGTGCCCCACCATTGTCAGTAGTCAAATGGTTTTTTAATAGCTTGATTTCTAACCTGGGGTCCACAAGGGCCTCACCCCACCTCCACTACTAATGCTGGAGTGCTGGATGTCCCTAAGAAGGAACTTCCGTTACTTATCTAACGGTATGACTACGAAAAAAGGGGAGCATCAAGGCTCATCAGGCACCGTAATTACTACAGAGAGCTGTAATTATTATGGTAAATTAAATTAATCTGCAAAGGAGAATTAGTAGAAGAATTACCAAGTAATCAGACTGGCATTTTAGTAATATTTGCAAAGGTAAAAATTTAGAGGAATTTGGAGAAACAGTTTGCAACGTCCGGTGCACACTAATATATGGGTGAGAGGGATAGTGTTATTTGCAGAGCAGATGTTGAACTGGTGGCGATTATAGAACTGGCACGGCATTATGTGAGCCAAATAAAATCAGTATCCCAAATATTTACTGAACAGAGAATGAGGAGAAGTAGTTGGTGCCTATAAGTCCAGAAAAGGTAGCAGGTAGAAGGATCTTGCAATGAATAGGTAACTGGATACCTTAAATTAGGTAATTTGAGTCGAAGATCAAATCATACAGGAGATCGTCAGGAAAATCACAAAATGCTCATCACATGTACATGCACAATTCTCTCTAGTAATTTAGAGGAGAACTGAAGAACAGACACTGGGTGGCACATGGATACAAAGGATACGTAGAAAAATGCAAAGTTATGCACTTCAGAGTTAAGAATGCACAAGCAATTTACACCCTAAATGGTAGTGAACAAGGGATAACCACACACGAGAAGGATTTGGGAATGGTTATAAACAACAAATTAGGTAGCAATATGCAATGTCAATCTGCCGTTGCTAAGGCCAGTAAGGTTTTGTCATGTATAAATAGGGGCATAAATTCTCGAGATGAAAATATAATTTTGCCTCTTTATAAATCGCTGGTAAGACCACACCTTGAATATGCTGTGCAATTTTGGGCACCTGTTCTAAAGAAAGATATCATGGCACTAGAAAAAGTGCAGAGATGAGCTACAAAATTGATAAAAGGAATGGAGCATTTTAGTTATGAAGAAAGGTTAAAACATTTAAATCTCTTCAGTTTGGAAAAACGGCGCCTGAGAGGGGATATGATAACATTATAAAAATATATTCGGGGCCAGTACAAACCATTATCTGAAAATCTATTCATAAACAGGGCTATACATAGGACACAAGGTCACACATTTAGGCTTGAAGAAAGGAGATTTCATCTAAGGCAAAGAAAAGGTTTTTTTTACAGTAAGAGCAATAAGCATATGGAATTCTTTGCCTGAAGAGGTGGTTTTGTCAGAGTCTATACAGATGTTTAAACTGCAATTGGATAAATACTTCCAAAAACATAACATACAGGGATATCATTTCTAATTAGTGGGGTAATAGCTGCTTGATCCAAGGAGACATCTGACTGCTATTTTGGGGTCAAGAAGGATTTTTTTCCCTAGTTTGTTGCAAAATTGGAAGCGCTTCAGACTAGGTTTTTTGCCTTCTTTTGGATCAACAGCAAAAGCATATGTGAAGAAGGCTGAACTTGATGGACGCAAGTCTCTTTTCAGCTATGTAACTATGTAACTATGATTAAAGAAAGCCTTACTACTTTCCTTTTCTGATGAAAAACTGCACGCTTAAAGAGAATAGAAAAAATACAGCAAACACAGATAGGACACGGACGATGACGTTCTGGGAGCTAGATGACACTGGTGTTGAGGTGTTATAAAGGTTTTGTGAGTGCCAGGCCATAGAAGTGGAGGATGGCCTTGCAGTGTATTAAATAGCATTGAAAGTTGGGTTTGAGAAATAAATATAACTGCAGTACAGAAGACATTTTGAAGGGTCACACATTGGGAAGATTTATCTAGCTTTTTTCCCCCTCTGTGCAGCACCAACACTCAGACACTAGCGTAGTGCAGTTCAGACCATTTCACCATGTTATTTGGACTGGCACGACACTAGAACACATTCCCATCCTGGCACCTGCTTCCTGTAAGGCCTCTGCACCAGTGTACCATTTTCACCTCCCTGCTTCTAGTTAGCATACTCAGGGCTGTCCACAGAGGCTCATGTTTACTTTATTAACAAAGAATATTTAAGTTTATCAATTCAGTTGAGTGAAGACAAAATAAAGCCCGCTGGAACTTTTAAAAGAACTTCGCCAGCCAAATGTTCTTGATAAACTGCTTTGAGTGGAACAATGGCAAGCAGAATTAGAACCTTTTTAATATATACTAATACCTCCACAGATGCTGCAGCTTTGCACTGGGATAACTGAATGTGCTGTTCTGTGCAAGAGCAAAAGAGCTGAGGATTTCCACATCATGGAGTAGCTCCTCACACTTCCGGTTCCCTTTCTTTATCTAAAAGTTAAACATAAAGATTTGTGGTTTCTTCTGATGAGTAGTCTTAAACTGTAATTAAGATTCTGACTGCTCAATGTGAACTATCAATTACTGTCAATTGCACCAGTCATTACAGAACAAAAAAAAAAACACATTTATACATACATGAAATATTGCAGCATCCACTTACCTGTGCTTGAGTGGTGTAAGTTCCATTGTGTAACTCAAGAAACAATTCTCCAACCCAAGTGCAGAGCTGAGATGTGTCTGTTTCCACTGCAGAAAAAAATTGATCCGGAGAAGACATTTTGACTCTAAAAGCAAAAAAATTATATTTACATTGCGGCTGGAGATTTCATAGTCGTTGAGTGTGGGTCTATAGACACACACACAGTGCATTCACAAATTACTTAACTGTAGCGTAAGGCTGCAACTTGTTTACTTTATTTCTCACATCAATCTACACTCAATACCCTATAATGACAAAGCACAAACCAGAAAAAAACTGAAATATCACGTTGACATACCGTAAGTGTTCAGACCCTTAACTCAGTTCTTAGTTGAAGCTTATTTGGCAGCAATTGCAGCCTCAAGTCTTTTTGGGTATGATGCAACAAACCTTATACCCCTGGATTTGGGTAGCTTCTGTCATTCATGTCTGCAGATCTTGTCAAACTCTGTCAGGCTGGATGGGGACCATCAGTGGACAGACATTTTCAGGTCTTCCAGAGATGTTCGATTGTGTTTAATTTCAGGCTCTGACTGGGCTTCTCAAGAACATTCAGATAGTTCTCCCTAAGCCATTCTTGTGATATTGTGTCTGTGTGCTTATCCTGTTTGAAAGTGAACCTTCAGTCGAGTCTGAGGTCCAGAATACTTTTGACCAGGTATTCATTAAAGATATATCTGTGTTTTGCTGTGTTCAACTTTTCCTCAACCCTGACGGGTCTCTGCTGCTGAAAACCATCCCAAAGCATGATGCCGCCACCACCACGCTTCACCATTAAGATGGTATTGCACAGATGATGAGCGGGGCATGGTTTCCTCCAGACAGGAGTCTAAATTGAGGCCAAATGGTTCGATCAATATTTCATCAAATTAAGAATGTTGTTCCTCATTATAAGGAGAGGCTTCCGCCTGGCCACTCTGCAACACTCCATCGATCTGGACTTTATGGCAGTGATCGTTATTGTAACAGAGCTCCACTACTCCGACCGAGTACCTCCACCAAGTCTGCTTCCTTGTAGCTATCAGGGACCCCGAAACACTTCAGACCCAGATGCCGAGGCTTGACTGGGATCACATAGGGCCTTTTCCACCCTGGACCAAACACCAGACGACACATGGTTAAGGTTAAACAGCAACTCTTTAATGAAACAGCACACATAGTTTAAGCCCCCAACAGCCTCATTTACATACAATAGGTTACATAGATTACTATAGTACAAGGAAGGGTGGGGTCAGACAATAGCAAGGGCTGATGGGAGATTGAGGAGGGACAGAGCAGCTAGATTTAACTGGTCTGGCAGTGTCCCTGGGACAACGCCCTGCTGGGGAAACAATAGGACAGGAAAAAGGGGGAGGGGGACCAGCAATACATTCAACATACCCTGCACAAATAATAGGCACAATGTGACAAAACACAAAAGGAATTTGGGAGCCCACCCATAGTGTCTGTCTTCCATCCCCAGTGATGGTGACTACCGTCACATATCTTCCCCCCCAAAGGTAGACTAACCAGGTACCAGACCTCCAATCAGTCTGTGCCTGAGTTAGTCGGGTAATAAGTCCCAAAAAGTCCATCCATCCTGGCAGCCTTCTCGACAAAGTTACACATAGTTTGTAAGTTTGTCCCGGTCGGGAGCATGGAGCCCTCATAGCCGATCAGTCTGTGGAAGTCTGGTTTGGGCAGGCCAGACTGGGCTTCTCGGTCACCCTGTGCCTCTAATAAGCACAGGGTGACTTAGACATAAGAGGACACTTGGAAGTGGAGAAAGGGAGTTCCCAGTGAATCTGCCATGGCCCCCTTCCCAAACTCAAACCTATCCCCATATGACTCCACTCTTAGGGGGGGCCACTGTGACCCCCATAGACCCCAATAGCAATTCTGAAACCCTGTAGCTCCAGCTCAGAATAGTTTCCAGCATATTTCTCCCCCTTCAGAAGGAGACCAATACAGGAGACCCCAGATGAGTTGACTCTGAAGTTAGTGACTACATCCAGATCATCAAGGCCATCACTGAATCGGTACCCCAAACAAATTGCCCATGGAAGAGCAGCACTTACCCAGCCGACCTCTGCATCTACTAAAGCATACACCTGGTGATGCGTGCACACTGTCCTGTCTCCCTGGATCTCTCTCAGCCGCTGGAGGGAAGGCAGGGTGGCTGGGCCCCCTCTCACATGGGGTTGGGGATCGGAGCTCATTGTCCAGCCTTCCTGGGGACTACAGGTAGAGACCAGAGTCCCATCCATTTGGATTGGATAGAGATCCCCCAGTGCTTGTGGCAAAGGGCTGAGGTTAGCCGTGCTTTGCTCCGGGATCCACTCTTCTGTGGGAACAGCAGTGTCTGATGCCTGAGGCTCGCGGGTTACCTGTGGGTTTGGGCAGAGGCAAGTGGAGCTCTGCCCCAATGCCAGCACTTCAGCTGGGGGAGTTGCGCACTCCTTGAACTCCACCTTCACTAGAAGGTTGGTCTCCCTGCTCTTCAACTCCAGCATCATTGCAAGTTGGGCACAGAGGCCAGCAGCGCTCTGACTCAATGCCTGCGCTTCAGCTGGGGTGGTGGTGTACTCCTCAAGTTCCACCATCACCGAAAGGCTGTCCTCCCTGCTCTCAACTTCCGGCGTTGCTGCAAGTTGGAGGCAGAGGCCAGTGGTCCTCTGTCCTGATGCCAGCTCTTCTGCTGGGGTTACACTTTGCTGCTGGGGGAAAAGACCAACTGCCTCCTCTCCCTGTAACGCAAACTTCAGCTGGGGAGGGAGATCGACTACCTCTATTCCCAGTAACTCAATCTGCTGCTGAAGGGGGGGACCGACAACCTCTACCTCTGCTGCATGAGTTTCCATGCCAGGAGGTGGAAGATCTGGGATGGCTGCCCAGTATCACTGTGATTCAGGTGTGGAGAATACAGTTCCTTCCACATCTACCTGACCAACATATTCAGATGTAAGGTCTATTAAATCTCCAGTCTCTGGTACCTGCTGCTGTGCAGAGTCAAACAATTGCTTGTAATCCAGTTCAAGCTCCCACTCCATAGTGGCCAGTGGGTCAAATCAGGTTCCAGGTCAGTTGCTTCTGAGAGATCCAGTGGGTGTTCTCTATTTTCCCTAATGTCATAAAGCCGGGACCTCTCAGCACTTCCCAATTCAATTTTATCCTCAAAGGCCTCCCACAATAGGCCAGTGCCATCATCATCCTCACCCTCTGGAGGGTCATCATCTGCTAGAAATGGGTACTGCTGGACTGCATACCACCTTAAGGCCCAGTAAGAATCACCCAGCCACAATTTTTTCTGTACCAGCTCCTCTTATTTAAACAACCATTCCGCCAGGGGCTGCTCTCCCAAGAATTGCATCCGCAAATCAACTTGATCCCAAAATCGTTGCATAATGGTTGGGAGGGATTTTCCCCGGAGACAACAAACCTCCTCAAGAACATTGTTCCAGAGATCCCGCCGGATCGAGTCCCGCCGGTCCAGTTCACCCTTTGTTAAGAAAGGGCCATCGTACTGGGACAGAGCTGCTTGTAGCCTCCGCTGTAAATCCTCCTCAGATAGGGATGCTGCATGGGTGCTAGCTCTATCCATTTCCATGAATTCCAGAAAGCACAGTGGGATCCCAGTAGAGGCGCCGGTGTCCAGGGACGTTTCTCCAGCTGCTAGGAAGCCATCCCACCACTGCCAACCAATGTAACGGAGTTCCAGTACTCCGACCGAGTACCTCCGCCAAGTCTGCTTCCTTTTAGCTATCAGGGACCCTGAAACACTTCAGACCCAGACGCCGAGGCTTGACTGGGATCACTTAGGGCCTTTTCCACCCTGGACCAAACACCAGATGATACATGGTGAAGGTTAAACAGCAACTCTTTAATGAAACAGCACACATAGTTTAAGCCCCAAACAGCCTCATTTACATACAATAGGTTACAAAGATTACTATAGTACAAGGAAGGGTGGGGTCAGACAATAGCAAGGGCTGATGGGAGATTGAAGAGGGACAGAGCAGCAAGATTTAACTGGTCTGGCAGTGTCCCTGGGACAATGCCCTGCTGGGGAAACAATAGGACAGGAAAAAGGGGGAGGGGGACCAGCAATACATTCAACATACCCTGCACAAATAATAGGCACAATGTGACAAAACACAAAAGGAATTTGGGAGCCCACCCATAGTGTCTGTCTTCCATCCCCAGTGATGGTGACTTCCGTCACAGTTATCATTCCACAAATTTTTCCCATCTCCACATATAACCTCTGGAGCTCACCTACTCTACTTTCTTCTACCCCGATTGCTCAGTTTGACCCGGCAGCCAGCTTTAGGAAGAATCCTGCTTGTTCCAAATTTCTCCAATTTCAGAATTATAGAGGCCTCTGCGGTCTGAAATGTATGTACCCTTCCCCACATCTGTGCCTTCACTTAATCCTGTCAATCCTGCAAGCAGTTCCTTTAACCTCATGGCATTGTTTTGCTCCAAGTGCATTTACAGCGATGAGACCTTATTTAGACAATTGTGTGCCTTTCCAAATCATGTCCAATCAATTAAATCTGCCACAGATGGACTCCAATTAAAATGTAGAAACATCTTAGATGATCCAGATAAGTGGGATGCACCGGAACTAAATTTCAAGTGTCATAGCGAATACTTATGTCGGGTTTTTTCTTCTTAATAAATTTGCTGAGTTTTACAAATCTATTTTTTGCTTTGTCATTGTGAGGTATTCAGTGTTAACAATGAGAAAAATTGATTCATCCATTTACTTTATAATTACATTCACAGGAAGACAAATAAAACAATGATTTATTTATTCTTGAAACTAACAGTAAGAATCCAAAATCTGCTTATCTTTCTCAGAAAACCACCCCTCTGAAAGTGGTGGAAATACTGGACAGAAAGAAAAGGCGCCCTACCTGGCAGAGACAAAACGGTAATATAAACAAAAGAATGAATAGGGAAATTTTCTACTAAAAATTTAATTTGTTGCTTATCGGCTATCAAGATCACTTTGTATGGATTCAAACAACTGGCATATTTCATACACACCAAGTCGTATACTGACCGAGGTAAGCCATCTACATCTTTCATCCTGTTCAGTCTGCCCAGCATTTGCTCTGTAGGACCTCCTCCTCCATCACCAAACCCGTAAAGGAATATACTGGAATTGACACGACCTTTATCCCTATTGTTTTTCACAGTTTTCAGAATCTGCAAGACATAGGACCCACACACAATACTTTTTGTATTACAAATTACAATCCAATAATTAAAGGAACACTATAGGGTCAGGAACACAAACATGTATTCCTGACACTATAGTGTTTAAAACACCATCCAGCCCCCCTGACTCCCACTTTCCCCCATCAATATAGTAAAATCTTACCTTTATTCCAGTCTGCTGCTGCTGGCTCTGCTCCTGATCTGCGTTCTTGGCTGACATCAGAAGTTATGATCTGAGCCAATCACAATGCTTTCCAATAAAAAAAGCATTGAATTGGCTTGGCCTGTCAAGGAGGCAGATCAGGGGCAGATCCAGCACAAACCAAACACAGCCCTGGCCAATCAACATATACTCATAGAGACACATTAAATCAATGAGGAAAATTCAGGGTTTCCATGCAGATGGTGGACACACTGAATGCCAGTGCTGCACAGTGTGCAGCACTGCTCCAGGAAGCACCTCTAGTGGCCATCTGAGGAGTGGCCAGTGGAGTTATCCCTAGGCTGTAATGTAAACACTGCCTTTTGTCTGAAGAAAAAAAAAAAAAAAACAGTGTTTACTGCAAAAAGTCTGCAGGTAATGATTATACTCACCAGAACAAATACAATAAGCTGCAGTTGTTCTGGTAACTATAGTGTCCCTTTAAACTCAGAATAAAGAATACATAGCATACAGTGTATAATAATCTTTTAAAGACAGGTTTTGTTTGGGGTGCTCTCTCATTATATAGCATATTCATTCATTACCTATGTATATTTAAATGTGCTGAATGCAACAACATGCGGATAGTGTATGCACAGTCCTTATGTTCGCAGGTACTGCATTGTTAGTGCGACTTCTAGTGTAGGCTATTTGTTATTTGTGCACAGCTCTCCTCCCCCATACATGGCTGCTCCCGAACTGGTCTGTTCTCGGCTGACTGAAATCCAATGCCTCTGAGAAGTAGCAGAATTGGATTGGCTCATCAGCCGATATCTGTCCAATAAAATTCTTCTCTGTGAAAAAAACATTTGATTGGACACTGCCCAGCAGAAAGGCATTTGTGCTGGCAGTAAAGGGCAGAATTTGCTTAGCTTCAGAAGTCCAATCTGTAACTAATGTAAGGTAAGTATGCAGAACGTAGATTAGTCTTTTATAGAGCAGAAATAAATGCATATTATTTATTAAAAAAATTCTATGCATTTTTAACCAGGAGTGTTCTTTTAACTGATAGCACAATTTTTGCAGTACTAGGCACTCTCACCTCTTCTACTTTACCCATCATTCCGTATGAATCTCCTGGAGGAAAGTGAGCCAGAACCGCAGACCCATCAATGCTCTTCCAGTGAAATGTATGATGCTAGACAAAGCAAACACATGCATCAAAATAAAAATGTGGACCAATAACCAGATATTGCTGGCTCTCATCGAGGGGTGTGAGCATGCAACCTGTGCTCAGGTTAGACAAATATTTGAATGGATAATAAAGGGACATTAATTCATTATGATGACTTCAGTTGATGGCATGGGCTTTAGGTTTCATGGTAAAACAGGCCGAGAAAATCTTGGGTGACTGTACCAATAGTCTTTTAGTGCTATAATCACTAGAGTAAACTGTAGTAGTTTTGATGCGTGGAGTGTTCTTTTGAGTTTAAATATGGTTATATAATATGTTAAGTCTAAATTACTCCGGCTAGTGATCTGTTTAATATAAAATAAAATGTAAAGTGAAAACATTTAAACGGGCATCATGGTTATAAAGCTGAAAAGAGACATGTATCCATCAAGTTCAGCCTCTCACATCTGTTCTTGCCGTTGATCAAAAAAAAAGGCAAAAATAAATAAATACATTAAAAAAACAAAAAACTGTTTGAATCGCTTCCAATTTTGCAACTAACCGTGGACCCCAGAATGGCAGTCAGATCTCTCCTTGGATGAAGAAGCTATTGACCCACAATTTAAAAATGATATCCCTGAATAAATGCTAAAAATGATATCCCTGAATAGTCATGAAAGATTGTTGAAACAGTCATCCAAGATTTTCTCGGTCTGTTTTACCCAGGAAACTTAAGCCCATGCCATCAACTGAGGTCATCATAATCTGGAAATGTCACTTCATTATCCATCCAAATATTTGTACTTCATGAAATAATTCACAGAGGCGAAACTCCGAAGTATTCTTTGGAGTAAACACGTTATCTAAAAAGCACAAATAACATGAAGACAATATAACGGACGCTTCACCTTTACTTACAGGAAAAGCATTGACTAGGCTCCAGCTGAGTTTCTGAGTTAAGAAGCGCTTGATTCCACAGCCGTTCATTATTTGCGGCAGCTGAGCAGAATACCCAAAGGTATCCGGTAGCCAAAACTGTAATAGAAACAGTTTGAAACAACATTATTAAACAATGCAAGTGCGTATATAACAAGAAAGATGTATCTCAAACAATATAGTGCACATCAATACATTTGCACAGTCAAGTATGTGATTTGTAATCCAGCAATACCTTCTGTAAGGCACACATCTTCAGAATGTGAATGATTAGAAGAAGAATTTGTGAGCAGAATGGTTCTGAAGATATTGCATACAGAGGAGGCGTTGGATGTACGTTGCTTTTACCATGAATCTAAAAAGGAGACCTGCTTATGTCATGATAGCCAAAGTCAGGAATATTATTCGCTATTTAATAAACCTCATACAAGACCAGATCAGTATGTCTCCAATCAAGTCAGGCAGGCAAGCGATTAATTTATTATCATGGGGGAGTAAATATTTTATTCTGAAAGATCTTGCATTTCTGACTTACACAAGAAATCAGTTTGACTTCTTTACTGAAAAAGCATGAAATATAATTGTAGAACGCTAACAAACATATGGATGGCTGGATATTTCCACTCATCCAGGAGTCACATACCGTATATAAAAACGTACTAGACTGTAAACAAAAAAAAAAATGTTTTACCCTCATACAGATCAATGTATGGGCTAGTAACTTTCCTCTCCTTGCTATGAATCCTTGGTGATATTTTTGTCCAAGCCTGAAAAAGCACATCTAATTCATAATCAGCTTTAGCAAAGGAGTAGCAGAGTTCAAGCTGTCTATGAGCTAGTTAAACGCATGTCATGTCTGCAACTGCAATGAGTCATTATCAGGAAGGGCCAAATTCCACTGCAGCTAGAACATATATAAAGCATAAAAACTTTCAATAAAAGTATAGCAATTTCTTACAGACGGATCCCGTAACAATTTCTTTGCAGGATATTACCTGGCAGGATGTAAGATCATTTTGATATACAAACTGCACTCTGCACTCACTATCAATAGCAAATAATTATTTAGACTTACAAGCAGATAAAAAAAAAGGTTATTACTTATGAAATAAAATCCAATTTATTCCACGAAGAGAAATAAAGCTAAAATCTGACCTCTTCACACAGCTTGCCAAACTCCTGGAGGAAAAAATGTTGACCCTGAAGGAACTGCCGAACCATGGACTCACCACTTGGAAGGTTTCCATCCTAGAAAAGAATAAAATGTCCAAGGAAATTGGTAATTAAAGATTTAAACATGTCAGGCTCAGGTTTCAATTTTTAAATAAATGTTCTATGTCTACAATGAGATGGAAGATGGCTGCAGAATAATGAGGAGGGGTGTAATATTTTGCCTAGTGTATGACGGCAACACATCTTAATCTCCTAAGAGAGAAAGAGGAGTAACCACATATATGCACACATTAGTTAAAGGGACACTATAGTCACCATGACAACTTTAGCTTAATGGAGCAGTTTGGGTGTATAGATTATGTATCTGCAGTCTCACTGCTCAATTCTTTGCCATTTAAGAGCTAAATCACTTTGTTTATGAACCCTAGTCACACCTCCCTGCATGTGACTTGCACGGTTTCCATAAACACTTCCTGTAAAGTCATCTAATGTTTATCCTTCCTTTATTGCACGTTCTGTTTAATTTAGATTTTCTTATCCCCTGCTATGTTAATAGCTTGCTAGACCCTGCAAAAGCCTTTTGTATGTGATTTAAGTTCAATTTACAGAGCAAGAGTTAAAATTGTTTAAGGTAAATTACATCTGATTGAAATTGAAGCTAAAGTTATTTAGGTATATATGCGCGATAACTAGTCACTGCTGAGCACCAAACACTTGTGATGGTGTTCCAGCAGTGGCCAGCTACCCGAAGTACCAAAAGGAGACTCCAGGGGTCTCAAGGGGCCTAACCCCAGAACTTATATAGAGTTAAAGAACAAAATTTGCTTGTCACAAAGTCTAAAACATCTGTGACTCGCTGGGTTTCCTGGAAATATGAAGTAGTTTATTGAAATGAATATTAACTATGTATCCATAAATGTTGAAATATCCCAATAAATGAGGATTTAAAAGATAAGAACAATACCAAGTTGCTCCAATATGCATAGATATTCTATAGATATAGTGGAAAAATTGTAGGATATCTACTCTGAGCTTTATTTAATCTGGCTCATTAGACACCCACAACACTAACCAAATTAATTCTAATATAAAGTTATTTAGGTGACTATAGTGTCCCTTTAAGCGGTGCTGATAGGCCATTTGTAATTGACTCCACCATATATCAGAGGGGATGGGAGAGAAGAACGAGGATGTAAATGTGTGATTTACATGGAAAGTTGAGGAAGGAATTGTGACTAAGTGATTGAAAGTGAATTTCAAATTTAAAGGAACACTTTAGTGTTAGGAATACAAAGCCATCAGAAAGCCACATATATGGAGTGAAGTGGCTTACTGTATTAAGCTATACTGATCAAATTTAGCACAACCATGCAAAGGTGCTGGGTGGGTAACACTAGGATGTGTTTAATCATTTACATTGACGTGGATCTGGAAAGCGTTTTATTTCATTTATAAGATGGAAAAGAAGCAGATTGTTTTTATTAAAATGTAATTTAATGTAAATGGATGCTATTTTTATTAAACAATTACCATATCTCAGTAGGTATATTTTCTTTTAATGTGAAACTGCACCACTCAAGAAGAGTTCCTGGCCAAATGATTTTATCACTTGAATTACTATATATATTATAGTGCAAACACAGACATATAGAAATAGCACATATGTAATAATGATCCATAACACTAAATGGCATATAATGAAATATGGTCTCACCATCTCTACCCAGGTCCCTCCAACTGGTATGAACTGCCCTCGCTTGGCATATTCTTGAATTTGGGAGTATAAACCAGGATACCACGTTTTCACCCATTCCAACTGTTGTGCCTGTTCAATACAAGCATAGTTTAGTAAACAGTTCATGAATGATTGAAGTTTTAATACGGCCAATTTACTTATTAAGAATACAGAGTCAAAAAAGTGAAATTCAACCTGGAAGGTAGCTTTTTATTCCAAAATCACTACACCATCTTTACTACTTCAATTTTATTTGGTAGACGCTATTTCAAAATTCTAACAAACAAAAAAAAACCACAATGGTTTCAATTTTCTAGCCCATGAATTCACCAAACCGTGATGGGTAGGATCTCACCAGGGGTATTGCAAATTTAAGGACAAAAGCATCATTACTATGCTCTATCCCACACAATATGGACACAACATCAATCGTTTTGTTTTTTTAAATACCCTCACCCAACATTCATCAGGAACATCTGAGAGAGCCCCTTAAGCTAATCATGTATGGGTTTTTTTGCTGGCCTATGCCAGTTTGGAGGTCGCAATAAAATAAACAATCACCAGGTAGTAAATCCACCCCAGTGTACTCACTGTATTATTTCATGTGAATTCCTTCTAGAATTCTATTAAAACTTAAACATATATTGACAGATTTTTACATGAACGATCAGCAATCGCAGGAAGCACTGCCTAACAATGATCACTGTACCTGAGAGCAAGTAAATGTGAATTCTGGATATTTGGACATCAGCTGTATCACCGTTACCCAACTGCGAGCACATTTTCTAATTGTCTCTTCATATGGCCACAGCCAGGCTGGAAATAATTGGGGAAATAATAGAACTAAGAATCTTGTCTCATAAAAGGAAAAAGCAGATTCAAATTGTATTGTGATTTTAATTAGCTGCTGACATCGCATGCTCTCTGTCATTTTTTTTCCCTCAGTAAATATCACTGAATACATGACACATATGATGCAAATCCAAGATGGCTGCCTCCACACTGAAACACCACCAACATACACAGTACAGATTTTCCGAGTTAATTAAAAACTATAGCTTGGTTTATGAAACAAATAATTTTCCTATTACAATCAGCCATCAATACATACTTTCTACAATTTAACTACCTCTGCTTATCAAATAAAAGGAATAACGTGAGCTGCGAAAGGGCTTAATCAAAAAAAACAAACAAAAAACCTTGTAAAGAGCATTCTTGGAACCCCAACATTTTGTATAACACGGCCTTTAACCCCTTAAGGACCAAACGTCTGGAATAAAAGGGAATCTTGACATGTCACGTGTCCTTAAGGGGTTAATGATCAATGACTACCACCTATTTCCTTGCATATAGGGGTTTGTCAAACTGCATCAAAAAGCAGCTAAACATAAGCAGATTTGTGCATATCAAGTGTATATTGGCATCTAGCATGTAAGAAATGTTATGATGCTTTCACTCTAAAACACATGGTTATCCTGTCCTTTTTGCAGGTAGACAGACAGGGCTTATTTACGAATGAGTGAATTGCTGGGAATTCAAAAAGAACATAACATTTTGACTCAAAACAGTTAAACAAAAAACAGACCTGGCTTGGGAAAATGTTTCCAGATCAGCTATTTCAGCCTAGAATTTGAAATTCACTCTGAATTCCAGATAAATCGCACTTTAGTAAATAACCTGAAAAGAGCATAGACAGATTTAAAGGCACACGCTAGTCATCAGAACAACTACAGCTTATTGTTTTTCTTCTGGTGAATAGAATCATTCCCTTCAGGCTTTTTGCTGTAAATACTGTGTTTTCAGAGAAATGCTTCTCAGATGGCTGCTAGAGGTACTTCCTGGAGCAGTGCTGCACAATGTGACTACCGTTCAGTGTCGCCACCCTCTGCATGCAGACACTGAACTTTCCTTATAGAGATGCATTGATTCAATTCCTCTCTATGAGGAGATGCTGATTGGCCAGGGCTGTTTTTGACTTGTGCTGTTCTGCCCCTCATCTTCCTCCTTCACAGTCTCAGCCAATCCAATAGGGATGCACTGTGATTAGCTCAGACCACCACTTCTGATAATGTCAGCAGACAGGTCAGAGGCAGACAGGTGCAGGGGCAGCAGCTGCAGTCTTGAATGGAAGTAAGATTTTACTATATTTAGGGAGGCAAGGGGGGCCATCAGGGCTAGATGGTGGCTTTAACACTATAGGGTCAGGAATTCATGTTTGTGTTCCTGACCCTATAGTGTTCCATTAACTATATTTACTGCAACTAAAATACAAACACGTTTACTAATCATCCCTGGATAGAACAGAGCACTGCGTGGATTACATTGGAACATGGAGGAACAATCACAATATCCAAAAATGCATTGAAAAGATCTCATATGCCCCAAAACAAAGCTTGCACCTGTAATAGAGGAGTTCTTCAAAGCTAACGGATTAGTGAAGTACGTGGACCATTTAAAGACAGAGTCATGGATGTTAGATACCTGAATCAATGTGGCAGTGTCCCATGGCATGAACAACATGCTGGCTGTCTCCATTCTTCTGTTTGAAAAAGGTGGAAGCTAACTTGCGCACAGCAGAAAATGTGCTTGGGTCATTCACATTACACAGGTTGACCATTTGATTGGCCACATACAGGGCCTGAAAACTTCTTTGGTTATCTTCACCGAGCAACTGGAAAAGAAACTAAAGCATTTAGGAAAAGCACAGCCTAACTCAATCCATCATCTAGGGTCTTCTATAACTAACTCCTTGATTATTACCGCATCCCAAACAATTATCCCTTTCCCCCAAAATTATTAACAA
The DNA here is from genome assembly GCF_036172605.1 of Pelobates fuscus. NCBI lineage: Eukaryota > Metazoa > Chordata > Amphibia > Anura > Pelobatidae > Pelobates > Pelobates fuscus. The sequence goes on from NC_086319.1 coordinate 361,595,636, forward strand.
TTGCCAAAATAATAACGATTATTGTTGCATATTATTTTTCCTCCAACAGAGACACAAAGCCAGGTTATTTACTAAAGCTGAGAATTGAAAGTGCGTTTCAACTGTAAGGGCAAAACAACGGAACTGGAAAAAATCTTTAAGCCAGATATACATTGAGTTCAGCAACTTTGGGGTTAAATTTGAAATTCACTTTGAATTCTCACTTTAGTAACAAACCCTGATGTTTTTTTTATTTTAACAAAATTTGGAACAAAAACAAGGCAGAATTCACCTTGCTACAGTGAAGTTTGAACAGATTTTACAGGGGTGTGCTTTATCTCACTATGTTCTCTCAAATAACACGCCTTCACATCATAATGACCTGTAAGAGATACTCACTGGGACATTCCCTCCACCTGTAATATCATCACAGCAACTACAGACACATCACCCACTTTTATCCTTGAACTTGACACTGATATTTTTGGTTCGTGGAAGGTATATATTAAGCACCAAAACAAAATCATAATTAAGTGGTTTTGGTGTATAGATTAGGCCCCTGCAGTCTCACTGCTCAAATCTCTGTCATTCAGGAGTTAAATCACTTTATTTATGCAGCCCTAGACACACCTCCATTGCCTATGACTTTCAAAGACTACCTACACATTTCTTGGAAAGAGAAATGCAACATTTAAACTTCCTTTATTGCACAGTCTGTTTAATGTAGAATGTCTTCTTATCTCCTACGCTATATATAGCCTTGTAGAGCTTACATGAGCCTATTGTGTGATTAAAGTTCAATTAACAGAGCAAAATATTATAACTTCTAAAGTAAACACAATGTGCATTAAGATCTAATGGAAATTAAACCATTTCCCTTCCTTAAGTTTGATTTACATATAAATTACTGTTTAAAAGATATACTGCCATCTCAAACCTTAACCCCCAGTTACTCGCTTAAATTAATAACACATACCAGTCTCTTGCTCTCTCCTGAAGGGCAGCACTCTACTCTCTCCTCCAGCTCTGCTTCACTCCCACCTATTTTGATTGCTATTCCCTGTCCTATTGTGTTATACACCCCACCTCCTGTAAGACTGTAAGCTCGTTTGAGCAGGGTCCTCTTCAACCTATTGTTCCTGTAAGTTTTCTTGTAAATGTCCTATTTATAGTTAAATCCCCCCTCTTATAATATTGTAAAGCGCTACGGAATCTGTTGGCACTATATAAATGGCAATAATAATAACAAATAATAACAGCATCAAATGAAATAAATAACAAAAATTTATGTTAAGCAGTAACTTTTTAAATCAGATGGCATGCTCACAATACCTTAGCCATGTCATATAGGATTTCAAAATCCAGCAGTAACTCTTGCACATCTCGATGAAAAATCGCAAGCTCTGCCTTTTGCAGCATAAACATTTTATGAGCATCGACTGGTGCAATCATACTCCCCTGGCCAGCACCAAACAGGCCATTGCAAGCCACCTCTATGTACAGTGTCATGCTGCCAAGAAACAGAAAGACTATAAAAAAAATATACAATATGGTATAATATACTATAGTACAGTTAAAATGATACTAGTGCCAATATGACACAGTTTTCTGGTTCTGACCCAATAAGGACAAACAGTTATAAAGATTCAGACCATTATTAGTACTTTAAAGGACCACTCTAGTGCCAGGAAAACATACTCGTTTTCCTGGCACTAGAGTACCCTGAGGGTGCCCCCACCCTCAGGGACCCCCTCCCGCCGGGCTCTGGAGAGAGGAAGGGGTTAAACTTACCTCTTTTTCCAGCGCCGGGCGGGGAGCTTTCCTCCTCCTCTCCATCTTGATCGGTACGTCATCGGCTGAATGCGCATGCGCGGCAGGAGCCGCGCTCGCATTCAGCCGGTCGCATAGGAAAGCATTTACAATGCTTTCCTATGGACGCTTGCGTGCTCTCACTGTGATTTTCACAGTGAGAAGCACGCAAGCGCCTCTAGCGGCTGTCAATGAGACAGCCACTAGAGGATTTGGAGGCTGGATTAACCCTCATTATAAACATAGCAGTTTCTCTGAAACTGCTATGTTTATAAAAAAAAGGGTTAATCCTAGAGGTACCTGGCACCCAGACCACTTCATTAAGCTGAAGTGGTCTGGGTGCCTAGAGTGGTCCTTTAAGGTTAGAAGTTCAGCTGCATATTGTGCAAATGAGGAAAACTCACAAAAGGAATCTAAAATGTTGTACCGGTCTAGGATAGGAAAATGATGAGCTACTATTCATACAATTTAGAACTTTCTGAAAGGTGTGCCTCCCCCCCCCCCCCCCCTTGATCTTCCCAGGCCTCCACATACTATATGTTCACATTTTCTTTTTTTTTTTTAATATGTCTCCTTTAAAGATTCTCATAGGAGCACAATGCGCCAGATCTATAATATTTATTATTTTTATTATGTTTACCATATTGCCCCTTGCTTTATCACACTGTAGATAATCTAGATAGAATTATTTGCAGATAACAGGGCATAATATTCCGTGTAAAAGAAACACTGACCTCCGGTGGTCAAATAGGAAAAAAGAGACAACAAAACAGATTGTTGAAAATAAATAACTGTGATAATATCATTATTATTACTACATTACTAATAAAATATAAATAGTTTTGCAAGATTAACAATTAGTTAGAATCATAAATTATAGAATTGGACAAAAACAAACAATGTCATAGAATGTGACGGCAGATAAGTATAATTTGGCCCATCTAGTGTGCCCAATTTTCTAAATACGCCCATTAGTCATTGTCCTTATCGTATAGCTACGATAGATAGCCTTATGTTTTATAAACTGTTCATTGTAAATGTTTAAAGGGTAAGTCTGTGAAATAGATCATCTCATAGATGATTCCATTTTTGTATGGAATGATCTATTAGATGCATTAAGATGATTCCATACAAAAAATATTCCCCCAAAAAAATCAATTGGGAAAAAAAAGTAAACTTTCACCTTAGTGCACTGCCAGACGTCTCCCACACATTATTAAGATGCTCCAATCAGGTGCATCAAATTCTGGTTTATAGGGATTGATTTTATCCCATAATCCTATGTTCAGTAGAAGGTTATAGGATAAGTAGTTATTGGAAAAAATAGCAAATCCAAACATCACATAACAGGAACTCAATAAAATGATAGCAACAGGTCTGCTATCACTTATACACAGACAAGGTCACTGAACTGGGCTGCATTTTATTACCAGGAAACCAGCCCATGGCTCAAAACAGCCTTCCATATTGTCCATGTGGTGTGGATTTGCATCCCAGAACTAAGTGTTACCTGCCTGACTGATAGCCCTGGTCTGTCTTATAGACGCAAATCACGGCCTCTACAAGTCACTCTCAAATGTAATGCACTAATTGCACTAATCCTTTAAATTGAAATTATTGTCAAAAAGTTATTGTATTTAACACATTATACAGTCAATGCATTTAGTGACAAAAAGGAAAGGGGGCAATGACATGAGAGGACAAACAAAAACCCTGATTTCACACATTGACACAAGCATCCGTGCATACACACACACATACACTCTTGCATTTACACACACACACACTGGCCCAAAGTACAAATCTATCTCTGCATTCACACACACCTCCATGCTGCTACATACACACCTTCATTCTTGCGCAAACTGACCCTCCTTGGTGGTTACACACATTGGTGAGTGACTTTCCGTTCTGGCTAGCAAGTCAAGAAATTTGAGCTCCAATGTAACACAGTAATATATGAAACAACATATTGAAAGTACAATTTTCCCCTTTAAGCATTTGTAAATAGTTATAAATTAATTGCGAACACTTCTTATAATCCTTTACCATGGAGGGTTAATAAGATTTACTAGTAAGGCAAAGTTTGCAAAGTGAAAAAGTCACCAGGGAAATCAATGGAATGTTCATCTTGATTTCGTGACCTTTAGAACTTTGTGCTATAATTGCTCTTTATAAGTAACTTTCACAGAGTTTATCAGAGTCAAATAATGTCACTTGTTCTAATAATCTTAAAACAAATGGACCTTTATACAGTATTTCAAGCAGAAAAAAAAAAGCATAATCACCACAGACAAAACATATAGAGCAACGGTAGGGCAAAGTTCTGAAGCAATCGCCAGTAAAATTAAAGGTACACTATAGTCACCAGAACCACTACAGCTTAATGTTCTGGTGTCCATAGCCCATCCTTGTAGTGTTAGCACTGTAAATGTGTTTACATATCTGTTTAGTAAATTCCTATCACACACTGCACAGTGTGCAGCACTGGTGTTCAATGTCTCCACACTCTATGAATAGATGCTGATTGGCACACGTGGCGTTTTGCCGTGCGTGCACAATATCCTCCAAATGCTTTCCAATGGGAAAGCCATAAATGGGTCAGCCGTGTCAGGACCAGAGCAAGGTGGTAGAAAAGGTAAATAAAACCAACCTTAATGTCAGTGGAGAGATTAGCCAGGATGATTTATGCAAGCACTATTCTTTTAAGGTAATGTTAACCCTACTAGTTTCTATGGGATGGCTTCACAATTCACATCTTTCTAAATATCCTCCAATGACCCACAAATCATCTAGTAACATAGTTATACAACTAAAATGAGATATGTATCCATCCAGTTCAGTCTCTCACATCCGTCTTTGCTGTTGATCCAAAAGAAGGCCAAAAAAAAAAAAAAAAAAAACAGTGTTTGAAGCGCTTTCCAATTTTGCAACTATCTAGGAAAAATTATTTCTTGGCCACAGGATGGCAGTCAGAGCTTTCCTTAAATCAAGAAGCTATTACTAGGGATGCACCGAAATTTCGGCTGCCGAAATTTCCGTCCGAAAATGGGCCTATCCAAGTACTCCATTTCAACCTTGTCCCGTCTCTGGCCCTTCAGGCATGCTCCTTGCAGGCTCCAAGTACAAGTTGCCCCCACCCCAGGGCCTGCCGCAGCCTCTGCTTCCTCCTCGCCCTCCCGCGAACCGGACCGACTGCACACCGCCCGGCCATGTCGCTCATCACAGCCAGCCGCCTGTGCGTCTGCTTCATCGGAGCCAAGGTAAGCCATGACGGGACATAGTGACCATGGCACTCCGGGTGGGGGCCAATTCGTCCACCTTTATAAATTCCTAAAAATGTCAGTATGTATGCTACTATTTTGGTTTCAAATGTGTACATAAACTGTAGCACTAGTCTGAAGTATGGCTAGTGAATACTTTTTTTTTTTTTTTTGCATGTATTGTAATGTTTCACTTGGCAACACAGCTGATTCTGAAAATGGACTGTCATAAACTGTTAATTCTCACTGCTGTGTAGATGAATTCACCCTTAACTGAATGTAGATTATTTATTTTTTTCTCTAAATAGTCAGCCCTTGTCTAAAAATCACTTGATAGTTGATTTAATCCCCAGTATTTTGACTGACGGATATGACATGCCAACACTGTCCCAGCTATTAAAAAGCGCACCTGACAAGTAGAATTACATAAATGTAATGAATGCATCACCAACACTGTATAGATGTATTTAAATAAAAAAATAAAAAGGTTGCAGTTTATGTGCTATTGACATACAACTCTTACAGTAGTATATATAGCCAGTAAGTATGCTCTTAGCCAGCTTTAGCTTTACAGTCAGACAGTATCATTTCAACTCTTGTACTACAAACTTTGCCTGCAGAATATATTCATAAATATAATTGCTTCATTAAAGTTGACCTTCATCTTCATCCAACTATAAATTTGATGGGGCAAATTTGTAGCAAATGATGGATGTAGCCATCATGATCTTGAATTTTTGCCAATTTTGCCACAAGTAACAAAAGTCACCCCGGGACACCTACATGACCTGGTATTGTGGTGGAATCTCGGTAAAAATAAATTTAGTAGGCCGAGATTACCACGTGGCATGTGTACGTGCATATGCTGACGTATCGATCAGTTGGTTGCACGAGGCAAGATACGATCAGTAGTGTACGGAGCATGTGCAAGAATACAGGATGTAGTATTCCCCTCCTCCATTGTGCTGGACAAGCCATGCGGTCAAGCAGGAAGTTAATTCTTATTTGTATTGATTGGTCAAGAGAATGTGCGGGTGGAGCTTAATATAGGAGGAGTTATGTGCCTATATGAGGAGCCTGCACTATTGTCCGGGGCTCAGAACTTGTGGTATTTTGGTGACATTAGTCCCTCTGAGTCCCGATCGGTGATCCAATAAAGAATCTCTTCCTTCCTGAAGAAACCTGTGTCCATCTCTCTGTGCTTCGCTTCCGTCAGTTTCTCCGGTATCATTTGGTGCATTGGCCGGGAAGCTCATCGTTTAACGGTAGCTGAGAGGCAGAGGCGTGAGACGGTCTATCTTTGCCCACGTTCTCTACGGCTGCACCCCTGAACTTCTGCGTGGACCTCCCTTCGTCTCGGCACCACTGGTCTGTTGTCCAGGAGATCATCGGCCTCTACGTGAGAAGTGCTGGGGTGTCCCCGTCGATGAGTGTGAACTCAGGTTCAGGAACGAGGAGGTAAGACAACTGCTGTTTTAGACGGCAGACCCACTAGGGGTATACCGATTGTGCGGTAGGCCCATCAGGGGTTTGAATTGTGTATGGAATCTGCCCCCTCTGTCGGAGGGAAGGAGCGAAGGCGCACCGCTCGATCGAACGCTCTTTAGTCAGACCGTTTGATTTTGTTAGTCAGGCGGGGCTCTGGTGTAAATAGCCCTAGCCGGACACCGGTGTCTTATCTAGACTAGCGTTCTAGGGTGTATATTTTGTTCGCTAGGTCGGAGGGACCGGGAGACTAAGCGGCGTCTGTGTAAATTCGGTTCGCTAGCTCTCAACCTATCTTGGCTAAGTGGGAAGGCGTGTAAATTTGGAACCCACTAGATTTTTGATAGTAATCGACTAAGAGGCGTCTGTGTAAATTCGGTCCTCTAGCTCGCTATATGTGGTGCTTGGGCAATGTGGCTAACCAAAACGTATGTAGATTGTTTTTGGTAGTCCATTCAAGGTACTGGCCAATAGTTTAGTTGGGAATTGTAAATGTGATAAAGATTGTTTAGTAAAGTGTATATCTTGTTAGATAGCGCAAGCTCAGCCGTCTAGCGAGAGTGTTAATAGTGTGTTGCTGTATCATAGTGCACGGTACCATAACCCTGTATATTTACTGACACTGTATATAAGTACTAATCATTGTCGTCTATTGCATGTTTAACACCATAACCACTAATAATTGTATTGTGACCTTAAATTGTGCTTTGACCTATGCTAACCGTACTGTAACCGCTATTTGTAAAATACGATGTTACTGGGGTGTGTTATAGACGGGTAATTCGTATATAGAGAATTATAGCGTGGGTGACTGTATAGTTTCGCCAAAGGGCATAATATTGATTATCTAGTGACTGGTGTAACAGCTGTGTGTGTACGGGAATTCTGAGTGTTCTGAGTGTTTATTGTGTTATTGTATACGTTTCACTTGGTAACCGTACCACGTGGTGCTGTTGCCAGAGGAAACGGGTGTGACTGTTGAATAGTACGCGTGCATAGTATTCGTTGTCAACGACGTTCCATTGATAAGTATGGGCGCGTCGCAGTCAACGATTCCGGATCCCTTAGGTTGTATGGTGAAGAATTTTAAAAAGGGATTCAAAACTTGTGATTTTGGGGTTAAAATGTCTCCTGTACGTTTGGTCACTTTGTGTACTAGGGAATGGCCTACTTTGGTTGCGGCATGGCCGCCACGTGGCAGTTTGGATCCAACTCTGGTACAGCGCTTACACGTGGCTGTGTCAGGTAGGCCTGAACTTTACGGGCAGTTTCCTTATATTGATTGTTGGAGACAGGCCGTAAATGACTCGCCAAAATGGATTCAGACATGCCACGAGGAGCAATGTCGCCTCATGGTGGCTAGGACTTGTTTGTCCACTAGGACTGGTGTTAGGCCCATTTTGGACACGCCCCCTGAGTCCGAGATCCCTTTGCCGCCCCCTTACTTTCCGTTAAGAGGAAGTGACGCAAATGCAGGAAGTCCTCCAACCCTTCCCTCATTGCCCTCATCCACTTCCGCTTCCTCCTCCAGTACAGAATCCACCCCCTCTCGTACTAAATCTCCCCTTCCGGAACCAGAGCCAACCCCTATTAGATCCGAATATCCTGATTTGGCGCCACTTCAGACTTCCGGTCAAGCTTCTTCTAGCTCGGCTCGAAGTGTTTTATTTACTACCTTTTCCCAAAACCAAGCTCCCACATCCTCATGTTCTAATACCCCCCGACCGGAACCTCTAACTGACGCCCCTCTACGTAGCCCCATACTAACCCGACAACTGACTGGTACCCAACAATTAAAACATTATCAGATGCCTCTTCGTCTGAATCCCGGGTCAGCCTATATCGATGCCGCAGGTCAAATGGCACATGCTGACCCAGTCTTCGTATATGTCCCGTTCACGACAACCGATCTCTTGAATTGGAAGACCCACAATTCCTCGTATACTGAGAAACCACAAGCTATGACTGATCTGTTCACCTCAATAGTACAGACACATAACCCGACATGGGCTGATTGCCAGCAGTTATTAATGACTTTGTTTAACAATGAGGAAAGGACAAGAATTAATCAAGCGGCCATTAAAGCGCTAGAGGATAAAGCCCGTACTTTGAATCAAGCCAATCCATCAGCATGGGCCGCAACACATTATCCCAACACCGATCCCGATTGGAATGTAAATGGTGCTGATATGGTTCAACTCAGAGCCTATAGAGACGCTATAATTGCTGGCATGAAAGCTGGAGGAAAGAAAGCCATTAATATGTCGAAGACAGTTGAGGTGATTCAGAAAAGTGATGAAGCGCCCAGTGTCTTTTATGACCGATTATTGGAGGCATACCGCTTGTATACCCCCTTTAATCCGGAAGACGCAGATAATTCCCGAATGGTGAACTCCGCCTTTGTCAGCCAAGCTTACGGAGATATTAAGCGCAAGCTACAGAAGTTAGAAGGGTTTGCAGGTATGTCCATTACCCAACTAATGGAGGTAGCGAATAAGGTGTATATGAACAGGGAAACAGAAAGTAAGAAAGAGGAAGAGCGCAAGATGCGTAGAAAGGCAGACATGCTAGCGGTAGCGATCGCAGGCGTAGATAGACGGGGCCCAGATAGAGGCGATAGTAAGTGGAATGAGGAACCTCTAAGTAGAAATCAGTGCGCATACTGTAGGGAAGAAGGGCATTGGAGAAATGAGTGTCCTCGAAGAGAACAGTGTGAGAGAGACAGACCTAGGATAGGTTATGGAAACTTTAGAGGCAGAGCGAGAGGTAGAGGAGGCCCCGGAGGGAGTAATGGTAATAGAGGGAGCAATGGGAACAGAGGATGTGTTAGGGAAGATAGGTATTTCCCAGCAGCGCAAAGGTCCCGCGATAGAGAAGGCAGGGACTTTGTAGGATTGGCTGACACGGTCATGGAGGACTATTGATACCGACCGGGCTCCATCCCCCTTGGTCGAGCGGAGCCTATGGTCGATGTATCAATAGGGGGAAAAAGGAGTGCGTTCATGATCGACACTGGTGCTGAACATTCAGTGGTGACTAATCTAGTTGCTCCTCCATCTGGAAGGACTATTACTGTAATAGGAGCAACTGGAAGAAGTGCTGAAAAACCGGTTCTTAAAAGTCGACTCTGTACATTGGGAGGCCACGTAGTAAAACATCAATTCCTTTATATGCCTGAATGTCCAGTCCAATTGCTGGGACGTGATATGCTATCTAAATTACAAGCGCAGATTACGTTCCTACCAAATGGAACAACATCCTTAAAGTTTAATGGACCTTCAGGTATTATGACATTATCCGTACCAAAGGAAGAAGAGTGGCGACTTTATACAGCGTTGACTAGCCAAAACCCTAGGAGTGATGAGTCCTTATTCAACATACCAGGAGTTTGGGCAGAGAACAACCCACCAGGACTGGCCCGCAATATTCCACCTATTAAAATTGAACTAAAACTTGGGGTTTATCCAGTGAGCCTAAGACAATACCACATCCCGCAGAAGGCTAAGAAGAACATCCAATCTTATCTGGATAAGTTCATACGGTATGGTATCCTAAAATTCTGTACTTCCCCCTGGAACACCCCATTGCTGCCTGTTCAAAAGCCCGGTACAGATGAGTATCGACCTGTGCAGGACTTGAGAGCAGTCAATGATGCGGTTGTTAGTATACATCCAGTTGTACCCAATCCATATAACCTGCTTGCTTTAATTCCGGGCGGGGCTACTTACTTTACAGTCTTAGACCTCAAAGATGCCTTCTTTTGCCTCCGAATTGCCGCAGAAAGTCAATGTATTTTCGCTTTCCAATGGGAGAACGCCAAATGACCTGGACAAGACTGCCCCAAGGGTTTAAAAATTCACCTACCCTATTTGGTTCAGCTCTAAGTCAAGATCTACTGGATTTCGAGTCCATCCCAGGAGAGTGTGTATTGTTACAGTATGTAGATGACTTGTTGATAGCAGCAGTTACAAAAGAAATATGTCAGCAAGCAACGCACGATCTACTACACATTCTCTGGAAGGCAGGATACAAGGTGTCTAGAAAGAAGGCTCAGTTGTGTTTGCCAACTGTCAAATATCTGGGATTCCATATCTCTGAAGGTCAAAGAATTATGGGGCCAGAGAGAAAAGAAGCTGTGTGCCAAATACCGATACCCAAGAATAGAAGACAAGTGCGAGAATTCTTGGGGGCAGCAGGCTTCTGTAGGATATGGATTCCCAGCTACACGATACTGGCAAAACCTCTGTACGCAGCTATCAAAGGTACAGAGCACGACCCCTTCTTATGGACTCAAGAACAGCAAACGGCATTTGAAGATGTGAAGAAGGCTTTGATGAGTGCCCCAGCATTAGGTCTACCTGATCACACACGACCATTCTACCTGTATGTACATGAGCAAAGAAGAATGGCTGTGGGAGTATTGACACAGTACTTGGGATCATGGCAAAGACCTGTTGCCTATATGTCTAAGCAACTAGATGCAGTGGCCAGCGGACTTCCACCTTGTCTAAGAGCCGTAGCTGCAGCCGCCCTGCTAGTAGCTGAAGCCGATAAACTCACTCTGGGTCAAGAACTTTATGTACGAGTCCCACATGCAGTACAGACGTTGTTGGATTACAAAGGAAATCATTGGTTTAGTAACAGCCGTATGACCAAGTATCAAGCAATGTTGTGTGAAAACCCAAGAGTGCATTTAGAGACTGTAAACACCTTAAATCCAGCTACCCTTTTGCCACAACCTACTGAAAGTCAACATGATTGTTTGGAAGTAATGGATGAAGTATTTTCAAGTAGACCAGATCTTCGTGATTTTCCCATCCAGAACCCCGATGTTCAATATTACACCGACGGCAGTAGTTATGTGAAAGAAGTGATCCGCTATGCAGGATATGCAGTAACAACAATAGACAAGGTGATAGAAGCTCGGCCACTGGCGAAAGGAACATCAGCACAAAAGGCAGAATTGATAGCACTGACACGAGCGTTACAATTGGCTGAAGGTTTAAGAGTGAACATCTACACGGACTCCAAGTATGCGTTTTTAACCACTCATGCCCACGGAGCTTTGTATAAAGAAAGAGGACTACTGAATTCAGAAGGCAAAGAAATTAAATACGCAGCTGAAATCCTACAACTATTGGAAGCAGTGTGGGAGCCGAAAGAAGTCGGTATCATACATTGTCGAGCGCATCTGAGAGGAGATGGTGATGTAACCAAAGGAAATCGGATGGCAGATAGTGCAGCTAAGCGTGCCGCTGAATCAGGAAGACAGGAATATGTGGGGCATATAGCTGCCCTTATACCAACTCCACTGTCTCAATGGACTCCAGTTTATACAGCTCAAGAAGAGGAGTGGTTAAAGACTGAACCTGGAAAGTATTTGGAGAACAAATGGTATCAGCTAGAAGATGGAAGAATAGTCATTCCAGCATCACTAGCGGTAGAAATTGTCCAAAATTATCACAACGGGACACATTCTGGGAGAGACAGCACAGAAGAATCTCTCAGAAAACATTTCTACATACCAAGATTGTCCAACTTGACTCAGGCCATTGTACGAAGATGTGTAACGTGTGCTAAAAATAATGCAAGACAAGGACCAGTAAAGCCACCAGGAGTCCAGTTTATGGGGGGACTCCCCATGTCCGATTTACAAATTGACTTTACAGTGATGCCTAAATCGGGTGGACATCGTTACCTGCTGGTAATTGTGTGCACCTATTCAGGCTGGGTAGAAGCATGTCCTACTCGTACAGAGAAAGCAGGAGAAGTTGTGAGATTCCTGCTACGAGAAATAATACCCCGATATGGACTACCCTGCTCTATAGGATCGGACAACGGTCCAGCTTTTGTTCATCAGTGCCTACAACAATTGACTCATATGCTTGGTATAAAGTGGAGGCTTCATACGGCATATAGACCCCAGAGTTCTGGTAAGGTAGAGAGAATGAATAGAACTATTAAGAATCAGTTGGCTAAAATGTGTCAGGAAACCCAACTTAAGTGGAACGTTCTCTTACCCATAGCTCTATTGCGAATCCGCAGTACCCCTACCAGAAGGATGGGCCTCTCTCTTTTTGAAATCATGTATGGGCGACCACCTCCCGTACTTGGTAACTTAAGGGGGGACTTGAGTCAGTTGGGAGAAGGAATTACCCGGCAGCAGGTTGTAGAGTTGGGTAAGACTATGGAGGAGGTACAGAAATGGGTACAAGATAGATTACCTGTGAATATTTATCCCCCAGTTCATAGTTACCATCCAGGAGACCAAGTGTGGATTAAAGAGTGGAATAATGTACCGTTAGGGCCCAAGTGGAGAGGTCCTTATGTTGTTCTTTTGTCTACCCCTACAGCGATAAAAGTAGCCGAAGTGACTCCGTGGATACATCACTCCAGGGTTAAACCAGCAGCAGTCGATTCTTGGCAAGTTACAGCAGATCCAGAGAATCCCTGCAAGATCCGGTTAAAACGTACGACTCAGTCGGAGTAACGAGGAACTTGTGTGGATTACAAAATTTTATTGTTTCAGAGATTTGGTGCGTGAGTGAGAGGGCCATAATAAAGCCTGTCCGCCCACCGACGTATAGTATATAAGCCAGGGAAAGTCTCGAAGGGACTCCTGTGAAGACGAGCAGAACTCCATTCCCTGCAGCCCTTACATCCTGGAAGCTGAGGTGCCTTCGCACGGACGAAGACTGAGGATGACGGCGAAAGATGTGTTCTTGATAATGTTTATTTATGTGTATTTTTATATTCAGGAAGGTAGAGGTACCGACACTCCTAGCTGTGAGGTATGCATTAAGACTACAAGAACAGGTAACCATATATCCCAAACCCTAATTTGGCATTCACAATACGAGTGTAAAGGAGATGTATCAAGATGTAGATACCTTAATATAGAATATAGTGTGTGCCATTTAGGAGTAGGAGAACCTAAGTGCTTCAGTCCGGAGTATCAACCTCGTACAATTTGGTTGACTCTCAGGAATGGAGATCCTCAGGGGACCCTAATTAATAAGACGGTGTTAGAATCCGTACATTCTTCGGGTGTACTGCTATTTGATGCGTGTAAAGCGATATCAAGTGGTAGAAAGCCGTGGAATGTATGTGGGGATCTTAGATGGGAGAGGACGTATGGGTCTAATGATAAATATATTTGTCCCAGTAGTAAAAATAAATATGTGAGCCCTAGATGCCCAAATAGAGATTATAACTTTTGCCCATATTGGTCTTGTGTGGGGTGGGCAACTTGGGGACAGACAGTAGATAAAGACATGATAGTGACTAAGTTGCCTACCAGCCCATATTGTAAGTCTATGGAATGCAATCCAGTCCATATACTTATAAATAACCCCGATAAGTTCTTAGACAAGTATGGCAATTTATTTGGGTTTCAAATATATGGGACGGGTTTAGATCCTGGGACAGTATTGTTTATAGGGATAGAGACTGATACGGTACCCTCCCAAACTCATCAAGTATACCATTCCTTTTATGAAGAGATGAGTATAGATAATAAGATCCCCCATAATGCTAAAAACCTGTTCATTGATTTAGCTGAAAGTATTGCAGGTAGTCTTAATGTTACCAACTGCTATGTGTGTGGAGGTACTAACATGGGAGACCAATGGCCTTGGGAAGCAAAGGAGGTAATGTCCGGTTCTGAGGCAGTTGATCAATTAATATCTACACAAGCCGATTATCAGATGAGTGTTAGAGGTAAATCTGAGTGGAGATTAAAGACCTCCATCATAGGTTATGTTTGCATAGCAAGGAAAGGAATAATGTATAATACTTCTGTAGGAGAATTAACTTGTCTAGGGCAAAAAGCTTATGATGATGATACAAAGAATACAACTTGGTGGTCGGCTTCAAATGTCTCAGAACCATCTAACCCGTTTGCTAGATACGCCAATTTAAAGGATGTGTGGTTTGACCTATCCATCACATCTACCTGGAGAGCCCCAGCAAATTTGTACTGGATCTGTGGTAAGAAAGCCTATTCGGAGTTGCCACAGGACTGGGAAGGGGCATGTGTGTTGGGTATGCTCAAACCATCCTTCTTCTTGTTACCTATTGAAACAGGTGAGACTTTAGGTGTTAAAGTGTATGATGTGAATCATAGGAAGAAAAGGGGACCCATAGAGATAGGCGCCTGGGAAGATAATGAATGGCCTCCCCAGCGTATTATAGATTATTATGGGCCAGCCACGTGGGCAGAAGATGGTACCTTTGGTTATAGAACCCCTATTTATATGCTCAACCGTATTATAAGATTACAGGCGGTGGTTGAGATTATTACTAACGAGACATCACAAGCGCTCAATCTTCTAGCGAAGCATAATACCAGGATGAGGACAGCAGTCTACCAAAATAGATTAGCCTTGGATTACCTTTTGGCAGTAGAGGGAGGTGTATGTGGGAAGTTTAACCTGAGCAATTGCTGTCTTCAAATAGATGACGGAGGGCAAGCAATAGCTGAGCTTACTAGCCATATGGTTAAACTAGCGCATGTGCCTACTCAGGTATGGAAAGGGTATAATCCAAGCAGTTGGTTTGGTAGCTGGTATGAGTGGTTTGGAGGGCTTAAGGCAGTGGTAGGTGGAGTCCTACTGATTTTAATGTTGTGTCTACTCCTGCCGTGTCTTATACCCTTAGTAGTTAGGTCTGTGCAAAGCCTGATAGAAAATATAGCAGAGAGGAAGGCTGCTGCACAGATAATGGCAATTTATAAATATGAGGCTCTAGATCAGGGAGAACCAATGCAGGAAGATGAGTGTTGAAGATTCACATCATAAGTTAAGTCTGGTCTGGTTCAAGGTAACTTGTGGTGTATGCAAACTAAGGTTAAGTGATGCCTCAAGTAATTGTGAAATATCAAGAGGCATCAAAGGGGGGAATGTGGTGGAATCTCGGTAAAAATAAATTTAGTAGGCCGAGATTACCACGTGGCATGTGTACGTGCATATGCACGGACGAAGACTGAGGATGACGGCGAAAGATGTGTTCTTGATAATGACTGAGGATGACGGCGAAAGATGTGTTCTTGATAATGTTTATTTATGTGTATTTTTATATTCAGGAAGGTAGAGGTACCGACACTCCTAGCTGTGAGGTATGCATTAAGACTACAAGAACAGGTAACCATATATCCCAAACCCTAATTTGGCATTCACAATACGAGTGTAAAGGAGATGTATCAAGATGTAGATACCTTAATATAGAATATAGTGTGTGCCATTTAGGAGTAGGAGAACCTAAGTGCTTCAGTCCGGAGTATCAACCTCGTACAATTTGGTTGACTCTCAGGAATGGAGATCCTCAGGGGACCCTAATTAATAAGACGGTGTTAGAATCCGTACATTCTTCGGGTGTACTGCTATTTGATGCGTGTAAAGCGATATCAAGTGGTAGAAAGCCGTGGAATGTATGTGGGGATCTTAGATGGGAGAGGACGTATGGGTCTAATGATAAATATATTTGTCCCAGTAGTAAAAATAAATATGTGAGCCCTAGATGCCCAAATAGAGATTATAACTTTTGCCCATATTGGTCTTGTGTGGGGTGGGCAACTTGGGGACAGACAGTAGATAAAGACATGATAGTGACTAAGTTGCCTACCAGCCCATATTGTAAGTCTATGGAATGCAATCCAGTCCATATACTTATAAATAACCCCGATAAGTTCTTAGACAAGTATGGCAATTTATTTGGGTTTCAAATATATGGGACGGGTTTAGATCCTGGGACAGTATTGTTTATAGGGATAGAGACTGATACGGTACCCTCCCAAACTCATCAAGTATACCATTCCTTTTATGAAGAGATGAGTATAGATAATAAGATCCCCCATAATGCTAAAAACCTGTTCATTGATTTAGCTGAAAGTATTGCAGGTAGTCTTAATGTTACCAACTGCTATGTGTGTGGAGGTACTAACATGGGAGACCAATGGCCTTGGGAAGCAAAGGAGGTAATGTCCGGTTCTGAGGCAGTTGATCAATTAATATCTACACAAGCCGATTATCAGATGAGTGTTAGAGGTAAATCTGAGTGGAGATTAAAGACCTCCATCATAGGTTATGTTTGCATAGCAAGGAAAGGAATAATGTATAATACTTCTGTAGGAGAATTAACTTGTCTAGGGCAAAAAGCTTATGATGATGATACAAAGAATACAACTTGGTGGTCGGCTTCAAATGTCTCAGAACCATCTAACCCGTTTGCTAGATACGCCAATTTAAAGGATGTGTGGTTTGACCTATCCATCACATCTACCTGGAGAGCCCCAGCAAATTTGTACTGGATCTGTGGTAAGAAAGCCTATTCGGAGTTGCCACAGGACTGGGAAGGGGCATGTGTGTTGGGTATGCTCAAACCATCCTTCTTCTTGTTACCTATTGAAACAGGTGAGACTTTAGGTGTTAAAGTGTATGATGTGAATCATAGGAAGAAAAGGGGACCCATAGAGATAGGCGCCTGGGAAGATAATGAATGGCCTCCCCAGCGTATTATAGATTATTATGGGCCAGCCACGTGGGCAGAAGATGGTACCTTTGGTTATAGAACCCCTATTTATATGCTCAACCGTATTATAAGATTACAGGCGGTGGTTGAGATTATTACTAACGAGACATCACAAGCGCTCAATCTTCTAGCGAAGCATAATACCAGGATGAGGACAGCAGTCTACCAAAATAGATTAGCCTTGGATTACCTTTTGGCAGTAGAGGGAGGTGTATGTGGGAAGTTTAACCTGAGCAATTGCTGTCTTCAAATAGATGACGGAGGGCAAGCAATAGCTGAGCTTACTAGCCATATGGTTAAACTAGCGCATGTGCCTACTCAGGTATGGAAAGGGTATAATCCAAGCAGTTGGTTTGGTAGCTGGTATGAGTGGTTTGGAGGGCTTAAGGCAGTGGTAGGTGGAGTCCTACTGATTTTAATGTTGTGTCTACTCCTGCCGTGTCTTATACCCTTAGTAGTTAGGTCTGTGCAAAGCCTGATAGAAAATATAGCAGAGAGGAAGGCTGCTGCACAGATAATGGCAATTTATAAATATGAGGCTCTAGATCAGGGAGAACCAATGCAGGAAGATGAGTGTTGAAGATTCACATCATAAGTTAAGTCTGGTCTGGTTCAAGGTAACTTGTGGTGTATGCAAACTAAGGTTAAGTGATGCCTCAAGTAATTGTGAAATATCAAGAGGCATCAAAGGGGGGAATGTGGTGGAATCTCGGTAAAAATAAATTTAGTAGGCCGAGATTACCACGTGGCATGTGTACGTGCATATGCTGACGTATCGATCAGTTGGTTGCACGAGGCAAGATACGATCAGTAGTGTACGGAGCATGTGCAAGAATACAGGATGTAGTATTCCCCTCCTCCATTGTGCTGGACAAGCCATGCGGTCAAGCAGGAAGTTAATTCTTATTTGTATTGATTGGTCAAGAGAATGTGCGTGTGGAGCTTAATATGGGAGGAGTTATGTGCCTATATAAGGAGCCTGCACTATTGTCCGGGGCTCAGAACTTGTGGTATTTTGGTGACATTAGTCCCTCTGAGTCCCGATCGGTGATCCAATAAAGAATCTCTTCCTTCCTGAAGAAACCTGTGTCCATCTCTCTGTGCTTCGCTTCCGTCAGTTTCTCCGGTATCAGTATAGTACATGACAAAATGTAGTAAGATTCATAAAAAGAGAGGCGGTGTAAGTATGGTGAAGATATTGGTGTTGTGATAGTACAGAGGAACGTAATGTAAACACTACGGAGATGTTACTGGGAAATGGTTATGACAGAAGAAGCTACAGCATTAAAAAAATTCTACTGAATACAATCTCTCACCTGTGTGGATCCTGGTCTTTCAATGCGTTGGTCAACACGTAACTTGTTTTCTGCCCTTCTTTTGTCAATCCCTGTTCACGAAAAGTTAATTTATAACAATTTTCTGATATGTAGAAATTCATTCATATGCAACATCAATGAAATGCTAGTTGCAAATGTGCAAAACATTAATCATCTGATCAATATGATAAATTAATCTTCAAATAAACACCACCCCTCAATTAAAGGAACAGAGTAGGCACCATAACCACTTAAACTGATCATTTTGTTATTACTTATGTACTGTATATTATTAACCACACCCAGGGCACAAAGCATTTATCATACATATAAGGGGTAAGACCACACCTGGATTGGCTGTCCATCCTTCCATACCATTCCCTCACCATCGCTCTCCCATACCAAGTGAACTTCCTTCCCCAACCAATTTTTAGGGATGCTCAACTGCACTTTAAACCAGCATGTCCACCATCTAGAGAACAAAATAAGGGACAACATATAGAGGGATATTGGAAATACATACACAGAAAACAGAAATTTTTACTTACCGTTAATTCTCTTTTTCTGTCATATGGTGGCAGTAACTTATGGGTTTTGCTCCTCCCTGTGGACAAGACATCTTAACAAGCATCCTAGTTAAAAAAGGACTCTCCCCCTTTCCCTATAAGAGGCAGAGCCACAAAACCTACCCCAGTACGTGACAAGAAAAGAAACCCCGACAAAATATATATACTGCAAAAAAAATTCTTTAAAAACAAGGGAGGGAAGCAGTACTGCCACCATATTAAGAAAAAAAGAATTTACGGTAAGTAAAAATTTCAGTTTTTCTGTCATATGGTGGCAGTAACGTATGGGATATAGCAAGATACCCATCTCGGCGGGACTTAGGCCACCACAGCTTGTAACACCTTTCGCCCAAACGCAGCTTCAGAGGCAGAGAATATGTGTAGCCGATAGTGCTTGATAAAAGGTGTTAAAAGATCTGCCTTGCAGATGACTTCTGGAGATGCAAGTGCTTTTTCCACCCATGAGGTAGCCATTGCTCGGGTAGAATGGGCCTTGACTGTAGCTGGAGGCTGAAGACCTGTCGAAGAATACGCCAACTCGATAGCTTGAATGAGCCATCGGGATAAGCTACCGCGGGAAGCTACCTTACCCTTGAGGTGCCCCGGAAAATTAACAAATAAATCATCCGAATTTCTGAATTCTTTAGTTCTGGCTAAATACACAAATAACGCTCTCCTGACGTCCAATTTTTGCCATCTGAGCTCTTGAGGATTGAGGAGATGAAGCATCGCTAAAAAACGAAGGCAATATAATTGGCTGATTAATATTCTTTGAAGACAATACTTTAGGTAGAAACGACAGTCTTGTAATTTGGCACAATTTTTATATTTTAGAAAACGTTGTAAGGCCTAGGAAGTGGGTTGGTATAATACTAGGTATGGTACTCTATTTGGTTCGTGAGCGTCGTTTCCTAGGTCATGGATTGGTAAAGAAGGGATGGTTCATATTGGGTGGATTGTGCAAAGTCAGCTTTAAGCTGGGGGTTGAGGTTTTGTAAGGAGGGAATGTCCCCTGTATGGATCTGTGGTTCTGACAAGTGATCTGTGGTGACGGTCGGTTTGTCTTGTGAGTAGTTTGTCGGGAGGTTGCAGCACACATTCCTCTGGTGCACTAGCGTGCCAGCGCCATCCCTGGCATGCTCTTAGGACGTCATTAGAGTCACGATTCTCAAGTCGTGGAGAAAACAACAGAACTTTAGTATTAGAAGGTAAAAAGTAATAGGAGAAAAAGGAGAAAAACCATAGGTAAATGACAATTTGCATTATTTAGCCTGTGAGCAGGTTGGGGTAGGAGACTTCTCCCCCCATTCCGGTCAAGTGGCCTGAGTGTCCATTCTCTGTGTCCTCGGGATGAATGGTTCGATCGTCTCTGGGAGTAAAGATTACTTTTAATCTTACCTCAAAATACCTCTGAGCCGTGTGGGGGGCAGGTGACACGGCGTACCTCTTCTGACCTGCATCCATGCAGTCAGTGGGTACCTGCACAGCTCTTTTATGCTGCCAGAATTAAAATTTTCGCGTTTTTTTTTTTTTTTGGTGTATGTATCTTTAAGCTTCCGGATTTGCGCATGTGTTTTAGCGCACCCGGAAGCTTAGGTGGAACGCATCAACACCCGGGCGTGCGTTCCATCCGCTGTGCGCTTGCTCAGCAACAAGCTCCGTTTGGCCAGAACAATTCTCGGCATAAGAAGCGTTTTGCCGGAACCATTCTCGGCATAAGAAGGCAAACTTACAATTGCTCCGTAACAAATAGGAGCATGGGTCTCTCTACCGCCTACCACCCGGGCAGCTCTCGGACCGGGTCCCCCAGACAGACAACCCGTGTGTCTCACCCATGTGGATGTCCTGTCCTTCCCTATCGGGACAAGAAAGGAGACTGGGGTAGATTTTGCGGTTCTGCCTCTTATAGGGAAAGGGGGAGGGTCCTTTTTTATCTAGGATGCTTGTTAAGATGTCTTGTCCACAGGGAGGAGCAAAACCCATAAGTTACTGCCACCATATGACAGAAAAAAGACTGGTAGTGTTAAAGGAACATTACAAGCATCATAAGACTACAGTTTGCTAAAAGGAACACTCCAAGCACCAAACCCACTACAGTGTGCTGTAGTGGTTATGGTGCCATGTGTGCTCTATACGGTTTGACAACGTACCTGGGATCTGACAGCTCAATGGAGAGAGGCAGGTGACTAAGTCAGGTGGTGCAGGTAGTTGCTCATTGGTTGAGAGCAGTTACCTGACACTCTTAGCCAGTGACTTGGCCTTGCATGGCAGGGTTTAGCTCAAGAGATCTAATGAAAGCTCCATAAAGGGATATAAACAGTCCTCCCAGTAGATGTAGGAGGAAGACCATGATTCATTGTAGGAGTTCAGCATTTCCTTTTAAAAGAGGACCAGCCATGCATGAAGATTTGTGACCAAGAATATTCAGAGACATCTTAAAACAGCTAAACTATATTAGAATTGAATGGCAGTTCAATGCCATATTAGATGATGGTGTGTAAATGAAAATCACAGTGAGAAGCGCAGAAGCGCCTCTAGCGGCTGTCAATGAGACAGCCACTAGAGGCTGGATTAACCCTGCTATGTTTACTGCAAAAAGGGTTAAACCTAGCTGGACCTGGCACCCAGTCCACTTCATTAAGCTGTGGTATAGTGGACCTTTAAAGCAGCATTCTATGCAAAACTACTGCATTGAAATAGCTTTATGCTCTTTCGTGATAATATTTGAGCCAACATCAACACAAACACTCAATAATGACAACACCTTATACATTACATTTAACATGATTATAATTACTAGTATTTAAAAAGCACCAACATATTCCGCAGCACAGTACACTCATTAAAATACACAGTACAGTATAGATAAACCAATACAAAAGGAACAGAGGGTCCTGTCCGTCAGCTGAGGTCTAGCATTTACAGTCATTTTATGCCAAGTACTAACCTAGATCATTCATGAGCTTACAATCTAAATAATGGTATCTTGAAAGAATTTACTTTGCTTGCTTGGTTCTCTAAAAATATTTTAGAGAATTAGTAATGATGTATATGGTACTTACGTGGGACCAAAGCTCTTTCCAACCTGCGTTTCCTGAAACTCTTGTTTTATCGCATCCTTGTAAGGAATTCGTTTTTCTGTTAGGTAATATGAGATGGAATCTAGAGGACATTTCTCTCCAAACAACCTACGAAAACATTACATGATTATTAGGAAGGCAAAAAACAAAAGTGAGACATTCACATTCTAATACATTCAAGTTATTGCTAGTTATGATGGTGTGTTAATGTGCATATGGCTGGTTTGTGATCCAGTAGCTAATTAAAGGGGCACTCTAAACCGACAGAGCAACTAAAGCTCTTTGTAATTGTTATGTTGAATAGAGACCCTAAGTACTACCCCTTCATTTATATCAAACTGCTAAGAAGGGGGCTCTCCTTTAAGAGTGGTTACCAAAAGTGACACCTCAGCACATCTCTGTAAAAATACAGCAGGGGAAGCTAAAAGGCTGACACTGGGAAGGTGCAGAATATTCTCTGGATAAAAGTGTGTGCTTTTGTGGTTACAGGACTTATGATGGTGAAGACGCATGTGACAGACCATCCTGTTAATGGAAAGCTTTAAGTGAATACCCATATTACTATTTCAGGTTAGATTCGCTAATATATTGCAGTTTTTGAAGAACATTCTGAGTAGGGGAGACATAGTGAGTTATTCCATTTGTGTACATAAAGTCTGATTAGCTCTGCTGTCCTTTTTCTTTAGAACGACTGATGGGTCATGTTCTACGTGTTCGAAAGTTGGTTTTCTTTTCTTTCTGTTAATCCTATGTGCTGGAAAGTGCCAATCACATTAGGCACTATAAGCTGCATCACAGCGGTACAGACAAATTCCTGTAGTTTACTCCCTGGAGCAAGGCTGTGGATTGTCATTACGTTAAATCTGTATTCCTGGCACTATAGCCTCCTCTCCAGGTAAATAAAGTGTTAAAAACCCTTTACTTACCTGATCCCAGCGCCGATGTTCCTCAGCGATGGGTCAAAGCTCCTCCTCCATCCCGCGACGAGTGGGCTCTAATGCGCATTTGCTGCAAATGTTGTGTGCGCATTACACCTCCCCCATAGGAAAGCATTGAATTAATGCTTTCCTATGGGGAAAAATCCGACGCTGGAGGTCCTCATGCAAAGCGTGAGGATGTCCAGCGTCAGATACCAGACCAAAAGTTCGTTTCAAACCAGGTAGCCCTCTAGTGGCTGTCTGGTAAACAGCTACTGTGGGCAGACTAAGTGCTGCAATGTAAACCTTGCAGTTTCCCTGTAAAGGGACACTGTAGGCACCAAAACCACTTCAGCTCATTGAAGTGGTCTGGGTACAGTGTCCCATGTCCCTTAACCCTGCAATAGTAATTACTGCAGTTTCTTAGAAACAGCAATAATTACCTTGCAGGGTTAACTCCTCCTGTAGCAGCTGTCTACCAGACAGCCTCCAGAGGAACTTCTAGAATTGAAACGGACCTTTGGTCCATTATCAAACGATGGACTTGCTCATGCTGTGCATGAGGACCTCCAGCGTCAGATTTTCTGAATAGGAAAGCATTCCTATGGGGAAATACTAATGTGAGTACAGCCATTGCCGTGCATGTGCATTAGGTCTCCCCCACCAGATAACGTCGGCGGGGGAGGAGCGTTGGCGGAGCTTGACCCAGCGCCGAGGGACATCGGCGCTGGATTCATGTAAGTGACTGAAGGAGTTTTTACCCCTTCAGCCACGTAGGAGGGGGGGCACTGTAGGATTTTACAGTGCCAGGAAAACGGGTTTGTTTTCCTGGCACTTTTGAATCCCTTTAACTGCAATGTTTAACACTGCAGCACTAGGTGCACAAGGGACACTGTACTCAGACTACTATAATGACCTGAAGTGGTCTGGGTGCCTACAGTGTCCCTTTAATGCATATTCTACTGTGTTTGTTTTTATTGAAAAACTGAAAATGATACCAAATATTATGTTATTTGTAAATTACAATATATATCCTTGGATGGTGTTAGTGTGTTAAAGAGGTTAAAAAAAAACTAAACAAAAAAAAACAGGTTAGAAAAATCACTGTTACCCCAAATTAAAAATGGAATGCTTTTAATTGTGCATTTTTGTTTCATTGGGGAAAATGTCTGCCTTTGCAAACCCTTCCTTCTAACACCACCCAGACTTTATGTGACTGTACAATCGCAAACTTTGCCAGGCAGGTGCTTTGGGCAATTGCTTTCTCTTTGGTTTGAGTTAACCAAACCAGGAAGTAGCAAAACCTGTTGTCTGATTGACAGCCAAGGGGCTATAACCAGGTTCATTAATAAAAGCGTCAATTTCTATTGAAATCTGCACTTTTTGCAAAATCAAATAAAGAGACCACACTCTTCTCTCATAAAGCTTTTCAGCAAATAAGGGGTTGTTTAGGGATCTGGAGTTTCCCTTCAAAGGAGAAGCCTGAGACAATGGAAAGCATTAGAGAATAACTTTATTCCCAAAAAGCAAGCAGACTGAACATTTGCCTAATACAGAGAAGTTTTAATAAAATAATATTAAAATTTCCCTACTTCCCCCTCAGGTTGCAGTCAGTAAAGTACTGGTCAGAGATGAATTTCTCCACCCGCTCTAGTGTTGTCCTTCTGTTTTTTTGCACCAGGTAAGCTGCAGAGTGAATGGGACCCTGGTTCCCCTGCTGCTCCATGTTGGTCCTCCAGACTGTAAGCACTAACCAGGTGACAGCTACTGGAACCGGAAACCGGAAGTGCCTGTACAGCGGCCATCTTTATTATGGGAAAAATGTCACCAAGGGCTGTTGACTATATTATCATTTATTAATTTAACATGCGATATCAATGTAAATCAGCCCCAGATGCCCTGTAATTAGATATGATTGCACAGAAGCCTATACAAATCTCGCTGCGGTGAGTTAGTGGAGAGGCAGAAGTGTATGCCGGGATTTGTAGTCTTTTTCGAGGGGCACAGGTCATGTGACCGCTCTCCACCAATCAGTGCACTCGCTGTTTGAGCATGTGCCTGGGTGAGACAGAGGCTGCTGGAGGTAGGAGTGGATGTTTTGATGTTTTAGAACATTCATGTTGGACTGGCTGATAATGATAAATGTTGGGTTAGCTGGATGTGTTGTGCTTGTACACTGATGGCTAACATGGAGGGCTAATGTTATTTAAAGCTGGTTTTGAGAGGATAATGTCCCATGTAAATTAATAGAAGTTTGTTATAACAGCTTCCAATGTGTATACAGGAGAATAGTTACTCATAATGCTTTATTAAAGTAATGGACAGACAAAACTATACTTTAATATAGTATGCAGGCACAAAGAATACATCATAACACATGTTAGTATCATAAAATGTCACCTGTAACCAGTCCAGGTACACACTGTCACCCATAGTATGATCCATCACATCCATCAGTAATGTAAAATGTCACCTCCTGTAACCAGTCCAGGTACTCGCTGTCACCCATAGTATGATCCATCACATCCATCAGTAATGTAAAATGTCACCTCCTGTAACCAGTCCAGGTACTCCCTGTCACCCATAGTATTATATATCACATCCATCAGTAATGTAAAATGTCACCTCCTGTAACCAGTCCAGGTACTCCCTGTCACCCATAGTATGATCCATCACATCCATCAGTAATGTAAAATGTCACCTCCTGTAACCAGTCCAGGTACTCGCTGTCACCCATAGTATGAAACTTCACATCCATCAGCAATGTAAAATATCACCTCCTGTAACCAGTCCAGGTACTCCCTGTCACCCATAGTATTATATATCACATCCATCAGTAATGTAAAATGTCACCTCCTGTAACCAGTCCAGGTACTCCCTGTCACCCATAGTATGATACATCACATCCATCAGTAATGTAAAATGTCACCTCCTGTAACCAGTCCAGGTACTCGCTGTCACCCATAGTATGATACATCACATCCATCAGTAATGTAAAATGTCACCTCCTGTAACCAGTCCAGGTACTCACTGTCACCCATAGTATGATCCATCACATCCATCAGTAATGTAAAATGTCACCTCCTGTAACCAGTCCAGGTATTCACTGTCACCCATAGTATGATCCATCACATCCATCAGTAATGTAAAATGTCACCTCCTGTAACCAGTCCAGGTATTCACTGTCACCCATAGTATGAAACTTCGCATCCATCAGCAATGTAAAATGTCACCTCCTGTAACCATTCCAGGTATTCACTGTCATCCATAGTATTATACATCACATCCATCAATAATGTGAAATGTCACCTCCTGTAACTAGTCCAGGTACTCGCTGTCACCCATAGTATGAAACTTCGCATCCATCAGTAATGTAAAATGTCACCTCCTGTAACCAGTCCAGGTATTCACTGTCACCCATAGTATGATCCATCACATCCATCAGCAATGTAAAATGTCACCTCCTGTAACCAGTCCATCACATCCATCAGTAATGTAAAATGTCACCTCCTGTAACCAGTCCAGGTACTCGCTGTCACCCATAGTATGATCCATCACATCCATCAGTAATGTAAAATGTCACCTCCTGTAACCAGTCCAGGTACTCGCTGTCACCCATAGTATGATCCATCACATCCATCAGTAATGTATAATGTCACCTCCTGTAGCCAGTCCAGGTACTCACTGTCACCCATAGTATGAAACTTCACATCCATCAGCAATGTAAAATGTCACCTCCTGTAACCAATCCAGGTACTCGCTGTCACCCATAGTATGATACATCACATCCATCAGTAATGTAAAATGTCACCTCCTGTAACCAGTCCAGGTACTCACTGTCACCCATAGTATGATACATCACATCCATCAATAATGTGAAATGTCACCTCCTGTAACCAGTCCAGGTACTCACTGTCCCCCATAGTATGATACATCACATCCATCAGCAATGTAAAATGTCACCTCCTGTAACCAGTCCATCACATCCATCAGTAATGTAAAATGTCACCTCCTGTAACCAGTCCATCACATCCATCAGTAATGTCAAATGTCACCTCCTGTAACCAGTCCAGGTACTTGCGGTCACCCAGAGGATGATCCATGACCTATTACTTTTCCTTGATATGTAATGCCGCTAACCAAAGTATATCAATATTATACTCTGTCATGTAGGGGTACATCATGATATGTCCCATCCTGTAACCATTTCAAGTATTATTCAGAGGCTCTCCCATTGGATGGGTTTGTAACATGACTATTTCAGGAATATGTCACCCAAAGAGTATCATCACATGTCTGTACTCAGATGGCTACTAGTGGTGCTTCCTGGGCATTGTTGAAAAGAATACATACAAATTAATGTGTTTGTAATACTTTTTATTTTGGATGTTTCAATCATTTTGTAATTGTATCATATAATAGAAAAAAAAATGATCTGTCTTATCATACACTGAACACAACTTTGTATTGTCTTAAAAGTTGACTTTTCAATTTACAATAGTCAAGCTGGACATCCAGCTGAGTTTTTTAATTGTTTTGGTTTGTATGTAAACACACCTTATCTATACATTTATAGATTTTTATTGTGTAAAACTATTAATTAAAAACACGTTTACATATGCTGTAATATTTTTTTACATTTCTTATATGTTTGCACCATTTTTGTTTATCTTTCCATCACTTGTAGGTCCCTATTCTGAGTGTCAGAGCTGTAGTAAGGATGAACAAGATGAAAAATGATGAACATAAGACTGAGATGATCTTAAACTATGCATTAGAAATCATCTACATGTTGACCGGAGAGGTGAGGCCTGTGTTGGAATGTCGACCTCTATTTTTATTTACGGGTAATTTATTGGAATACAGAGCCATTATAGGAGAAGAAAGCTGAAATTAAGAACAGAAAAATTGATATGACCAAAGAGGAAAAAAACAACAAATGTTCTCATGTATCCACTACAGTCTCCAACACTTTGTTTACTTTGTGTAAATAAAACATATCTGCTCTCTCTCTGCATTCACAGATTGCTTGTGCAAAGCTGCTGCAATACATCATTCTGTCTGTTTCTCTCCTGTGCTGCTGGTGGTGCCACTCTCACACAGAGCCTGCCCCTCCTCCCTACTTTAACTTGCAGGCACTATGTTCCCTTAGACTGAATTAAAGCGAGGGGGTGGTTTTCTAATAACACACATGCAGAGCACAGCCTCCTTATCTTGTGCTGATCGGTACAGACTGAACTGATAGAGTAAAGGGCTGTTTTTTTTTAAATCTGATTTTAGGGGATATCCTAAAAAATTGTTAGCAAATCTGCTGGCACAATGTAGATATAAAATTGAATTCTCAATCATTTATAAATTTAAGTTGTATGTCTCATGACAGGTACCTTTTAAAAAGGCTTTTCTATATCCCAAGTGTATCTGAATAATTTATAGTTTCATTTTGTTACTTTTATTGGAGTATTACCCAAGTGAATGTAATTCTAAATTGCTCTAACAGGACATTAAATCCATTTACGAGCTGTGAGTGGTTTGGCTTAATAATGGCAACTGATATGCTTGCTACACAATGTACAAATTGGACTAGTCAAAAAAAAAAAAAGAACATTCACAGAGGACTAATAGTAACACGCCTAGTGCCTAACTGCTCAGACGCAGAGAGGCCACAACTCCTAACACCAAGGCACGAAGGTAGACGTTGAGGTTAAACCAGCTAAAACACAAAAAAAAGAAGCATAGCGGAACAAACACCCACATTGTAAATAGTTAAATAGTTACCTAGGGGAGTAAATGCGAAAGCCACGTAATGCTTGACAACCACAACGGAGACACTGGGAGACATGGGGCTTCCGCATCCTATTTCCCCCTACCTCCTCCCGCAACCTGTTCCCCTGTCTCCCCCTCCCTACCCTTCCCCCCCAACTCCCCCCCCCCCCACTCTCTCTACCCACCAACCCTGAACCAAACCCATGGTTATGAGGGAACAAAACCAGACACGGAGCACGGAACAAGGTAGCAAGGGTAGTCGAGGGATTCCTAAAAGGCTACCTGACCAGATATGCTCTTGAATGTATAATATATGTCTGAGATATATGTACCTCAACTGCTTACCCTCCCTTTTTCCTTTCTGTAACCCAATTATGTTCTTTGATAAAATAAAAATTGTCAAATTGAAAAAAAAAAAAAAAAATTAGACTAGTCACTCAATATACCCGTTATTTTTATTCTCTCATGTCTTTTTTTTTTCTTTTGTTATAGGAATATACAGTTGTGAAGAAGAATTCTCGGAGCAGAAGACGTAACATTCATTTGGTCACAGGAGAGGTGAGCAGTACTGTGTAATTTGACACAATACATTAGTATCAACATCAATTGTAGCTATGTGAAGCTGCTTAGTCTTTACATTAAAATGTGATGACTATGGATGCAGGGCCTGATATGGATGGCGGCTAGATGCGTTTCATTCGAACTGCAAGCCTAAACTCTAAATAGAACCGCTTAAATTGACTACTAGTGCACCCAAACGCTCTCAAATCGAGACAACTACTTCTGCAGATGACCAGGGCCTGGGAGTCACCTGTAATCCCTGTAGGTTTGGGTGAGTCCCGGTGTTCACATCTCCCTGGTGAGGCAGCCGATCGCTGGTACTGAGTGACACTGAGTCCCTGCAGGATACTGAGCAGCTCCGTTTTCCCTCTGGACCAGCGGGTGTTATCCCGGTTCCCACTGGCACACTATACTTACAAACTGGCTCCCACATCTCCTCCACTTACGCGATCTTGGACAGCATCTCACCTACTCAAGATGGCGACTGCCTCTATATCATGTGGCACACACCAGGAAAAACCCAGGAAACCAACCTTAGAGACATGGTTGGTTACCTCGGGGCACCAACCTCGACAGGATGCAGGAAGTGGGGAGCCGCAAAAGGAGAGAGGACCCCCTTTGGGAAATCCAGAGCCTCACCCATCAAAATCCTCCACTATATGCCCACCTTAGCCGAGGGCCACTGTGGGTGAGATTCCTATGCATCGCCCCCACAGGCAGGAGACCGTCCACTTCCAGTGGCAGCGCTACACATGGGCCTTCTGTCTCTCCCTAGTGGAGGAGGACTTGGACTCTTTGAGACCTGAGTCAGTGGACTACAGATACTGGCCTTCCTACCGGCCTGTGGCAGGTGGGTGGTGCCCCACCAGTCTCCTTCCACCAAGCTCCTGCAGCATCCTGGCTTACCTCCTTTACGCGCTCTAAACAAGGGCATTAGATGAGTGGACATCCCCTCGTAGGGCAGCAGTCCAGTTCATACTTTGTGACTTTCACTTATCCAACTGAAGCCCGTAAGATCCTTATGGGTTACCTGACTTGATTTGTTTAAATTTTGCTATTGTAAATGTTTGTATAACAGTGGTTAGCTTTAACTTGGTTAGTTGAGCATGATTATCTAATATTGTGACCCAGTGGTTCTTATCATCTGAAATCCTCACGCCTACATGTATACCAGTATTTACTGTTTATTGCTGTGCCATGTAGGCTTATGCTTAAATCCTCTTTACTCCCTCTATAAAAAAGAAAATGTGCAATGTTCTTGATGTCATACTACTGTTATAATATGTCTAAAGATCTGTTTGCACCAGCTGTTGTGGCACATCTGCTTGTTCATCCTATGCACCAATAAAATAAAATATGTGATGACTATGCTAGGTTGTTATTCCCATAAAAATGTCTCCAGCAATAATTTAAAAAAAATTAAAATATGAAATATTCTTCTTTGCCATTTTGTCAGGAGATCAATGTACTGTGTCTGATATGTGAATAGTTTTTGTTTTTTTTTTTTTTTTTTTTTTTTTATATTGTTCAAACTTTTCCAAGGATGATTAGTTTTGCATAAACCTACAGTAATGCAATTTCAACATGAAATATAAACAAATAACTTAGCATGGATGCCACTGCATATGTCTCTAAATGCATATTTCTGCCTAGCAATGTTGTAAGAATATAATGAATATACTTCTACTTAATTATGTAAAAGTACTCCTTGTATAACCTCAAAGGAGATGGCTAGTGAAAGCTATAATCCAGACCCCTAAAGCACTTTATGTGTAAAGACTGCGACCAAATTCGAGACCGGTAATTGCTCAGAGCATATGCCTTGCAAAGACTTCTCTTTGAGCTGTATTGAGAACTCTGTGATTTGACCGCCACAGCAAGTCTGGGTTAGAAGGATGGATAATTAAATGCACGAATATTTTCATTTGCAGTATTTCCTCTAAGCAGGGATTTTTATTTTTTGTATTTGGGCCGTGTAGTAAAACATAATATGTGGATTGTAGCTCACCATCTGCAACATGTCATTTGCTCAGACAGTGCAGCTGTTAAAGCGTCTTCATAGATAAGTTGCCAATTAGCATAATTAGTTAAAACTGCTTGAATGTCAGCCACCTATGGGCAAGCCAGAGCCTTATTAGAGCTCCCTCTGCTGGTGAAATTGGGGAGAGAAAATGATGGAGCCTTGAAGACCTTTGCTTAGTTAGAAACATAGAATGTGACGGCAGATAAGAACCATTCGGCCCATCTAGTCTGCCCAGTTTTCTAAATACTTTCATTAGTCCCTGGCCTTATCTTATAGTTAGGATAGCCTTATGCCTATCCCACGCATGCTTAAACTCCTTTACTGTGTTAACCTCTACCACTTCAGCTGGAAGGCTATTTCATGCATCCACTACCCTCTCCGTAAAGTAATATTTCCTGATATTATTTTTAAACCTTTGTCCCTCTAATTTAAGACTATGTCCTCTTGTTTTGGTAGTTTTTCTTCTTTTAAATATAGTCTCCTCCTTTACTGTGTTGATTCCCTTTATGTATTTAAATGTTTCTATCATATCCCCCCTGTCTCGTCTTTCCTCCAAGCTATACATGTTAAGATCCTTTAACCTTTCCTGGTAAGTTTTATCCTGCAATCCATGAACCAGTTTAGTAGCCCTTATTTGAACTCTCTCTAAGGTATCAATATCCTTCTGAAGATATGGTCTCCAGTACTGTGTACAGTACTCCAAGTGAGGTCTCACCAGTGTTCTGTACAATAGCATGAGCACTTCCCTCTTTCTACTGCTAATACCTCTCCCTATACAACCAAGCATTCTGCTAGCATTTCCTGCTGCTCTATTACATTGTCTGCCTACCTTTAAGTCATCAGAAATAATCACCCCTAAATCCCTTTCCTCAGATGTTGAGGTTAGGACTCTATCAAATATTCTGTACTCTGCCCTTGGGTTTTTACATCCAAGATGCATTATCTTGCACTTATCCACATTAAATGTCAGTTGCCACAACTCTGACCATTTTTCTAGTTTACCTAAATCATTTTCCATTTGGCTTATCCCTCCTGGAACATCAACCCTGTTACATATCTTAGTATCATCCGCAAAAAGACACACCTTACCATCAAGACCTTCTGCAATATCACTAATAAAAATATTAAAGAGAATGGGTCCAAGTACAGATCCCTGAGGTACCCCACTGGTGACAAGCCCAAGCTTCGAATATACTCCATTGACTACAACCCTCTGTTGCCTGTCACTAAGCCACTGCCTTACCCATTCAACAATATTGGAATCCAAACTTAAATATTGCAGTTTATTGATAAGCCTTCTATGTGCAACAGTGTCAAAAGCCTTACTGAAATCTAGGTAAGCAATGTCTACTGCACCACCCTGATCTATAATTTTAGTTACCCAATCAAAAAGTTGCTGGCTGCAGCGAGTATCACGCACCTTTTTAAAAGCAAATGTATGTAAAAGGAGTGTAAGAGAACCAATACAATTGTACCCTCTCACAGGGTGCAGATTACAGTCATTTATTTCTAAATCCTGTTCATATTTTTTATATATATATATTTTTTTATTTATTTCTTTGTTTGCCATGTGCATGTTTTGATAACATGTAGCTGCTACCCTAGAATCTATTTGCATATGTCATAATAATAATTTAAAAAAAAAACGTTTTCTTTGTAATTTGTGTAAGCCATTCTCTCTTGTATAGCGCTGTGTAAGAATAAAAAAAAAATCTGTTCTGGTTATTTTATTTTTTTTGTTCAATTTGTGTGTGTTTTTTTTATTTTTATTATTATTTTTGGCATTTATATAGCGCCAACAAATTCTGTAGCGCTTTAGAATATTATAGGAGGGGGAGATTTAACAATAAATGAGAGAATTACAAAAACTTACAGGAACAAAAGGTTAAAGAGGACCCTGCTCACACGAGCTTACAGTCTATAGGAGGTGGGGTATAAAACACATTAGGATAGAAAATAGCAATCAAACAAGGTGGGAGTGAAGCAGAGCTGGAGGAGAAAGTTGAGTGCTTCCCTTTAGGAGAGAGCAATGGACAGGTATGTGAGGTAGAGGTAACTCTGGGAGTGTAGTGGTACTTACCCTGGGGCCGGCCGGGGTCCTCTGTTCTCGCCGCGCGCGGTCCTGCTTTTGCACGAGCCGCGTGCGGCTCATCCGACTGCAATACCAGAAAGGCGGCGGGCAGTGACCGCAAGAAGCGGTCACGTGTCCCGCCTGACTCTAAGAGCGCACCGCGTGTATATGAAATATGAAACGGTCTCCCATTGGCCCCTGTCATGCCACATTCCCCATACACTCACGTTTTGGGGGCGTGGATATGACAGGGGCCAATCAAATTGAATACTAGGGTATTTATACTCACCTTTTCCCTTAGTACCTTGCCCTATCGTGGTTTCTGTTCAGTTCCCTTTAGTGCTTGTATCGTTCAGTTGTCGTTTTTTGGTGCTAGACCTTGGCTTTGTTCCTGACTCCGTTTTCTCTTTATCCTTGCTTGTCTTGTTCGCCGGTTTGCTCTCCTGTGTACCAGTCCTTGGCTTGTTCTAGTTTACGCTGTCTCTCTGTCCCCTTGACCTCGGCTCGTTCTGGACTCTGTCTTTTCTTGTCCTCGTCTAGTCCGGCCATTCTAAGGTCCGGTAAGACGTATCTTGTTTTCTTGCCTCTAGACTATCTGGACTATTCTTGCGTGTTGGGGTATATTACCGTGACAGGGAGGCCATAAGCTTTCCTAAAGAGATGGGCTTTGAGGGACTTCTTAAACGATTGAAGACTAGGCAAGAGTCTAATGGCGGTAGGCAGGCTATTCCATAGGAAGGGAGCCACCCGCGAGAAGTCCTGCAAGCGTGAGTTGGCCATACGGGTGCAGCGGACAGGAGAAGGTAATGGGGAGAGCGGAGAGACCGAGAAGGGGCATACTTGTGGATCAGTGAAGAGATATAATAGGGGCTACAATTGTTCAGTGCTCTATAGGGATGGGTTAGCACTTTGAATTGGCTCCTATTAGATTCAGGAAGTCAATGTAAGGACTGACAGAGGTGTGAGGTGTGAGAGGAGCAACTGTAGAGGGAAATCAGTCTGGCGGCAGCATTTATTACAGACTGTAGTAGGGAAATGTGGCTTCTGGGAAGACCAATTAGAAGAGGGTTACAATAATCCATGCAAGAGATTACTAGAGCATGGGCAAGCTCCTTGGTAGTATCTTGCGGGCAATGTTTTTAAGATGAAATTGACAGGATTTGGTGACCGACTGGATGTGAGGCTCAAAGGTGAGGCCAGAGTCAAGTATAACGCCAAGACAGCGCACTTGCACGGATGGGCTAATGTGTGTACCACTAACTTGAAAGGAGAGCAAAAGAGGAGGCAAGACAATGAGCTCAGTTTTAGAGAGATTGAGTTTCAGAAAATGGGAGGACATCCACTCAGAGATGGAAGAAAGGCAATTTGTGACATGTTGTAGGGCAGCAGGGGAGGACAGATATATTTGGGTGTCACCAGCGTACAGGTGGTAGCGGAATCCAAACAAATGAATGCGTTTGCCAAGAGAGGCAGTATAGTGTTCATCTTTTACACCCTTCCTTATGAATACTTTGTTAACTTTTGTGGAAACAGCTTGTTGGCCTTCTCCCTATTGTACCTTTTATACTACAACATTTTGGGTACACCTCTCGTTTTTTTTTGTATCCGTTCTTAACACCTTTTTGTGCCTGATCTATCTATCTATCTATCTATATCAAAAACAGAAATATAAATAATCTAGTTGTTTTAACAATCATGTTTTTATTAGGTACCTGTGAAGTGTGATGATGTTGCAGTCTATTTCACCAAAGAAGAGTGGGAGTACTTACAGGCACACAAGGATCTGTACCAGGATGTGGTAAACACTGATCAACAGACGTTCAGTACTGTTGGAATTATGGCAAACAGCAGCGCAGGTACCAATTAAACGTATATTTTTTTGGAACCTGTAAAGTGAAAATCCCTTTGTGCTTCACTTTTAAAGTATAGTTCTGTCTGCTATTATTTCTCTTTGTGGACTTTCATTTCATACGGATTTCACAAACGAGTAGTCTTGGATTTAATTTCCCAGCTACTCTGCCCAAGAGACACTACAACCCCAGACTATCATTTTAATCTCACATACCTGCTTGATGAAATATGGTATATAAACCTCTTACATATAAAATTTCATGTTAACAGATTGAACATCTAAAATATTTTTGTAAAATGTGCGATGTAAAATTGATCACATTTTTGTATTTTTCCTTTTTTGGATTAGGGCAGAGCTATTGCTTGAATTGTATCATTAATGATTTAAAGTAATGTTTATATGTTAATCAGTTATTTTGACATTTAAAAAAAAAAAAAAATTTCAATCCTCCAGGTTCCATCACAAAACATCTGCATAGACGCATTGGTGTACGAAAAATCACCCTGCTGTCGCCACAGAGCAGGCATCGAATTATTAAAAGAACACGTCTGCACTTATCCGGTTCTGCACAGTTTACCCAATTGGTACACAGTATTGCTAATCTTGGAAGACGAGTGGCTAAAATTGATAGAAGCATATACCACATATTAAAGGAGTTTAAAAATAAGAATGCATTGTTTCCTGGCGATCATTTTCAAGTGCCTGACAAATTCCAAACACAATTTCAGGAAGATGAGGGGATATTTGGAGATTGTCAGGAACCCATTTACCAACCTACTGAGACATCACTGCCAATATCTTCTTTTACATCGTTATCTTACCCGCAAGATATGATTGATCCATTTGCGAAAATGTCTGCACCAACATTACCAACCAATGACTTCTCACCTCTTAATAGCCCCTCTTTCACTATTCGTTCTGAAGTTTCAGAACATTCTCATACACACAGCCCATGTACGGCAGATTCTACTGGAGAGACCTTACCAGATACTCCTCCCTCTGTGGTACCATTAGCTTTGCATACTTCAGCAAAATTACCCTCCACAGCCACTATTGCAGTACCACCCGAAAACACCACTTCTTTTCCAAACCACTTAAGGATTTCAGAAAAGAAGCAGGCACACCATGACAACACATGTGCAACACATTTCAATAGGGATGCAGAAGATGACATCCTTTCATCTACTGGCTTACTAAGTCAACGTACTACAGCAAGACTACCACGTTTGCCCAGTTCATCAAATAATGACTATGCAAATGTCAAAGGTCCTGCTTTTATTGTTGTATCGAAAATTTTAGAGCAACAGCAAGCACATATGGAGAGCCTCCGTACCCCAGATTGCGTTGGAGATCCATTACCGGACATTCCCCTGGCATCTATGTCTGTGGGTTTGTTGAACAATTTTAAGATGCAGAGTCGTGGACAACCTCATCGATACGCTCAGCTCTTATTTCAGCATCACGTACCTTATTCAGTATATAAAACATGGACGCACAACACCAACTATGATGGTTCTAGGGGTAAGCATGCACTGCCTAAAAACTTAAAGCGTTTAATTATTACAGAAACGTCTGCTGCATTTAAACTGACTCCCCCAGTTTTGAAGAAAATTAAAGACACGTTAAATGGTCTACTACGAATACCGAGAACGGGTGGCTGGGATTCAAACTCAGATTTTATATGAATCCATTTTGGATTTAAACATTGTTTTGTAAGTAATGTATATTTTGTTAAAGATATATATGAGTTTATGTAAAAAGGAGTACTGTGTATATAAT
The DNA here is from genome assembly GCF_036172605.1 of Pelobates fuscus. Lineage (NCBI taxonomy): Eukaryota > Metazoa > Chordata > Amphibia > Anura > Pelobatidae > Pelobates > Pelobates fuscus. The sequence continues at coordinate 361,632,627 of NC_086319.1, forward strand.
GGTAAATGAGATTTAGTCTTTCTTATTACATTTATAAAGAAATATTTATATCTGACAAACAAGATTCTAATTGTATAAGGACACCGTTTACTAGAATTCACAAAAACAGACCCTGAATATAAAAGGGAGAGAGCTTTGGTTCTCTTTATATAATTCTCATTTATATAAGTGAACTAGTCAAGAAATGTTGGAATTCATTGACATTAAAGGGACACTCCAGGCACCCAGACCACTTCGGCTAATTGGAGTGGTCTGGGTGCCAACTCCCACTACCCTTAACCCTGCAAGTGTAATTATTGCAGTTTTTTTAAACTGCAATAATTACCTTGCAGGGTTAAGTCCTCCCCTAGTGGCTGTCTATTAGACAGCCACTAGAGGGACTTCCTGCTTCATAGCACAGGTTTTCTGTGCTAGAGCGTCGCTGGACGTCCTCACGCTGTGTGAGGACCTCCAGCGTCGCTCTATTCCCCATAGGGAAGCATTGAAATTCATTTTCAATGCTTTCCTATGGGGTGCGCTAATGCGCATGCGCGGCATTGCCGCGCATGCGCATTAGGTCTCCTCGGCCGGCCGGCGAGATCAGTCTCGCCCACCGGCCGACGTAAGTAGAAGGAGGAGCGGCGGGGGAGGAGGAAGCAGCGACGTGGGACCTGTCGCTGCCCCTGGTAAGTCACTGAAGGGGTTTTCACCCCTTCAGCAACTGGGGATTGGGGGGTGGGAGGGAGAGGGACCCTCCAGTGCCAGGAAAACGGATCGTTTTCCTGGCACTGGAGTTTCCCTTTAAGAAAGAGATTTACATTTTTATTGTTTTTTGTTCTGTTTTTTTCTTTATTTATTAGAGGCACAACAATAATCAACATATAAGGAAATGTACATTCTAAAAATGCTTCTCTTTTTTTTTTTTTTTTTTTTTTTAACAAACTAATTTGAGTAAAGTGAAGTGAGAATGAGCTTTATGTGGAAAGCAACTAGTTGTGAGCATGTCAGCCACATAAAGACATGAGAACATAAATTATCAACATTTCCAGGACATGTCTTGATTAGTTCTCTTCATATGGCCGGGGCGGACTTGGCATGACACCACTTTCATCACACCTTGTTTTGCAGACTGGGAGTAATTCAAACTGAATCTCAGTATTTAATTTTTCTAATGCTGTAATATATAAATACGGGATATCCAATATTTTGTCCTCCACTGATAAGTACTAAAGAAGCGTTAGTTTTAAACACACACTTTATTCAATAAAATTATATATAGTGATAAAGTTACCATTTGGTACACAACAAAATGGTCTACCATTAGATTGGGACTGAGCAATCTATACCTTCCATATCTACTTCATAGTCATCTTCTAAAATTCCTGAAGATGTTTCTGTAATTCCATTGTAAACCTTTTTTGTTACAGAAAATAAACCTGAATTATTAGTCTTCACGTTGGTCATATTGATATAAGATCTTTTTTTCCTGCTATACTATCAGCGTTACTGACAAAACTGCAAATTATATCAAATTACATTTGCAAAACTAACACTACATTTGCAAATGTTATCATACGGGTTTAATTTGCTAAAATTGCGAGTTTAGAAAAAAAAAAGCATAATACGTTGACTGCAAAGGTAAGAAACCCTCAGTAGACCAGGAAACAGTTTTACTTAAAAAGCTCCAATATTTGTTCATCCTAATTCCTCACCCTCTTCTAGGTTTTTGTATCATCTTTTTCTCCCTCCCTGTTTCCATTTTTTAAAACAAAACAAAACTTTGTATTAGAGCGTACTAGAATGTTTATTGACAATCATATAGTTTTCTACTTGCATAATATGCATTTGTGCTAAAATACAATAAAATTAAAAAAATAGTTGAGCCTGAAATTACCAACTTAATCTTTGTTGATGTATTTCTAATGGTGAATATTATTTGTGGAGCAGAGCAAAGGCCATTTTTTTTAAGTTATGTTCTAATTTCTGTTTTTCTTAAACTATTACTGAGTTAAAAGTGTAAAGGAGAGAAAGTTCTGAGGATGGAACCATATACAGAGTAATGATTGTTCCATAACCCGTGCATACAACAGTCAAGTGAGAACTGCAGGTAAGGAAGGCTTTCTCTATCCCATTGGTGGTTGGGATATTGAGGCTAGTGAGAAAATTGCAAGTATAAGTTACTGTAATAAACACAAATGGAGAAAGAAACAAAAGTATAGATGCCATGAAGGCTTCCAGCTTAACGCAAGTGAGATCAACGCAAGCGATGCTTAGTAATGGGAAAGATCACAGAAAAATGTTTAATAATGTTCTTATCACAAAACGTTAGGTGGTAGATCAAAACAGAAATTATGGGTATTGTCGAGCTGAAAGACCATGACTAGATAGCGAGTTGAAGCCAAAAATTGAAAGATTCATGATAGCAGAATAATGAAGAGAGGAACAAATGGCAATGTATCAGTCATAGGACGACTGTCAAGAGAAGACATGGTGACCTCCCTACACTTGCATATATATAGAACTGCAATATACAGCTAGATAATGATATAGTCCCAACTTCTTTCCAAATAACATATAGCAAGGGACAGGGACAATGTTGGTCGTAAGCAGGACATCTGGCATTGCGAGGTTGCTGGACCAGGCTGAAACTCCCATTTTCCAGGCAGGTATTGTCTGTCTCCTCTATCTTTTCAGTTCCTCTACCAAGCAGATATCAACACTTGATTCCAACTCATTTAGCTATTGCCTTTATAAACGCACTTCGGCTCTCAGGATTAGCTCTTTTGCATTCGTCCCGGGCTAAAGGGACCATGCAGTCGAGCAACAGGTCCAAAGACTCTGTCACTGGGATCCCTGAACAAATTTACACATGATACACAGTTGCAAAAGGAACTAACAACATACAATTCTTTATTTCGGACAAGGATTAGCCTTTGGAAACTAGTCCTTAACCATGTGGTGACAAACATTTTAAACAATGCAAACGTATAGAACATTGCAGATCAACAAATATAATTAATACATGAACTACGTAATACAAATAACATTTTCAAACAAAATAAAAAGTAACAATATATGCATTTAACCACATATTTGGTTGCCTTAATTTTGATTACATTATTATGTAAATGTATGCTTCCATTCACCCAGCAGAGGGCACTGCATAGTTATCAAGTAGCAATGGATAGCTTGTATTTCAATGAATATACAATGAATAGCTTGTATTTCAATTTCTACCATCACAAGCCCCTGAGCATACTTTATGCCTGCAAAGAGAGCTGCTGTCCCTCCCCCTCTCTTGACCCACAGCTGCATATAGAGACACATACTGCTCTGTGTAAGGTACAGGTACACAATACAGAGATGCCTGTAATACAGATATGCCTTTGCACATTGAAAAGAATCACAAAATGGTGCCATGAGCTTACGGCTTGCACAAAACAAATCAAGGGGATCATCACATAAGGATTTTGTGGGGGAACCTATATGATACAAATTTGGTTTCAAACAATATAAACAGGAGTCAATTTGACATAAGACATTGTATTTATTTATTTATCAAATATTTTACCATGATGGATACATTGAGATTTCTCTTTTTTTTTTTCAAGTATGTCCTGGGTCCACAAAACATTGCATTGTTACAATAGGATACAATATACAAACTATATAAATAGATAGATAGATACGCGCACACATATATACATTTAACACATAACAGATGATAAATATATTCAACCATGACAGGTGCATTCTGTAAGGAGGTGTGTTTCCATAGATCTCTTAAAAGATTTCAGGTATACATTATAAAAAAGTTACATATATTTTGCAGATGTTTAATCATCAGAGCAGATAAAAGGCCAGAGCAAGTAACTAGACCAGATGTTAAAGTATTTTGATTAAAGTTGATTTAAAAAAAAGACACATTTGATTATGACTACACTGTAAATACTGTGCACAATTTTTTTAAACTTATGTTATTTTTAAACAAATGTAATATAACGTAAATATGCATTGAATTTTAGACATGTGCACAGGCGACACATTTGTTTAGTGTCGTTCCGATTCGTTAATATGCAAATTTTGGGTAGTCCAACATTTTTAGATTATTGATTCAGAAGAAAAGGAAATAAATTATTTATTCAAAAGGGTACCAAATTAGGGCACTATCTACTACACAGTTGCATATAAGATCAAAATGAATATGTATTTTTTCTCTAAATTTTGATCTTTCAACTGTTTAGTTGATAGCTTCCTAATTTTATATTATTAAGAGTGATTGCCAGAATTATGGGTACCAAACTAGGGACTTATCTACTAAGCAACTGAAATAGAAAAATGAATAAGTGTTTTTTTTTTTCTTTTGTTTGCTCTTTTAGCTGTTTAGTAGATAGTTTAGGAATGTATCAATATCTACTAAACAACTGAAAGAGCAAAATGAAGAAAAAGGCTTTTCTTCTTAAATTTTCACCTTCCAGCTGTTTAGTAGACAACTCCCTACTTTGGTATCTATATTGCACTAGTGACGGCTTTTGGGGAAAAGGCATTGTCTATGGAAAATTTAAATACTATTGAGTCACTCAGTATCGTGGTATCCTCCTTAAACATCAGATAGTGTTATACTCTCATGCATACGTAAGTTTCCTGTACTGACGTGAGCTCTGAACCCATCCTGACAGATCAATTACCAGGAGGTGAAGAGGCCACTGGTGACAGCGTCGGGTTAGTAAAACCTACCATTGGCTGCATCCCCAGGCTACCACACATAACACACCTATGCTGTCACCATCCCTGTCAACAGATGTAAGTTTTGCACAGAATTGACATTAAGCAGCCTGAAACAGAGTTCCAGGTTGCATAAGTCAACTGTGCAACTAGCCCCTTTGACAACAATGCAAACATTGCAGTATGTGCAGTGTTTCAAGCAGCAGCACTGCACATACAGACTCCTACCACCATGACCACTTCTAAAAACATAAGTGGTCATGGTGGTTGGAGTACCACTTTAACACTGCCAAATATTATTAGTCTAAAAACTATATCCAATGCAGGCAGTTCTATGCCTGGCATCACCCAAAAAAAACCCCTTCTTTTTGTATATGTAGCGGAATGCTTGCCAGATACTTTTATTTCCCTTTTATGGCTGTCTGTATACCACCCTCCCTCCCCCGTTAGAAACTGTCACCTTTTGTGGGTTTTTCCCTGTTATTTCGTGTGGTTCCTGTTTGGCCGTTCGGGAGAAGAAAGGATTCTGTTCGTATGAAATCTCCCCTGTGCCTTATTAGAACGTTGACACCAACCCCTCTAGTGTGAAAACTGCAAGGGAAACCATTACTAAATGCTTGTCTCCCGAACGTGGGCAGCGGAACTTGGTCATTGAGTGCCTGGAACTCTTTTCGGCTAGGCACTCGCGTGAACGCTGGTAAACCTTAGACCGCTGCCGGTCCATTTCCCGACCACCTACACGAACGACGTTCAGGAGATATGAACTAACGAACATGGAGAGCATTCGTATACTGAAATAGAGAGATTCCCTTGTATGGTGTTCTAACAAGAACCTCACAAACAGAGACCGGCCAGGGCACCAATTTCCCTGGAACTGTTTTTGGCTAGCGCCTCGTGCCTGGCTGGTCAAATCTTTGACAAAATGCCATTCCTGATCTACCGAACTGATCTGAGTGATTCTTGGATATGTTTGTCACTCAGATCGGGGCTTTCGGGGAATGTACTTTTCGTGGGGGTTCTGGTGTATGGTTGAGGTACTTTTGGGGTACAGGCTATTTTGTGGATTTTCTGTACCTGAGAGATAATTAAATTAGAGGAGCTTTCTCAGGCAATTATCTCAGGCACAGAGGATTCTGGGATTAAAACCCCTTGCATGGTATTTGGCATAAAAACCGTGTATGTGACAATAGAATTCAATTGTACCCCCAGAGCTGTGCGTCGTCCAGTTGCTGGGGAGGTGGTGGGAGATTCTTGGAGTATTTTACTTGTTCCCGACTGTACTTTAGGATAACCAGCGGAGGAGGAGTCCCTGCTACAGTATATACAAGTATGCTGTTGCTAGTTTTATAGACAACTGTCTGACAGTTACTTGTCTCTAGTGTTTAGAACTCTGGTCATTGACCTTATCCAATTGGAAACAACTCCACATCAAAGACGGTGTCAGTTATCTAACAGTGCTCTTATCTCAAGTGTTTATAGCGATGATTGTTGGAGAGTCTGTGATGTCACAGACCATGCTGGTCATGTTGGTTGGTCAGAGCAAGAGTCTCATTTCAAGCAGCGGAGGAGATCAGAGTCAGACGTCCATCTGGGAAACAGAGTAACTGACTGCAAAATAATGTAGGTATTCTTGTTTTTATTAAATTGAGTCAAATTTCATAGAAAGGAGTCCAGCTCAAAACTATTTTAAAACTTTAATAGCCACCTGCACACGTGTAAAATATGACATTTCCGTAGACCATTGTCCATAAATAATTAAAAAATACTTGTATAGAGCACAATAAATATGTGTAGGTTTATTTTTTTGTATTGTGCATGTAACAGGACTACGTTCAGTATAAATAGCAGGTTATAAGATGGAAATGGTTGTCACACTAGTGTCTATTATCACCGATATTTAACTAACTAGATTATTTCTCAACCTTTTTAGTAGATATACCCTCAATGTCTGAAGAAAAATTCCATAATTTCCATATCTCAATAAAGTATTTACAATAATTAATATGTTACAAAAATAGTGGTCTCAGTGGTCCAAACTAAGAGAGCATCGATGAGAGATTCCAGGGATCTCTCTAAGGGCTAACCCACTAGTGCCAACGTTACAAAAATAATACAAGAGGTATGCAAGTACACCAAAGGTGACACAGACACAGACCTGTATTATACAGAGAACAGCACTATAGTATTATATATATAGCTAAAAAAAAAGTATATAGCAATATGTATCTAGAGAATTGCAAGCTTTGAAACACGCCAGGTCTGTGTAGTCATAATTTCTATGTCCGTATAAGAAAAGTCAGATAGTGGTTTCAATATTATTCCTGATTAGGTAAAAAGAGCTTTATTGGTATGGCTCCAATGAAATATATGAACCAGGAGAATTAGAGTTACTGTCGGAGTATATTATTTAGATGAGTTATTTAGCAAATTGTCAAAGTACTCCTTCTGAATACTAGTGGTCTAATTAGGTTGTATAGATATATATATCAACAAGTGATGGTAATTATAACAACTAGTCTAACAAGCTGTCCAATGGAACTATGCTGGCTATAGCCAAAAATGGTGCTCAGATAATCACAGAAAGCAAGCAATGGAGAGGAAGGGATAGCAAGAAAATTCTAATGTCAGTAAAATACTGGCATGAATTAATAATGTAGCAAAGCCTCTCTCCCTGGTAATCTTGCTTGATAGACATAGAGACAAAAGGGAGGAAAAAGGTGTTTCGGTGCAGTGCTACATGCACCTTCGTCAGGGGTCATTTGAAGCTTTGGGTATTCACTTTTCACTGGACACCTTATTTTTTTCACTCACTTTTGATTTAACCTGTTAAAATGCCACCTTAAGAGTTTTTTTTTTGTTTGTTTGTTTTTTAAATAACTCTGCAGAACTAGAAAATCTACAATTTTATTAAGACACGGAGGCTCCTATTATGCTGCACTCTTTCTTTATTTACCTCAGCAGCAAAGAAAAATAACATTAAATCAGTATAAAAGAAACCAGTAAATAACATGAGGTATATCTTCCTAGCAACAGGAACAGCCAATCAGCATCCTCTTTGTAGCATAATAGCCAGTGTCCAGTATACAACTTCCTCTTTCTTTGCTGCTACCTCAGTTAAGTGACACTTGGTCCCATGGTTCTTAACTGTGGGATCTTTTACTTTACTTTATTCATATCATTACTGTGGTTAATATAGTTATTATAGTTATTACATTTTAATTATAATATTTTCATGTTTATAAATATATTTAGTTACTTCATTTTAACTCAATTTGATGTATTTACTTCATTTGTTTCAGTTATATGCTTTATTGTATATCCTTTGATAATTTCTTTCCCCTCTGACCTCCCTGGCCCCAAAATTACCATCAATTGGGGCTCAGGGGCATCTTTGAGGATCTTTATCCCCTGTAAAGTGCTATTGTGCTGTTTTTTTTTGTTTGTTTGTTTTTTGTTTTTTCCCTTCATTTATCAGTGTGGCTGCTGCTCTGCCACCAACTGCCAGAAATCCAAGTTGGGGTTTAGGTATAGTGGCAGCTCCTGTGTTTTTATATTACAATTGCTATTTGTTTTTTGTTTTTCACTATTGTGAGTACTTTCATTTCTTTATCCTGTTTAGTTATTTATTTTTTACTTGAGGGTTACTCAACCCTTTCCTTTTGGTATTATTTTACTTTATTCATCCCCTTAGGTTTGTTTGTATATTTATGATGCAGTCTGACAGGATCTTTCTGGGTCTACAGCAAACATGCAGATTAATGTAGAAGCCTCTCCAGGTATCTCTGGAGATGAGGCTGAATTTCTGCTTTACTGATCCTGCTGACATGCAGGCTTTAATTGACACTTCCATGGCAAAAGCCATGACTGGGCCCTGGTGTCAGGCTGCAATGCCTCATATAAGGCTAAACACTCCTCCAAAACAATAGAGATGGACAGTACCATACCTGTCACAGATGGCGCGATTAATTTATCACCGCGCAAAAGAGCTACTAGTCGGGCAAAATCGACTAGACTTTGGAAAAGGGCAAAAGCCCAATTGAACTCTGAATCCAAGCTCAGTGATATTGAGGAGGAGTTCCCCACGTTCTGTATTGAGGTGTACCTGTACTCACACCTGCTCTGCTTCAGCCTGGCCGCAAGGCCTCATATAAGGCTAAACACTCCTCCAAAACAATAGAGATGTACAGTACCATACCTGTCACGGATGGCGCGATTAATTTACCACCGCGCAAAAGAGCTACTAGTCGGGCAAAATCGACTAGACTTTGAAAAAGGGCAAAAGCCCAATTGAACTCTAAATCTGAGCTATGGGATATTGAGGAGGAGTTTCCTGAGTACTATATGGAGGTGTATCTGTACTCACACTGGCTCTGCTTCAGACTGCCCGCAAGGCCTCATATAAGGCTAAACACTCCTCCAAAACAATAGAGATGGACAGTACCATACCTGTCACAGATGGCGTGATTAGTTTACCACCGCGCAAAAGAGCTACTAGTCGGGCAAAATCGACTAGACTTTGGAAAAGGGAAAAAGCCCAACTAAACTCTGAAACTGAGCTCAGTGATATTGAGGATGAGTTCCCTGAGTCCTATATGGAGGATTCAGAGGATATTTCTGATCCTGATTATGAAATTACTGATGAAGAGGATGCTAATCCCGTTTGGGATACATGTCCTGTTAAACCTACGTAGATTTAAGTAGATTATGTGGACTCAGGTACACCAATAGGATCTTGGACACTCAATGTGAACCCCTATTCGAACCTGATGACCTATGTCACCCACTGGTCTCCTCAGACCATGTAGCCAAGTATATTGCATCCAGAGTACGCAAGCCTTTTGAGAAGGCAAAGTGAAATAAATGGCGGGCTGAATGGCCATGCCGAACAGTCCCTGATGACTCATGTAAAACGCTATCAGTCGATCCTAAGATCATTCAAATCCTGAGTAAGACAGGATGGAAGCCATCTAAAGGCTTAGATTCTCATTGCAAAACGGTCGGGATAAAATCCTGGGCATCTTGAGCTCAGCAGCCAAGATCTATGAAGCAGTAGAGGATGATCTAGAATTAGATTGTGCCATCTTAAGTGGTTAGATCCAGAGAGTGATTTAAGTGCGGTTGTCACAGAACGCCACAAATCGATCTTGCTCAAGATTGAGCCCAAACGTTTAACTATGGCTCTGAACAAGCCAGATAACACAGGCAAAAGGTTCTCTTTGGGGACAACTTTGTAAAAGAATTGGGCTCCTTTGTCTGGCTAAACAAACAGAAGTTCTTTTAGACAGAACCAAGGCTCTTATATTTGCCGAGCCGATTTCTTTGAACAATGCACTATACCAACCTCCTTCCCACAAAGTGGTAGACCCTGAGTTGTTAGTGGCCTAAGAGGTGCTCCTAAGAAGTCTTCACAATTGTCATTCTTCCTTACTGATAGTGGGGGGCAGGCTCACACATTTTTCCCATGTATGATCCCTCATTTCATCAGATGCTTAGGTTCTTCACACTGTGAAAGGGTATTGCATAGACTTCCTTTCTCTACCTGTTCAATGTTCCCCATCAAGGGAAATTGTTTTTTCCCAATGAGACGCAGACTCAGTGGACAATCAATCGTAGAGATTCCGGCACATACCCTGGGTTACGTAAGCAACCTTTTCTTGTTTCCCAAAAAAGGCAAAGGTATCCGTCCAGTGATAAATTTGAGACAGCTCAATAGTTATGAGCATATCAGCACTTACAAGATGGAAGAAGGGCATTGTTTACGGGATCTTCTCCAACCAGCAGATTCGATGGCCAAATTGGATCTGCAGGATGCATATCTCACAGTGCCTATCCCAGTACAACATCAAGATCGGGAACTTCCTGCAATTTACATGGTAGGGCAGTAAATAGAGGTTCAGGTGCCTCCCATGTGGACTGTCTTCGGCTCCATGGTGCTTCACCAAGCTCACGTCTTATAATATATTTAGACGGCATTTTCATTCTGGCTCAGTCTATTCAATTAATCTGGACATACCTTGCATGGACTTTGACTCTGTTAGAGAACCTAGAAATCCATTATCGTTCCCACGCAACAAATCAAATTTCTGGGTTATATTGGATTATTGTAGATTCTACCCTTCAAACTCTACACCTTCCGGTGGCAAAATTAGCCAATATCGAGAAGGAGATAGGTGAACACTAGCAACCTCTCAACTCTCTCTCAAACAACTGTTGAGAATGTTAGGCCTTCTACCGGCAACTATACAGGCTATTTTTCCAGGTCTTCTTGGCTATCGAGCCCTACAACGATTACAAACTTTATCTCAAGGGCAGCGCATCATACACAGATATGGTAACTCTGGACTCAGAAGCGGAGGGTGAACACCAATGGTGGCTTCTTCACATAGAAGCTTGGAATAAGCGCACCATATTTTGAACAGCTCCAGATTTGATAATCAAATCCGACCCAAGTTTGCACGGTTAGGGTGCTCAATGCGGAAATATTTCCACCAAGGACAGATAATCAAACCTGGAATCGACACTCCACATCAATTGTTTGGAACATCTGGCTGGTTCCTTTGCAGTCCACAGTTTCTCCCCAACTCAAGCCCAATGCGCTATCATTCTGAAGATGGACAACGTGTCAGCAGTCCGCTACATCAATCACTTGGAGGCACAAAATTCTGACCTACATGCCTCGTGATTGCTGGCAATTTTGCCTGAGACACAGCATTTCAGTCACGGCAGAATATATTCAAGGTCTCTCCAACACTACGGCGAACTGGTATTCACGCCAACTCAGAGATTCCAGCGACTGGCACTTGGATTCCATGGTCTTCCAAGACATCTGGAACCTATGTGGTCTATTGCAAATAGATCTTTTCGCTTCTCGTTTGAATGCTCAACTTTCCAGTTTTTTCAGTTGGAGACCAGATCCGATAACACTGGCTATGAATGTTTTCTCCAAGGAATTACGATTTTTTTGCCCTTTGCACTGATTCCCTGTTGCCTTTCCATCTATATCACCAGTCCGACACCTGGTGATCGTGGCTCCTCTATCGCCGTCCCAACCATAGTTCTCTCCTCTTACGAAGAGCGTTATCGACCTTCCATCTCTCAAGTGCCTTCTTCAGGATCGGGACGGTGTACCTCATCCCCTCATCTCCAAGGTCTCTTGCATCTCATAGTGTAGTCTATTTTAGGGAACCTTGGTCGGTCAAGGGAGTTTCACAATCAACTCCCCAACTTATCAAGGGTGCACCCAACACGAGACGGGCTTATAAATCTGCTTGGAGCAGATGGCATAGTTGGTGCATGAAATTAAATTTAAATCCCATATCGGCTCCTTTTATGTCTGTCCTCCATTTTTCTGACTTCTATGATGAAGGTAAAGCCTATCGCACTGTGGACCTTACCGATCATCCATTTCTGCTGGCCATCAAAGTTTCAATTGGACGCCTGTCGGTTGACATCCTGTCATATATTGACTTCTCTGAGGAATATGGTTTGCTCATCCACCCTTACCACGATACTCTGTCTTGTGGGACGTCTCTATTGTCTTGAATTTTTTTTTCTTGAATTGTTTTTCTGACGTACGAACTCTTGAGGTGGTTGCTCGTTCCTTTACTCCAGAGGGTGTCCTCTTTGACATTTCACGGAGGACAAAAACGTCCTCTAAAATAAATTTTACCCAGTTTTCCCTAATAGATCTCTCCTTTGCCCTGTTGCATACTAATGGGTGTGTGAACATCGTTCCACTACGTTACGGAATCCTTTGAAACAGGAACTCTTCATCTCCTTCTAAAAGTCGCATCGTCCGGTGTCTTCTCTAGCCTGGTGGGTCAAATACGTTATGTCTCTAGCAGGTATTGATACCTATGTGTCTGTGCCTCATTCGGTTCGATGGGCAATGGCTTCTAAGGCTTCCTCGATTGGTTGTCGCTTGGAGGATATTATGAGAGCGGCTGGTCTTCGGAGTCTACATTCCATGATTTCTACTTTAGACCTATTCAACACTTCACTGGAGACATAATTTCACAGCTTTGAACTAGCATAATAGGAGCCTCCGTGTCTTAATAAAATTTACAGATTTTACTATTAACATGACGTAAAGTCATGATTTTATTAATGACACGGAGGCGAGTATTATCCCTCCCTCCCATCCCTGGAGGTTGAGTCTTCTCTGGGTAAGTTGACTTCACGGTAAGTCTTTTTTGATTACTGGGTTTTATCCTTGTTAATGACAGTCAATAGCTTAAGGTTTGACTAAACTGAATTTCATGTTATGTATATATATATGATATTCCATGTAATGCAAATTTATGCATAAATCCAGTTTTATACTTGGATATTACCATATTCTCCTTTCTCTTCCAGCTTGACTTCGAGATCCAGTTTAATTGGAGCCCACTTTTTATTTGGATTTGTTGTCCTTGTTCGGGATCGCAAGAAAGAGGAAGTTGTATACTGGAAACTGGCTATTATGCTACAAAGAGGATGCTGATTGGCTGTTCCTGTTGCTAGGAAGATATACTATATTTACTGGTTTCTTTTATACTGATTTAATGTTATTTTTCTTTGCTGCTGAGGTAAATAAAGAAAGAGTGCAGCATAATACTCGCCTCCGTGTCATTAATAAAATCATGACTTTACGTCATGTTAATAGTAAAATCTGTAAATTGCTGGGGAAAATGTGTGAAGTGTTCTTGCCTCCACCAGAAGTCTACAACTGGAGTGGGCGGAGTAACTGGGTGGAGTGGCTTGAGTAACTGTTGTGTGGTTGGAGCGGCTGGAGTAACTATGGAAAGGTTGGGGTGTGGCTCACTCATTCTACAGCAAGGGCAGAGAAGAGCTTTCAAATCTTTCAAATCCCTCGAACATTCCACCAACTGCCAACAGGAACTAATAGATTTCAAATAGGGCAGAGAAGAGCGGTTAAAATCAAACTGCTCCAAATTGCTCACTTCACTGGCGGTGGCCATCTTCAAACTGTCGTATTTTAAAAACTATAAATCCTACAGCAAAGAGCTTTATATTGTGAAAACCACAAGACACAGACCTACATTTTGATGCATAGTATGTCTCTGAAATATTAAAAATAAAGGCACAGTCGCAGTTTAGATATTGCCCTTCAAATTTGAGCTGGCTAGAGTGGAGTTTCAATGAATGTCTATGGACAGCGTGGACATGTTTAGTGGCAGCAGGGAAAGCTGAACGTTTTGATATAAGATTTGTCTAGGTGGGCTTGAAAATGAGGGAGTGGTGGCAGTTTAGAAATCATGTCCTGATTTTTCAGCTCACACTCTAGCTTTTGTCAGCTCTCCCTCTAGTTTTGAACATTTCGCCATTCATTCCTATGGGACCAATTTCGCTACAAAAACAACTATATTTCATGAACTATTCGGCGAAACGTTCCACAAAGTAATAGCACACCAATGAAGAACAATCCACACGTTTCGGTATATTACTGTCTATGTAGTGTAAAAACTGTGGGAGGAGTTAGGGTGGTAAATTTGGCTATAATAAGAATAAAATATATTTGAGATAATATTAAGTGGTCTTGCTATGCAAGAACACTTAATAATACATTCAGCTCACCAGATGTGAGAGGGAGGCGACTGGAAGAAGAGAGAAGCTGACATTGAGTTAAAAAGATCTATTTTGCTCCAAGAGCTTAGTATTATTATTATTATTATTATGATATATATAGAGCGCCGTCAAATTCCGCAGCGCTTTACAATGGGTGGACGAACAGACATGTAGTTGTAACCAGACAAGTTGGACACACAGGAACAGAGGGGTTGAGGGCCCTGCTCAATGAGCTTACATGCTAGAGGGAGTGGGGTAAAATGACACAAAAGGTGAGGATAGTATTAGACTAGTAACAGTTGCAGAAGAGGAATCAGTCAGGAGCTATTAACAGTTTAATTGATACGCTTTTATGAAGAAGTGGGTTTTTAACGATTTTTTGAAGGAGTGGAGACTGGGTGAGCATCTAACGGAGGAGGGAAGCGAGTTCCACAGGAATGGTGCAGCCCTCGAGAAATATTGAAGGCGAGCATCAGAGGTGGGAGTACGGACAGAAGATAGACGTAAGTCTTCAGCAGATCGTAAGGGCCTAGACGGGACATACTTCTGTATAAGGGAGGATAGATAGGTAGGAGCAGCATTATGTAATGATTTGAAAGCAAGAACCAGAATTTTAAATTGAGCTCTATATTTTATAGGAAGCCAATGTAGGGACTGACAGAAGGGTGAGGCATGGGAGGTGCGGGCGGACAGGAAGATGAGCCTCGCCGCCGCATTCATTATGGACTGTAACAGCGTAGGTTGGGAGCACGTAAGACCACTGAGAAGTGGATTACAGTAGTTAAGGCGAGAAAGGACAGTGGAATGGACCAACACCTTCGTCGCATCTGGTCTTAAGTAGGGGCGGAGTCAAAGAGAACACCTAGGCAGCGAGCCTGCGTGGTGGAGCTGATGGTAGCACCGTTGACTTGGAGGGTGACAGACACAGGAGTAATAACACTTGAGGGAGGAAAGACCAGAATTTCAGTTTAGGTCAAGTTTAGTTTAAGGAAGTGGGCAGCCATCCAGTTACAAACAGCAGAGAGGCAGTCAGAGACACTAGTCAAGAGGGACGGGGAGAGATCAGGAGAGGACAGGTAGATTTGCGTGTCATCTGCATAGAAATGATATTGGAAGCCAAAGGAGCTAATTAGTTTACCAAGGGAGGCAGTATAGATGGAGAACAGTAGGGGACCAAGGACTGAACCTTGGGGAACACCAACAGAGAGGAGTTGGTGAGAAGAAGCAGATCCAGAGAAAGAAACACTGAAAGAGTGCTGGGAGAGGTAGGAGGAGCACCAGGAGAGAGCAATATCTTGTAGACCGATATTGTGGAGGATGAGAAGAAGCTGTTGATGATCAACAGTGTCAAAAGCCGCAGACATGTCAAGGAGAATTAGGATAGAGTAGTGACCACGAGATTTTGCAGCGAGTAGATCATTGGATACTTTGGTCAGTGCCGTTTCCACAGAGTGCTTAGCGCGGAAACCAGACTGAAGCGGGTCTAGCAGAGAGTGGATACTGCATACTCCTCATTCATGGTGGGTTTTTAGATCTAAAAATAAATGATTTGGGAAAAGTGAGGGCATCGGATAAGAATAAGGGATTTTAGTATGTGAAGAAGATGATGGAGGAAAGAAGAGGGAGAAATGTAGACTTCGAGCGGTGGGAATATGAAGAAGCAAATTTATGGAATTTGAAGAAGATGGTATAAGAAAGAATAGGAATGGTATAAAAAGTGTGTGAAATGCAAATATTAAAAAAGGGTATTCGAATACGAAGAAGAATGGTATAAGAAGAAGTAGGCTTTGGATTAAAGATGTAGACTATGGATATGAGAAGATAAATAATATGGGAATGCTCAAATTGGATCGGTAGTGTAGATGGAATATATAGAATTGTGAAGAGTGAGGATATGAGGATGTGATAAGGAAGGATATGGTAATATCGAGAGGGAGGTTTTAAGAATAAAATAGGGTAGGAAGGCAAATGTGAAAGGTACAGGTATGGAAATGTGAAGATGGAGGGTATGGATCTAAGTAGGGAAGAAATGGAAATGTCAAGATGATGGTTATAGAAGATAATAATGGGGTACAGGAATGTGAAATGGAAATATATAGGATTTTGGAACGTGAAAACTGGTGAGAATGGAAGCATAAAGAGGGAGGGTTTTGGAACGTAAAGAGGACAAGTATAAGAATTTGAAGAGGGAGAACTTTTGCACCTGCAATTTGTGACTATGGAAATATGAAGACAGCAGAAATGATAATATGAAGAGCGTGGTCTTGTAAACGTAAAGAGGGTGTTTTAGAGAATGTGCAGAGGCTGGGAATGGATACATGAATAGGCTTGAATAGGAATGCAAAATGGGCAGGTAAAGTAATATGAAGAAGGAGAATTTTTGAACGTGAAGAGGATGTAAACAGGAAAGTGTAGAAGGCGGCTATTGTAATGTCAAGAGGGTGGCTTTGTAAATGTGAAGAGGGCGAGCATGGGAATATGAAGAGTGCAAGTATGGGAATGTTAAGGAGGATATTTTTTAATTCTGAAGAGGATGGACTTGTGAAGAATGGGATGTGTAGAGGGCAGGGATGGAAATGTGAAGAGGGGGGAATGGAAATGGAAAGGGGGTGGACTTGTAAATGTGAAGAAGGAGGGTATGGGAACGTGAAGAGGGTGGGATTTTGAATGTAAAACGGAATGGTTTGTAAATGTAAAGAGGGTAAGTATGGGAATTTAGAGAAAGATAATTTAGGAATTACAAGAGGAAGATTCTGATAGTGATTTCAGTTTTTAAAAATAAAAGGGTTTGTGGAAGTAGAAATGTGAACAGAAAGGGCTGGGGATTCTGAAAAGGATAAGCATAGGAAAGTGAAGGGTAGGTACTGAAATGTAAAGAGGGAGGGTTTTCGAATATGAAGAGTGCAAATAGGAATGAGAAGAGTGCAAGTATGGGAATGTGAAGAGGGAGAGCATATTTTAAAATCTGAAGAGTATGGAAATGTGAAGAATGGGATGTGTAGAGGGCAGGTATGGGAATGTGAAGAGGGTGGGAATTGAAATGTAAAGAGGGTAAAATTGTGAATATAAAGAAGAAGGGTATGGGAATGTGAAGGGGGGGGGGGTTGGTGGGTATTGTAATGTGAAGAGGGTGGCTTTGTAAATGTGAAGAGGGCTATTAGAGGAATGTGAAAAAGGGGGAATATATTTTTAAATCTGAAGTGGATGGAAATGTAAAGAATGGGATTTGTAGAGGGAAGGTATGGGAATGTGAAGACAGTGGGAATATGAAGACAGTGGGAATGGAAATGTGTAGAGGGTGGGAAGAAGGGTATGGGAAGGTGAAGGGGGGGTTTGGTGGGTATTGTAATGTGAAGAGGGTGGCTTTGTAAATGTGAAGAGGGCTATTAGAGGAATATGAAAAGGGGGAAATATATTTTTAAATCTGAAGTGAATGGAAATGTAAAGAATAGGATGTGTAGAGGGGAGGTATGGGGATGTGAAGACAGTGGAAATGGAAATGTAAAGAGGGTGGGACTTGTAAATGTGAAGAAGAAGGGTATGGGAATGTGAAGGGGGATTTGGGAATGTGAAGAGAGCGAGTATGGTAATGTGAAGAGGGTGGGGTTTCACAGGTAAAAAGGAATGATTTGTAAATGTAAAGAGGGTAAGTATGGGAATTTGAAGAAAGATAATTTGGGAATGACAAGAGGAGGAGTACGAGTAAAGATAGTGATTTCAGTTTTTAAAAATAAAAGGGTTTGTGGAAGTAGTAATGTGAACAGGGAGGGATGGGGATTCTGAAAGAGGGAGGGTTTTGGAATATGAAGAGTGCAAATAGGAATTTGAAGACTGCAAGTATGGGAATGTGAAGAGGGAGAACATATTTTTAAATCTGAAGAGGATGGAAATGTGAAGAGTGGGATGTGTAGAGGGCAGGTATGGGAATGTAAAGAGGGTAGGAATGGAAATGTAAAGAGGGCGGACTTGTAAATTTAAAAAAGAAGGGTATGGGAATGTGAAGTGGGGATTTGGTGGGTATTGTAATGTAAAGAGGGCAAGTATGGGAATTTAAAGAAAGATTATTTGGGAATGACAAGAGGAAGAGTAAAGATAGTGATTTCAGTTTTTGAAAAGAAAAGGATTTGTGGAAGTAGTAATGTGAACAGGGAGGGATGGGGACTCTGAAAATGGCAAGCAAGGGAAAGTGAAGGGTAGGTACTGAAATGTAAAGAGTGAGGGTTTTGGAATACGAAGAGCGTGCAGAGTGCAAGTATGAGAATGTGAAGAGGGAGAAAATGGTTTTAAATATGAAGAGGATGTAAATGTGAAGAATGGGATGTATTGAGGGCAGATATGGGAATGTGAAGAGGTTGGGAATGGAAATGTAAAGAGGGTGGACTTGTAAATATAAAGGAAAATGGTATGGGAATGTGAAGGGGGGATTTGGTGGGTATTGTAATGTATCGAGTGTGGCTTTGTAAATGTAAAGAGGGCTAATAGGGGAATGTGAAGAGGGAGACTATATTTTTAAATCTGAAGTGGATGGAAATGTAAAGAATGGGATGTGTTGAGGGCAGGTGTGGGAATGGAAATGAAAAGAGGGTGGACTTGTAAATGTGAAGAAGGAGGGTATGAGAATGTTAGGGGGGAGGTCACAAGTATGGATAGAGGGCAAGTATGGGAATTTGAAGAAAGATAATTTGGGAATTACAAGAGGAAGAGTATGAGTAAAGATAGTGATTTCAGTTTGTGAATAAAAAATGGGGGTTTATGGGACTAGTATTGTGAACAAGGTGGGTTTGGTATTCTGAAAAGGACAAGTATGGGAAAATGAATGGTAGGTAGTAGAATGTAAAGAGGGAGGATTTTGGAATGTAAAATGAACAAGTATAGGAATTTGACGAGGGAGAATATTTGCATGTGAAGAGGAGGGAAATAGGGATATAAACAGATTGGGCTTGTAAATGTGAAGAGCGAGGGTATGTAAATATGAAGTGACGGTTTGAGAATATGAATAGAATGTGTGTCAATATTAAGAGGGTGACTGGAAATGTGAAGAGGGTAGGAATGAATAGAGCAAGAGGCAGGAGTGGGAACACAAAAAGGGCAAGTAAAGGAATATGAGTAGGGGGTATTTTTTAATGTGAAGAGTATGTAAATAGGAGAGTGTAGAGGATGGGTATTGTAAGGTGAAGAGGGTGACTTTGTAAATGTGAAGACAGCTGGTAGGGGAATGTGAAGAGAGTGAGCATGGGAATGTGAAGAGAGTGTGGATTGTAATGTAAAAAGGAATGATTTGTAAATGTAACGAGGGCAGGTATAGAAATGTGAAAAGTAATGTTCGGGAATGTGACGGACCACCTGGCACCCCGACTGGGTACCTCCACCAATCGCTGCTTCCTAGTGCTTGCGAGCACCATAAGCACCGCACTGGAACACCATAACCACTGTAGACCCTTAGCCGACGCAGCTTGACTGGGGTCTCGCTCTTCTCCACCCACCCAGTCAGGGATCCTACTTCCAGTGGGTAGACCTCTCCTACTCCAGAGAGTATGGCCGGATAGCTCTTACAAGAGCTAGTGTTGTAATCCAAGGGAGTATAGTGATATAGCAATCGCCAGAGTGAATATAACTGTCCCCTCCATATATGAGTCGAGGCTCAATATTGAGGGTGAAGAGGAACTGTTTAATGTGGAAATAGGAATGTAAAGAGGTTAGCTTGTCTTGTATGGGGATGTGAAGACAGTGGAAATGGAAATGTAAAGATGGTGGGACTTGTAAATGTGAAGAAGAAGGGTATGGGAATGTGAAGGGGGGATTTGGGAATGTGAAGAGAGCGAGTATGGGAATGTGAAGAGGGTGGGGTTTCACAGGTAAAAAGGAATGGTTTGTAAATGTAAAGAGGGTACGTATGGGAATTTGAAGAAAGATAATTTGGGAATGACAAGAGGAAGAGTACAAGTAAAGATAGTGATTTCAGTTTTTAAAAATAAAAGGGTTTGTGGAAGTAGTAATGTGAACAGGGAGGGATGGGGATTCTGAAAGAGGGAGAGTGGGATGTGTAGAGGGCATGTATGGGAATGGGTAAGAGGGTGGGAATGGAAATGTGAAGAGAGCGAGTATGGGAAAGTCAAGAGGGTGGAATTTTCAAATGTAAAGTGGGATGGTTTGTAAATGTAAAGAGGGCAAGTATGGGAATTTAAAAAAGGTAATTTGGAAAAGTCAAGAGGAAGAGTATGAGTAAAGATAATGGTTTCAGGTTGTGAAGAAAAAGGGTTTTGTGAAAAGGGAGGGCTTAAAAGGGCAAGTATGGGATAGTGAAGGGTAGGTACTAGAATATAAAGAGGGAATGATCAAAAAATAGGAAGAGGCTGAGTAAGGGAATTTAAAGAGGGTTGGTTTAATACGTAGAAAAGGGATGATTTGTGAATGTAATAAGGGAGAGTGTAGGTAAAGGTAACAATTGCAGTTCATAAAAAAGAAGTGTTTAGGTATGTGAAGAGAATTGGAATGGGAATGCGAAAACAAGGGATTGGGAATTTTAATAGGTGAAAAAAATTATGCAAAAAAGAAGAGGGATGAAATGGAAATTGCAAGTGGGTGGGTGGGTATGGGAATATGAAGAAACAGGTTAAAAGAATTAGAAGACAGTGATATAAGAGAGAAAAGGAAGGGTATAGAAAGGTGAAGATTGTTTTAATGGGAATATGAAAGAAGCAATGGAATGTGAAGAAGAATGGTATAAGAAGACGTGGTGATGTACCTTAAAGGGACACTATAGTCACCTGAACAACTTTAGCTTAATGAAGCAGTATACAACATGCCCCTGCAGCCTCACTGCTCAATCCTCTGCCATTTAGGAGTTAAATCCCTTTGTTTATTAACCCTAGTCACACCTCCTTGCATGTGACTTGCACAGCCTTCCATAAACACTTCCTGTAAAGAGAGCCCTATTTAGGCTTTCCTTATTGCAAGTTCTGTTTAATTAAGATTTTCTCATCCCCTGCTATGTTAATAGCTTGCTAGACCCTGCAAGAGCCTCCTGTATGTGATTAAAGTTCAATTTAGAGTTTGAGATACAATTATTTAAGGTAAATTACATCTGTTTGAAAGTGAAACCAGTTTTTTTTTCATGCAGGCTCTGTCAATCATAGCCAGGGGAGGTGTGGCTAGGGCTGCATAAACAGAAACAAAGTGATTTAACTCCTAAATGACAGTGAATTGAGCAGTGAAATTGCAGGGGAATGATCTATACACTAAAACTGCTTTATTTAGCTAAAGTAATTTAGGTGACTATAGTGTTCCTTTAATATAAACATGGCAGCTATGGATTGAAGAAGGAAAACTATGGTACTGAAAAGTACAGAAGATGGGAATGTTCAGAAGAAGGATATGCAGTGAGAATGAAGTATATAGAATTGTGAAGAGTGAGGCTTTGAGAATATGATATATGAAGAGGGAGGCTTATGGAATGTAAGAGCAGACATGGGAATATAAAGACGTAAAGTGTGAAGAGGGATGCTTTTTTGATCATGATGGGAAAGTGTAGAGTGTGGGTATGGGAATGTAAAGAGGTTGGCTTGTCAATGTGAAGAGGGATGGTATGGGAACAAGAAGAGAGTGGGGTTGAGAATGTGAAGAGGGCGAGTATTGGAATATGAAAAGAGCTTCTATGGGAATGTGAAGAGCTTGATTTTGGGAATATAAAACGAGCGGGTTTAGGAATAAGAATGTGAGGTTGTGATGAGGTTGGGTACTGGAATGTAAAAAGGGAGGGTTTAAAATGCAAAGAAGGCGGGTATAGGAATGCAAAAAAGTACGGAATGGAAACATAAAAAGGGAGGGCTTGGGAATGCAAAAGGGCGAGTATGGCAAGTTGCAGTCTCTGGTTACTGCAATTTAAAGAGAGATGATTTGTAATTGTGAAGAAGTCAGTTACGGGAGTATAAAGAGAGTTGGTTAAGAAATTTGAAAAGTATGATTTGGGAATGTGAAGAGGGAAAGCTTAGGTGAAGAGGTGTTTTAGTATGTGAAGAGATTTTGGATGGAAATGTCAAAATGGATGGTTTGGGAATGTAAAAAGAGATTACATGGGGATGTAAAGAGTGAGGGTATGGAATAAAAATTGGGTTTTTAGTATGTGAAAAAGATGATGCAAGAAATAAAATGGATGAGATGGAAATGTCAAGTGGGTGGGTATGGAAATATGAAGAAACCAGTTAAAGGAATTTGAAAAAGATTTTATAAGAACGAAAAGGGAGGATATAAAAAGGTAAAGATGGTGGTAATGGAAATATATAATAAGTAGTATGGAATTGTGAAGAAAAACGGTATAAGAAGAAATAGGAGTGTAACTTAATGCAAAGATGAAGGCCATGGATTACAGAGGAAGACTATAGAATGTGAAGATAATAAAGATGGGACTGTTCAGAAGAAGGCTATACAATGAAGAATGTAATAATTAATAGTTATTATTTATTTTAAATAAAGTATAAATTGTTATATAAAAATAAAGGAAAATTATTACTTTTGGTTGAAATTAGAATTTTTATGATGATATTTGTTGCCAAAAGGATTACAGAGGAAATTATTTCATTTTTAACATTTTTAAATCCCAATGAGTCTGGAATTATCTTATTAATTAACTTATTTTTTGATAGATATTGAACTTCATATTAGTGATAACAATGTTTTAAATATGTCAGTTTTAATAGTTATATTGACTTTAACAGTTGTCACTACCTCAATGGCATAATGTTGTTCCTAAGAGACACTTTTATGTAAACTCATATCAATGCTTTCCTATGGACACTCTGCACGATGCATGCAAAATTTCAGGAAGACATCCACTAGAGGTTGGCTTAACCCCTAATGTAAACATAGAGGTTTCTCTGAAACTGCTATGTTTACATGTGAAGGGTTAAAACCTGAGGGACCTGGCACCCAGACCACTTCATTGAGCTGAAGTGGTCTGGGTGACTATAGTGTCCCTTTAAGTATTTGATTCATTTTCTTGTTTTTTAAGCTTATAACTTATGATTTATAACATAAATTTTAATAACTTAAAAAACAACTACAAGTAGTTGAATGTTCTTTCATAGACACAGGATAATTTGATGTTTCAAAAACAGTTCTCAAAAGTTTGTTAGATCCATGGCAGCTGCCTTTTCTGCTGTTTGACATTTCTCTTCATTTTTATATAACCACCAGGTCCCCATGTTCTACCCCAACTGCAAATAAAAGACTAATAATATAATTATTTTCAATATAACACCATCTGATTGAAATAACAGAGTATCACTTGATTGTGCCGGAGGAAGCGCCTCTAGCAGCTTTTTAGTGATTATTTGCTTTCACAATCTGTATTGAATGTAGTTGTTTTAGTGTCCCTGCAGGCATTGTAAAAACTGCCTTTTAGAGACCCGTGCAGCGCTGGAGTAAAGGCTATTAAACTCACCTTTTACATTGGTTACCTGGGACCCAGGGACCCAAATAGTGTTATTACGGCTATAGGGACAGGAATAAATATTTGTATTTCTGACACTAAAGTGTTCTTTTTTTTTTTAAATTCTAAAAAAAATATTGGTATTGATGAATGGAGATTATTAATTGAACAAAAAGTGTAGTTTTACCCTTGTGTTTTAAAAACGACTTATATAGAGAAAAAAACAAATATTTTAAGCCTTTAAGCATAAACTGCTTTATATTATTGGAAATAAAACTTTACATAATATAACATTTATATGTATTATGTTTTATGCATACACAGAAGCAACTCCCCCCCCCCCCCCCTATTTCTATTATTTTTCACAACAAAACAGTAGGAGGGGGTACAGAAGGGGAGAGGGGATGTAAAATATACCGGCAGGTTCACAATAACAGTGCATACACTGATACTGAACATAAATTGTATACAAGTATTAGTGTGATGTTTTAGTTAGTACATACTTGATGTCACACGTTAACAACCCGTTGACACCGAGCACGGTAGCCAGACCCACAATAGTGTAAGCACCTGAGCTAATAGGTAGAGTGACAGACATATACAAAGGTGTTAAAAATCTGTCCCACTGTTTCTGGGAGATCTCACATTCTAAGTCAAGAGCCCACTGCTATGCAGGTGCAGATTTCCAAAACAGTAAGTAGCCTAACAGCATTTCGTAACACTTGGAGGTTGGTTTACAAGAGGGTGGCAATCGTCTAGTAATACAGATCTGTTCCCAGATAATGACATAATGCAAAGCATTTTGTAAGGGTAGATTGTTTGTAGTGCTTCAACTCAAAAGGGACTTTAACTGCATATGAAAACTGTAAGGTCAAAGGGAGACCGTATGTGGACGATAGGGAAGGGAAACCTAGCAACTTTTTTAGTGAGTAAAGGTACTACAGATGGGTAATTCCCTACTCATGCAGAAAGATAAGTCCTGCGCTCACTCCCATCACTGGGCGGCTGCAAATGACTACAGTACACATCAGCCCCTATATATAGTAAAAACCAAAGAAAAACAAGTTACCTGTGCTCTCTCCTTAATCCCTATGTATTTTTAAACAAATGGAGGTTTTTTAGTTACCTCCAATGGCCATGAGAGGATGAGCCCACCTGCCAATGTCAAGGCAGACCCCCCTAGGTGGGTCCTAACTCTAACCATTCACCTTGCTTCCTTGAGCCTCTGGCAAAAATCTCTACTGAGAGGCTCAAGGAAGCAAATTTAATTCCCTACTCATGCCATGGTCTGGCGGTGAAGGTGGAGATGCAATAAGGTCAGAATAGGGGTCGCTAAAGAAATGTGTGCAGAATTACTCAATTTGGATCTGTGCATATCCCATACATGTAGGGCCAGTGCAACCTCTGCAGGCATCGACCTCAAGTAAGACCCAAAATATGGTCTGCAAACGCGCTATTCTTTTATTCAGTATCACTGACTTCAATAGCGTATACAGCTTGGTGGTTCTCTAATAGCACATAAGAGCGGTTCTAGGGCCAGTATGTATAAAAGGAGGGATAGGGGACATCTCTGACGTGTCCCATTAGAAACCGTGAATGTAGATGAGAGGAATCTCGCTTGCAAAACCTGGGCCATGGGGTCTGAGTATAAAGCAAAAATGTGTTGTATAAGCTGTGGAGGTAACCCATATGTGATTGTGCAATGTCTGCTGCAGGAAGAGTCAAATGCTTTTTCAGCATCCAAAGCTAGTAGGAGGCCACCCCAGCTGGTTCTCTTAAGATGTTCAAGGATTAGTGACAAATTGTGTGTGTTGTCCAGCCTCTGCCTCCCCATGACAAATCCCGTTTAGTCATCTTTGATAAGGAGCAGTAGTATAGGGCTGTCTATTGGCCAAAATCTTTGCGTATATTTTCGTGTCGAGAAACGGGGCGAAAAATTTTGCACACTTCTGGAAGTTTGTCAGGTTTTGGAATAGTGACAATGGTAGCAAGCAACATCTCAGGCGGAAGGGTTGAAGTAACTTTTTTAGTGTATATCCTGGCTTTTCTTGCTTGTGGGAACTTCCACTTTTAAATGCTTTTTGATCAGAAGCATGGCTTATATGACCGAAAGATGTGAAATTTGATCTGCTGTAGCTAGGTCAGTGCACTTTTCTGAACAAAAAGGACTTAAACTTGGCAGCCTTTATAGCGAAGGGTAAGGAAGGGTAAGTATACATTGCAAAAAAAACAAACACATTTTTAATAGAAATAATACATGATAATAGTTTTGCTTTAACAATGCATTTTGAGATAAAAAATTATTTTGATTACCTTTCTTATACCTATGAAACTTCTAACACCAATTTCAACACTAATAGGTCCATTAAGGGCCACTTCACTTGCCATGTTTTCTTCTCTGGGGAGGTTATAGTATTTTGTCACATTCAACATGATTGCTTTATCTTCATCATATGCACACTCAGATTGCTAAACAGAAGCCGTTTATAAAAAGTTAAAGGAAATTAAAAGAAAGGACCATATTTGTTTGTTATTATTCCAAAACATTAAAAGTTAGTATATTTCGTGAATGTTAGTATATTCCGTGACGATTATAAAGCTTTGTAAGAGAGCCATGCAAACCTTAGCATACAGGTTTCCACGGGCTACAAAGTGCTTTGATATTTTCCACCTTACAGCATACCGTCATATGGATGAGAATCGTGGTTTTTCTAATCAGTGAGACAGAGTTTCAATGATCTTCAGATGATCAGCAAACTTCAGACAGTCCTAAAATTTCCACGCACCCTTTCATTTTTGGTCACTGGAAAATAAGCCCTGGTGAGCCGACAGTGTTGTGCCACATAATGGTTGCCTAATGCAGGTGACAAGCATATGTCTGCAGCAGTCGGCTCATTGTCAGACCTGCAATAGATGGGCCGGTTGTATGTTTGGTGTTGTGTTAATAATATATATGTCAGCTGTCATAGATCAGTACAGTATATTGTGCAGAACGACTGACCAATCAGTGAGAAGAATAACAGGATGAATACAGAGCAGAACAGAAGTAAAGATGAATTAACACGATGTTACGGTTGCCGTTACCCTTACACACAGGAAAAGGATAACCACAAAGTGAGGGTCCAAAAGCCGTATTACCTAGCCTTAGAGTGGCTGAATTTAACGAATTACAAGAAAGAATTAAAGTCAGGAATAGCCGAGGTCAGTAATACAAACATAAGGATACATGAAAAACAAGCCAGGTCAGGATAATAGAAATACACAGGTCAAAATACAAGCTTGGTCAGGATACCAGTGGTTAACAGAGTCAAAACAAAGCCAAGGTCAATAACAGGAAATCACAAGAGTCACAGGAGAACTACATGTGTTACTAAACAGAAACCACAATAGGGCAAGAGTAAGGGCCTGAATAGGCTTTAAACAGGTTTACATTAATTGGTCCACGTCATCTCTGCAACTCCAAATCACATGGAGTCGGCTAGATGACTCGTT
Organism: Pelobates fuscus; assembly: GCF_036172605.1. Taxonomy (NCBI): domain Eukaryota; kingdom Metazoa; phylum Chordata; class Amphibia; order Anura; family Pelobatidae; genus Pelobates; species Pelobates fuscus. Next base: position 361,659,817 of record NC_086319.1, read on the forward strand.
TTCTTTAAGGGCGACATCAAGTTTTACAATTTTTTTAAGGGCCTGTAGTTCGGCTCGTGCACCAGCAAAGGGAGCAGTTAGCGGGACCAAAAGGTTAGTATTAGCTATTCAGGCTGAGCAGCCACATGGAATGTTCGGCCGCGCGAGCTGACAGGAGCAGTTCAGCCAGGTGGTGAAGGTTAGCCTGTAACACGTGGTGGGTGTAAAGAAGAGGATTGTGCATAAAAAGCATTTTAATAAATGTAATTTTTATTATTAAATATTTTAATAGAATAATATCCTAAAACTTTCCCCACATGTACAGGTTATAGGTCATACACATTCCCAGACAGGGCTATCTCCCAATAATAAACTGTCCAAAAAGCGCACGGGTCAAAGGTATGCAACCAGAGAAATTGTAGAAGAAAATTTCAGGACGCGACTAACCTTCGATCTGACGCAGAGTTCCAGGCTAGTGTCAGGCAAGTGCCGGTCACCACAAAGAGGTTGCTGAGGCTCAGTGGAAGCAGGATCCCCCTAACTTTCAGTAGTTTTTGTTAGTCCTCCATATCCTTAACCCTTCATCCAATTAGCGCACTTCTAGGTGTCCTGGTGTAGGCACAGTTTTTGAAAATTGTACCGGGTAGATGCCAGACCTCTGACTGGATGGGCGTCCCAGGCGGTTTGTTCGTATCTCCTGGTGTTGCAATTCTGGCAAACATGCACAGCTCTCAGGGGTGGCAAATGGGCGCTACACTGCCTGGAGGCTAGATGGACATAAGTAGGTGGAGGCAAGTGTGTAAAGTAGCTGCTTTAGGGGTGGGGGAGTTGCACAGAATCCTGCACCTGTTATCCGTGTGACCAGAGCAGTCTCCATCACTACTTTTCTTACATCATTCCCACTGTGAGCATGTAATGCTGAAAAAAAAGCTATGATATGAGAAAATAGATGAGGGGAAATAGATGAATAGTATGCATTTTAAATGAGAAAGAAAAAATAAATAAATCACCATAATGGCGATAGGAATATATTGGTAAGAATATGGCCTCCAAAAGAAAATAAAGTAAGTTTATTTTTTTGAAGTTAGGAAGCCTATTGCTGCCCAATGGCATACTGCTAATACCACTGGGATATTTTACAGCACACAACCCACCTAAGGAAATCCAGGTTGGTTGGTTGGTTGTTTTTTTCCCAATTACTTCAACATTCAGTCATCCACATGGAATTACCGGTTTTATCATTTTACTACTGGGTTGAATACAGAAGGCCCAGATCTCAGAGATAATGATCACTTCTTAGTGCAAGGCTATAACTGTAACAACACAGACAGGACTGCAGTGTAGCATGCATGTTCATTGTGAGTGTTAGTGGTTAAACCAAAGTTAAAAGACAGGTGTAAGTGTAAAAAAAAAAAAAAAAAAAAGGTGCAGTTCAGTTTTAGATTTCCTGTTTATACCTTATCTTCCGGTTTGTTGCAATGTTTGATGAAGTTTAGCTTCTGAGAACCCTACACAGTAATTTTTTACAGAAAAAACAAAAACAAAAAACCTACCAAGCAGAACAACTGAACCGACTAGAAGTTACCTGAGTTGCAAATTAAACTCCTCTGTCTCCACAAAACCACATATAGATATAGGTCTCTTCACAGCTGCAACTTCTATCCATCGCTCTAAAAGGCTTAATGGGATTCTCTAGTGCCAGGAAAACAAACCAGTTTTCCTGGCACTGTTAAATCCTAGTGTGCCCCCCTCCCGCCCCGTATCCGACGTCGCTGAAGGGGTTAAAACCATTCCAGTCACTTACCTGAATCCAGAGCCAATGTCCCTTGGCGGTGGGTCAGGCTCTGCTTATGCTCCTCCCCACCGACCGGGGAGACCTAATGCGCATGTGCGGCAATGGCCGCGCTCGCATTAGGATTTCCCCATCGGAAAGCATTATTCAATGCTTTCCTATGGGGATACCGGCGACGCTGGAGGTCCTCATGCAGAGCTTGGGAACGTTCATGCACATCTGCATTCGTGGCGCTTGTCGTGGGACGGATGAGGGGGCAGAATGTCACCCTAGTGCAGAACGACACTGACGCTGGCATAAGGTGAGTAAATAAGGGGGGGGAGGGAATAGGAAAAGGGGGCACGAGTGAGGGGGGAGCGATAGTACCAGGAATACAGCTTTGTATTCCTGACACTATAGTATTACTTTAAAGATTTAGAAAATGTCATCACAATCCAGTCACATAAGGAAGAGGAACTGAAACTATGTTTAAATTTTTCCTACTGTCACTTTGCATTCTCTATGCGGAATGCCAGGTGCAATGTACAGAACGTGACCGGGAGCTAAGATGGAGGCTTTCAGTTGCAGGATAAAGAGATGATGATTTCTACATTTAAAATTTTTTTTTTTTTTTTTTTAATTCTTTATTTTTAAGTGCATAAGAGTGGTACATGCAGGTCTGAGGTGCCCCGAAAGCAGTCCTCAGGCATTTCCTCGCTGAACATGCGGGGCATGGGGATAACAGGCACAATTTTATTTTTTTAGTCATGCTTGGTTAACTAGATAGTTACATAAGCTAAATAGATAATTACAGAAGCTTAATAGATAGTTACATAAGTCGTAATACCTGTCTATCGGAACAGAAGCTGTCTAAAAAGATTTAACTAACAAGGTATAGGTTCAAGTTTAAAGCTTGCTTGATCAGCTAGACATGTGAAAATTAATGATAGCATTATTTAACACGTCTAAACATCTCATATTGACAACATTATGGGTGATTCTTAAGGCTCTCATGTAAGCTAGCTCTCGATGGTTAACTTAAGGAAGAGAGTATTAGAAAGATACCGCTTGTTAAAAAGAGCTGAAGAGCTTGCATAGCCCTAGTCCATGTGGTTGACAGGTTGCAGCGTGCTGTCTGTTCAGCTTATACCCGGCAGTTGGTGATCCTATAGCCAGGGAGAGTGTCCAGTAGGAGGGTTCTTTCTGCGAGCCTCCCTGTTCCCTTTGCGATCTCTGGTGTTTGCTGATGCTGGAAGCCGGTTACAGGACCTGCAGCACGGCTGCGTTTGGGTCTAACTGCCTTTCTCTTCATCTGGACTGGCTTGTGCAGGTGGGTGAGGTTGCTTGCTCCTCCGCTTTGTTCCCGTTCTCTTCGGTTTCGCTGTTGCTTGTCTCAGTGTGGTCAACCCTGGGGAGGCTGTGCTGGCGGTCAGATGGTCTCTTCCTCGATCAGCTCCATTGTGCTGGCCGGTCGCGCACGTGGCTTGTGTGCAGCGGCCATCTTGTGGGTTGCTGCTCGGTGGGCATGTCATGGCAGGGTGGCTCTTTGAGGCAGTGGATGTTTGTGTAGACCGGGTTAACCCCCCCGGTCCAGAGGGGGGGGGGGGAGAGCCAGACACCGGCTGGAGACCCGGGAGAGCGGCCGTCTCATCCCGGCTCAGGCTCCCTGGCGCTTCGGGCCTCTGTCGGGTCACCGTTGGTGCCTGGTAGGGTCTTTGGAGGTATCCCCGCATTCATCAGCAGCTTGGGGTCTATGTGGTCGCCGGAGTGTGTTGCTGGGTGAGTTTGGCCCCCAGTTAGCGCCGAGTTTAAGGCCCTGAAGCGGGAGCTCAGACGGAGCACGTCTGATCCCGTCGGCGGTCCGGCCCCGCCCCCTCTACATTTAAAATTTTACTTTTCACACCTCACATAAAAAAAAAAAAGTTACAAAATAAAAATTATATATATTTATTTATGTATAGGGGATAGGTAAATAAAATATAAAAAAAAAAAAAGAATCTTAGTGTCAGTTTACCTTTAAGCGATTGACAGAGCAAATTCCAGGATAGTAATAAATTATGTATCACAAATTGGGAAAAAAAAAAAAAAAAAACTATTTATTTTATGTATAGTTTTAAAAATGAAGGTAAAATATTTATTACAATGTATTTCATAATCCACGTTTATACAAAAAAAATAAAATTTGAGAAAGATAAAAACAATTAAAAACACGTACAGACTACATACATAAAAACAATGTAAAGTTCATTCTCTACAAGATCTCGAAAGGTCTAGATATATTTCAGCATCGGTGACAGATTAAACAAGATGTTTGAGGCACTTGGTCAAGATGTGTGTTCAGTAGGAATTCCACATCAAACTAGTGGTAGAAACAAAAGAAAAATCAACAAAGACAAAACAGAAAAAGAAAGCAAATACATATAGTAAATCTTCTATTTGTGCAAACTACTCTGTCACGGTTATTCACTAAAATGAGAATTCAAAGTGAATTTCAAATTTAATTAGCCGAACTGGAAAATTCTCCTAATGAGCAATGTTTTCAATTGGGCTACTCTGGCCTGAAATTTTAATTTTCTCTTTGAATTTTTACTTTAGTAGCCCACGTGGCTAATTTGCCTTAAAGTGTAAACTTTTTTTTTTAAACCATAATTTAAAACCTACTAAATTATATATAATTAAAAAAAAAAAAACTTTTAAAAATGATTGTATTTATGCGAGCCTTCATCGGGTGTAATCCAGTTGTCACCATTTCCAAATTTACCCAGAAACGCTCAGCAGTCTATTACCACACACGACCATGGTTTTCTCACTCATTTTAAATTTGTCTGAGTGATATTATAATAAATGAAAAAAAAAAATTCCATTTATTTTATTTACATAGTTACATCGCTGAAAAGAGACTTGCGTCTATCAAGTTCAGCCTTCCTCACATTTGTTTTCTGCTGTTGATCCAAAAGAAGGCAAAAAAAAAAAATTTTGAAGCACTTCCAATTTTGCAACAAACTAGGAAATAAAATTCATTCTTGACCCCAGAATGGCAGTCAGATTAATCCTTGGATCCAGAAGCTATTACCCTACATTGAAAAACTATATCCTTGAATATTCTGTTTTTGCATGTATGCTTCTAGTTGTGGTGTGAACATCTGTATGGACTCTGATAAAACCACTTCTTCAGGCAGAGAATTCCACATCCTGATTGTTCTTACAATTTATATAAAAAAAAAAAAAAAATAACTAAGGCAAAACAAAAAATAAAAAAAAAAAATAACTAAGGCAAAGAGAAGCTTTTTTTTTTTTGGAGATTAGATTCATATCATTCCCCTCCTTCTGACTTGACATCCAGCAAATAAATTATGTCAAATAAATTATGTCAAGTGTGTATATATATATATATATATATATATATATATACACACACACACACACACCATTCGTGTTAGTTTACAAGTGTGCAATCAGTCGTTCGCATGCGCACGAACGTTGGAATTCATTCGAACAGTCCATGCATGTGCTTTGGATTTCTTTCACATGAATACATCATTGGCACACGCCACTGGAAGACGCACAGGATATGAGTCAATGCAGTTCAGAGTGGAACGCACACCAAATTCAGGTGGATTCCATCGCCCATCAATCCCAGCATATTTAAGAAGCATTCCTGATGAGCAGAATTTAGATCCCTAGGGAAGTCCAAGCTGTAGGACGAAACGCATTGGATATATTGAGGACTTATGTCCTCTTATTTGTTTTAGCTTTTTCTGACTGGTTGATCTCCATCTATGCCTGGTTTCCAGTACCACGCTTCCATCCAAGTTCCACTCCATGTAGTGATATGCCCATTGTCTACGTTGGTCTGTAAGTGCATTCTAATAAATTCCCTTTGTGATTTTACTGTACATCACCATTGCTGCCTTTTCTTTTTTCCTTATGCATTATTGGAAGACTACCCATATATGAGCGACATCTTGCAACTACATCTGTGTGTACCCCTAGGAGGGTGACAAGCCTGAATTTACCATATGTTTGTATATTTCACATTCTATATTTTCTATACAGTATTAAGCTATGTTGTATTATTGATTTTTATAGACCCCAGTGACTTCTAGGATCTTTTAATATCCTACCTTTTCCAGGTGGTTATATTTCTTTTTATATGTATTGTTGTTTTCCCACTTTTTTGTATTTCATTTTGGTATTTGTGTGTGAGAGACACTTGGGATCACACTCGTATACGTATTTATTCTTATTAGTGTGTATATCATTTTACTGTTACATATTTCCAGTGTATATAGAAATAGATCATTCGGATTCATGGGGAGAAGACCCTTACCTTTTTTCCTTAGAGCCCTTGGTCTTGGTTTAGGAGAGTCCCGTGATAAGGACAAACTGTCAGACTTTAGTCGCCGTGGTCTCACTTTAACAGGCATAGGCTCCTCAGACACAGACTTGCCCCTCTGTTTTCGAACAGGAGTTTTCAGAGCAGACCCTCGTTGGGATCCTCTCCTAGCAATCTTCTCTTTCTCTTCTCCTTCCTCACCTTTTATTCCTCTTTGCGGTTTCTCTTTTTTAACTTTACGCTCTTTCTCCGCTCCATTCACTTCTTTCAGTCCTCTCTTTTTCCGGGAGACCTTGGGTGCTCTATCGTCAATCACTGCTTCCTCCACTTCCTCTTTCTTCACCTTGATCTCTTTGCTTACAACAATTTTAGGTTTCGTTACAGTTCTTACAACCTGAAAAAAGAACAAAGAGAATGGAGTAGGTTTTGGTAACCAAATCTTAAACAACTTGGCTTTCGTGTAGAACTGAAAAACTGGTGTTTGTGAAGGATCCATTCCTGAAAGTGAAGCAGGAACATAGAATCCTAGATGTTATTGGTCTAAAACTCCACTAACCCCATGGGACATCAGATTTGACATCTCTGGTCCAGAAATTTGATAAAGTAGATAGATACTCTGGTCTAGTATTGGAGCTCCACCACAACTACAGACTGTATTGCTGGCAATACAATTTTATTGTCCTTATTAAATTAAAAGGAGAGGAAATATTTTAATAAGCCCAGAGTTTGCAGCCATGTAGCACACCGTGAATAGCTTGTAAAGTTTACCTTTGCAGGTCTTGGCTCTTTATCAACAGACTTGCGTTGCTTCCGTGCTTTGCTCCCTAGTAGAGAATATGCCAGTAAGTGAAGGGCTAGCAAAACAAACTGATGTTTTAGGATAAATGATGGCAAATAATGATAAACTGTTATCACAGGTTAGATATCAAGCCTCAGAAGTTTAGATGTCATACTGAAACACAGGGGTAGTTATAGATACTAGACAGACTTATTCACTTAACAGGAAATGGCTGTGAATTCACCATTCAGGTACCCTTCAGATCAGATTATTTACAATTCCCTGAGGAATTCCAGTCAATTCACAGTTAAGAGAATATTGCTGTATGGAAGGCTGTGACAAAATAAAATAAACAAAATGAAGTGGCATACAGATCAATAGCAAAAAGCGTTCGTGCCAGAAGCTGCACCATAGAGAAAACCAAAGGTAAGCACAATAATGTAACTCACCTTTAGGAGCAAGTAGTCCTGGGTCCCCCTAGAATGAGACAGACAGACACTGAATTATAAATCATTGAAGAGGCGGGGAGGGCGAGCTAGTTGCCACATACAGGAGAGTCTAAAGAAATAAAAACAACCACCACCGCCACATGGATTTCCTGTATAAAGCCAGTGAATAGGACTCACTCTTTGAGTCAAACTATTTACCAATTGCTTATTTTAGCATCATTTTCTTAATTAAGCAATAATACACTAGACCATTTCCTACACAATATACCATTAAATGATCGTAAAACATAACTTAACAAAACGTGAAAGCTCATAAGAAAGTCATTTCTTCATAATGTTATTTATGCAAAAATCAAGAAAGGTATTATGATGTGCATAGTATTAACGATGCTATTGTATGATGCAATTTATACTTGCACTAACAGAAGTAAATGCTTTGTGTTATTAATGTCCATGGCAAAATTGTATTCATATCGCAAATTATTTGTTTTATATTTATACGTAATTATTCTTTCTTGGTGCTACGGTTTACATTTTAATGGAACATAGAGCTAATGCTCACGGTGCCTAGGGAGATATCAGCTATGCCTCACTGATGATGCCTAACAAGGTTGAAACGATCGTCTGGGGTTGCTGTGTCTCTCGTGCAGAGGGAACTTGCTGGCATTTCGGATCTGGACTGCCCGTATGGGTGGGACCAGTCTGATATGTTTCAGAGAAGTTCTCTCTGTAATGGCACAAGATGAGCAAAAAACAGCTTGAGAACTGAGCGGTGACCGACCGAAGGGCAGGCTATTTCAGTTGCTGCCCGTTCTCAGTATTCTCTTGCGACCCATTTTTTAGAGCTAATGAATAGTTCATCTTTCATTGTGGTGTCATGGTGTTAGCATAAATCATTCTCCCTGCCTGTACAAGCACACTCCTAATCCACGTCTAACAGGTTCACTCATAGATTTCAAGGAGAGCCTGGTTCTTGGGAATATTATATATATCATTTTTTTTTTTTTTAAGGACTTCAGCTATCCTATTTCGTACAGTAAAAGAAGCAATAACACTACTGCAAAATTAATCCATACCTGCTCTAAGATGAACTTGTCACCCATGTGGTTTATGGATGACATGTCCTATTTAAAAATTCCCCCTGTTGTCTCTGGGTCCTCCCAAGCTTTGTCTCACCTGAAACCAAATGGTCCTCCCATTGCTGTCTCTCAGAGATTTCATTCCAGGAGCAAAGTAGCATTGCAACCAATTCTCAAATTCTGAATAATCTGAATCACCAGGACCATAACCTTTTCCACCTGAAGAGATAGCAATTCATCATTAGATTCACTGTAATCCCGATTTATATCCACACTTTTGATTTCACTGCAAATGAGAGTTATGGCTGGTATGATTATTATCAATCTGAATCTTTGAAATTGCTTTCCTTAAATAAAAATAAATAAATACACCCCCCCCCCCCCCCCCCACACACACACACACACACACACAACATTCCTGTACTTGCAAGTCTGTTTATACATGCCATCATACCTAGATTAATAACCTCATAAGGCACCAAATGACAGAGCTGCAGCAGATCTGGGTTTTCCTTCTTAATCTTCACTTTCTTACTAAGGGAGAGATCACTGTTCTGTGAATAATAAAATAAAGGGGTATTGCAAAAATGTTAAAAAAAAAAACAAACAAAAAAAAAAACACAAATATGTAAAATGTGGTGAAGAAAAAAAAAAATTTCAGTCTCCATGATCACAGCACTGTGTGACAAAACCCCTATTTGGCCTTATCCAAAGCAATTAGCCTCCTCTGTACGGGAATTAGCTTCATCTGGGATTTCCTTATTCTTCTACCATTCAAGACTACCGAACACAGACCTCCCCCCCCACCGGCTCATTAAGTTCAAAGAAAACACAATAATTAAGTGCTCTCTGTGTGGCTGACATTCGTATAACCGAACGCCACGTGGTGGAGAAAACGGTGGCCATCTTGTCGCACGAAAGCAGGCAGAAGGACTTGGTCGTTGAGTGTCTGGAATTGGAACCGGTAAAACTATACGAACGAACACCTGCTTCTGTTCGCGGCAAGCCAGGAGAGCGCCGTTTGGTAGGTTTGTTCGAATGGATCTTACAAACAAACGCTACCAATGAGCCAGGGGAACCGTTCGCCTTTTCATTCATTTTTATAACTCCCGAACTTGACCGACCACTACCTCTGAAACTGTGGAACTGATTTTGACAGGCGCCTCAAGAGCGGTCAGTCAGATCTTCACCCCGTTGGTGTTATAAAGCATTTTTACAGGTTTTTGTAAAACTAGATGTTTTCTGTACCTGGAGATAATTGAGTTTAATACAGTACTTAACTCACTTATCTCCCAAGTACAGATGAGAAATTATCCTGTTTTATGTGGGAGTGTTCTGGACCTGAGAGCCTGTGTGATTGTACTGCAGTCTACTCTCAGGTCCAGGGGGGGAGTGCATAAAAGGCCAGTTGTGGCTACCATTAAAACACATTCGGATTATACCTTCATGAAGTCTTGGCTCATGTTTGGGGGATTGGGAGCTATTATTCACTGTAAATAACTTCTATGCTTGGATTTCGGGAGATTCTTCACGTATATACTCAGCCGGAGTATAGGGGATCCGTTACACACTGCCCTTGTAATATTGTAACAGCGCAGGTTTCTTCTACAAGGACTAAATACATTAACAACTGGTTTAAGATCTGAAAAGAGAAATATAATCTTGATGTGGGTCTTGTGTGGCTTGTTTGTATATTATCAGGGTTTAATGAAGCCTTTATTCAGTGTGCCAGGAGGGATCCGTTTAGCACGGTTTCTTTTCTAACCCTTTTTTGCTATATGCAATGTTAACTTTGAATTGCTGGCAACTGACACATTCGTATATAAACACAAATGTGTATCTAACACAGAATCAAAGATATAAAGTTAGCAGTTTAACATGTTAAAAGGATTCAAATTATATCATTTATTAAAAAGGGACACTGTAGGCACCCAGACTACTTAAAAGACCAATATAGTGCTGTTTTCCTGGCACTACAGGGTCTTTAGGTCCCCCTCCACCCTCATGGTCCCCTCCCGCCGGGCTGAAGGGGTTAAACACTTGCATTTCTCCAGCGCCGGGCTCCCTCGGCGCTGGGGAACTCTCCTCCCTCACCCGATGTCAGCTTTGAATGCGCATGCGTGGCAAGAACCGCACGTGTATTATAACAGTCCATAGGAAAGCATTTCTTAATGCTTTCCTATGGACGTCAGCATCTTCTCACAGTGAGAAGCGCGGAAGCGCCTCTAGCGGCTGTCGGTGAGACAGCCACTAGAGGCTGGATTAACCCTATTGAACTTCTATGTTTACAGCTGCAGGGTTAACACTAGATGGACCTGTCACCCAGACCACTTAATTGAGCTGAAGTGGTCTGGGTGCCTATAGTGGTCCTTTAAGCTAACTGAAGTGGTCCAGGTGCACTGTCCCTTTTGTACTTAGTGCTGCAATGTAAAACAGTTCCATAGAAACAGCAATGTTTACATTGCAGCTCTAAGTCTGCCCTCAGTGGCCACTAGAGGGCTTCCAGTATCGGACTCTGGACGTCCTCAAGCTCTCCATGAGGATATCCAGTATCAGTTTCCCCCATAGGAAAGCATTGGTTCAAAAGGAGGGGGTGGAGCGTCACCTCAGCGTGCACGAACATTGGCGCTGGGAAAAGGTAAGTAAATAAAGGGGTGTAACCCTTTATTTACTGGGGGGGGGGGGGGGTGAGGGGAGTGGGGTGTTCCCAGGAATACCTCTTTGTATTCCTGGCACTACAGTATCCTTTTAACATTCATCTACATAAAAATTTATTGTACCAGCATTTAAACCACACAAACAAATGGAAACAAACAATTTCTCTCTTCGCAGAATGTGTGCATGTTGGTATTGATGCATTAATTATGTTTTGCATATGCGGTTAGACTTTAAAGGGACACTAAGCACAAGACCACTTTAGCTGACTGAAGCAGGTTTGGTGTATAAATCATGCCCCACAGTTTCACTGATCAATTATCTGTCATTTAGGAGTTCAATCACTTTATTTATATTGCAGGGATACCCCTAGCCATACCTTCTCCAACTGTGACTCACACAGCCTCCATACAAACCCCATGTGTTCTAGCTTTCCTTATTGCAAAGTGTGTTTAATTTAGAAGTTCTTATCTTCTGCTCTGTTAAATGGCTGCTAATGTTTTCACCAGCCTCCTGTGTGTGATTAAAGTTAAATTAACAAAATAGGAGATATTTTAAAGTAAACACACGGTATTGTAAAAAAATAAAAGTTTTTTCATGGCTCTAAGAGTCACAGCCAAGGTAGGTGTGTCTAGGGTTAGTTAGTAAGGGCTCTGTAGGTCAAGGTGATAATTTGTAATTTAATGGTGGTGTGAATGACGATCCATGAAAGGAACTTGTACCAGATCCTATTTTCTGTCTTGAAATGCTTTGCTTTAAAACCCAACACACTAGCAGACACACTTTCTGGCAAATTAATCAACTAAGAAGGAGCTAATATACCCGATTACTGGATTCATTTTTAAAGAAACTGGAGCACAAAAGAGAAATGCCTGGACATCTGGACAAAGAGTGTAGTCAATAAACAGAAGTTATTTTTGCCAACAAACGTATAGTACAGATTTCTGAGTGACATGATGGACCATCTGAGATAACATCTGACCTGATTGTGTAGCTTTACAGCTTCCAGCACAGTGCGAGCCGGCATGAATGGAGGAATCTGTAACCTTTAAAGAGAGGGAAACAATGGCCAATGAGGAAAAAGCACAGATAAGTAGAAGCAACTACTGAAGAAAGAAGGGGGGCATTCTGTGATAGACATAGCACGTTTCCTAAATCAATATGTGAGACAGCCATCCAGGGTTTGATGAAGAAGACATGTCTGTTCCAACCAATTCAATTAAAATAAAATTTGAGGCCTAACCCAAGAATTACGAATCAATTCCCTAATCAGGCATTTTCCTTTAATTACCATTATTGCCACCTCATCTCCCCACATATCTCATTCTTTACATAGTTCTGCTCTCACCGGAACAGGATCTCTGCCCTCAGGTAGTTCCCGATGCCATTGAAGTATTTCTGGTTAAGTAAAGTCTCACAAATCGGTTTATCAAAGGCTTTGTCGGACAGATTTTTCAAGACGTTCTCCCTGAATAAATAAGAAGGAAGGATGATCATAAAACAATGAAATTTGATGGCACAGCTGAAACATTCTTCAATAAGCCAAACACCCCATGAGTGAAGCGGTGTTGAAAATGTTTTGTTTTCCCCTTCTACACTACAATGGGTATCAATCAATGAAGAAGAAAAAAAATCAATTAGGAGAATTTTTTTTGCTGATCTGATGCTCTGTCAGATGCCTTTCTGCATCTTAGTTGACCCATTTCTAGACTAGGTAAATAACACTATAAAAATACACATTGAGTGGGGCGTGGCTAGCTGAGCAGCTAAGCAGACGTGTGTACAGAGAGCTCCTGGAAAATCAGCTAAAAAAATACATCAAAAAGGCCACGAAAAGCCTGCAGAATAACGCCACAACCGGGCTCCTGGCGACCCTGAACCCCCCAAAAGAGAGATGGGGTGCAAACATAGAAAATTGCAGGCTTCTGAGGCTTCCAAAATGCCAGACATTAGGTGGTTGTTCGATAGGCCGCAACAGCCAGCCAAGATGGCGCCTAGCAGGCTTCTGAGGCTCCAGTGAATCGAAGATGCCCCCGGATGAAGAGGCACCAGAATCAACACAAGCCCCTAGTGGGATATACAGGAGAGATGACTGATTCAGATACATCACCCTCTACCATAGCGGATATCAAAAGGCTCCTGCTGGAGCTCCGAGGAGTCTGGAAGAAGGACCTGGATGAGGTCCGTGGAGAACTGGGCGGCATCAAGGCCCGCATTGGAGCAGTAGAGACCCGAGAAGAGGAACGTAATAACACCCTCGCAGAGACCCGGGCTAATGTAGAGGACCTCTCCCAGCAGCTCCAGCGACTCACCCGCACCGTCACGGCCATGGAGGCTAGACACCGAAAGAAAAATATACGCATCCGTGGGGTGCCTGAAACAGTGGGGCCCGAAGCAGTGCTGGAGTTCGCTAACAAACTGGCCACAGTGATGGAGGGGAGGGGAGAGGGAGGGCTGCCGCCTATAGCTATGGCATTCCGGATCCGAAAGGCCGCAACGGCCCCAGTGAACGCTCCCAGGGACATAATCGCTGTCACTCGGAACACAGCGGTGAAAACAGCGATCCTGACCCGCTCACGGAATACACCCCACACCCAGGTGGATAGCTGTCAAGTCAGAATCTTCGAAGACTTACCGTTTGCGGTCCTGTTGGAGAGACGCAAATTCATGCCAACCACCAAACTGCTTAGAGACCATGGAATCAGGTACCGGTGGGGAGCGTCGGGTACCCTGGTAGGGTCACACGGGGAAATAGTGCTTTCGCTCTCTGTCACAGATGACCCCACGGACTTTCTGAGGCGACTTCAGTTACCGCAGCTGCAGCCCGCTCCACTAGGAGCGAACCGAGCTCACCCTGCGGAGAAACTCACCACCGAGAGGGGAGGAAAGACTGGCATGGCGGCGGCGGCAGAACGGCGATCTACACAAAAGCAACCTCCATAGTGCGGCTAGCCCGGAAGAAAGAACGTAACCGATAGGACTGTCCTTACCCCATATGAACTGCTACCGCAAACCACCAGACTGTGAAACTTTGAACTCTACATGAGACGTTACAGGTCACCAGATCTTAAACTTTATACGAGAGGTTACAAGTTTATACCAGACAGTTTTTCCTTTTCCTTTTTTTCCCCCATTTTTCTTTTTTGTTTTCAAACTCCACATGAGCCACTAAGGGGCTACTTTAAACTGCTCATGTAAAATTCTAGGCAAGAGGCGAGAGAGCGATACCAATATGCATATCTTTAACTCTGCACCAGCTGTCCAAGGGTGGCCCCAAAGAAGATAACATACTACTCTAAAATGTTTATTTTTTAATTTTTTATTTCTAAACTGTAGTTATGAGAATGTTACACTAACAGGCATACCATTCGCTCTATATGAGCTGTCCGAGGGTTGTCCCTAACCTGTTTTTTTAATCAACCCCACAAGAGCAGCTAGTATGAGGTACCACAAATGTCTTAAGGGCTGTAAATGTCTGTAGGGCTCTGCAACCCCCACCTGAGCTGCCACCGTACTCATCCGGGTCCGAGACACGGGCACTAACTACCTAAGATAGGGGGGGACCACAACGGGGGCACAAAAGGGACGGGGGGAGACGGCCTTTGTGAGAAACACAGAAGGGAGAACAGGGAGATGGACAGGTCAACAGTGGGTGACAAACAGGGACCAGACACACGATCAGGCACCACAAACGCCACAGGATCTGGGGGACCTCTCAGCCCATTAATATGACTGCAAGGAGACAACCCACGGACATGCCCCGCCAATTAACAGTGGGGGACGCATTGAGAGACAACCGGGTGACCCGAAAACCAAAAGAGACGAAAAAGAGACGAGGGGTGAAGAAGGGCAAGGGATGGGAGGCACATGTACCACATGTTATGTACTAATCACCATGTAAACCAGAGTCCTTCCCTTTTATATTTTTTCCACCATTTTTTTTTTTTTGGAAAACTGATAAAATTTCCCTTAAAATATTCTCATTATCTTCTCATCCTTACCTGAATTTTTCATATTCCTGCATCACACATGGGCCACGTTCTGGCTGCCACGAACCGTTCACTTCCCAGGAACCAAAGCGCCTGGGATCCACAAAAGAAAGAACTTGGCGAGGAACACCTTTTGTGTAGAAACGTAAGTGGGCATGTTTGGGGATTTCGGCCTTATTCGTCATGGTGAAACTTCCTGACATACCAAATCGGAAGAGAATGTGGGTGGGCTCATGTCCATCTTCTACCGGAGTAAGGATGAGCTTCACTTCTTTTCCACGAGACACTGAACTGATTGTGAAGTCGGGGCAGCAGAAAGGAACCTCTGGGTTCTTACTGACCTCAGATTTTTCTACAGCTCCCGCAAAGTGCAAATTGGCACATCTAGTGTTAACAAAAATGCTGGCAAGATGGAGCTCTGGACCTTCAGGCATATTGCCGGAAACACTAAAAGGGAATGAACACGTAAATCATATTAAAACCCCAAAAGACGCAGAGGAATTCTTTGTAATGCACAATAAATTAACACAGTGCGGTGCATTTTCACCTTTCTCATGCAGTACCAAAATTATACCCGAATGTCTATTTGGATACCTGTTGCTTCTGCTATTAGGCCAACAGAAACCAGGAATTCACAGAGATCCCTCAACCAATCAAGGCCCTGTAATTTGTGGAATGCAAAAGCAGTGTGAATCCAAAAAAACACTATACAGCATTCTCACATCTTGCTTTACCGAAGTTATAAATACCTATTTTAGTGAATGTACAGTGCAGAAAAGATGCTTTTCTAAATAAAAGTCTTCGTTTATAAAACATCAGATCTTACCGGGTATCAATTATTATTTTTTTCCCCATTTCAATTCTGTATTTACAAGTCAATTGTATTAGTTGTTCTTATTAGTTTAATATGAGAATATGCCCATACATTTATCCAGAACATTTTTGTAAAAGGTTTTACATAAATAATTAGAAAGGTGACGGGTGCATTGGCCATTCTGTAATTCAGAGTCCACATTTATGCAAAACAAATGGCTCAGTTCAGGCTAAAATACCAGATATGAAAAAAAGTTTCTAAGTCACAACCTGACTTTTCAGCACAAAGCACTATTAGCAATATTTTGGATAAATGCAAACCAGCTTCGATAGTTTAATGACAATCTCATGAAATCCTAATTGGTGGCTGTTTTATGTAATATTGGATTTTCATTACACTCTCTCACACAAGCCACAACGTATTGTAGAATAGTGTAATGTTCTTAAATCAGTTTTAAATAAATACTTTACATTTGCTTTCCAGCATGTGTGACTATAGGTGCAAATATCTGCTGGTGCTACATAATGCAATCACAGAAACACGTTGTTGGCTTTACAAGGTTACACAACACACAAGTTACGCCCCCTGCATGGATAGCTTCACCAGATCACCACCTGTGCCAGCATTTACCCATCATGCCGTTCACCCTGTCTGCATTCCATCTGCTTACCTCTGCTGTAACTGTATCAATAAATGAATTCCAGGGCTGTTATCACCTCTTATCAGGTTATCCGCGGATTCTAAAGCTCACGTTCGACCCCTCTGCGTTCCTATTGGTTGCTGTTATTGTTTGGGGGCGTGGTCAGCTGCCGCTGAGCCTGCAGGGAGTTGTAGTTTGTTTTTTTTCTCTGGAGCACACTGCTGTAAGTTTTATTTCAAGGAATTTATTCACTGCTTGCTAAATTGATGATTGAAATAATCCATGCATGTGATCAGTAAGGTGACATGGAGAGGAATGTTTGGTCAAAGTAAAAAAAAAAAAGGTGGAGATGAAATAGTTAATGACATGTTGAGAAAAGTATAAAGCAGAGGGTCTGGCTGAGAGTCATGTGATTTACAGTCCATACAGGAGACTATGCACGAGGCTTCGGGGCTTAATATACTTTTAAGGTGCAATGGACCTGCAAGTATCATTTTAGCCAAATGCATGTCTGAGAGTGATGGTAATATTTTGTAAATGAATGGTATGTATCTAGTGACCATACATTTCAATGAAAGTCTGCGTATGCGATTTCTCTGAAACTGAATTTTGTAAAAAAAAATTAAAGAAAAACAAAAACACTCACAGCAGATAGGTAATACACATATGGTAATTTGGATACATATGACCTGATGGTGCGTGAGATATAAATTCAATGCACAAAATATATGTAAACCTTCTTTATTCAGAATGCAAAAAACAGGCCATTCCCTTCCCCCAGATAACTGCTTTGCCAACAACATTCATGTCAACTCTTTTATCCTACTGGACTGCCGCACTTTATTAACACAGAACATTGGACTTGTGTAACTGTGGCGGGGCTGCATAGCGCCGCAAATCCTAAATTTTATATGTAAAGTAACACAACAGCATTTGGAACACACACCTTTATTGTTAACGCTATAGTTTTCTTCTCACCATTTTCGGTTCAGACATTTATTTTAAATGGAATAAGGGTGTTACTTAGCTTTTTTCCAATGCAGAGATCCAGTCTCGGCAGCTGCCTGATCCACCTCCCACAACATATCGCGGACTTTTCGTCTTCTCGTCCAATCCAAAGAAGTGCATTTATGGCTAGCGCCGCGATCCTCTCTGAAGTCACTCGATCCACCTCCCTTGACATCTGTCTTTTCATTTTCTTGTCCAATCCAATGTTTCTCATAGAGGTGCATGGGGACGAGAAGTACATGTCCCTGCAGCCGCTCGTTCCACCGCCCATGACATCTTGCTGGCTTTTCATTTTCTTGTCCAATCCAATGCTTCTCATAGAAGGGTATTGGGGACAAGAAGTACATGTGCAGCTAGCAGAGTTTGAGTTGGTTCTAATATTGGAAGATCCACTAGTGGCTATCAGGTAGACAGCCACTCTAGGTGTGTTTAGCCCTGCAATGGAAACATACATAGAAATGTTTAAACAGATCCTATAGTGCCAGGAAAACAAAGCTGTTTTCTTGGCACTATAGGTCCCTATAGTGCCCCCCTCGGTCCCTTACATGAATCTAGCGCCAAAGTCCCTCGGCGCTGGGTTAGGCTCTGCCCACACTCCTCCCCCGCAGACGTCAGCCGGCGGGGGAAGCCTAATACACATGCGTGGCAATGGCCGTGCTCGCATTAGGATTTCCCCATAGGAAAGCATTATTCAATGCTTTCCTATGGGGAAAATCTGATGCTGGAGGTCCTCATGCATTGCGGCAGGACGTCCTGCGTCAGATAACGAACCAAAGTTGCGTTTCGATTCCGGAAGCGCCCCCCAGTGGCTGTCTAGTAGACAGACACTGAGGGCAGACTTAAAGCTGCAATATAAACATTGCAGTTCTCTGGAACTGAATATTTTATATTGCAGTACTAACTGCAATAGGGACACAGCACCCAGTCTACTTCAATAAGCTGACGTGGTCTGGGTGCCTACAGTGTCCCTTTAACATTGTAGGGCTAAAATAACATGGGCACTAAAGTGGTCTGGGTGCCTACAGTGTTCCTTTAAGAACAAAGTAGCCAAACTGGAAAAACTCTCCAAGTCAACTATAGTTCCAGTTCGCTACTTTGGCCTTAAGTTTAAGATTCAGTTTGAATTCACGTTGAATTCCAGACCATTCTCACTGTAGTAAATAACCTTATTAGTGTGTGGAGCAATCAGCATTTTGAAGACACCAACACAGAAAAACATATATTATATTTAAGAATCATTTCAAAATAAAACCATTAAAAAAACGTGAATGTGTTACAGAATTCCAGGTGCTTGCTAGAAATATATATAGTTCTGCACACACAAACACAAGAACAAAAACAATTGATATAGATTTATTTCTTATTACATGGAAAAGGTCTTGCATTGTGTGTAAATAAAATAAAAATCAACATTTCAGCATTATAGGATGGAGACAGGTGCAAGTTGGGGAGTTTGTTCAAAAGAGGCAGGTAATGGAAGTGCACATTTTCTATTACATATATTACAGATGACTAATTCAATTAACATGTTAACATATTGAACATTTTTCATATTATAATCTTACTATTTTTTTTTTTTTTGGAAGGGGGCAGGGGGGTGGTAGGGTTTAACATTAACATTTTTACACAATTTAAAAAAGAACATTAGCCTTAATCCACAGGAAAAACAACAAAACATCTGAGCATTCGGTTATTCAGTGTAATTCCATCAGCAGAGTTCAGTCCGTAGTACTTTCAGCCGCACGGCCACCTGGGAAAGAATAGAGGTTAGCATTAAATGTAGTTTGTTGGAGAAATTAAATCCCAAAGTACACACTGGCCATGCAGTCCGTTTTATCAGGCCCACATATAAATAATACAACCATCAATGTATGATTTTTATCCAATACTGAGTTATTCAAAAATATAATAAAGGTATAACTTTGTAAGGGTCCAAGAAGGTCTTGGGCTCTATGGCCTCATTTTAATATATGTTGGATAAGCTTTTCAAATGATTTCATATATTTTTTTGGATATAATTTTAAAATGATTTAATATTTCGGAAAATGTTTTAATTGAATAACTACATAGGGTGAAAAGAGACTTGCGTCCATCAAGTTCAGCCTAACATTATTAAATTATTTGTTTATAAAATATTTTACCAGGAAGGATATGATGAGATTTATCTTGTTTTTAACCCCTTAAGGACCGGACTTTTTTTGCGATGTTGTACATTTGCGACCAGGCATCTTTTTGACACTTTTGTGGTGTTTGTGTTTAGCTGTAATTTTCCGCTCTCTCATTTACTGTTCCCATACAAATTATATATTGTTTTTTTCAGGACAAAAGGGGCTTTCTTTACATACCATTATTTATATAATCTCATGTAATTTAATTTAAAAAAAATGAAAAAATATGATGACAAATTGAAAAAAATACACGTTTTTTGAATTTTATGTGAAAAATCTTTTACTCATCTACAAAAGCGAATGAAAAAAACTGCTAAATAGATTCAAAATGTTGTCCTGAGTTCAAAAATACCCAGTGTTTACATGCTTTTTGCTTTTTTTTTGCATGTTATAGGGCTATAAGTACAAGTAGGATATTGCGGTTTCAAAACATACATTTTTAAAATGTATCAATAGTGACATTGTAACACTGTTATCCTTTATAAATTGCTAAATAACACCCCACATGTACATATTTTTTTAAAAGTAGACAACCCAGGGTATTCAATATGGGGTATGTCCAGACTTTTTTAGTAGCCACTTAGTCGCAAACACTGGCCAAAGTTAGCGTTCATATTTGTTTGTGTGTGAAAAAAGTAAAAAACTAAATTGAACGCTAATTTTGGCCAGTGTTTGTGACTAAGTGGTTACTAAAAACGACTGGACTTACCCCATTTGCAATACCTTGGGTTGTCTTCTTTTGCAAATGGTATGCCATCATGGGGGTAATTCTCATTCCTGGGCTACCATATGCTCTCAAAGGCAACGTAACCAACCTGGCCATTTTCAATGTAAAAATATTTGACCTATATATTTGACCCTGTAACTTTCAAAAACGCTATAAAACCTGTACATGGGGGGTCCTGTTCTACTCAGGAGACTTTGCTGAACACAAATATTAGTGTTTCAAAACTGGAAAATGTATCACAACAATTATATCATCAGTAAAAGTGCTGTTTGTGTGTGAAAAATGCAAAAAAAGTCACTTTCACTGACAATATCATCGCTGTGATATGTTTTACTGTTTTGAATCACTAATATTTGTGTTCAGCGAAGTCTCCCGAGTAAAACAGTACCCCCCATGTACATGTTTTAGGGTGTCGTAGAACGTTACAGGGTAAAATACAGTGATATCAAATTAAATTCTCTGGTCTTTCGGCCTGGGTTGGCAGGCAGGTCCCTTAAATTGCAATCAATAAAATAACTTAATTATGTAAAAATATTACCTAAATACGCACGTAGAATTTAAATATATATGCATATTTATATATTTGAAGTCTACGTGTATATTTATATAATTATTTATGTAATTTTGTATATCGACATATGAATAGTTTGCATTCTTTTTATTTATTTAAATATACATAGATATATATACAATTTCATTCTAAGTGTATTTTGATATAAATATATATATATTAATATCAAAATACAGTTAGAATAAAATTTCGTATAGATATATAATTTTTTTTCAATTTTTTATTATTATTTTTAATTTTTTTAATTTAATTTAAATTATTTATTATTCGTATTTTATAATAATATATATATACAATATATATAGTTATTATATATATTATATATATACGTGTGCAAATTAATTATAAGTGTATTTTTATATTAATATATGTACATATTAATATAAAAATACACTTAGCATGACATTATATATATGATATATAGACATATATTATATAGGTATAATATATGTCTATATATCATATATATACACATATATAATAATATATTTTTTTTTATTAACTATAACTTTAATTTTTTTTTTTTATTTTACAGTTGCAGGGAGACTGCCTGTCAGCACAGACAGTCCCCCTGCAGGCAGAGTCTAGGACACCTATTGTGACCATGTGGTCGCCCTGTTGGGCGATCACATGGCCCCAGGGGTCCTAAACCGCCATGGGGAGACTGTCTGGGCTGCAGGCAGTCTCCCCACAACGGGAGCACCGCCGATCGCCGCCGGGGGAACGACGGCGATCGGGTAAGTACATTTTAAATTTAGGACGGTTCAGGACCGTCGTCGGTCGGCAATGCAAAAATGCCGATGACGGTCCTGAACCGTCCTGCGTCGTTAAGGGGTTAAGTATGTCCTGGGGCCACAAACACTGCATTGTTAATATGATATATTCTTTGATATTTTAACATATAAAAAAAATAAATAATAATTTTAAATAATGTATCTAGAAAATGAATTAACTTTAACCCCTTAACGCCGTTACGGCATTCTATGCCGCCGCCATTTAAACGGGCTTTAAAGCATAGAACGCCGTAACGGCTTGCAGCCCCAGGAGGTGAGATTTACTTTCCTCTGCCGCGATCCTCTTCGGGAGGACTGCCTGACAGCCCAGGCAGCCCTCCAACAGATGTGTGTATATAATATTAAAATCATAAACAAATAATAAAAATGCCCACCCCCCACCAAGGCTCTGCATCACACACACACACTGCACTCATATACACACACTGCATTCATACACACACACACTGCACTCACACACACACACACACACACTGCATTCATTATATACACACACTGTAAGTAAATATTCAATTAATGTAATTTTTTTAGGATCTAATTTGATTTAGGAATTTACCAGTAGCTGCTGCATTTCCCACCCTAGTCTTATACTCGAGTCAATAAGTTTTCCCAGATTTTTGGGGTAAAATTAGGGGCCTCGGCTTATACTCGAGTATATACGGTACATAAGTATACACGTAGAATTTAAATACATATATATGTATATATATTAAAATTCTAAGTGTATATTTAAGTAATCTTTTAACATAATGTGATTTAATTAATTAAAATTTGATTGACGTGCCTGACAACCCAGACAGAAAGTGCAGAGAATGTAATTCGCAAGCACTATATTTAACCCTGTAACTTTCCAAGACACCATAAAACCTGTACATGGTGGGTACTGTTTTACTTGGGAGACTTTGCTGAACACAAAAATTAGTGTTTCAAAATGATAAATTGTATGACAATGATGATGTTTTCAGTAAAAGGGAAGTTTTTTGCATTTTTCACACACGAACTGCACTTTTACTGACAATATTATTGTTGTAATATGTTTTACTGTTTTGAAACACTTATGTTTGTGTTCAGTGAAGTCTCCCAAGTATAACAGTAACCCCCATGTACAGGTTTTATGGTGTTTTGGAAAGTTAGAGAGTCAAATGTAAGGCTTGCATTTCATTTATTTTACATAGAAATTTTCCAGTTTGGTAATGTTGCCTTTGAGACCGTATGGTAGCCCAGGAATGAGAATTTCCCGCATGATTGCATACCATTTGCAAAAGTAGACAACCTAAGGTATTGCAAATGGGGTATGTCCCGTCATTTTTAGTAGCCACTTAGTTTTTTGCTTTTTTCACACAAAAATAAATATAAACGCTAACTTTGGCCAGTGGCTACTAAAAAAGACTGGACATACCCCACTTGCAATACCTTGGGTTGTGTACTTTTGCAAATGGTATGCCATCATGGGGGTAATTCTCATTCCTGGGCTACCACACGGTCTCAAAGGTAACATTACTAATCTGACAAATTTTATTGTGAAAAAAAAAAAAAAATGGAATGTGCTATATTTGGCCCTGTAACTTTCCAAAACACCATAAAACCTGCTAATGGGGGGTGCTGTTTTACTCGTGAGACATTGCTGAATACAAATATGTGCATTTTATTGCAGTAAAAGCGAACAGTATCATGACTTTTATCGCTAAAATGTCAGACGGAACTACAATTTTAATTTCAAATCTTAATTTCTCACCTTTTTTTTAATTTTATTCATAATAAGTTATGTTTCATATATGAATAGTTCATAAGAAATTAAAGCACTGTTTCTCCTGAACAAAATGATATATAATAAGTGTGGGTGCACTTAATATGAAATAGGTGAATTACGGTGGAAGAGACATATAGCGCAAATTCCAGGTTTTGTTTACGTTTTGTTTTGATCAGAACGTGTACTATTGACTCCGTCCTGAAGGGGTTAAAAATGTATCCAAACATATCAAAGTGAGGCCTATGTTTGACCAGCTAAGCAGTTATCTATGTTTTTTTTTTTTTTTACACAAAAATATTCTTGATTATTATAGGCAGCACAGTGTTGTTACAAAGCTTTTCGTTATCAGCTCTTAATAATTCTGTGGACAACAGTGTAATAAAAAGTGATACATTTCAACAATTGGCTTTTGGGATTGTTCATAACACAATTACACAAATGTATCTCATTTATTAAAGTTATTATGCCAATTAGAGTGAGTACTAGGTATACTTTTAAGTGGTGTAACAAGTAGTATGACTTATGAAAAGAGGCAAAAAAGGATATGCTTACACTAGGATATGGTTAAAAGATATGCTTACACTAGGATATGGTTACTTCCCTAAAAAACTTGCAATGAAGGGACATTCTAGGCACTATAACCACTACTGTGTTCGCCAGTTGTTCTCTGGTACCATTCCACGATACGGAGTCAAAACCCTTTCACATGGTTTGACACTTACCTGGTTTCAACAGGCACCCATGGCTCTTCCCATTCGCATTTAGCAATTCTAATTTTAGTCTCTATGTGCATGTCATTGAATTTATCAGCCACTAAGTTAAGTTGAATCGATACATTAAGCACCCAAGAGACTCAGGTAAAACAGTAAGCACCCAAGGCTTACCCAGCTAAAACAGTTTTGACAACTTTCTGTGGGATAGGGCCTGGGGGCTCCTGACATCATAACAAAATAACATGCTACAGTGGTTAGGGTGCTTAGGTTGACGTCTTTAACCCCTTAAGGACCAAACGTCTGGAATAAAATGGAATCATGACATGTCACACATGTCATGTGTCCTTAACGGGTTAAGAAGCTTGCTTTGTATATAGTTTCATATCCTGTAACAAATAAGTATGTGAGAGCAGCAATGCCCATCTTGTAACATCTGCTTTTCTCTTCATTTAGCATACGACAGCAGTGAACACCTGGACCTCTTGAAGTGGAACCATGAAATACAAATTCATAAATTTCAAAATACAGGGCCGAGTTTAAGTAGCGGTCAGCAGCTAAAACAATGTCACCTTGAACTGAAATCAAACAAAGAAGACAATCTTACATTTTTAGTAAATTTACTAAGCCTCATTTTCACTGTTCTTTGCCAAGATTGTATTCATACTCTGCTTTCTTATGCCAGTCTACATTGGTTTGCCACAACAGACTGGAACCCCCTTCCCCACCCTTTCCCGTAATACACTAGAAGGGATAACTGAGGAGCTACTATTAAGCTCATAGCTCTCGGTTACGGAGTACCTTGACCTATAAAGGTGACTTCTCTCACCACTTTTCCGCAGGGTTCTAATTCTGGAAGATTCCCGTGTTGGGATGGCAGTTTTCCTCTGAGGTGTTTTGGCTTTAACAGCACGGGGAACCTTGGACGTCTGCACTGTAGCCTTGATGTTCTGGGGTTGGGATGATGTTTTCGGAGCTGATCCTCTCCTGCTTGTCTTCTTATTGCCCACTCCTTGACTGGTTCTCTTAGTCCTATGTGGCTTCTCAATTTTAATTCCATCTTCTTCCTCCACCTTGATTGATTTCATGACTCTTTTTCTTGCTGAACTCTTTACTACTTTACTTTCAATTTGTTCATCGTTCTCTTCTTTCTTCACAGCTCGCGCTTTGGATTTTGTTTTTTTTACCTAAAAATAAAAATGAGAGACAAATATTAGACACTTTATTTTACACCCCTCCTTCAGACAGTATTTCCTATTGTGATGCTATCAAGCTCCACAGTGATGACTTTGTTACATTTTGGTGCTGTACAAATATACAAATATCTGCTCTCACTGTGAAACCTGTAGGTAACAGGGAGGAATACTGCATCAATTTTAAGTTACCAATCCAAGTGTAACACAGAGTCCATTCAAGGACTACCCTGTCCCAGCCATCATGTAGGATATGGACTTCAGTAGCAGCAGAATGAGAGACTTCTGGAGGGTAAAAGAAAATGTTCCTGTACTCTAGGGGCCCTGACAAATAACCCTGTTATTTCAGAGGCTGAGAATTGTCCTTGGTGATATTTTCAGAGCTGGGCTTAGCTGGGTATAGCAGAGAGGTTGTTCAGTTAGGTCTAACTAGTATATAGGCCAAATATGGCTTCCACTGGGTGCAATGCTTTATTTTTCTGATTTCAGGGTTTATTCTTTACGAATCTAAATGCAGAAAGTTTATATTGTAGTTTCCGTGCCTAATTCTCCTCATAGATGCCTAAGCCAACATGTTTTCAATGTTCATTTTAACATTTGGGAAAATACATCATACCAGCTAGGCAGGAATGTGCCAGTCTACCTTCTTTGATAAAAATCTAAGTTCGATATTAACGGTATTCAACCTTTTCATATCTGTGGTCATGGCTTGCTATTTGCATTAAAAGGACTCTGTAGTCACCAGAACAACTATAGCTTAATGGAGTTGCTCTGGTGAGTATAGTCAATCCCTGCAAGCTTTTAAATCTAAACACTGCCTTTTCATTGAAAAGGTAGTGTTTACATTACTGCCAAGTAACACGTGTAGTGGCCACTAGAGGTGCTTCCTTGGTCAGTGCTGCACAATGCGCAGATTAAAGGGAAACTCCAGTGCCAGAAAAACGATCCGTTTTTCTGGCACTGGAGGGTCCCTCTCCCTCCCACCCCCCAATCCCCGGTTACTGAATGGGTGAAAACCCCTTCAGTGACTTACCTGCGACAGCGGCGATGTCCCTCGCCGCTGTCTCCGCCTCCGCGACACTCCTCCTGGTGATTACGTCGGCCGGTGGGCGAGACTAATCTCGCCCACCGGCCGAGGAGACCTAATGCGCATGCGCGGAAATGCCGCGCATGCGCATTACGTCTCCCCATAGGAAAGCATTGAAAAATCATTTCAATGCTTTCCTATGGGGAATAGAGCGACGCTGGAGGTCCTCACACAGCGTGAGGACGTACAGCGACGCTCTAGCATAGGAAACCTGTGCTAGAAACTAGGAAGTGACCTCTAGTGGCTGTCTAGTAGAGTAGAGTAGACAGCCACTAGAGGTGGAGTTAACCCTGCAATGTAATTATTGCAGTTTATGAAAAACTGCAATAATTACACTTGCAGGGTTAAGGGTAGTGGGAGTTGGCACCCAGACCATTTCAATGAGCAGAAGTGGTCTGGGTGCCTACAGTGTCCCTTTAAAAAAAGACTGGTGTTGCATTAATTTTACCTTTTTACGTTTCAGCGGTTTTCCTCCTTTGGTTCCTATTTACAAATATAAAAATGAAACAAAAAGCATTTGTCATGTTTACCAAACCCTAGTAATGTGTAAAGAATTTAACAAAAGCTGATGGTATGCATAAGTAACTGGTAAAGAAAAAAAAAAGAGGAATAGATATGGGAAAAGCAGCAGATAGTAAATACGGTTAGTATTAATAGCAAACCAGTAAGAGATAAACATATACACATTTTTGGGCAGAATGATAAAATTCAATGGATCAAGAAGTCAAAATAGGTGACATGCGCATGAACGACAGCAGACTCAAGGGTCTATAATCAGCGCTGGACTGGGAGCTCCAGAGAGAACACAGAGAAACTAAAGAGCAGGTGATGAAAATGATTTGATATACACATACGCCCACACTCTCCCCATACTGGGTTAGTTTAATTACACAATAAAGTGACTCACCTTTTGGAGCAAGTGGTCCAGGATCCCCCTGAAATGAGACAGAGGATTTCAGTATGTGGTCCTTCATTTAGAACTGTACCACCTACTCGATCGTCACAATGTGAATGTGCCAACCCATAAATACATGGAAACATGTTTTTTAGTGAACTGCTGCCAGTTTACTAATAGCTCAAATCAGGGCTCACAATTTTCATTGGCCAGTAGCCATTGGTGAGTGAAATGTCACCCCTGACAAATATAAATTCACCCTTATTGATTGTGACATGTACCCTCCCAGACTGAAGTGGCAAGAAACTTTTAAAGCCTGGCTAGTGGAGTAAGACTTGACATTTTAAGCCTTGGCTCCATTCATACTTTTATGAATAAGCTAGTGACACTAGCTTGTAAGTATTTGGATGGGCAAGGGGAAGCTTACCTTATTCCTATGACATCTGAGTGAGGCCAGCCTTATAGCTGCAGCAATTGGTTCTTTCTCCAAGTAGGCAGGGCCAACAAAGATGATTTGTTTTCTTTATCTATAGATATGCTCACATCCTGCTAATACAGGGTAATTTAATTAAAGTGTACTTGTCACTATGACAAATCATCCTTATTTTGTAGACTTTTTTCGTATTTCGTCACCCAAAAGACTATTTTCACTACTCCTGGTTCCCTCCAAACGAACTGCCCTGGAGCGCCCGGCCCTTTTTCTGATTGTAAGCGAAGTCCAGGGAGCCGCAAAGACTGTAGCATAACTTATGTACAATTAGTCTGAAACACTGGTCTTGTCGCGGCGATTCCCAACTCCCGGTCAATTTCCACTCCAGTTTTCCTCTATTTCCACACCAGCTATAAGAGTGCTTTTTGGAGGGAAGGTGCCTCAGACTATGTGGAACAATCGATACCTGGGAGCCATGAGAAGCTGCTCTTACTTCGTTCACTCCTGACATGACCGGCCAAATCACTAATTGCTCTGGAATTCTTTTGGGCATGGACCATGGGTGCGGTAGGTCAAAACTTTACCCTCGTGGTGTTTTGTCATCTCTACAAGGATCCGGGCACTATTTTGCCAACATGGGCGCTCAGATAAGAGCTATCCGGGGATATATATTGTGTGGGGTTTTTGTATGCTTTCATGATGTTTTTTGGGTGTTTTTGTGCTCTCTGTATCCGGGAGATAATTAGTTTAGCGACCTACAACGCAAGTATCTCCCAGACTCAGAGGCACCAGGGCAGGATTACTGCATTGTGAATAGGGACCCCATGCTGGGGGTACATGTATAAATGACTGCGATGAACCTAATTAAACCTGATCTACTCCCAGCATGAAGTCTCAACTAATGTATGGGGGGAAAGCTATACCAGCTATAATCACTACGTCGCCTGGATGGAGCTATAATACCACTGGAACGGGAACCCTTGGCGGCAATACTATGGTGGTCCGCCACAGTCACGGTACCAAACATTTGGGCATAGATTAAAGAGCATTAAATTTAATCTATACATTGTTCTAGAAGAATGAATGCCATTAAAATGTTGGCACCTCCCTCACCTATCAATCAATCAATCCTTGTCATATATTTCTGTACCTGCAGCACAGAGGGTCTAACCTGAGGAGCCAGTTACAGGGAGTACAAGTGTGGGTGTATACATCATGCCTCTGAAGTGTCACTGCTCAATACTGCCATCTAGGAGTTAAATCACTTTTGTTTCTGTTTATGCAGCCCTAGCTCTGACTGACAGCCTGCATGAAAGAAAATGGTTTCACTTTCAATCAGATGTTACTTACTTTAAAAGTTATCTCCTGCTTTCTAAATTGAACTTTAATTACATACAGGAGGCTCCTGCAGGGTCTATAAGACAATTAACAGAGCAGGAGATAAATTATACTAAATTAAACAGAATTTGCAATAAAGAAAGTGTAAACATTAGATGACTCTTTACAGGAACTGTTTAGGAAGGCTGTGTAGGTCATATGCAGCCTTCTAAATGGCAGAGAATTGAGCAGTTAGACTACAGGGGCATGATCTATACACCAAAACTACTTCATTAAGCAAAAGTTGTTTTGGTGACTATGGTGTCCCCTTAAGCAGAGTCAATTGAAGAAGAGAAGGGGCAGCAGTGGCGGGTGGATGTTACAATAGTTTTACACAGACATTCAATAATGGTAGTTCTGGAGCGAGAGGTAGCAGCTAAGTACAACAGCTCCTAAACCAATGAAATATACAATGTATCACTAAGATTAATTATATAATTAATGCATTGGGAGCTGCTAAAATGAACCACATTATGGCAGCCATATTATACCAAGGACTAGTTCTATGTTAATACTAACAGTAGTAGGCAATACTTTAATCTAAATAAGGAATATTCCAAAGTTAGAAAATAAATAACTTTTAATGTTAGGGGATTCCTTGAAAGCTTTTTCTCATTCTTTACATTACCATACCTGAAACCAGACTGTCCGTCCATTGTGATCTTTTAGAGATTTCATTCCAGGAACAAAGTAGCAACGAGCCCAGTTAAGCAATATAGAATAATCATTGGACTGTCCTGGCTCATATCCCTTTCCTCCTACAAAAAATAAATGAATAAAATCTAAATAAAGATCGTATTATAGATATTTTATGCAATCTATTTAGATTTCCATGATCTGAATGTTTTTGTTTGCTCCGCAAAATATGCTATGAATCCAGTCTACATTTAAGTAGTTAAATTTTAACTCTGTAAATTGAACTTTAATCACACACAGGAGTCTCCTGCAAGGTCTAGCAGCTATTAACAGTGTATGAAGAAAGAAATTCTAAATTAAACAGACTGTGCAATGAAGTGTAAACATTAGATGACTCTTTACAGGAAGTGTTTAGGAAGGCTGTGTAAGTAAGTCGCATGCAGGGAGGTGTGTCTAGGGCTGCATAAACAAAATTATTTAACTCCTAATTGGAAGAGAATTGAGCATGAGACAGCAGGGGCATGATATATACACCAAAACTGCTTCATGAAGCTAAAGTTGTTTTGGTGACTGTAGTGTCCCTTTAAAATTAAAAAACACTAAAGAGAACACAATCTACAATTTGTAGTGATTTACCACATTTGGGTTAAACTAAATTTATACTGCCACCCAGTGTTTTTGTTTGTTTCAACACCACAATTTTCCTCTTCCATAATGATTTAGATAATTCTATAGATTACTGTCTGGGGATAGGACTTTAATACCTTTATACCTTCTACAATAGTAGCTCTTTCTATACTTACCCTGATATTGTTTTTCCTTTTATCAATAAAATAATAAAAATTAAGTTTTGTTTTTTTCGGTGATACTATTTTTTTCTGCTTAAATTATCACTATAGTGTCAGGAAAACAAACTCGTTTTCCTGACACTATATCATCCTTGGGACCCCCCACCCTCAGGGTCCCCCTTCTGTGGCGCTGATGACCTCTCCTCCCCTGCCGACGTCAGCTCCCGAGTGGAGCAGAATGCGCATGCGCGGCAAGAGCCGCACCTGCATTCAAACAGTCGATAGGAAAGCATTTTGCATCCAGCGTCGCAGAAGCGCCTCTAGCGGCTGTCAGGAAGACAGCCACTAGAGGGTGGATTAACCCTGCAATGTAAACATAGCAGTTTCTCTGAAACTATGTTTACATCTAAAGGGTTAAAACCTGGGGGACCTGGCACCCAGACCACTTCATTGAGCTGAAGTGGTCTGGGTGACTATAGTGTCCCTTTAAGATATTCTTTTATTATGGTGGTTACCCAGCTGCTTTTTCAGGGAAACCTCACATTTATAGCTTAATTTCCTGCATGATAACTTTTAGCTAGCGAAAGAAAATGTGTCTGTTCCGCATTTGCTCGGATTATTTTCATACCTAGATTGACAACTTCTTTAGGCAACAAAGAACATAGTTCAAGTATATCGGGAGATTCCTTCTTTATCTTTACTTTCTTACGGAGAGGGAGGTCATTGCTCTGTAAAAATAGGAGAATGCAAATAAGACAATATTTTAGAGCACATTACATACTGCAACTTACTGTAGTGGTTACAGTGCAAGTAGAGCCCCGTTGCCCCCTTTGCCCTCACTGTAAGGAGTCAAACCACTTTTGGAAAAGTTTGACTTCATACCTGGGGCTTGCTCGGTGCCTCTCCCCTACTCCACTACAATCTCCAGAGAGCTGTAGGTTCTTCAGCAGGAACTTCTGTTAGCTCTCCTAGGCTAAGCCCTGCAATGCAAGCTATAATAGTTATGGTGTATGGAGGGTTTCTTTAATTTGCTAGTTATCAGAGCACAACAGAAAATAATCTTCACCAAATGTAACTTAAAATAGTTTATATGGCTACACTACCATCCAATGGGCGGAAGAGTTCATCTTTACTTCCCGCCTCACACTCCAAGAGATTGGAGAATATACAGAATTATTTTCCTCAAGTGTGATTTAACTCATTAAGGGCCAATGACATACTAAACAAATCTTAATTAAAATTGAGACTCTTTTGTTATGGAGACTTTTAGTCAGGATATATATAGATATAGATATATATAAAAAACATAAGATAATTTATAATATAGGAGGTTTTTTCCTGGTGCCTTTCAAATTCAGAGTTTTCCCCCCTCCACCCACACAAAATAAAATACGTAAATCTCCCCTCTTTCAGCCAGGGGCGTCACACTTTTGCTGCAGGCACAACTACTCATTCGTATAAGATCATCTGGACAGTTGATATAGGACAATAAAACAGAGCTCGGCAAATCCCAGGAGCTAGATCGCCATGGTGACCAGGAAATTTGTCCTGGCGCTTGGGATTGGTGAGCCTGTTCAGCCTCTGAGGTGACCAGCTACATGAGATTGTAGGTGGGCAGTCGGCTCACGCAGGGCTGAGGCGGGCAGGCAGGCAGACTGACGATCGGCTCATTAAGAGCTGAGG
Organism: Pelobates fuscus; assembly: GCF_036172605.1. Classification (NCBI taxonomy): domain Eukaryota; kingdom Metazoa; phylum Chordata; class Amphibia; order Anura; family Pelobatidae; genus Pelobates; species Pelobates fuscus. The sequence continues at coordinate 361,692,124 of NC_086319.1, forward strand.
GGTGGAGGCGGGCGGCTGTACCAGAAAGGGTGCGCGGGCGGCTGTATAAGGGAGGAGGGCAGCTGAATGAGTGCTGTGTAGGCAAGGGAGCTGTAATATCCCTGCTCTCCTCTCTTGCATGCCTTCCATTGATGCCGGGAGCCGGAATATCACGTCATTCCGAAGCCCCACTGGACCCACTCAGGTGAGTGAGTGCGTGTAAGTCAGTGAGTGAGTGTGTGTCTGTCAGTGTGTGTGTCTGTCTGTCAGTAAGTGTGTATGCTTAGGTGACCTGCCCCCTCCAATCACAAGGAAAGGTGTTTTAACTCACCATTTTCCCACACCGTGCTGGTGCCGACGCAGCTGTTCCCACCTCCATGGCTGAGATCATCAATCGTGATGATCTCTGCCAATCCAATGCTTCCCCATAGAAAAACATTGGTAGACTATTGTGCATGCACAGCAAAACGCCATGCTGCGCAACCAACATCTCCTCACAGAGATGCATTGAATAAATGCATGGGGAGCATTAACGTAGGTGATGTACATTGTGCAGCACTGACACAGGAAGCACTTCTAGAGGCTGTCGGAGTGGCCGTCACTAGAGGAGTTACCAGACAGCAATGTAAACCCTGCCTTTAGCGTGCAAGGACAGTATATAGACTTCAAAACAACTACATTAGGCTGTAGTGCTTCTGGTGACTATAGTGTCCCTTTAAGAATTATATTTTTGACGTTGAAAAATCTGGCTCCTAACTGTTTTTGCTGGCTCCTAGATTTCAATCAGCCACGAGAGACACAGTAGCAGACAAATTTTAACATTGCCTTTACTCACAAACAGTAACACCTACATTTGGGCAGAAAAAGCATATAGATGCCAAAACCACTAAAAAAGTAGTGGTAGTTTTGTTGCTTAAAGTGTCCCTTTAAAAGTAAAGAATATATATAAATGTATAGATATAACACTGTGCATTAGATCATATTCCATACTGATATTCCAAACCTCATCCATGTGCTTCACAGCTTCCAACACGGGGCGAGCTTGCATAAAGGGGGGGGTCTGTGACCTGGGAATGACACATACATAATAATGACACGGACGATAAGAAGTGACAACTGAATGGAAAGGGAGAGTGAAAGAAGGGACAGGAAGTGCCCACAGGTGGAATCAAAAGACGGCATACATCCTACAATTAATCCAGTCAAATATTTTAAAGGTCAGAATTCATAAGGTTAGGGAATGGGAGTCAGACAACATTTAAAATGATAGAAATTCAAAAGTAAGAAGACAAAAAAAAAGAACACTTGTCACGAGTTTGAACATAGTTCTGCAGATAAATGGGACTTGTGCATGTGTAAAGCCAACTTGTCCCCTGCCACAAATATATATTTCTTTGGATTTTAGTACGCAATAATAGAGTTGTAAGAAATAATGTTTACACCTTAAGGCACTGCTGTTCGATCCCATCATTTTTGAGCAGCATTTAAATGAAGATGTAATGTAACTAAACACAGTTTTTTCCAGGTAGACAGACATCTATGAGTCCTTGAGTTGGACTGCGAGGTGCTGAGAGTAGCTGAGAGGCAGGTAAGCTGAGCTCCTCGTAGTAATGTGAAAAATGTCCTCGCTGACTATCAGGATCATTATACAGAGCTAACACATTCTGCAGAACTATTCAATGAGGGTATCACATCACAAGTAAATGACAAACAAAGTAAGGGCAACAGAAATAAGAGTTGAAGAGGGCCCTGCTCAAAGAAACTTACAATATAGGATTAAGTGAGGTAATAGAATGCAAGGGGAACAACTATGTGACAGAGGGAAGAACAGGTTGACAGGTAGGAAATGGTGTGTGAGAGATAATGTAAAGAGTGAGAGAGTGAGGTGGACATTGGAAGAGGGATGGGAGAACTGGTGTAATAAGTTAAGATAGATAAGCTTTTCTAAAGACATGAGTCTTAAGGGATGTCTAAAAGGACCAGAGATTAGAGGAATGTCTGATAGGACAAGGTAGGGTATTCCATATTAATGCTGCTCGTCTTTACCATTTTCAGTACAAGATTATTTCCTCTCGCACAAATGTATGTTTGTTTGTTTGTTTTTGCGTAGTTTGGAACTCACCGGAATAGAATCTCTGATCTTAAGTAGTTCCCAATGCCATTGAAATATTTCTGATTCAGTAAAGCCTCACAGATCGGTTTATCAAAAACTTTGTCTGACAAGTTTTTCAAAACATTTTCCCTGAACAGAAATGAGAAAAAAAAAACAGTAAGAAAACAGTGCTTCAAAGAACATATAATATTAAGGAAGCAAGTGGTTATGGTGCCACGAATGGCCTGGTGTCACCACTTCGTAAGCAGTGAAATCGTTTTAGAATGTTTTGACTTCTTACCTGGGGTCCACTGGGCACCCTTATTCTCTCAGCTACCAGGAAAGAAAGAAGTTCCTGCTCAATAGTTTCTGTTAGCTCTCCTAAACTAAGCTCTGCAGTGTAGTGCTAGCATTGGCTGAGCGAATCAGCTGATCACTCTCAGCCAATGAGCTAATCTCTGCACTGCCAGGTCTGACTCAGACTTTAGTTCTGACAGAAAGACACTGGTTCTCCTATACAGTATAGTAGATGCGAGTAGAGGCGTCGTGCAGAGCCCTATTAAGAAGTCAGAACTATCCTTAAAAAGTGTGACTAGTTAAATTGGGTGGCACAGAGCACTTTTGGTACCATAACCACAACAACATGCTGTAGTAGTTATGGTGATTGGAGTGTTCCTTTAAACTCCATTTAGAAGCAAAGTACATGTTAATTAACCATATTCTCTTAGGATGAGCATTTAGCAAATAATATTATGACAAGTTTTAATCTAGTTTGCATTGTTCTTACTGGTGCAATTGAGCAAATGTAGTATTTTTCAGTCCCCCATTTCTTCTCTAAATCCTTTCTTTCATCCATCTGTCACAGCGGGTCCTCTATCAGGCAATGTATACATGTCAGATGTACACACCACCAGGCACCAGAGCATGTCAATGTATATATCGCCTGGATACATTATATAAATCAGCCTTGAGAACTAAAGGTTACTAAATGTCAATATCAGAAAGCCTGCTGCTCTGTAAGTACAACAAAGATAACAGAGCATTGTTTGGGGGGGGGGGGGGGGGGACTATACATCCTGAACAAGTTAGGGGATTTACATAGATTTATTAATAGTAACATAATGGCACTACAGCTATTGAATTTGTGTTGGAATGGGCAATTGCGGACATCTAAACTAGGCAGTGCTTTAAATGTTTTTGTGATGAACGTACATATACTGAGGGAGACTATGTACAAAATAAATATAAGAGTTAAAAGGTAAGTTTGGTTTATAAGCAAATCCTTAGGTGCAGTTCGAGTTCTTTGTGCTGAGAAAATAAGTTGGAAAAACAGGTTTGCCAATCTGTGTGAAATGCGTGGTTAGTCTTAGAATTATTTTCTGATTTTAAAGAATGACCTTCAGACAGATAGTCATATAAACACCATTGAAAAAAAAACAAAAAAAACAGACTACACCTATCTCTAGTGTACTCTACTCACACTAGTGATCGATTAATTCTGACTCATGAGAAACATTTTCCCCAGTATTTCCGTATTATAATTTACAGGGTCATTAAATAGAATGAGAAATGTTAGGAATTCAAAGTGAATTTCAAATTTAAAGGGAAACTCCAGGCACCCAGACCACTTCTGCCCATTGGAGTGGTCGGGGTGCCAACTCCCCCCACCCTTAACCCTGCAAGTGTAATTATTGCAGGTTTTATAAAGAGGTAAGAGGGAGAGGGGCACTGCAGGGTCCTGCAGTGCCAGGAAAACGAATATGTTTTCCTGGCACTGGAGAGGACTCTCCAGTGCCAGGAAAACATATTCGTTTTCCTGGCACTGCATGACCCTGCAGTGCCCCTCTCCCTCCTACCCCCCATCTCATGTTGCTGAAGGGGTTAAAACCTCTTCAGTGACTTACCGGAATCCAATGCCAATGTCCCGTTAAAGGGTTAAGGTCAAAGTAGTTGAACGTGAATATTAATTGACATGGCTTATTGTTCCTTAAATTTGAAATTTGCTTTGAATTTTCAACAATTCACACTTTAGTTAATAAGCTAGATAGTATACAAATGGGTGGACTTTACATCATAAAGTGGACTGGTATCTCTATATACTACACACACACACACACAAAAAAAACACAAAATATTTTCATAATATAATTCACACCTGAATTGTTCGTATTCCTGTATCACGCATGGGCCACGTTCTGGTTGCCACGAACCATTCACGTGCCATGATCCAAATCGCCGGGGATCCACAAAGCAGAGTACTTGGCGAGGAACATCTTTGGTGTAGAAACGTAAGTGGGCATGTTTGGGCATTTCATTCACATTCTTCATGGTGATACTTCCTGACATACCAAATCGGAAGACAATGTGGGTGACATGATGTCTTCCTGACAATGGAGTAAGGATTACCTTCAACTCCTTCCCACGAGAGACGGCACTGATAGTATACTCTGGGCAGGAGAAAGGCACCTCTGCATTCTTGTTAACCTCTGATTTCTCAACTGCTCCTGTGAAACGCCGTCCGGCACATCTTGCGTTAATATATACGCTGGCAAGATGGAGCTCTGGACATTCTGGCATTTTCTAAAAAGACTAAAAAAAAGGGCACAAGTGAGCGGACATCCTTCTGAAATTAAACTCATAGCACTTTATACAAGCCAGGCATTCAAAGAGTGAATACCGGTAGTCTTATCTACAGCTAACTCAAAACTATTTACTAGTAAACAAATAACAATAACGCACAATGTTGATCATTTGCTGTTTTAAATTCCTTTTCTATTTCCTGAAAATGTAAAATGTCACCTATTCCAATGTACTTCAACACTCTAATGTTAAAAAATATATATATTTATGTTTAAACGTTAGTGGTTCTTTCTAGTATAGATTATTGGGACCCACTTAATAAAGGGAAAAAACAAAACCTAAAACTTGCAAGTCGTTTTCTTAATATACATTTACACCAGCCTATTACTATTTTTGAGAAGATCCCACTATTTTATCAGAAATTATTATAGTGGTTTAATATAACATTTTGAAAAATTATTTAATAATAACTATTAGAAAAGAAAGAGTAATTCGGCAGAGTTTAAGGACCAAAAAGTGAACTAGAAACCAAACTTCGGTTACATAGCCAAGCTCAGACTACACCGCTGTTTAAGAAAGTTCAGTATCTTTTGTGAAATTTTGCAATAAAATGTTCTATTCACTAATTTACTACAATTAGGAGTTTAATGAATAAATCCTAAAACTGGAATTTAATAAGATCTTGAGAATACCTCACATGTCCAGAACCCTCTAATTTTATCCCCTCACTCACCCACATATAGCCAGGTCTTTTTTTTTTTATTATTAATACTTTAACGACGTTCCATGCCATTCTAACTATAAAGGGTTTTAATACAGTTAGGATAACAAGGAACACCCTAACATTGTCTAGGCATAGGCAACCTTAGGCACTGCAGATGTTTTGGACTACACCTCCCATGATGTTTTGTCAGCATTATGGGTGTAAGAGCATTAAAGGGGATGTAGTCCACAACATCTGGAGTGCCGAACGCTGTCTAACAAAGTCTAGAAGTGACAATCCCCCCAGCTATCACCAGTGACGGCTGCAGGGAATTGGCGCGGTCTATGCAGGATCTTGAGGGATCCTCAAAAGAGCTCAATGCTATACTCTTGAGCATGTGTAAGAGTACAGCAGTGACGTTGGCACCTGATGACCCACCGGAAGAAGATGGTCGCGCCCATCTGGGGGCCGGCAAGTGAAGAACTTATCTTTACTTGCTCTCCCCCGAATCCCTAGTGGCGATATCACTGTTGGGGGTCTTTGTCAGATGGTGACAGTGCCACTTTCTTAAAAAAAAAAAAACATGTATCTGTGTATATATTTTGTGTTTTGAACAATTGTCTTCATCCTTAATTTTGTCTGGATGGACAATTTGGTAAAAATGGCTACATTCCGAGAAGGGCCTTGAATTATAATTTTGGATAGGCTTTTCAAATTTTTTTTATGTTTTTGGATAAACTTTTAAAATGTTTTCTGATTTTTAAAAAAATTACAAAATCAAAAAATATAATATATATAAAAATGTAAACATATCAAAAATACCACAACATTAAAATATATATTTTTTTAAACGCTTATCCAAAAATATTATATTGAGGCCTAAACTGGCAATTTCCATATTTACAAAAACCACTTCCAGTGGGAATTTGGTCAACCCCACTGTTTCGTATGGGTTCTTTCTTGTAAATAGAATCTGAAAGTGAGAAAAGATAATATTAAAGAGAAGTTCAATTTACAGTAGGTAGAACTCTTGTCTATTTTTTTTTTTTTTTTTTTACCCCTGGGTCAAATTTTGGTCCCCATACTATCAGTGGGTCCCTTATGGTTGGAAATAAACATCATCTATACCTAAGCCTCAGGTACTGCTTTTGCCTGTACAATTGAGGCAATTTTAGCCATGGAAAGGGTAAAGAAAGTGCTTTAGAATTTGACTGTTGTAAAAAAAGTCTCCTTCAATTTTACAATGGAAGCATCGATAACCAAGTTTAAAATTTTGCACATAAATTGGGTCCATGCTAAAATTTAAAATGATATATAATCTCGCACTGTAGATATAGGCAGCAAATGATCCTCTTATATGAAGATCCCCAGACACAGTGTCATTGTTTCAATACTCGGTGTTAGAGGCAGCAAACAGGCCATTATAAAATGAATTTATTAGTACATACACACTATGTGCTAGGCTTCTCCTAAAGGAGGGCAAAGCAAGCAGACAGCTAGGACTGCAACTCACAGCACGCAGGTCTGCTCTCAGATCGTAGTATAACACCTAGAGCTGGTTATAGCCCTTACAGTTACTGGCGAGCTATTCACTATCAGCTTACCGACACGGCGTTAATTATCGCGGGTTCCACTGTCACCTGGACTCTCCTCTTCCTCCTGTTGCTCCTATCCCGCGCTCCCATTGGCTGGGCTCTGATAGGGGGCGTTACATAGAGTGACTGGAATCCTCTGAACTTTGGTATTTATCATTTAGTAAACAGGCTCCATAGAGATGGAATGGGGATGTTTGTACAGGAAGGAGAGATAGTGGAGGGAAATTACTAAAACTGCACAGGTCAAGTATGGGGCAGGGAGAAAAATTAGATCATGTCTGGAAAAGGTACACTGCACTTGTTTAAAAAAAAATAAGATGGGGCATTTTACTAAATAGTTACCCAATTGTGTTAATACCAAGGAACTATCACACTTTAATAATAAAAAAAAAATGGAAATTTCTTATACTTGACTCAGGGTTGTGGTAAAGCATAAATTGTTGGGTATTACAAATTTAGGTTAAAACCAGTCAAACTTGGATAATATTTCAAGGCTGGCTATTGTGACCAATCTTTATTTTTTTATTTATTTTTATTTTTTTAAGTGAAAGTAACTAAAGTAATGGTTGCCTTTTTGCTATGAATTAAAAAAAAAATGTGCTTGTGACAAACCTTACAGACATTTCTAAGTGTTACAATAGTTCCATAATACCCGAATTGGTGTTTTATGTCACGTGTCAATCCTTGTATTTCTCTTACTAAAAAAATGTGCACACCCCCTACATCAGTATTTGCTTGACTTGAATGCAGTTCGCTAGGAACAACTGGGAACTGTCCTGAGTTGGCCCGGGGTGAATTTCAGTTTTAACAGAGCTGAGAGAAGTTTGGGAATAGCCTCGCAAGTTATAATTTTTTTCACCTTTTTTAATGAATTAAATCAGTGAACGTCTGTGGCATTTTCTCCCTAAACATTGCCATTTCAATGACCCTTATGTTGGGAGTATGCATCATCAATGGTTTGCCTGGCAGTGCCTTCATTATTGTGATGACACCACAACCCATCACTACGTACATAAGCCATTAGCGTCTCACAATGAGTTGACGTCAAAGCAAAATTACCTTTGGTCAGGTAATCACATCTGGAGTAAACTAATTTGGAGTAAAATCATTAAAATGGCAATGCTCAGGGTTATATACTATAGTGAAGATTCAAAATGAATTTTAAATTTAAGGCTAAAGTAGCTCATGTGAAAGCATAGCCAAATTAGAGAATTTTTTTTTCCCTTCTTAGTTCGCCCATTTTGACCTTAAATTTGAAATTCACTTTGAATTCTCACATAATCCTGTCTGTGTGAGTTAACTGCTTCACACAGCTGCATTGTCGAGAATTAACCTGAAAATTTTAAATGTAATGTCAGAAATACACCTTTTAGTGATTAATTCTGATGTTCGTTGCTCAACCGACTAATTTTGCCTCATTACGTTTATTCAAAACCCAGGTTTGCATTTTTCTTCAAGATAGCCTCATTAAGTTATTGAATCATACATTTATTACAATGCATTGTGAAGGAGTGTGTAGGAACAGCTCTGTAAAAGGTTTCAAAGTAATTTTTTTACATAATGACAGGCTCATTACTCCATAACCATACTAAAACTTATCAATTATCATTCCAAACAGTATGAGGTTCTGAATTGTGAAACACGCTGGATGTACCCTTCAGTCTGCATTTTGTGTGGGTCTCCCTTTCTGATGGGTAAGTCACTTATGTTACTATAATAACATATTTGTACTGCATGAACGACTGCCAACATAAATAACAATGTAACGAACTGTCCCCCCCCAAAGAGCGCTCTCCCTGGTGCTACCCACGTGGAGACATCCACCAAGGAGAGGCGCGAGCCCTAGCCGACGGCTTCACAACCGCAGAGTCCGTGCCGCCCAATGGGAGAAGAGCTACCATTCAAATTGGTTTCACGCCCTTTCTCCCGATTGGCCGGCAAAACACCTCCCCTCCATGAATGCTGATTGGCCGCTACGTGTTTGCACCCTTTCTCCCGCCTAAACCAAGTGAGCTTGTGGAACTGTTTTCGGGTATGTACAGAGCCTCGAGCCCAGACTTTACACAATGATTTCTCAGGCTCTGTACATCTGATCACTCGAAAATTTGCAGGGAGCATAGCTCGGACCAGGAGCTATCCAGGGATGTAGGGATGCATTACTGTGTTCTGTGTATTTTGTGGGGTTTTGTGTGTCGGCTTCCTGTGCCTGAGAGATCCGATTATCCCCCAGACACAGAGACGCCGGGGCAAGCTTATGTTTTACATTACTGTGGATAGAGGACCCCTGTGGAGATCTGTGCATAAATACTGTGTACCTGGCCTTCAATAAACAGATCCTGTTGTACCCTTCTTCCAGTCTCGGCTGATGTTTGGGTAGCCAAGAGCTCTTATCACTGCTCCACTTGGAAATTTGGAGAATCACAACGGATATACTCAGGAGTATAGGGGATCCGTTAGACACAACTCTGTTTTCCATTGTATTAACAAGCACATCAAATCCGTTTATTCACGCAACCAGTGATTGTGGAGATTGACAAAGGAAGTGAACATTTTAGCCCAGAATAGTTGAGGTTTGAGATTTTTTTTTTTTTTACCAATTTAGGCCTTCATTTAATAAAGCTTCCCAAATGATTCAATATTGTTAGGAAAACTTTCCAAATAATTTATTCACAAAAATTCCCCATAGACATTAATGGGGACTTCCGTAGATAAAAATCATCAGATTTTTTTTCTAACAGTATTGAATCATTTGGGAAGCTTATTACCGGTACATCTAGGCCTTAGTTTGCCAGCTTCCACCATTTCCCATTCAGTGAATAAAAAAATGTCCTGAAGACAAAACTGCCATGGTGGGTCATTTGTGCTTTGCTAACTCAATCAGCAGTTAATCTTACATTTTGTGTTAAAAGGGAAAGCTAAGCCTCCTGTACATTCTGACGGAGAACCAATAAGCATTGTGAAAACAAACCTTATACGTCCTCTTTTAATGCAAATTAAATTGCCTATAGACCTGATCATCTGATACATAATCACTGCAATCAGGGCACACAAACAAAGGATCTACGAATAGGTTTTTTATTTACACAAAGACATATCGCAAGTCAGTATTAGAAATGTATAGTTATGTATATATAAAAAAACAGGTTGTGTGATCAAATTAAATATATATATATATATATATATATATTTTTTTTTTTACTTAATGGAATGAACATTGAGGAATAAAGTTAATCTATACCAATATCCCTGCACTAGTGGTATAATATATAGAAATTTATACCAGATGTATACAATGACACATATATGGAAGGAATGTTCATATGCCTGAAACAACTCTTGCAATTTCCAAGAAGACACAAGACACTGGAGCTTAGGTCGGTGTTGGATGAGCAATGCAGCCATGTGATTTGTTCAATCCTTCAGCTAAGGATTACAGTCTTGGTGGGACATCATCTTCCAAGAAAACAAGACTGCAGCTACTGACTTGTAACGCCACGCAATTCTCCACAAGGACCTATTCAGTGAGCAGTACAAAGAGTTAATGCGTTGTACAGCTCCATACCATGAATACTGCACTGCGTGGAAGAGCTTTGTGAAAAGGAGTCTCTTGCTTTTTCTGATGAGCCTGAGTCTCTCTCTCTTGGAGTCATTAGAATCTGATATTGCTTTACAAATATTATTTTGCACAGAACGGGGAGCAAATTCCTCTGGATCAGTTCAAGGCATTCATCATTTCCAGGGCTTGTTTCAGCTCTGCAAACAAAGAAAAAAAAGTTTATTTAAGCAAAGACTGTTTAGTATTGTTGCATTATGTACAAATCAGTATTTAAGGAACACTCTGACAAGACACTGTAGTAGTTATGGTGCCAGGAATGCCCAGCCCCTCCCCCAAAGTAGTCAAATTATTTACCCACATTTTAATTTTATCTAGGGAGCACTGGGTGCCAGGAATCTCCAGGTACCATAAGTACTACATTGCACTGTGTTTATGGTGCTTGGAGTGTTTCTTTAATAACACTAATGTTACTGTTACTAATATTAACGGTTAATTTTACATTTTTCTTAAAACATTAATCAAGATACATTTGGTGTTATCCACTTAACTGGCTATTGTCAGATATTCCCGATTTTAGGCCATATTCTCCAACTCAAGCCTTTTGTTGTGGTCAAAGTGTGGCTATTTTATAGTGACGTAACCCAAGAGTGTTTTCCCAGTACAGCAAATACAATCTACTCTATGGTCTTCTAAATATCGGGTGTTTAGGTCAGGTTAAGAGCCTTTGGTTGTTGATAAGGGCTAAACACACTACTTTTATTATTATCCTTATTATATATATACCGTATATACTCGAGTATAAGCCGACCCGAATATAAGCCGAGGCCCCTAATTTTTCCCCAAAAAACTGGGAAAACTTATTGACTCGAGTATAAGACTAGGGTGGGAAATGCAGCAGCTACTGGTAAATTTCTAAATAAAATTAGATCCTAAAAAAAATATATTAATTGAATATTTATTTACAGTGTGTGTATAATGAATGCAGTGTGTGCGTATGAGTGCAGCGTGTGTGTGTATGAGTGCAGCGTGTGTGTATGAGTGCAGTGTCTGTATGAGTGCAGCGTGTGTGTGTATGAGTGTAGCGTGTGTATGAGTGCAGTGTGTGTATGAATGCAGTGTGTGTGTGTATGAATGCAGTGTGTGTGTGTATGAATGCAGTGTGTGTGTGTATGAATGCAGTGTGTGTGTGTATGAATGCAGTGTGTGTGTGTATGAATGCAGTGTGTGTATGAATGCAGTGTATGAATGCAGTGTGTGCAGGGCCGGTGCAAGGATATTTGCCCCCCCATATGTCCTGACCTCCCCTCCTCCTCCCTCAGTGGTGCTTACCTCCCCACCCCTGTGTTCCTTCACCCCCCTCCCCCAGTGGTCCTGACTCACCCCTCCCCTAGTGGTCCTTACTTCCCCCTCCCCTCCCCTAGTGGTCCTTACTTCCCCCTCCCCTCCCCTAGTGGTCCTTACTTCCCCCTCCCCTCCCCTAGTGGTCCTTATCTCCCCCTCCCCTCCCCTAGTGGTCCTTATCCCCCCCTCCCTCCCCTAGTGGTCCTTACCCCCCCCCCCCTCCCTCCCATAGTGGTCCTTATCCCCCTCCCTCCCATAGTGGTCCTTATCCCCCTCCCTCCCATAGTGGTCCTTATCCCCCTCCCTCCCATAGTGGTCCTTATCCCCCCCTCCCTTCCTCCCATAGTGGTCCTTATCCCCCCCTCCCTCCCATAGTGTTCCTTTTCTCCCCCCCTCCCTCCCATAGTGGTCCTTATCCCACCCCCCTGCCTCCGATAGTGGTCCTTATCCCCCCCTCCCTTCCATAGTGGTATAGTGGTCCTTATCCCACCCCCTCCCTCCAATAGTGGTCCTTATCCCCCCCCTCCCTCCCATAGTGGTCCTTATACCCCCCCTCCCTCCCATAGTGGTCCTTATACCCCCCCTCCCTCCCATAGTGGTCCTTATCCCACCCCCTCCCTCCAATAGTGGTCCTTATACCCCCCCCCCCCCTCCCACAGTGGTCCTTATACCCCCTTTTTTTAAATTATTTTTTTTATTATTATTATTTTTTTTTTTTTTATTATTATTATTTTTTATTATTATTTCTTATTTTATTTTTTTTTCGTCCCCCCTCCCTGCTTGATACATGGCAGGGAGGGGGGCTCCTTCCCTGGTGGTCCAGTGGCAGTTCAGTGGGGGGGAGAGGGGGGCTGGCAGAGCTGTACTTACCTGTTCTGCAGCTCCTGTCAGCTCTCTCCTCCTCTGCGCCGTCCGTGCAGCTCCTTCTATCAGCTCACACTGTAAGTCTCGCGAGAGCCGCGGCTCTCGCGAGACTTACACTGGGAGCTGACCGAGGTGCTGAACGGACGGCGCGGAGGAGGAGAGAGCTGACAGGAGCTGCAGAACAGGTAAGTACAGCTCTGCCAGCCCCCCTCTCCCCCGGTCTGTATTATGGCAATGCAAATTGCCATAATACAGACCTTGACTCGAGTATAAGCCGAGTTGGGGTTTTTCAGCCCAAAAAATGGGCTGAAAAACTCGGCTTATACTCGAGTATATACGGTATATATTTTTTTTAAAGTTAGAAAGAACTGAATTGAGCAAATTTTAAGCAGTTTAGGAATTTAAAATTTAACACCACTCAGTTTCTGCCTACATTTGAACTTTGCAAATTTGGAACCAACAAATAAATTCCATACAACGAAAGAGAGATTCATTAGAAAATGGACATCCTAACCTTCCCAGCAGCAGTAGATGCTAAGCCCACCCCCATGATAAAAAAAAAATAAGAAAAAAACAGAAATTTTTACTTACCGTAAATTCTTTTTTTCTTAATATGGTGGCAGTCACATATGGGTTTTGCTCCTCCCTGTGGACAAGACTTTTAACAAGCTTATTAAAAAAGGATCCTCCCCCTTTGGGTATAAAGGCTCAGACCGCAAAACCTACCCCAGTACGTGACAAGTAAAGAAACCAGACAAATCCAATATCCAATGCAAAATTACTTTAATAAAGAGGGAGGGTTATAATACTGCCACCATATTAAGAAAAAAAGAATTTACGGTAAGTAAAAATTTCTGTTTTTTCTGTCATATGGTGGCAGTCACATATGGGATATAGCAAGAATCCCTCTGGGCGGGACCTATGCCACGACGGCTTGTAACACCTTACGCCCAAAGGCAGCTTCAGAGGCAGAGAAAATGTCTAACCGGTAGTGCTTGATAAAGGTGTTGTAAGATGACCAGCATGCTGCCTTGCAAATGATTTCTGGAGATGCAAGTGCTCTTTCTGCCCATGAGGTAGCCATAGCTCGAGTAGAATGGGCCTTGATTGCAACAGGCGACTGAAGACCTGAGGAAGAATATGCCAAATCGATAGCCTGAATAAGCCAACGAGATAAAGTACCACGGGAAGATACCTTACCCTTTAAGTGACCCTGAAAATTAACAAACAGGTGATCCGACACTCTGAATTCCTTTGTTCTGTTTAAATATATACGTAACGCTCTTCTTACGTCCAACTTTTGCCATCTGTGTTCTTGAAGGGATGAGGGCGCACTAAAAAAAGAAGGTAAAATAATAGGTTGATTCACATTCTTTGAAGATAAAACCTTAGGAAGAAAAGATGGTCTCGGGTAAAGAACCACCTTGTCCTCATGGAAAATAGTGAATTCGTCTGAGGAGGATAGGGCGTGAAGTTCTCCCACTCTTTTGGCTGAGGTGATGGCCACCAAAAACAAAACCTTTAGAGATAAAATCTTTAAAGGAACTTCCTCCAAAGGTTCAAACGGGGTAGCAGTAAGGGCTTGGAGGACTAGGGCCAAGTCCCATGATGGAAACACTGATCGTTTAGGAGGCCTCCTGAGGCTGATAGACCTAAAAAACCTTCTGACAAAAACATTTGCTGCCAGATCCTTTAGAAGAAAAAAATTCAAAGCTGATATTTGGACCTTGAGAGTTGAGACTCCCAGGCCAGCGTCAAAGCCCTCTTGCAAAAACTGAAGAATGTTATCAATTGATGGTTGTAAGATTGGGAACCGGTGATCCCTACACCAGTGCAGAAACTTGGACCAAATTCTAAAGTATATCCTAGAAGTCGATACTCTAGTGGCGCGGAGTAAGACAGCTATTCTCTCATCCTGCAATCCCTTGTTTCTAAGGATCAGCCTTGCAGTAGCCAAGCCGTCAATCTGAACATCTCTAGTACTTTCAAGGGTAGGTTCCTGTTCACAATGAGATGAGCTGACATGGGAAGTTCCCAATAGCTGATGGTCATCTCTTTTAGGGCGGCAAACCAGACTCTGTTTGGCCAATAAGGGATTATTGCCAATATCCTTGCCCTGTCCGTTCGTATCTTGAGGAGAACCTTTGGGATCAGGGGCAGAGGTGGGAAGACGTAAGCCAGCTGAAAATCCCACCTTATTGACAGAGCGTCTATCCAACTGGGTTGATCCGTTCTGAATAGGGAGGCGAAGTGGTAAACCTTCTTGTTTGATCTTCTTGCCATCAAATCTACTTCTGGTACGTCGAATTTCCCAGTTAGGATTCTGAATACGTCCGGGTTTAGAGACCATTCCTTTTGGTCCCACTTTCCCCTGCTCAAATCGTCGGCTATAACATTGTCGCTGCCTCTTATGTAGACTGCCGCAATGTCTTCCAGATTTCTCTGCGCCCATTCCATAACGGCTGTACAAAGACTGTAAAGCCTTCTCGCTCTGGTTCCTCCCTGTCGATTGATATAAGAGACTACCGTACGATTGTCTGACTGTATCTTGACCGCTCTTTGAAGTAACCAAGGTCTGAGGTGATGAAGAGCATAAAGAACCGCCAACAATTCTTTGAAATTTGTGGATTCCTCTGCTTCTTTGGAAGACCATTTTCGTTGGAACATGGTGGAGCCCAAGTGGGCTCCCCAACCTGAGTTTGAAGCGTCTGTGGTGACTATCAGCCAGACCCCTGGTAGAAAGGACAAGCCTTTTAACAGGCACTCTGAGGTTATCCACCAATCTAGCTGTGTTTTCACCTGAGGGGACAGTAGGAATCTTTCGTCTAGATCTTCCTCCTTCTTTGACCAAGACGTCAGGATGTTCCACTGTAAAGGTCTGACCTTTGATCTTGCCCATTTGACTGCGGGAAAAGTGGCCGTAAGAAGCCCTAACACACTCATGGCCTCTCTGAATGAACAACTTTTCATTCTCTGGAGGTTGGAAATCGATCTTCGGATCTTTATTCTCTTCCGTCTGGGCAGAAAAATTGACATGGTGGTTGAATCGATCTTGAACCCGAGAAACTCTATTACTCTTGTTGGAATGCAAACTGATTTTTTTAGATTCAAAATCAAACCATGGTCCTGAAGAAACTTTATAGTGATCCGCAGATCCTCGTGCAGTTGACCTTCGGTATGTGCCACCAGAAGCCAGTCGCCTAAATATGGGACAATTGAAACACCCTTTTCCCTTAAATTAGCAGTTAGAGGAGACAGGATTTTGGTAAAGATCCTTGGAGCGGAGGACAGACCAAAAGGTAGAGCCCTGAACTGGAAATGAACGGTGTGACTTCTTCTTCTTATTGCAAATCTTAGATATTTCCTTGAAGTAGTGGCTATCGGAACATGTAGATAGGCATCCTTTAAGTCGATTTTTACCATAACGTCTCCGTTTTGTAATAGGGGAAAAATTGATGCGATTGATTCCATACGGAATCTGTGATAAGGGATAAACTGATTTATCCTCTTCAGATCCAGAATGGGCCGAAATGAGTGGTCCGGTTTTGGAACGAGAAACAGTCTTGAATAGACCCCTCGAAATTCCTGTTTCTGTGGCACTCTTTCTATTACCCTTTTGTGAAGAAGCAGCCTGGTCTGACAATCTAGAGCTCGAGATTTCTTTCTGGACTGGTAGGATGATAGTAGAAACCTTGATCTTGGCTTTTCCAGAAAAACAATCCTGTGTCCCTTTCGGATAATCTTTAGAACCCAAGGATCCTTTGTGGTCTGTTCCCATGTCGGTAAAAAATATTGGAGTCGTCCTCCTACACCTCTGGCGTCAAAAACGCTTCCCTTTGTCTCTGAAGCTTCTCTTGACTTCGTTACTCTGTTCAAATTTTCGGTTCTTTTCCTTTCTTTGAAAATAGTGTGGTCTTTCCTGAAAGGGTCGTCTACCCTTGGATTGATAATTCCTGTAGCCTGCTCTCCAGGAAAATTTTCGATCCTGAGGAAGTGCCTTCTTGGTTTCAGACATCTGACGTATGATTTCCTCTAAGGGAGCGCCGAACAATTTAGCTTTTTCCAGAGGAAGTTCACAAAGGACTGCCTTGGACGCCGTATCTGCCGACCAAGACCTCAACCATAGGGCACGTCTTGCCACCGAAGTCAAACCCATGATCCTGGAGGCCAATTTCATCACTTCTACTGACATATCCAAAAGGAATTCATTCGCTAAATGCATGTTCTGAAACATGTGACTAAGATCAACAACCTGGCCAGATGAAAAATTTTCTTTGACTAGATTTAGCCAAACTTCATTCGCTCTGGCTGCTGCTGCCCCTGCCAGAAGGGCTTTACATTGGAAACCGGCTGTCTGATAAGCTCGCCTACACGAGGTTTCGGCTCTCTTATCCATGGGATTTTTTAATGCTGCAGTTTCTCCAATAGGGATCATGGTTCTCTTGGCAATCTGTGCCACCTGAACATCAACTTTTGGGAGATCTTCCCACATAACGTCGCTAGCCAGCTTAAAGATGTCCTTGAAGTGTCTGGAAATAAAGGCACGTTTTTCCGGGTTTTTCCATTCCCTAAAAATAGAATCAACTAGGCTCTGTTGTACAAAAAAACCTCTCTTAGGATTTTCTGCTCCCTGAGGTAGGATGGTCAGATTCACTTCTTTAACAAATTTACGGATCGCCTCTGATGGAAAACCCACTGGTTCACTGGATGAGGAACCTGAATCCTCTGATTCGACAGAAGAAGAACATTCCCCTGAAGATGATCCAGATGAGGAATCTCTTTTTCTTTTATTGATCTTTCGTTGACTGGGGGCTTCTACCCTCATAGAATCCTTAATCGTGTCCAAGGTCTGGGACAAACTCTCCTGGAACCAGGATAGGAAAGATTGCATATCCTTTTGCTTCTCTCTTTCCAACGAGTTTGCAGTACACAGACTGCATATTTTCTTCCTAGACCCGTCTGGGAGGGGAGTTGCACATTCGCTGCAAACAATATGTTTGGACTTCACCGTAGCCTTTCTAGGCGTGGGAGTTAGTTTCTCTTTATCCATCTCAGGTGGACTAGACATATCTGTAAAAATTAAACGGATACTCCTTAGAAAGTATTTTCTCCTTCAGCAAGTATTTCAAAGTAAAGATCTATTTTCTGTAAATCTTACCTCAAAATACCTCTGAGCCGTGTGGGGGGGCAGGTGACACGGCGTACCTCTTCTGATCTGCATCATGCTGTCAGTGGGTACTAGCACAGCTTTTAAATTCAAATTTTCGCGTTTTTTTTTTTTTTTGCAATCTCTTTAAGCTTCCGTTTGCGCATGTGTCTTTGCGCACCCGGAAGCTTAGGTGGAACGCAAACACCACCCGGGCGTGCGTTCCACCGCTGTGCGCTTGCTCAGATCGAGCTCCGCCTCCCGGAAGTATTTGCCGGAAACTTTCTCGGCATAAATAACAGACCTCAGTATGCTCCGTAACTATTGAGAAAACGGAGCATGGGCCACTCAGCTTACCACCCGGGCAGCTCTCGGACCGGATCCCCCAGACAGCAACCTGTGTGTCTCACCAAACGACGAAGTCCTGTCCATCCCTATCGGGACAAGAAAGAAGACTGGGGTAGGTTTTGCGGTCTGAGCCTTTATACCCAAAGGGGGAGGATCCTTTTTTAATAAGCTTGTTAAAAGTCTTGTCCACAGGGAGGAGCAAAACCCATATGTGACTGCCACCATATGACAGAAAAAATTAAAGTTATAAAAAATAAATAAAAATTATTAATTGATGACTGTATGACACAAGGGAGATATACATTTTACTGAAGTCTTATACTAGTATCTTGCCCAGTATTATCACAGTAAATCTCACCAGTCAACAGAACTCGCAGTTTGGTGGCAGACAATGTCACAGTGACAGGTCTGGGAAGGTCAGCATCTGCCAATGACAGGTTAAGGTGCACAAGGGGCTCATTCACATTCTGTAGGATACTGGAACTAAGTGTCTGGTCAACCCGCCAGCTCAATGAAGACATGCGTGTCACTGAAAGGACAAAGACAACATTAAACAAACATTGCTAACTAATTCTCTTTGGAGTTTTAAAAAAAAAAAAATATATATATAAAATAAATAGACGGTCGAAACGTTGATTTGTTTGCCTAGCATCTGAATACACAGCTTTTCAAAAACCAGTGAGTGCTCTCATTTCTTTTGATTTTTTTATATATATATATATATATATATATATATATATATATACATACATACATATACACACACATATATATATATATACACATATATATATATATATATATATACACACATATACATATATATATATATATACACATACACACACACATACATACATACTTATAAGCAGTTGTAATCAGTGGACTTCCCAAGGAAATGGTCACGGTGAAAGCTTGTAAATAGGCATTTATAAAACGATATATTATGGTTATGGTGTTAGCAGTATATTAAAACAGTTGACATATTAAATGAAAGGCATGAATCTAAAACCATGACACGAAGATATAAACCGCCAGTGTTTTCTAAAGAAAATGAAGTTACTCAGGCCTGTGTTAAAACATGCACATGTTTTTTTTTAGACATTTATACAAATTAAGATGAATATTTAACGTTTTTGTCTCCTTGTGAAGGTCCAAACAGGTCAATACTCACAGCGTAGACTGCTCTCCCTCAATGTCTCTTGCAGAGCACTTTGCTTCTCTTCATACGATCGACACAGGGATGCTGCATGTTCTAGAATTAATAAATTAAATTCAAAACTATGAGTTGTGTGTCTATGTTTATTTTTAACAGATTCACATTTATTCTCCGCACATTCCGAAGAAGTTCGAGCACTAATCTAGGTTATAAATTCACTGCATTACAATAGAAATGTATTATGATACACGTTGTGCATTGTAGAAAGATAAAGACCTATTGAAAAATGTGTTTTAAAAAGTCAGTCTTATTCTTTCTACTTTGGGTGGTTCAGGATGATATACTGCAGTTCTCTCACCTTTGGGCAGACCTAGTTGCTGAAGCTCACTGGATAAGTTGTCACTGCTCACATTATGTTTGGCTGCGCTTGACAGAATAAAGGATAGGACTGAGACTGTGGCTTTAATGTCACCAGATTCTGCAGACATAAAAGAAAAAAGAAAAAAATGAGTGTTACATAAATAGATAAGCAGAATTCTGAAGAGGAAATGTGGAGGGGGTCACTGCAATATTAAAATAAAGAATATAAAAATAAAATTTTGTCCAAAAATACATATAATTAATTGTTGCACATAAATGCATTTCCACAAAAATGAAGCCATGCAAACTTACCTTTGATTAGATACAGAAAACTGGCTTCTCCAGCAAATAAAGATCCATCCCCTGCCCAGCACCTTGTTATTTTTGGTCAGTGTCCAATCCAATGAAATGCAAATCTCCAATCCAAAGCATGTTGTTAAATGGTTGAGTAGTTTTATTTAGATTTAGGTTGGGAGGGAAGGGGGGCGGGGATTATTTTAAAGGGACACTATATAATCACCAGAACAACTACAGCTTAATATATTTGTTCTGGTGAGTAGAATCATTTCCTTGAGGCTTTTTGCTGTAAACACGGTCTACATTACAGCCTAGGGACAACTCCACTGTCCACTCCTCAGGTTCTTCCTGGGGCAGTGCTACACATTTAAAAAAAAAAATACAATAAATAAATAAAGAGTTCCCTTTAAATAATTCCTTGCATAAAACAGTTAATCTCCAAAAGCAGTTACACTCATCACTTAGGATAAGGGGGACAGGTCTTCAAAAAAGATAGCAACCGTACTGTTCACCAGTTTGCACATAGCACTGTTCAGTGAACCAGACTATGTTTAGCTTCTGGCAGAGACAAAAGTCTCCAAGAAGAGTGTTCAGCCCAAGTTGATCACGTAGAATGCAGATGCCACATTAAAAACTGAGTAAGCTTAGCATTTAAGATGCTATGAAGGTAGCGTTCAAGTGGCAGCGACAGAGGTTATATTTGGAAGTGAGGGAAGGATCCTTGATACATGTTTTGGATGTCTATAAATTACAAAAACAATCACAGTTCACACTGAAGAGAAAACAGGTGATAAATGGCTGAACCTCACCAAACCGTGCATCTGATGTCAGCTTCAAGATTTTTTCATACTGCGAGTTGGGGAAAAAAATTAATTGGTATCAGTCACACAATCAACATATAAAATAGTGTTTAGTTTATGAACAATTGAGCCACAAGAGTTATGATCTAGAAGTAGGGATAACAGTGTAAAGTACAATGGAAGAATAGTTGGTGAATAAGTGAGAAGCCACAATTAAAAGGTTAATGTTCTCTTCTGAGCATAGTATGGCAACCTTCAGCACTCCTGATGTATTGGACGATTCCCTGATGCTTTGCCAGCATTGTGACAACAAGAGCATAATGGAAGATGTAGTCCACAACATTTGGAGTGCCGAAAAAGGTCTTACCCCTGTTCTAGAGCATTTTTTCCAAAATTACAGTCCCAAATAAAGTCTGATACTTGAGAACTCACTTCACATGTAACAAGTTTAACAAGGGTGTTACTTCCATATAAAATTCAAAATTACATGTTGGATAAATTCAGCACAAAGGTAATACTTACATCAATTTTCTCTCCAAGTTGTTCTTTGAATACCTGGGCACAAATCAGCTTCAACTTAACAGAGGACTGTGGACAAAGGCAGTGCATAAATAAATTGAAATGCTTGGGAGTTATGAATAATACAACAAAAAGCATACAACTGAAAAAAAACTGAAAAGACCTGAGACTGCTGATAAATAAAGTAGTAGCAGGGGGGAAAAAAAGACAACTGACTAAATATTTTTTTTTATTTTTTTGTTAAGTATTAAAATGGACACTATGCACCATAACTACATTATCTAATTGAATTGGTTACAGTGCCTAGAGTGTCCCATTAAGATGAAATGCACACGTTATTATATCATTATATTTGTGCTGGTTGCACAAAGTTGACAAATCTCCACCTAGGAGAATGAGATTAGGGTTTACTCACTATTCGAGCAAGGGTACTAATTTCTGCCAGGACCCAGTCAGGGCAGTCCAGATCACCACAAAATCGGAACCTCTGTAAAATAAGAGTTGGATGACTATTAACAATGGTACCATACGCAGTACAACTATGGTTGGTTAAGGGGTCAGAGAAATAAACAAATTAAAGACATGGAACGTTTCAATTATGAATATAGCGTGTCCCAGGGGTTTATTTGTTATGGAGAAAAGGCACATGATTACCGTATACAATATACCAGGGGTACCAAAAAGGCAGATCTCAGATGTTATAAAACTACAACTCCCATGATGCATTGTCATTCTAAAGTATTCTAAAGACATACAAAGCATCATGGGAGCTGTAGTTTGGAGATCTAACTTTTGGAAACCCCTGCAATGTACTCACAGGATTGCAATTGGTAGACAAAAATATCCAAGCTGCAAAGATAGTTGAATAATTTTTCCAAATCAGCTAAAGATATGCAATTCCCATTGTCAGTTGCACACAGTTTCCAGTTAAGTGAAAAACCATGTTGTTAACTCACTGCTTCTGTAAAATATGAGGCTCATATATCTTAAAAGAGATGCTGTGAGAGGTATTCATTAACCCAACACCTTTTTTTTTTACATGCACAATACAGTAAAATATTAAAAAAATAATTTGAGATACACTTGGCTTTCGCTGCTTCTTGAGAATGTCCTAGCATTGATGTTATGCTCAAGCATAAAAGACACTAATTTTATTGGTCTTGGAATGATAATCTCAGAGTTTCAAAAAGGTCCAAAAAAATACTGCAGGTGGAACACCATCAACAGAACATCTCACTCATTTCATCTACAACCATAACCCTCTATTTCTCAACATCACAACATCAACATAATCAACATATCATTATTTCAGAGCCGTGTGAATGTCCAAAGCTTAGAACAGCTGTATACACTAAGCATGACTGCTGACATCTACGTACACTGCATCCCATTCTGCCATTATTAAATGAAATATGTAATTCTCTGTCTGTGTGAGTGTGCGCGCATTTTTTTCTTGTGGTGTGTAAATTTGTCAAATCCTTCACATACCCACTGTATAAGTTATGGTAAATTAATCTCTCTCCATGCAAACACACCATCACAATCCCATACAAACAATGAGCAGCCCCCCATTCAGCACAGATCATCACACCCATTGTGAATGTTGAGAAAAGTGTTTAAATAAACCTTCCCATTCTCATTATGTACGTGTTTTCCGCGCACTAGATCATACTATTATTATGAATATTCTGTGTTTATATAAATGGAACCCTTTGGATCAGTTTTCATGCAGACATTCTCACCATGTTGCCAGCAACTGCAACTCTTCCTGTCAGCTGAGCCTCATGTGACACATTGTAGGATGTGTTCTCAACCAACTTTATCGACAACCGAACACCAACAACCTGCTAATAGTTTTACAGAATTAGTCCTTTGACTGTTACATTTCTGAGTTTTGGACAGTTCTCTCCAGTTATTGGCTGGAAACGATTTATATGCGATTTTTCTAATAATAGCAGCTCATTCATTAAATGGAGAGCTGTGAACTCCATTGCTGTTTGGAAGCCAAGATAGAAGCATGCTCAGTTTTGGAATAATGTCGCCTAATGGCAGTGCTGAGCATTGACTTACTGTAAATAGAGGATGGGGTTGGGGCTGGCAGTTAAACTTCCGCATACTTCCCAATATTTTAAGTGGACAAAGAGGGACACATTTATTTTAGGTGTGTGAGTGGTGGTGTGGCCAGGGGCAGGGCTGCTTTCAGAAATTTTATATGACTTACTAATAACAATTTATGCAACTAATATGTAATTTAGCACAAGAACAATGTATCTTATTTACACTGGTTGATTTATAAACAGATTTATTATAGTTTAAAGACACATTACTGTGAGTATTATTGATGTCAAACTCTGTTATACACTCAAACACACAAACAGTATTGGGCTCCTAGAAAATAGGAAAAGTAAGATAGAAAAGAGGGACTGGGTCCAAAATAGGGACTGGCCATCCTAAACAGGGACACTTGGGAGGTATGGCCATGTCTGTATGTGAAGGGATGATGTGATGGGGGTTGGGATTGAAAATTGAAATACCTGGATGATAGCTTGATCTGAACAGGGGGACGAAGAATTGGGTTCATTATGGGATAGGTAAAAACTGGAAAAGTGTGGAAGATGTGTGAATTGTTTAGGTTGTTTGACTGCAAGGAAACAGTGGAATATGATACCAATATGCTGTATGAGAAGGGTTTTTATAGGGAATGCACCAATCAGAGTGTTATGAGTCAAATTACACAGCGTGGGAAAGTTCTTTGGAATTTTCCCACGCTGTGTAGTTTGACTCATAACACTCTGATTGGTGGATTAAGTAACCAATCAGAGAGTTATGAGTCAAATTACACAGCGTGGGAAAATTCCAAATAACTTTCCCACGCTGTGTAAAATGACACAGAGCACTCTGATTGGTGGATTTCAAACCAACCAATCAGAGTGCTGTGACAGGTAAATGTAGAGACTTACCTGTCAGTCTCTTCATTTACCTGTCAGAGCACTCTGATTGGACGGCTTAAACCCACCAATCAGAGTGCTCTGAGCCTAATTGCAGGGCGGGGCAAGGCTTTATAAGCCTTCCCCCGCCCTGCAGAGCTCAGTCTGCGCGAAGCCCTCCATGGGTGAAGATGGATTATTAATTTAGCGCTCGTTTTTCTTTTTTTCTTTTTTTATTGCGTCGGTTATTATGGTTTTTTTATTTGGCCTTTTTTGGGGCTGAAAAAAGAAGATTTTAGAATAAAGAAAACATCGAATGGTAAGTTTTTTTTTTTTCTTTACAGGTTCTTAGTTAAAGGTCCCCCCCCTCATTATATTTAGGGTGAGGGGGGTAGGTAGGGGGATACTTTTTTTTTTGAGGGGGGGGGGGGTTGACTAGGGGTTTCGAGACCCCTAGTCATCTGGGGGACACATCTTTTTAGGGCCCCCACCCGCCGCTCAGGGGTGGGGGCGGGAGGAGGACAATAGGTCCCCCACTATTGGTATTTAGGGCCCCCACCCGCCGCTCAGGGTTGGGGGCCGGGGGGAGGACATTAGGTGTCCCCCCTTATTAGTATTTAGGGCCCCCACCCACCGCTCAGGGGTGGGGGCCAGAGGGGAGGACCTTAGGTCCCCCCTTATTAGTATTTAGGGCCCCCACCCACCGCTCAGGGGTGGGGGCCAGAGGGGGAGGACATTAGGTCCCCCCCTTATTCCAATGTAGGGCCCCCACCCGCCGCTCAGGGGTGGGGGCCAGGGGGAAGGACATTAGGTCCCCCCCCCCCCCTTATACCAATTTAGGGCCCTCACCCGCCGCTCAGGGGTGGGGGCCAGGGGGGAGGACATTAGGTCCCCCCCTTATTAGTATTTAGGGCCCCCACACACCGCTCAGGGCTGGGGGCCGGGGGGAGGACAATAGGTCCCCCCCCATCATTTTACTTTAGGGCCCCACCTGCCGCTCAGGGGTGGGGGCCAATAGGTCCCCCCTTTAGTTTAAAACCGGTGGGGGCTCGGGAGGGGGAACCCTATTTAAAAAAAATAAAAATAAATTATAAGCCACACGGTGCTCACTGTTTACTAGACATGCCCCTACTCGCGGTATAGCTACTGACTTAGCCTCCAAGAAATTGGGCCCAGATGCCCATGGCCTCCTCTTTGGTGACGCCTTCATAAAGGAGCTGAACCGCCATGTGTTCATTTACACGTCCCTAAGCAAGGCTCAACTGTCTCTCAAGAGGGTCTTCCGGTCAGGAGACCGTATTTCCTCAGGGGCTGGTCAGCAGAGGGGCCGTGCCACCAGCAGAGCTTCCTTCAAGTGCACAAGGCCTCGCATCTCGCAGTCCTTCTCATCCTCCTCCTCCCGATACCAGTATCACTCGCTGTTTCCTCGAGGGTCCTCCAGAAGCCAAGGCACTACCTCCAATTGAGGTAGATACGCATCAGGTAAGAGTCATCCCGTATATACCAAACTTACCCACTGCAGGCAGGCTGTCTCACTTTTTTCCTCAGTGGAAAGCCATCACGAGGAATCCGTAGGTCCTACAGACGTGGCTGGTTTTCAGATCGACTTTTTCAAACAGCCGACACAAGCCTCCACCCCGCGGCCAATACGTATGGACAAGGAGGCTTCCGACATGGTCCACTTAGAAATACTATCACTGCTGGACAAGGGCGCTGTGGAAAGGGCGACAGGCCCCCCTCGCCTCCTGAGCAACATTTTCCTAGTAAGGAAGAAAACAGGAGATTTATGTGATCAACCTGCATGCCCTCAACGCATATGTCGTCTACTGACACTTCAAGATAGAGGGCATCCACCTCCTAAAAGACCTGCTCTGCGAGGGAGACTGGTACTCCCGATTCTTCAGTTGGCTCCCGGATCCCCTAAGCAAAGCGGTGGACGCATTCCTTCAGGAATGTCCTCCCTCGTGGGTGTATGCATTTCATCCCTTCTCCATGATTCTCTGGGCATCGCATCGGATCAAGCTTCTGAAGGTGTCGCTTCTCCTGATCGCACCACTTTGGAGGAGTCAGCCGTGGTTCCCTCTACTGCTGGATTTATCATACGAAGACCTGCTACTTCTCCTTGTCTCCTAGTTCCTCCTACATGACCCAGCAGGGAATCCACATCTGTTGGTATTGGAGGGTCATCTGTCACTGGTGGCCTCGACCGTTTCCGGCATTCCTGGGTTATGTCAGGCCTATCGACAACAGCTAGAGAGTTGCTCTGGGACTCTTAGGTGCCTGGCACCAGACGATCATATCTGCATGGCTGGTGTCTGGAGAGACGTTTGGATCCCTTTACAGCCCCTATCATTATTATTATTATTATTATAATATTTATAGAGCGCCGTCAAATTCCGCAGTGCTTTACAATGGGTGGACGAACAGACATGTAGTTGTAACCAGACAAGTTGGACACACAGGAACAGAGGGGTTGAGGGCCCTGCTCAATGAGCTTACATGCTAGAGGGAGTGGGGTAAAATGACACAAAAGGGTAAGGATAGTATTAGACTAGTGACAGTTGCAGAAGAGGAATCAGTTGGGAGCTATTAACAGTTTAATTGATACGCTTTATGAAGAAGTGGGTTTTTAACAATTTTTTTTGAAGGAGTGGAGACTGGGTGAGCATCTAACGGAGGAGGGAAGTGAGTTCCACAGGAACGGTGCAGCCCTCGAGAAATCTTGAAGGCGAGCATCAGAGGTGGGAGTACGGACAGAAGATAGACGTAAGTCTTCAGCAGATCGTAAGGGCCTAGACGGGACATACTTCTGTATAAGGGAGGATAGATAGGTGGGAGCAGCATTATGTAGAGATTTGAAAGCAAGAACCAGAATTTTAAGTTGAACTCTATATTTTATAGGAAGCCAATGTAGGGACTGACAGAAGGGTGAGGCATGGGAGGTGCGGGCGGACAGGAAGATGAGCCTCGCCGCCGCATTCATTATGGACTGTAACGGCGCAAGTTGGGAGCACGTAAGACCACTGAGAAGCGGATTACAGTAGTCAAGGTGAGAAAGGACAGTGGAATGGACCAACACCTTAGTCGCATCTGGCGTTAAGTAGGGGCGGAGGCGCGCAATGTTTTTGAGATGGAAATGACAGGATTTGGCGATAGATTGAACATGAGGCTTGAAGGAGAGGTCGTAGTCAAAGAGAACACCTAGGCAGCGAGCCTGCGTGGTGGAGCTGATGGTAGCACCGTTGACTTGGAGGGAGACAGACACAGCAGTAACAACACTTGAGGGAGGAAAAAACAGAATTTCAGTTTTGGACAAGTTTAGTTTAAGGAAGTGGGCAGCCATCCAGTTAGAAACAGCAGAGAGGCAGTCAGAGACACTAGTCAAGAGGGACGGGGAGAGATCAGGAGAGGATAGGTAGATTTGCGTGTCATATGCATAGAAATGATATTGGAAGCCAAAGGAGCTAATGAGTTTACCAAGGGAGGCAGTATAGATGGAGAACAGTAGGGGACCAAGGACTGAACCTTGGGGGACACCAACAGAGAGGAGTTGGGGAGAGGAAGCAGAGCCAGAGAAAGAAACACTGGGAGAGGTAGGAGGAGCACCAGGCGAGAGAAATATCTTGTAGACCGATATTGCGGAGGATGAGAAGAAGCTGTTGATGATCAACAGTGTCAAAAGCCGCAGACAGGTCAAGGAGAATTAGGCTAGAGTAGTGACCACGAGATTTTGCAGCGAGTAGATCATTGGATACTTTGGTCAGTGCCGTTTCCACAGAGTGCTTAGCGCGGAAACCAGACTGAAGCGGGTCTAGCAGAGAGTTGGACTCGAGGAAGTCTGTCAATCTCGCATACACAATTCTTTCAAGGATCTTGGATGCAAAAGGCAGTAGCGAGATAGGACGATAGTTGGATGGGGAGTTAGGGTCAAGATTAGGCTTCTTTAGAATTGGGGTTACAGTTGCATGTTTGAAGGGCGATGGAAATATACCAGAGGAGAGAGAGAGATTGAGAATTTTAGTGAGAGGTGGAGAAAGAGAAGAAGACAGAGTACGGATGAGATGCGAGGGAATTGGATCTAGGGAGCAGGTGGTGGGGCGGGAGGACTGGAGCAGAGCAGAAATCTCTTCCAATGTAGCGGGTGCGAATGAACATAGAACAGCAGAGGGAGTGAAGTGAAGTGAGTTGCAAAGTCTGAGGCGGTCAAGTTAGTAGGTGGAGGAGGAACAGCAGGGCGAAGAAGAGAGTTAAATGTGTGAAATAGTCGTTTGGGTTTGCGGTAGAGTGTGGTTATGAGGGTATTGAAATAATTAACTTTTGCAGAGGAAAGAGCCAAGCTGTATGAGCTCAGCATAAATTTATAGTGGAGAAAGTCAGATGCACAGTGAGACTTTCTCCAACAGCGTTCAGCAGTTCTGGAGCATTTTTGGAGGTATCGAGTGAGCTTGGTGTGCCAGGGTTGTTGGGGGGCCTGCGGCGTTTAAATGTACAAGGTGCCATGTGTCTTGTTGAGAGGAGAGGGTGGAATTGTAGAAGGAGGTTGCAGAACTAGGACAGGTGAGGTTTGAGATAGGTAAAAGGAGAGTTTGGAGATTAGTGGAGAAATGCTCTAGGTCAAGACATTGGAGTTTTCTGTGAGAGTGATGTTCAGACGGTGGTGTCAAGAGATGATAGCAATTCTTAAAGGAGTGGGTTTAAATAGGCGGACAGTGTGAACTTCAAAAGAAGAAAAGGACAGGGCAGGGGGAGTTATGATTGGTTGAAAGGTACATTGAGGGGAGAGAAGGATGCCTACGCCGCCTCCTTTACAGTTGAGTCTGGGAGTGTGAGAGAATTGTAGCCCACCAAAACATAAAGAGGCAGGAGTAGCGCTATCAGAGGGGACAGCCAGGTCTCTGTAAGTGCAAGCAGTGTGAGTGAGTTTGAGATGAAAAAGTCGTGTATGGTTGTTGATTTTAAATGACTGCAGGAGCGGGCATTCCAGAGTGCACAATGAATTTTGGTAAGTGAGGGTAAAGGGCAGGGTATTGTGATGAGGTTGGTGGGGTTTCTGGTTGTCTTAGTGTGTGTAGAGATGGTGAAGGGCCCTGGATTGGGAGAGACATCACCAGCTGCTAGAAGTAGGAGGAGAGAAAGTGACAGGAGGTGTGAAAGAGTTTTGTATGCATGGGGTCTAGGATGAGATCGATTGTGGGTTGGAGTGAGAGAGTAGAAAAATGAGTGTAAGGCATGAGATGAGAGAAGGGGGGAGTGTAGCAGAGAAGGGCATATGTAAATGTGGATGGGGGATAAGTGAAGTGGGTGTAAGGAGAGATTTTTATACTGAGGGAGACTGAGGAAATAAAGAGGAGGAGAAAACAGATCATTGCTAAACTATGAAAAATAAAAATTGGAGATAATTGGAATATCAAGAGCAGGTGAAGGTAGGAAAAATGTGTTTTATGGGTTAAAAAAAGTGCAGGAGTATACTAATAAGAGGCCATACTGAACTTCCTGGCCGAATTGTTTTCTCAGGGTAAGTCATATAGGACTATCAATGTATTCTGATCGGCTATCTCGGCGGCTCATGTGCCCTTCCAAGGTTCTCGTGTTGGTAAGGACCCCACAGTCTGCAGACAGTTGCGCCTTTCGAGGCCGCCTACTTCCCGCTATTCCTCATTTTGTGATTTTTCGCTTGTCTTGCGCTTGCTTGAGGAATGGCCTGATAACGGGGCCTTATCTCTTACCTTCTGCTAAGCTGGCTCTACTGTTATGGCCATTGGAGGGATGCCCGCCTGCCAACGTCAAGGCAGACCCCCCTAAGCGGGTCCTAACACTGACCCTTCAGCCTGCTATATACATAGGGATTAAGGAAAAAGCGCAAGTAACATTTTCTTTTCTTTGGTTTTTACTATATATTGGGGCTGATGTGTGTTGTAGTCCTTGCAGCTTAAGCGCAGGACTTCTCTTTTTGTATTTGTATTTACTTTGTATCACACAGCCTGGTTACAATGCTGCTACCCATCCCATGTGTTCCCTATTAAGGGTTAATAAGTAAAGGGGTGTATATAAAAAATACCCCTTTCTGTCTCATTAGAGATATCTTTGCCAGAAGCTCAAGGAAGCAGGCTGAAGGGTCAGTGTTAGGACCCGCTTAGGGGGGGTCTGCCTTGACGTTGGCAGGCGGGCATCCCTCCAATGGCCATTGGAGCAACTAAATGACCTCCATTTGTCTAAATATACATAGGGATTAAGGAAAAAGCGCAAGTAACATTTTCTTTTCTTTGGTTTTTACTATATATTGGGGCTGATGTGTGTTGTAGTCCTTGCAGCTTAAGCGCAGGACTTCTCTTTTTGTATTTGTATTTACTTTGTATCACACAGCCTGGTTACAATGCTGCTACCCATCCCATGTGTTCCCTATTAAGGGTTAATAAGTAAAGGGGTGTATATAAAAAATACCCCTTTCTGTCTCATTAGAGATATCTTTGCCAGAAGCTCAAGGAAGCAGGCTGAAGGGTCAGTGTTAGGACCCGCTTAGGGGGGGTCTGCCTTGACGTTGGCAGGCGGGCATCCCTCCAATGGCCATTGGAGCAACTAAATGACCTCCATTTGTCTAAATATACATAGGGATTAAGGAAAAAGCGCAAGTAACATTTTCTTTTCTTTGGTTTTTACTATATATTGGGGCTGATGTGTGTTGTAGTCCTTGCAGCTTAAGCGCAGGACTTCTCTTTTTGTATTTGGCTCTACTGTTATGCCTGGTGTCTTTTAGACGAGTTTCTGATGTTTGTGCTTTTGATGTAAAATCCTTCTCCTTTTCACCAGTGAGTGTGTCTGTTTCTATTTCCCGCAGAATAAAAAAACGAATTTGTCTTCTGTGTCGTATCCCTACTTTCTGTATAGACCTCGTGTCTGTGTGGCACGTTGTCTACGGACGTATCTCTCAGTGACTTTGTCCTTTCGGCCTTCTGCCCATGTGCAGCTATTGATTTTCTACATTCAACGGTTTAGGGCTGTTTCTGCACCTACGATCACTCGTTGGATTCAATGGCTTCTTTCATCGGCTGGCGTGGCAAGTTACTTTGGGGCGCATTCAGTTCAGGGTGCTGCAGCTTCAGCAGCCCTAGAGACTGGTGGGTCCCTTATGGTTATTCTCGGCACCGCTAATTGGTCTAGGGAATAGACTTTACGTACTTTTTACTTCCGCCCGCACTCTCATGTTTCTTTTGTGTTTATGTCTGGGCATTAAAATTGCAAATATGAAGCCTCCTGTCTTGCCTTAAAATTAGGGATTGTTCTAGCCTCGGTGCGGGAATAATCTAGATTTTATTAAAGACAGGAGGCGAATATTTCCCCCCTGCCCCCCGCCCCTTGATGCTTCCCTCCCTAAAATTGTTTTTTGGTTATCTGTGTGCTTTATTTCTTATGTCATAATTCGCTGATATACTTATGTGTATGGTATTACATTCTGCTTTGGCAGTTTACTTTCACAGTGTTTCTTTTTCCTTGCAGTGTAATCTGGAGTTGTTCTGGTTATGGTGGTTTCTCATCTGAGTGTACCTGCTGCAGTTGGTTTGGTTTGGTTTGGTTTGGTCTTCATGTTCTCCATATTCATGTTGTTTTTTTCTGATTGGTTGTTTTGAAAAGTTCTGTTGACTATTTCTTTGCTGCTGGAGGTATTCAGTAAAGACGGTAAAGCAAATATTCACCTCCTGTCTTTAATACATTTTAGATTATTCCCTCACCGAGGCTAGAATAATCCCTAATTATCAACACTAGGCGCATTACTCTTCTAATCCAGTTCTGCTATGTTCCACACCATAGATTCTATCTGAAGCAGAGAGCTGTTTTGAGAACAAACAATAACAGATTCAGATGGGCTTCTGCTCCTATCGTATTATTCATTTTCCTAGGTGTAAAGTGTGGTGATGTCACACTGGCAGGGATTGGGTTGAACAGGAATTCTTTTTTTGAGAATAGTGACCACTTATTAGGACCGAATTCCTTGCAGATTATTGTCATGGCTGCTGCTATTTTGTAGACTTTGTAAATAAACTAACTGTAGAATTTACTAAAACTGTGATTCCTTGGACTACCGTGAGGTCTTTGGGTTGAGACCATTTGATACAGAATTCAGCTTTGTTGAATTTCTTTGCAAGCTCTGAAATATAATTTTGGAACTAGAAAGCGAAATGCAATTCTTAAATTTGAATTTTCTGCCTGTCAGATTTGGATATTGACGCATGATTTCCACAGACTGTGTTTCATCTAGTTTCCGAATGCAATGTTAACACAAATCACACAGTCAGTTCACCACGCTTCCACTAGAGATCAGTCACACGCCAACCAAGTCATGCTTGAATCACAGAGTGGCTGCATAGATATATGACAAGGTTACAGGAAATAATGTATTTTTATTTATTTTTTAGTAAAATATGTCTTTATTTATAAAATAAATGCTTTGTTTGCCCTTGCTTTTCCGTAAAGTGCACCTGCTAGGGACTTTGATTTCACTTGACAGGGAATACAGTTTGATCTATTTATCGTGGAAACCAAAAATCCAACAATGAGAAATGAAATGTTATTTGATACATTTTTACTTTTTTAGTCTTTGCCTTGGCATAGCAGTAAAGTTTACAAACATGGAAGTCAAGCGGAACTCCACGTCCAACTCAGTAGTGAAGCACAAGAATTAGCAATTTCTAGCATGCATCTGCTGGTTGAGGAGGAAGCGATGTTAAGGCAAGTATATCTTTTTATCGACACAATCTGATTGTACTTAAAAGTGAACCTGTCATTGGCTCAATTTTAACAATGCTTCTGAGGAAAAATTGCCTTAAATGATTTTTCATCTGATAAACTTTGTTTAGTTTCCGTTTTTGGCATGTCATCCTCAAGTATATGTGATTATTCCTTTGGGCTACAACACTCTCATTATCAACACTGTTCCTAGAAAGAGGAGTTGAGTAAGTAGTAGACTTACTCTGTACATTAAGTTTCAAACAAATTGCGATTTGTCCAAATTTTGAGCGATGGTTGGTCAAATGTCATAACTCTGAATCGCTATATGACCAAATCACGAAATAGTCAATGGACGAGCCATTTTGTTGAATACATGAGTCAGTGTTCCAAAAATGATTGATGGTAAAAAAAGGTGATTGACAGTCCAGGGACAGCAACTAAATGTTTACAAATCAAGTAAGAAATGACCGTTAGAGGGGAAAAAGGAGGAACATTAAAAAGGAGCACCAATAAACAAACATATTTTAAGGGATCAATGTGTCACCTCCACAAAGTCTGCTTTGGGAAACAGGGTTTGTTGGATGACGTAAAACATATTTGATTTGTCAAATTGTTTCCAGGCTCTCCTTGATTTCATGAGCTAATATTACATAGCCTTTCTTTGGTTCTAAACCCCCATGTCTCTTCCCCATCAAATTAATATTTATTGCATGCATGGGCACATATGTATATATTATTGTTTTGTCCTGGGGCTTCTTTCATCTGCCAGGGCAAGAGATCTTTCAGTGGAATTAAAAACAAAATCACTAAAAGAGAAAATACATTTAGTATTTACCATGAACAATTTCCTGAATTCTCAAGAATAAACATTCACACATCCTAATCCAAAATTATATCCTAAACTTTTTAGAATTTTGTAGAAGGGAACACTTTGAATTCATAGACAATTTGATTACCCACTAAAGTGTGATTCATTGCGAATTTAAAGTAAATTAAAAGTGAATTTCAAATTATAGACTTAAATACTTTAGTGACCTAACATTTTAAAATTTCTTTAAATTCATGAAAATGTAGTGGAAAAAAAATCTGTATGATTTAATTAAATTAGCAGTGGCTATAACATAGTTACATAGTTACATAGTTAGATAGCTGAAAAGAGACTTGCGTCCATCAAGTTCAGCCTTCCTCACACCTGTTTTTTGCAGTTGATCCAAAAGAAAAGGAAAAAAAAAAAAAAAAAAAAAAAAAGAAAAAAACCCAGTTTGAAGCACAATTTTGCAACAAGCTAGGACAAAAAATTCCTTCTTGACCCCAGAATGGCAGTCAGATTTATCCTTGAATCAAGCAGTTATTACCCTACATTGAAAGATTATATCCTTGAATATTCTGTCTTTGCAAGTATGCATCTAGTAGCTGTTTGAACATCTGTATGGACTCTGATAAAACCACTTCTTCAGGCAGAGAATTCCACATCCTGATTGTTCTTACAGTAAAAAAACCTTTCCTTTGCCTTAGACGAAATCTTCTTTCTTCCAGTCTAAACGCATGGCCTCGTGTCCTATGTAAAGTCCGGTTTGTGAATAGATTTCCACACAATGGTTTGTATTGGCCCCGAATATATTTGTATAATGTTATCATATCCCCTCTCAGGCGACGTTTTTCTAAACTAAATAGGTTTAAATTTGTTAACCTTTCTTCATAGCTGATATGTTCCATTCCTTTTATTAATTTTGTAGCCCGCCTCTGCACTTTTTCTAGTGCCATGATATCCTTCTTTAGAACAGGTGCCCAAAATTGCACAGCATATTCAATATGTGGTCTTACCAGTGATTTATAGAGAGGCAAAATGATATTCTCGTCCCGAGAATGAATGCCCTTTTTCATGCATGACAATACCTTACTGGCCTTGGCCACTGCTGATTGACATTGCACATTGTTGCATAGTTTGTTGTCTATAACAATTCCCAAGTCCTTTTCGTGTGTTGTTATCCCTAATTCGCTTCCATTAAGGGTATACGTTGCTTGTGTATTCTTTACGCCGAAGTGCATAACTTTGCATTTTTCAACATTAAATTTCATCTGCCATTTGAGTGCCCAGTCCCCCAGTCTATCTAAATCCTTCTGCAGCAAAGTAATATCTTGCTCACATTGTATTATTTTACAAAGTTTTGTGTCATCTGCAAACACTGAAACATGACTTTCAATGCTGTCTTCAAGATCATTTATAAAAATGTTAAATAGAAGGGGTCCCAGAACAGACCCCTGAGGGACACCACTTGCCACCTCTGTCCAGCTTGAAAATTTACCATTAACAACAACTCTTTGTATTCTGTTTTTAAGCCAATGTTCTACCCAAGAACAAGCATTTTCATCGAGACCGATTTCCTTGAGTTTGAACACTAATCTTTTGTGTGGAACTGTATCAAATGCCTTGGCAAAATCCAAATAGATCACATCCACTGCAACACCCTGATCTATACTTCTACTTACTTCTTCGTAGAAAGCAATCAAGTTAGTTTGACACGACCTGTGCTTCATAAAATAAATATAACATGTAATAAAATAATGTGATTCCTGATACAAGATTGTCTGTTTTAAAAATTATAAAAAAAAACAAAGTTATTAAGCTGTTTGATAATGGTGGACATACAATTGTAATGGAGACCTAACGGTTATTTGACTTGGGAACATACAGTATTAAAAAAAAAAAAAAAAAAACATAATACAATTTAATTAAGGTCTGGACCACTTCAGCCTATACATAGTTATAATTTAAAGAAAGCGTTAGTAGCTCATCTATAGGGGCATGTAGGGATGCCGACCACCAGTTAACGGCTGCAAAAGTATTTGACCAAAAAAGGAAAAAACTAACCATTTTTTGCATGTTGACAATAGAAATGGTATTTCTTGTAAGATGTATCATGATGAATTTTAATATAATATGGGAATTCAAGTCAGCCAAATCTTTTTTCTTTTTCTTTAATAGATAAAGTCAGACTCAAGGTTAATGTGTGGAAAACTCTCAGTACCCTCAATATGTAAAATGAGAGCAGCTCTTTTATAAAAAAATCTTTAAATGTAGTAATAGTTCATTATGTTTTTAAAGTCTAGTGTGGAATGTTTCATTTGTATCGCCTGTCTTTTTCATGATGTATGATTGTATACCTAATTGTACCTATATAGGAACCACCTATTTTAAAAGACTTGTGTCTATAATGAACGGCATGGGAACCCAATCTTGTCACCGCAGTGCAGGGCCGGACTGGGAATTAAAAGCAGCCCTGGAAAAAAATTATTTACCAGCCCCATAATGCGTCGCGCCAGCATAGTGTGCAGATACAGAGTTAGAAAAGATAACTTAACCCCTTAAGGACCAAACTTCTGGAATAAAAGGGAATCATGACATGTCACACATGTCATGTGTCCTTAAGGGGTTAAAAATTATTACTCCAACGTGAAAAAAAGCACATATAGGCTTAAAAAAAAAGAGTGCAGATTTATTTTAAGCAGACGTGCCTTTGCATATAACCAATGTTTCAGTCCAACTACCATGACATATTAAGGAAAGCTTGGTAATGGGACTGAAATGGTGAATGTGTGTAGGGCACAACTGTAAAAAATTACGTTATCTTGTTTATTTTGAGGTCCTGTGGGTGCACTCTTCACTTTAAATATGTTATTGTGCTGGAGTATGTACCTAGCAACAAGACTGGGACAATATTTGCTTATTACATATTGTACATATCAATGACATTTCTCAGTGTATTATGCATATATAAATGTACATTAATATATGTGTAAATATTATAGGCATATATATATATATATATATAATCAGTGGCGGATCCAGAGCCTGATCTCAGGAGGGGGAACCAATAGATTATTTAAAGAAATAATCTGTGCACAATAACCACTACTGCTCTGTGTAGTGGGTATGGTGCCAGTTGTGCCGGGACCCGCTCCCAGAGTAAATAGTCAAACCGTTTAAGTACAGTTTGACAACTTACCTGGGGTCTGCTGGGATATGGGGCTGTAGTAGGGTATAGGAGCAGTGGTGCAATGTGTGAGGGGTGCAATGGGTGTGAAAGGTTCAGTGTGTAGGGTGCGTGGGGCAATGTGTGTATGGGTGGCTGTGTGTGTAGGGCAATGTGTGTATGGGGGTCTGTGTGTGTGTATGGGGGGGTGGGGGGCAGTGTGTGAATGGGCAGTGTTTGTATGGGGCTAGAGTTCACTCTCACCACTTGGACCACCAGGAATCCCTGGTGGTCGCAGTGGTGAGAGTGAACTCTAGCCTGTAGCTCCAGGGCTAGAGTTTCCCTGTGGCACTCTCCCCCCCCCCCCCCCTCTGTCTCTCTCTATTCACCCCTCTTTCTCCCCTTGTGTCTCACTCTCCCCCCTTTCCCTGTGGCACTCTCCCTCCCCCTCTGTCTCTCTCTATTCGCCTCTCTTTCTCCCCTTGTGTCTCACTCTCCCCCCTCTGTCTCTTTCTCCCTCCTTTCCCTGTGGCACTCTCCCTCCCCCTCTGTCTCTCTCTATTCACCCCTCTTTCTCCCCTTGTGTCTCACTCTCCCCCCTCTCCCTGTGGCACTCCCCCCCTCTGTCTCTCTCTCTCTATTCACCCCCATTCCCTCTGTCTCTCTCTCTATTCACCCCCCATTCCCTCTGTATCTCTCTCTATTCACCCCCCCCATTCCCTCTGTCTCTCTCTATTCACCGCCCCTATTCCCTCTGTCTCTCTTTCTATTC
The DNA here is from genome assembly GCF_036172605.1 of Pelobates fuscus. Taxonomy (NCBI): domain Eukaryota; kingdom Metazoa; phylum Chordata; class Amphibia; order Anura; family Pelobatidae; genus Pelobates; species Pelobates fuscus. Next base: position 361,729,860 of record NC_086319.1, read on the forward strand.
ACCCCCCATCCCCTCTGTCTCTCTCTCTATTCACCCCCCACCCCCTCTGTCTCTCTCTCTATTCACCCCCCCACCCCCTCTGTCTCTCTCTCTATTCACCCCCACCCCCTCTGTCTCTCTCTCTATTCACCCCCCCACCCCCTCTGTCTCTCTCTCTATTCACCCCCCACCCCCTCTGTCTCTCTCTCTATTCACCCCCCCACCCCCTCTGTCTCTCTCTCTATTCACCCCCCCATCCCCTCTGTGTCTCTCACTCTCTCTATTCCCTCTGTCTCTCTCTCTATTCCCTCTGTCTCTCTCTCTATTCCCTCTGTCTCTCTCTCTATTCCCTCTCTATATTCCCTCTGTCTCTCTCTCTCTCTTTATTCCCTCTGTCTCTCTGTCTCTCTCTATTCCCTCTGTCTCTCTCTATTCCCTCTGTCACTCTCTCTATTCCCTCTGTCTCTCTCTCTATACTCTATTCCCTCTCTCTCTCTCTCTATTCCCTCTGTCCCCCCTTAGAGGAGTCAGGGGCCGGCAGAGGAGTCAGGGGGCCGGCAACGTTCCACACTGCAGCCTCGCCGGTCCGGCTGCACTCCTACTGCTGAGGGCTGAAGGGGGAGGGAGCATATCTATACCATGCTCCCTCGCGGTTCCCACAATCCCCAGCAGCATCCGTGCTGTGAATTGTGGGAACCGCGAGGGAGCATGGTAGAGATATGCTCCCTCCCCCTTCAGCCCTCAGCAGTAGGAGTGCCGCCGGACCGGCGAGGCTGAGATCCGGCCCGGCGGCTCCAGCCTGGAACGCGGCCGCCGGCCCCACTCTGAGTGTGCCACCGGACCGGCCACCCGGTGGCACATACTTGCGCAGCCCCCAGATGCCGCGGCCCACCGGTAAATTTCCCGGTATCCCGGTGGGCCAGTCCGGCCCTGCCGCAGTGTAGGATACGAATATCCATTTTGCTATCTATCCTAGCTGTTCATATAAGGGTTAATTTGAACCAAGAATAAATTTGACATTGTATCTCCGATTCTCGGGGATGCAATTTATCTAAAATCCTAGTTACGGGAAAAGTACTGATTTCGAAATGTTCTTGTTAATTGTCCAAAATTTCGGTATTTGTAAATATCTGTTCTTAATCAAATATGCATGCGTTATATAACTAAAGATATAACTAGAAACAGCTGTTCATAACTTGTGAAAAACAATCTATGTCATTAATGCTCATTTTCCTCCTCCCATCCTGCTATGAAAATGGGGTATAAATATAACTGACGTATAATAAAATTTGAATTTAGTTATTGAACACGTCTCTGCTATTCATTTCCAATTTCCAGAGCTCTGAATGAGTTGGCAAATATCCATCATCCACAAATGGCCCGGGTTGATTTTATCCACAACAGCAGGGTCCTTCAAGAACTAGTCTTCGAACTGTTGCTGTTCTGTACTTGTATAAAAAGGAAAGAGGAAATAAAAATAAATGCCAAAGAGCATAGTCATATGCAAATAAGGAAGGTTGAGAAAAAAAATAGTAAATTGAAAAATGGTAAAAATTTATATCCAATCAGCAGAATATATCACAATGTAATCAGATGCAATTTATAGCATTGTTAAACTTTAGCCTCTGGGATAGACATGTGCAATTCGTTTCGGTCCGAATTAAAATTCGGCCGAATTTCGGTTAATTCAGACATTCGGGTGCTTCCGAATGTCCAAATAGTTGAATTGCCGAAGTGCCGAAATTACCGAATTTCCGAAGTGTAGTAGTGCCAAATTGCTGAAGTGCCGAAGATTTTAGAAGAAAGAAAACTTTGAATGGTAAGTTTATTTTTATTTTTACAGGTACTTAGTTAAATGGTCCCCCCTCATTATTTTTAGGGTGAGAGGGGTAGGTAGGGGTTCATTTTTTGGGGGGAGGGGGTGACTAGGGGTCCTAGGTCCCCCCCCTTATTAGTATTTAGGGCCCCCACCCACCGCTCAGGGGTGGGGGCCAGGGGGGAGGGGGTGACTAGGTCCCCCACTTATTAGTATTTAGGACCCCCACCCACCGCTCAGGGGTGGAGGTCGGGGGGAGGACATTAGGTCCCCCCCATCATTTTACTTTAGGGCCCCCACCCGCCGCTCAGGGGTGGGGGCCAGGGGGGCAATAGGTCCCTCCTTTAGTTTAAAACCGGTGGGGGCTCGGGAGGGGGAACCCTATTTAAAAAAACTATTTAAACAGTGAGGAGCCACAGGCTGCTCACTGTTTACTAGACATGCCCCTACTCGCGGTATAGCGAGTAGGGGCAAAAGTTACTAATACTAAGTAATTTTTAATTAGTATTAGTAAATTTGGCTGAAAGACCAATTTAGGTCTTTCAGCCTTTTGGTAGATAACTCCCTAATACCGTGGGAATTAGGGAGTTATCTACCAAGCGGCTGCAACAAACGTCCCGAAATGCCGGAGTTCCGAAGTTGCCGAAGTTGCCGAAGTTCCGAAGTTGCTGAAGTGCTCAAGTTGCCTTAGTGTCTAAGATCCGAAGTTCCGAAGTTGCCGAAGTTCCGAAGTGTTCAAGTGCCAAAGTGCCGAAGTTGCCGAAGTTTTGAAGTGTCGAAGTGCCGAATTGCCGAAGTCCCGAATTGATTAAGTCCCGAATTTCGGAATGCCGAATCGAGCCGAATATTTTCCCCATGCACATGCCTACTCTGGGATCTTATTTAAAATTGACTGATCAAAAAAAATAGAAATAACTAAAATTCAGTTATTAAATAACACGTAGCATGGGAAAATGCATATTTTCAAACTATTTAATAACATAAAATAATCATTACAGTAACAATTGTAGAAAAAGACTGTTTGTTTGTTTATGAAAGTGATATAGTAAGGGATTTTTCTAAAAAGCTCTTGCTAACAGTTACAACCTAATTTTTCAATATATTGGCTATAAGTATCCTAATTGCTAGATAGGTTTAATTTTATAAAATATTAAATTAATTGCTTATTCTGTTGGATGCCTAGTTTAGAAATTCAATATGTTTCTCTATTTCAGAGCTTTTTTTATTTTATCAGCTCTGCACATATTTAACTTTATTTTTCTTCATTCCAAAAGGTAGGTTAAGTACTCTAAAATACTTCCTGAGTAGATATTTGTTCCTACTTTTGGGTTCATTTACCAAATCATAAAATGTACTGAATTCAAAACCCCCAAAATTAGTGGAAATTGCAAAGTTTCCTGTTTATTGAATATGACTGTTTTGGGCTAAATGTTGCAATTTTATGAAATTTCTCACTGTATAATAATGTAACTGAACAGCAAGGAATTAAGGGGTTAATATATTTTCATGACATTGTGACACCAGTTTTATAATGCTATTGATCTTTGTGGCAAACAGTCCCTTGCCATGAACTCCTGGAGGAGCATCAAGGCTGGCCTCCTACCTACCGACTATGGGCTGGGTCCGAAGACCCGGTTCTTCCCCTGAAAACGACTGCTTTTGCCACGGTCTTGGTACCCGAATCTCGAACCCGCCACCTTGCCCAAAAAGAACTATAATGACTGGACTGTTCCCTCTCAGCCATGCCTCCACTTCAGGAACCTTCCTAGCGGCCCTCTGGATCATCGTAGAGGGATCCCAAGGCACAGCGCGCCTGACCAGGAGTAACCGCCAAATGCCCTGGAACTCTGGAGTTGATCGTGACTCCATTGTGATCCGCAGAAACTTCAACCAGAGCGCTTTCGGTCCCAGTACCACCTAGCAGGGCGCTGCTTGGAGGGGAGCTAGAGGAGGTGGTGAAGTATCCGTAGATACCCTGGACTTGGGGAAGCTGCAAGTATTCAAGGAAAGAGCCGTTTTTTTCGTTGACCGGGATTTTCACCCAGATGCCATGGATCTGTGCGCTGAATCAGAGACAAGCCGCTACCAACTAAAACTTTGACTTCCACCTAACTTGGGCTAGCCACCTCTGATCCGGGCGCTATCTGAACAGATTGAGCACTCAGAGACGAGCTATCTGGGGATCTATAACATGTGGGGGTGCTCAGCTGTATTATGTGTGTTTTGGGGTGTTTTATATTTTGTACTTCCTGTGTCCGGGAGATAAGTGGTTTAACCGATATCTGACTCAATTATCTCCCACACACAGAGGCACCTGGGCGGGCTTATGTTTCTGTGAATTGAGACCCCATGCTGGAGTCTGTGCATTTAAACCTGTGTTTTTTTTATGCAATAACTGAGTAATTATTTTAACCCACACTAAGTGTAGTAGTGTTTGGAAAGAAGGCTGTGATTACAGTACCTCTGAAGAAAAGGTCATTAGAGCTATCACATTACCCTATTCCAGGAAGGGAAAGGTCAAGAAGAACCCAATTAAGCTACAGAAACTGGGGCAGAAGCGATTTAGGTGTCTCGGTTCCAGCTAGGAAGCGATCTTGGCAGAGGTACCCAGCCGGGGTACAGGGAGCTCTGCTACAATCTAAATGTATTAAAACTAAACTTGAAACCAGCACTGGGTGAGGTCCTCCTTGCTTTGATTCCATGCTCTGTCTGATGACATGTGGCTTAATCCGTGGTCCAGTCAAATGCTTATAATAGACAAGCCTTTGGTTGGATCATTTAACCTTCTCAGAGCATATTGCCCATTTTGGGCCAGTGAGTGAAGAGGGTGGGTTGGAGGCCTTTATTTTAAAAAAAAAAGTAAATCTAAACTTATCTCGAAAGCGGAGTGCATGCTGACAACAGAAATATTTTTTGGACAGGATTGAAGGCCAGGAGATGTGTGCTGTGGGTATAAGTAACCCCAGAACACAAGTGCAAATATGTCAGTAGGTGCAGCCTTTCAAGCAGAAACGCTACACATACAGACTCCAACTACCATGGCCACTTCTAAAAGCAGTAGTGGTCACGGTGTTTGGAGTAACCCTTTACGGTATTTCTGTTCTATCACTTGACAACTTTTTAAAATTTTTATCCAACATGACATTTTGCAAATTGGTTTTCAATGAACAATCAGCCACAATTCACTGATAATGATAATTCTGCGCTATTTCTAAGGAGTTTTCTCCATTCCATTTTTTTTATTGTACATTTTAAACATGCTATTTAACTAATTAAAATTTGTGAATCACAATTTATGAATCTGTTCACAGGATAATTATGTCAGGAATGGATGCAATGTAGGTATCTTATTTTTGCCGCACATACCTCCAAATTTTTTTCACAGCTAGCTAGGGTCCCTCTTTAATGTCAGTTGGGCCCTGAGGGAGCCTTAGCCTATCGTCTTTTCTCAGGGCATGTTCCCAGTGTAATTTGATATACACAAGAGGTTTTGCTGAGTTCCAAAATAGCAAAATGTGGTGATCCCTCCCTTAAAGGACATACTTTCTGTCTGTCGCTCTTCTCATCTCCCCTAAGCACTGCTAATCCTCCTCTAAAAGCTTAGCTCAACGGGAATGTGCTGAAGCCTTGCTGTTACCTAAAATGTCTGCATTAAGGTCCCAGTGTCCATCAGCAGCACTCCGTATAGAATTTTAAGTATTCACAGTTGAACTTCAGTACATTTCCATTGACTATGGTACTACTGCAAATTAGAAGGGGTGCAGCATGATCATTACCAATCAGCCACCCTCTCCAATTGTCCTGTGCAGAAAAAAAATTGTTCTGTTTATTAGCCTAGAAATTTGAAAATACTAGTGATTTTAACCGTTGCCATATACACCAAATATAAAAAGATAAAAGTACTAGTTTCCTTTAGAGAGGTGGTATGGGGATAAACAGACCCTTTTAAGGGCTTGAGCCCCTAAAGCCACCATCTAACAAAAGCTATGTACACTGAAAAGAAAACAACAGTGGAGGCTACTGAATAGTGATGAGTCTATATATGAAACTGTATTTTTACTAGAAAAAAAAAATTGCTTAAGAACATTATAATATAGTATAAAAAGCAATATTTGAAAGTTATGCAAGGCAAAAAAAAATAGGTTCTTCTAAATACTCATTTTTCCCCTCTCTTGGTAACACCTAATTTGAATTGTAAACAAATTCAACATTAAGTGCCTGTTCACCAACCATAAATCATCATTTTTTTTTTGTGATTGATTTGCAGAACTCAAAATTATGAAAACATGAAATGGCTCGTTCACTGCCCATTTTGTGATTTGGCTATGTGGTGACGAATCACCAATCTCTCACAGATTGGATACACTATGCATTCTTACACACTACCAGTCACACAGATACACTCTGCGTTCTTACACGCTCCCAGACACACAGATACTCTCTGTGTTCTTACACGTTGCCAGTCACACAGATACACTCTGCGTTCTTACACGCTGCCAGTCACACAGATACACTCTGCGTTCTTACACGCTGCCAGTCACACAGATACACTCTGCGTTCTTACACGCTGCCAGTCACACAGATACACTCTGTGTTCTTACACGCTCCCAGACACACAGATACTCTCTGTGTTCTTACACGCTGCCAGGCACACAGATACACTCTGCATTCCTTTTTTTTTTTTTTAAGTATAAATTATTTTATTCAATTTGTTACAAAAAAACATATATCAGTAAACCTACACTAATCGTGCTCCATTAATGCGTAATTACATACACATTAAGCAGACAAAGATAAACTTAACATATTACATCATTATCTGCGGGGTCGGGCAGGAGGGGGAATTTGTCTAAGCTCAGGAATCTTTATGTATCGGGTAGCCACAGACAAAATGTGTACAGCTTTAATTTACAGGCTGGTTTCCATTTTATTGACCCAGCCTTGCCAGAGATCATGTCTTTTTGGGGCATTCAAATACGGTATACTCAAATCTCTTTCCATCCTCACCTGGGAGCCAAATTGATCTCTAATAGTATCCCAAAGAATTACTTGATTAGATTTCCAGTTCCGTGCAAGAACAATTTTAAATGCAATAAAACAATGGATTATTTGTATTTGACATATTTGGCCAGTGCATATGCAGCAAAACCACCTCTGGTTTCCTATCAAGCTCTATTCCGGTTATATCCTTAATAAAGCTAAACATTAGTTTGATTAGAATCTGAATGTATGAACAGCTCCACCATATATGGAGAAATGATGCCTCTTCTTTATCACATCTCCAACATCTAGAGGAGACCCCTGGATACATCTGAGATAGCTTACTTGGCACCAAGTGCCATCTATATGTAACCTTATAGTACGTCTCCAGTAAATTCAAGCATTGAACTTGTTGACGAGTATTACTTATAGCTTTACACCAATCTTGTTGATCTAATGAGCAATTTAAATCTTTTTCCCATTTAAGCTTCTGGGGAAAACAAATTGAGTATTTAATATTTACCTCTATTGCTTTTGCTAAAACTTTAGGAATAATCTAATTTGAGTGTAGCGGCACCCCGGTGTAGTAGGGGTTTACGCCGCTGAGAAGGTGTCCTTTCCCCCAAGCACGAAGTTAGCTAAAGCATACCAGGTTCCCCATAATTACGACATCCAAGTAATAGTCATCCCCTCCAAGCACGAGACGAGACTCTGTGTTGAGGGTCAAAGTAGGAATAATGTTTATTCTGCAACTCGGGCTTTTATGCCGTACAACAACTCTTCCCCGTATCCGGAGGAGATAATACATTTACAGTGGGAGTCACTCCCACTGTACCGAGCAGAATATTATACAAAAATTACAGGTTTAATAATACACACAATATATAACAAAAATACAATGTGCTACGTGTATTAGGGAACGGAGATCTAGGGGAACAATATACGTGAAAATCCCCTAGATCGGTTGGGCCGTTCGCTAGATACACGTTCGCACCATTTACTCAGGAACCATATAACATAAACAAAAACTCTCTCTTGGATCCGGTGTCTCTATCTCAGTACTTTGGATCTGTCGACCAGTATGGGCGTACGTTGCCGGTAAGGTTGGAATTCATTTTGTGGAAAGTTCGTGATGGTTCGGTCATTAGTCCATGCGGTCAAAATGGCCGCGACCCATTGTTCTTTCCACGTGGCGGCGTGTATCGTACGGATCCACAAGGACCCGAAATCCCCAATAATCCAAATACAACGACAATTCTCCGAGATGGTATCTGTCACTCCTAAAAGGGGTCTGTCACATTGAGAAAATAGATTTTATCAGTTTTAAAGGTTTCTCAGTCTCAATAATAAGATGTTTCTGCAAGAAGTACTTAAGCCTTAAATATGTAAACGCCTCCCGTTGGGGAAGTTGGAACTTTTGTGAAATAGCGTTGAATGGCATTACTTTGTCTAAATGTACTATCTGTGACACTTTATTTATACCTTGTACTCTCCATCTATGCAGAGAGAGGTCTTTCACATTGGCTTCTATTATCCTCAGATTTGCGGAATCCAAGGCTGCATACTTAAGGCCTATTTTTCTTTTAATTTCCTCCCAAACGGGCATCAGTTGGGCCCAGATCTTACTATTTTTGATGTCAATCCCCATTTTATCCAAAGTGTTCCTATTCCCTATCATACCCTCTGGGTTTTTTAATCCGAGATCTTCCATTTCAATATTAAACCAACTCTCTTCTTTAGCTTTTACCGTCTGGGACCTATAAATATGAGTGATCACATTTGCCCAATACAAAAATCTTATGTTGGGGAAATTTAATCCTCCATCCTTAGTTTTTAAAGAAAGGATATTTCTATTGATTCTATTTTTCTTACCCTTATTAATACAATTTTCCAGATTATTTTGTAGTAGCGTAAGCCAGCTATCTGGAATCTTAAGGGGAATCAATTGAAATAGGTAATTCCATTTAGGAATAATATAGGAATTAATAACATTAATACGGCCCCACCAAGTAATCTGCATATTTCTCCAATCTCTAAGTAATACATTTGTATATTTTAATAGCTTTAGAAAATTTTCCTCCATCATTCTCTCTATATTCTTAGTAATAGATATTCCTAAGCATTCAAATTTCTGCGATGACCATGTGAATGCATATTTATTTCTAATCTCCTCTCTGGACTTCTTATCTAGTTCAATGCTCATCACCACTGTTTTTTTCATTATTTAACTTCTAATTAGCTAATTGACTATATACTCTAACTTCCTCCATCAGATGGTTCAAAGAGCTTATTGGATCAGTGATTGACAAAAGAATATCGTCTGCATAGAGACTGATTTTAAATTCTTTATCTCTTGTTCTATATCCTTTTAAAGCTGCATTTTTCCTGATATTTTCCGCTAGGGGTTCTATTGAGAGTATATATACCAATGGCGAGAGTGGGCAGCCTTGTCGCACCCCATTGTTTATTGATACCCAATCTGAGCAGACGTTTGGGCCTACTATTCTAGATGAGGGATTTTTATATAGGGCCATAATAACATCCAACCTTCTATTCCGTAGGCTTCTAAAGTTAGTTCCTTAAACTTCCAGTTCAGCCTATCGAAGGCTTACACTCTGCATTCCTACACACCACCAGGTACACAGATACACTCTGCATTCCTACACACCACCAGGTACACAGATACACTCTGCATTCCTACACACCACCAGGTACACAGATACACTCTGCATTCCTACACACTGCCAAGCACACAGATACACTCTGCATTCTTACACACCGCCACCAGAGCCAGATTAAAAGCCCAGTGGGCCTGGTGCTGACAATTATGATGGGGCCTAATTACAGAATCTTATCTACCAAAAAGAGTCCTACCTCTCGAACATCATGTATTATGGAGATGGTGTTGGAGGGAAACTCAAAGGATGCAGCTATAAGAAAATGCATACTCTATGCTAATCTCTCTTTAATTTATGCTTTTATCTTTCAAGTAAATCCATACCCCCTAACAGCAGTGTCCAGTGAAGCAGGAAGTCAATGGGCGAGGTAAAAGGGTGTGCCACTGACGCGAATCACATGACCAGAACTGCCAAAAGGGGCGAACATGCCCAAAAAGGGGGCATGTCTCTCCTCTAGTCTCCCAGTGTCTGTGTCCCCATTTCTCCCAGTGTCCCTATGTCTCAGTGTGTCCAGTGTCACTAGGATACATGGGGACACTCAGAGACATGGGGACACAGTGAGACATGGGGAAACAATCGGACCCGGGGACACTGAGACACTGGGAGACATGGAGGACCTGAAACACTTGGGGACACAGAGACATGGGGGCACTTGTGGATACAGACATTGGAAGACATGGGGACACTGAGACATTTGGGGACACTGAGAAAAATGGGGTCACAGACACTAGTGACACAGAGACATGGGGACACAGACATTTGGGGAAACTAAGACACTAGGGACACTGAGAGACATGGGAACACAGACACTGGGAGACATGGGGACACAGACACTAGGGACACTGGCTGGGGGGCATGGGGACTCAGACACTTAGGGACACTGGGAGACATGGGGGCACTTATGGACATAGACATGTGGGGACACTGAGACACTGGCTGGGAGACATGTGGACACTGGGAAACATGGGGACACAGACATTTGGGGACACTCAGAGACATGGGGACACATACACTAGGGGACACTGGGAGCCATGGGGACACTGAGACATGTGGGGACACTGAGACACTGGCTGGGAGACATGTGGACACTAGGAAACATGGGGACACAGACATTTGGGGACACTTGGAGACATGGGGACACAGACACTGGGGGACTAGGGGACACTTGGAGCCATGGGGACACTTGGAGCCATGGGGACACTGAGACACTAGGGACACTGGCTGGGAGACATGGGGACACTGGGAGACATCGAGACACAATGTCTCACAGCGTCCCCATGTGTCTCAGTGTCCCCACGTCTCCCAGTGTCCCCATGTGTCCCCTAGTGTCTCAGTGTCCCCATGTCTCCCTGCTGCCTTTTCCCCCATCCTTCACATACTTGAACTGTAGTCTGTCTCTGCAGACTGGGAGCTTCTGTCTGGACTCTCTGTGCTGTGTAGCTGCTCCCCCGCGGATCAGTGAGTAGATAGAGGCAGTGAGTTGTGTTGTAACTTCCTATCCCTGCCTCTCGCCATACACAGTGACCCCTACTGGCCGGTGCTGGTATTGCAGAGTAGTCTCCGTTTATACTGAGAAAAATATTTGTATTTGTATTGCTGGTATTACTGCAATACCGTCACGGCCAGGCAGCCTCAAATACCGGCTGTGCCTTAAAATACCAGTCAGGTGGCAAACCTAAGAGTAGTGTGTAAAAAGAAAAAAAAAGAAAAATATTTTTTTTTAAATCAATTTGCTATTGGTGAATCAAGAATCATCTTCAAACTTGCAGCTGGTGAGTCTAAATTCATCAACAAGTTAAAAATAAAAACAGACAACAATAAAATTACTAGCAGTTGACCTATACTCTCACACCTGTTCAAAAAGCTCAAAACACTAAAACACAATATAAGGCTCCCAAATCTAGTCAACTATTAGCTGAGAATAACTCACTACTGACATTCTACATCTATTCATTCACAAGGCTCTTAATATGGTGAAAGGGACACAACAGGGTTAATTTAAAAAAAACATACCAGAAAAGTTTCAGAAAATTTGTCTTTCGTTTCTCTGTCTAAGGTAGGGCACAGATGTTATCTAAGGTGTGCGCTCAGCATATTTCATGTGCTGAACACACCTTTGATAACATTTATGCCCTGCTTTAGGCAAAAAATGAAAGACACATTTTCTGAAACCTTTCTGGTAACATCTCATTGGCGTGTGAGCACAGATTTTATTTATGTTTACTCATAAAGAATGTGTTTTTTTTATTTTCAATGAATCAAATCATACTAATTTCAATCAAATTTTATTTTATTTACATAAAATGCTCAAATTAAAAGAAATTAAATTATATATATATATACACTGAGCAAAATTATAAACGCAACACTTTTGTTTTTGCCCCCATTTTTCATGAGCTGAACTAAAAGATCTAAGATTTTTTCTATGTACACAAAAGGCTTATTTTTCTCAAATAATGTTCACAAATCTGTCTAAATCTGTGTTAGTGAGCACTTTTTTTGCTGAGATAATCCATCCACCTCACAGGTGTGGCATATCAAGATGCTGATTAGACAGCACGGTGTGCAAAGGGGTGCCTTAGGCTGACCACAATAAAAGGCCACTCTTAATTGTGCAGTTTTACTGTATTGGAGGGGTCCGGGGGGTTCCGAAAACCAGTCAGTATCTGGTGTGACCACTATTTGCCTCATGCAGTGCAACACATCTCCTTCGCATAGAGTTGATCAGGTTGTTGATTGTGGCCTGTGGAATGTTGGTCCACTCCTCTTCAATGGCTGGGCGAAGTTGCTGGATATTGGCAGGACCTGGAACACGCTGTCGTATACGTCGATTCAGAGCTTCCCAAACATGCTCAATGGGTGACAGGCCCGGTGAGTATGCTGGCCATGCAAGAACTGGGATGTTTTCAGTTTCCAGGAATTGTCTACAGATTCTTGCAACATGGGGCCATGCATTATCATGCTGGAACATGAGGTGATGGTCGTGGATGAATGGAACAACAATGGGCCTCAGGATCTCGTCACGGTATCTCATGCAGATGAGCTTCCCTGAGACGGTTTCTGACAGTTTGTGCAGAAATTCTTTGGTTATGCAAACCGATTGTTACAGTAACTGTCCGAGTGGGTGGTCTCAGACGATCTTGGACAGTGGCGTACACATGACCCATGGGACCCCGGTGCGAAAATTGATCCGTGCCCCCCCCCCCCGCGCTTACTCTGACGGGCCGGGGCCGCAACACATGGCGGCATGCACCTGGTCACAGGGGTTGCAGGGTTGCAGGGCTGCGACCCCAGCGACCGCGGTATGTATGCAGGTGCATGCAGATGCACACACACTTAAAGGACCACTACAGACACCCAGATCACATCAGCTCAATGAAGTAGTCTGGGTGTCAGGTCCCTCTAGTTTTAACCCTGCAGCTGAAAACATAGCAGTTTCAGAGAAACTGCTATGTTTCACTGAGGGTTAATCCAGCCTCTAGTGGCTGTCTCACTGACAGCCGCTAGAGGTGCTTCCGCGATTCTAAGACACTGAACATCCATAGAAAAGCATTGAGTAATGCTTTCCTATGGGCGGTTTGCATTCGGAGCTGAGAGGCGGAGGGATCCCCAGCGCCAAGGGAGTCCGGCGCTGGAGAAAGGTAAGTGCTGAAGACACACACACACACACTCTCACGAAGACACACCCAGCGACAGACATACATACACACTCACTTACAAAACATACACTCTCACTGACAAACACACACACACTAACAGACATAAAACAGACTCACTAACACACACACAAACACACTCAGTAACAGACACATAGTAACACACTCACTGACACTCACTAGCAGACACACACTCAACAGACACACTCACTGACACTCACTAGCAGACACACACACTCACACACACACTAACACATTAACACACACACTAACACACTAACACGCACACTAACACTCACACGTGTTTTTTTTATTGAATCCCCCAGCCTCCTTATCTTTTGGAGTGCTGCGGGGATTCCCTGGGGTCCAGTGGTGCTGCTGGGCTCCTGGGCGGCCGGTTACCCCACAGCCGGTCCTGCGGGCGCACGAGGTAGCACTCTCCCCTGAGTGCTTCCTCTTCAGCTCCCTCGTGCACCGCGTAGGGATGCCGGCGCCGGAAGATGACGTCATACCCTGGTATGTACACTACTGATCTTGGAGGTGAAGATGCTGGATGTGGAGGTCCTGAGCTGGTGTGATTACACGTGGTCTGCGGTTGTGAGGGCAGTTGGATGCACTGCCAAATTCTCTGAAACGTCTTTGGAGACTGCTTATGGTAGATAAATAAACATTCAATTCACGGGCACCCCAAAAGTGACAAGTTCAGCTTTTATTTCCATTCATGCAGTTGTTTGTTCTGCAGTACAGTGCTAATGGAATGCGTGCTAACTCTGGGTCCAGAAGCTTATTTTTCATTGAACACACAGTAGGCATTCATGGCGTATGGACTGGATAAATGTTCCACAGCCTTGACTTGCTACGATCTTCTCTTTTTAATAAAACTGACACACGTCAAAGGTGACATGTGTTTCTAGAAACTTGAGTAAGCCATGTCATAAACAAAACAATGCTCTTGTCTGGGAACTCTCAATTAGCATCAGAGAATCAGCACTTAACAGCCTTTGGGCTATATTGAATTTGACTGTGAAGTCTCCCCCCTCTTTCATATTTTGCTTGTTTCTCATATTTATGAAAACATGCATGGTAGGTCTTCAATATGGTTACCGGGTAGTTGGGACTCATCCATCCTTTCATATATATATAAATAAATCAATTGTTTAAGAGAACATCTTTCTGTATTTCTCATTATATTATCAGATATTATTGTACTGTTTCTCTGTTACAATTTATCTTAGCAACACATTCAAACTGATATGTACGATATGACAAATGGTTAATTTACAGGTAACTGGGTGTAGCCCCATTAATATTTGGGTGTAGTTGTCTTCTGACTACATAAAGAGATGTTTTGAGCAAAATTGTTGTTTTAAAAGCAACACAGAAAAATGCATGCTTTACATTTTTTTCTACGGAAAACCTGTATTACAAGATGTTTCGCGAGATTTTGAATGGGAAACCCACAAAGAACGGACGAAAACAGGAGTGATATATTGAGTAGTTAACAGATGGTCAGGAAACCGGATAAAGCACGTATTAAAAGAATGCATGGAAAATGTCAAAATGCTACAGGCATAATCTATTTTTAATTTTTTTTCAAAGTTATATTTGTATTGGAATTTGCTTTCTATATCAAATAACAAACATTAATAAAAGAAAAAAAAGAACTAAACATCTTATACATAGAAAGAAAGACAAAAATACATCTATTGATCTGCATACATTTATCCAACTTTTATACTGGTGGCCATATATGACCGTCCTACACAAATGAGCCACCATTTATACAGTCAACAAGAGGAGTCCGCAGCCTATCTATTACCCTTTATTAATTGTCTTTTATCTATGGTCATTTTTGGACATGATGCTCAGTTCCTTTTCCCATTTGTCCCATAAATTGGAGGTCCTGTTCAGACATTTAGTATAACTCTTTTCCATTGTTATTTGATACAACAATTGTGAGCTTAACAGTGAAATCATATTTCCAGTTTCTTGCTATCACTATTTTTGCAGCTATCAACCAGTGGGTTAACAAAAATTGACTACCTTTTTCCACTCTACAATTCCAACATTTATCATTAGATTCCGGGGAGAATTATTATAGCGTTGTAACGGATCCCCTATACTCCATCTGAGTATATCCGCTACAGAGTGTCCCTAGTCCCGCAGAGTGAAAGTGTTATATAGCTGTAGTCCCCAGGCATCAGCCAAAACGTGATGAAGGGTAAATCAGTCTGGTTTATTCAGGCAAAAGGTGCAGGTATTTATACAAGTATCCCAGCATGGGGTCTCTGTTCATTCAGTCCTAAGCCCCCCCAGGCGTCTCTGTGTCTGGGAGATAATTAAGGTAAACTAATTATCTCCCGGACACAGAAGAGGCTACTCACAAATACCCGCAAAACAACCCGAAACAACATGTCCTATATCCCCTGAAAGAGGGGATCAGAGCGCCCATTCTGTGAAGATAGCACTCTGCTCCATTAGAAATTGTCCAAACACCACTCGATTAACTTTTAGACCGGCTGCTGTTAAAGTTCTTCCTGAAAATAGTTCCAGGAGGTTAGGGCTAGGTTGCGGTCTTTTACCGGGGGTTCTAGTAGGCTGGAAAAGGGGGACTCCCTCCAGTTCACAGGGAGCGATTGTTCAGGGGGGTGACATTAACATAACCTCCAAAGAGTGCCTTCCTAGCTCTTTGGGAAGAGGCTTTAAACAAGGGTGAAAAGTGACTGGTGTGATGTGTTTGTCCATAACCGACCTGGAGTTCCAGAGAGATTGTCCGTATCTCCCGCTGGTCGGGTAAAACAGGCTGAGATGGGCTGAAACAAAGGGTTTGCTGGGATGGATGTTCGTGGGAGAGAAAGAGCGAGAGTGAATATAGTCTTTTGGCCACAGTTTGTTACAATCGTACATTAGGATGATATATTGTAGATTATAAGAAAAATTCACATTTCACTACTGATTTAGATCAAAGCAAACTTTGATTAATTGTCTATTTACTCCTCTAAAATTCTAAATGTATTGTGTGCATGTCTTCTGGAAGTAAATCACACCGGACAAATTGCAGGTTTATGAAGAACTCCAGAGTGGCCTTTATTGCAGGGGGTGCAATTCCCTTTTAAAGCAGAAATACGTCATGTACAGAGTCACAGTTAACATAAAGTATACATTCATCAATTGGTTAACAGTCTAAGGGGTCTTGTCTAAACCCACCCTACTGGGTGTGACCCCAGCATCATCACATGACATTTCTTTGTATCCCAGCCCCATTCCAGCTCCATTTTACTACACGTGGCATGTTTCTATAGAGCTTTTAGTTGCACAAAGGAAGTGGGGGAGGAGTTAGTAAAGGAAGCTATTCCTTTAACACAGGAATTTGTTACACAGGGCTTGCTCGATGGAAAGGGGGGAGGGTAGCAGGATGGGAGGAATTTACAGAGGAAATAGTTACTGAGCACACAGAGGGGGGAAGGGAAGCTTTTACTCTAGGAGCCAGTTTTACACAGTGAAAACAGATACACAGAATAAATAGGCATTTTATCCATAACACTACATGTTAACAAAATTGTGAGAAAATAAATATATATATATATATATATATATATATAAATATAAATATGAGAGTTACCCTGATGTATAATCAAATTTTTACATCAAAGGCAAATCAGTGTATATATTGTGATAAGTGGTAAAATGTTTCATCATCAAAGTGCATTTCAAATTAAAATTTTTAGTAAAACTGAAAGTATAGCTGAAGTTTTTCAGTTTGGCTATTTTCACCTTAAATTTGAAATTCATTTAGAATTATCACGTTAGTAAAATAAAAAATAATAAAAAAAACCTTGTTAATGTTTAATATTAAAGTGTGGTGTAAAAGAGAAAATTCCACACATAATAAAGTTAGAATGTGAAATTCTAGGCATAATTCATACGTATACATAGATAATTATATATTGATAAATTTTTCCATCATTGCTGTTATTTTCATTGCTCTCTAAATCCATCTTCTCTCAATATTTATTCCATACCCTCTACATTTCTCTACTACTACTTATTAATCACAGTAATGGCAGCTATTATTGACACGTTAGTCAAAATGATTGGTCCTTGGTGCTGACAGTGCGTGTTGAGCCACAGGACCAACCACAAAATCGCTCATTGTTAGTGTTAGCTGAAGTTAGGATTGTGATGGAAGGCTGTGTAGGATCTGAAATGCCCTTTTTATATTCTCCATCTTAAATACCCAAACCAAGTACTGTGAAAATCAATGTTTTGTATACCGTGTTTAAAGATATATTTTTCTATGCTTTAAGATGACCGATGGCTATGGAATTTGCTGAGCTCAACAGAATGACGATACCTCCCCCAGAGACAAACACCCTTATCACCCTTATACCCTTAAAGAATAAGCCATGTGTCAACAAGGGAAGAAATGAGAAGACACATAGCAACTAAAAGTATCCAATGAAAAGCTTACAACACAATCCAACAAAATGTTTACAGCTTAGGTTATACAATGTATATGTGCTGATTGTGACGATTTATGGCTATAAAAGCCACGCTCAGGCTGTCAGTAAAAGAAGGATTTTCCTACTGAACTTTACGTGTCAGTGTGATTATTTCTCTCCTCATGCATGAGCTATACCTTGAACGTATTGATTAGGACTGACAATATACAACAGAGGGCAAAAGAATCTATTTCAGGATTATATACAGTTAGAAAGCTTAAAGCTTCATTAGTCATAATGGCATCATTAGTCATCAAGCTGGACGTGATGACACCAAACATGAAAACGTTCAATTTTATTAAGACACGTAGGCTCCTATTATGCTGCACTCTTTCTTTATTTCCCTCGGCAGCAAAGAAAAATAAAATATTCAAACAGTATGATAACAATAAATAGTATGAGAGGTATATCTTCCTAGCGACAGGAACAGCCAATCAGATTCCACTCTCCAGCATAATAGGCGATGATGAGTAAACTACTTCCTCTTTCTTTGCTGCTCCCTCAGTTAAGTAACACCAGGTCCCACGGTTTTCTTTACAGTGGGATCTTTTATATTTTATCTTTATCTACGTAATCTGCTTTTAATATATGGTAGTATATTTAATGTATTTTAATTATAATTTTAATTACTATCACTTATTTCCACCCTTTGCACTGATTCCCGATTTCCTACTGCAACTACGACACCAGTCCGGGACTCTGGTGATTGTGACTCCCTTGTGGCCGTCCCAACCATGGTTTGTTTCCCCCTCTTCTAGAGATGGCTATGGACTTGCCATGTCTCCTCCCATCGCTCAACTGCCTCCTTCAAGATGCAAAGGGAATGTCCCATCCCCTGGTTCTCCATGACCTTCTACATCTCATGGTCCTTCCGGTGTTTATGAGCAAGCAGTAATATCAAGAGCGATGTCATGCTTCTCTGTTTAATATGCAAGAGAGTTTCTGACAAGTGTCAATCAAGGGAGTTTCAGAATCAACTATCCATCTTTTCAAGGGAGCATGGGCACCCAGCATGAGACAGGCTTATAAGTCTACTTGGAGCAGTTGGCATGGTTGATGCCTGGAACAAAACATTGAACCCGTATCGGCTGCTCTGAATTCGGTCCTCCAATTCCTCACCTCACTCTTCGATGATGGTAAGGCCTTTCACACAGTGATCCTCTACCGTTCTTCTATATCTGCTGGACACAAAGGTTTAGATGGAACCCTGGTAGGTCGCCACCCTATGGTGTGTAGACTCCAATGCGGAATAAGATTTGCTCGTCCCCCTTTACCGCATTATTGGGTTTTATGGGACGTTTCTATCATCCTCAACTTCTTTGAATCCTGGCCAACTGATGCTTCTCTCTCTCTGAAACAACTATCAGCTAAACTAGTCATACTTCTCTGTTTAATATGTAAGAGAGTTTTTGACATCAGAGCTCTTGCTATTACTGCTTGCTCATATACTCCGGAAGGTGTCGTCTTCGATATATCACAGAGAACTAAAACTTCCTTGAAGAAAGCTTTGTATCCATCTTTCCCTGACAGACCACTCTTATGTCCGGTCGCATGCCTGCAAACATACAAACTTCTCACCTCTTCACTACGGGACCTATCGAAACACAAACTCTTTGTTTCCTTCCAGAAATGATCTGCCAGTGTCTACTCCTACCCTGGCTCGTTTGGGTCAAATGGATTATGTCTCTGGTTGGTATTGATACTTCACTATTTTTGCCTCACTCGGTTCGAGGCGATTTGGCCTCAATGGCCTCGTTGATTAGTTGCTGCCTAGAGGACATTTTGAAAGCGGCCGACTGGTCTTCTGAGTTAACCTTCCGTGACTATTATTTTAGACCTATTCAACACTTTGCGGGGACTGTAATTTCCCAGCTTTAAACCAGCATTATAGGAGCCTCCGTGTCTTAATAAAATTCACGATTTTACGATTAACATGACTTAAAGTCATCATTTTATTAACGACACAAAGGCGAGTATTATCCCTCCCACCCAAGGAGGTGTAGTGGAGCTCCCTGTAACTAGGCTGGGTACCTCCGCCAAGGGGCTGCTTCCTAGCTGGAACCGGGAAATGGATTGTTGAACTAGCTCTCTAGGACCTTACAAGGACTTTCCCCGCTGCATCCCCTGCAAGCTGGAACAGCAGACACAGGGTTTTAAATCTCCCTTCCCTCCAGTAACTAGACGAGACACAGTTCTGGAGGTACAAACTCTGACAATCTTTATTTGGAACACACAGCTTTTATGCACAGACCCCCACAGGGGGTCTCCATTCAAAGTAACCCAAAACATAAGCCCGCCCCGGCGTTGCTGTGTCTGGGAGATAATCAAGTTCCCTCTCAGGTCCAGAAAAGTCTACAATAGTTCCAAATCCCCCCACACACATATTAACATCACAAAAGGGGTTAATTGATTGTATGAAAGGACAAACCTTGTAAACTGAATAACTCTTTGAAGCTGGGGACTCCAACAGAGCTATTCAGTAAGGTGTGATAAGTCACACCTAAGTGCCCTGGAAGCCTGGTTTGCCTCTTAGATAGGAAGTCCTTTGACATGTTAATGCTCATCAGCATTCAGGAGCAAACAACCCCTTGTGTTTCAATATCATATCCAGAATGGGACAAGCACAATCTTCCAATCCAGCCCAAACATGATTTGCGAACAAGGGGACCACACAACCAATACATTGCCTCTTAGATAGGGAAATCCCCGACATGAGGATCTGAAACAATGCGGGCAAGCAAGTGGGCATAAGTGGGCATGGCACTCAGTGACGGCGGTCCGTCACATATAGTATAATCCAATTTCTAACTGTCTAGAGTTCAGTTTAGACTACTCCTAATTAATATCGTACATTTATACTTGATAACAGATATGATTTATGTATACATCCAGTTTAATTCCAGCTTGATTTGACATTGCACCTTTACTGGCATGCTTTTCTGTGGCACGTTTGTCCTTGTTCGGGATTGCAAGAAAGAGGAAGTAGTTTAATCATCATCGCCTATTATGCTGGAGAGTGGAATCTGATTGGCTTTTTTCCGCTAGGAAGATATACCTCTCATGCTATTTATTGTTATCATACTGTTTGAATGTTAGATTTTTCTGTGCTGCTGACGGAAATAAAGAAAGAGTGCAGCAGAATACTTGCCTCCATGTCGTTATTAAAATCATGACTTTATGTCATGTTAATCGTAAAATCTGTGAATTATTGAAATTTTTTACAAGGAAGTGCCCCTAGTCACTGTCTAATTAACAGCTAGTAGACAATTACTGAGAAATGTGAACTTTGCCTTTGATCAGAAAAAGACTGCGAAGAGAGCAGGGGTGGACTGACCGGTCGGGCACTTCGGACATGGAGGGGGCCCGCCATCAGGGGGCTCTTAAAAGCGCTCAGGCGGCTGCAGCTTCTCACCTCCCCTCCTCTGTAGCGCTCGCCGGTCCGCGGTGCCCGGCCGGAGTGATAGGAAGGTGCACACTGAGTGTGCACCTTCCTGTCAGTCCGGCCGGGTACAGGAAACAGAAACTCCTGTTCCGCGCGGAACAGGAGTTCTGTTTCCTGTACCCGGCCGGACTGACAGGAAGGTGCACACTCAGTGTGCACCTTCCTATCACTCCGGCCGGGCACCGGACCGGACAGAAGCTCGGCCACGCTACAGAGGAGGGGGTGGGTGGGGGGAAATGAACGGAGGGGGTGGGAGGGAAATGAACGGAGGGGGTGGGGGGGGGGGTGAAATGAACGGAGGGGGTGGTGGGGGAAATTAATGGAGGGGGTGGGGGGGAAATTAACGGAGAGGGAGGGGGTGGGGGGGCATGAACAGAGAGGGAGGGGAATGAACAGAGAGGGGGGATGAACAGAGAGGGGGGTGGGGGGGAATGAACAGAGGGGGGGATGATCAGAGAGGGGGGAATGAACAGAGGGGGGTGAACAGAGGGGGGAATGAACAGAGAGGGGGGGTGAACAGGGAGGGGGGAATAAACAGGGAGGAGGGGGGATGAACAGAGAGGGGGGAATGAACAGAGAGGGAGGGGAATGAACAGAGAGGGAGGGGAGGGGGGTAAGAAAAAAGAGGGAGGGGGTGGGTAAGAAGAAAGAGGGAGGGGGTAAGAAGAAGAGGGAGGGGGGGTAAGAAGAGGGAGGGGGTAAGAAGAGAGAGGGAGGGGGGTAAGAAGAGAGAGGGAGGGGGGTAAGAAGAGAGAGGGAGGGGGTAGGAAGAGAGAGGGAGGGGCGTAAGAAGAGAGAGGGGGGTTAGGAGAAGAGAGGGAGGGGGTAAGAAGAGGGGGCAGGGGGGTAAGAAGAGGGGGGAGGGGGGTAAGAAGAGGGGGGAGGGGAGTAAGAAGAGGGAGGAGTAAGAAGAGGTGGGAGTAAGAAGAGGGGGAGGGGGGAGTAAGAAGGGGGTAAGAAGAGAGTGAGGGGGGAGTAAGAAGAGGGGGGTAAGAAGAGGGGGAGGGGGGAGTAAGAGGAGGGGAGGGAGGAAGAGAGGACCCGGGAGCTCAGCCTGCAGCTCCTCTGGGTCCTACTTGCACGAGCACAGATCGTTGCCGCGGTTACCACGGCAACGTTACGGCTCTTGCGAGAGTAAACTCTAGCCCTGGAGCTACGGGCTAGAGTTCACTCTCAACACTGTGACCACCAGGGATTCCTGGTGGTCGCAGTGGTGAGAGTGAACTCTAGCCCCATAAACACACTGCCCCCACACACCATACACATTCACACACTGCCCACCACACACCCACACACACCATACACATTTACACACATTGCCACACACACATACACTGCCCACCCATACACACACAGCCCCCCATACTAACATTGCCACACACATACACAGCCCCCTCATACACACATTGCCCCACACACCCTACACATTCACACACTACACCCCCTCACACACACTGAACCTTTCACACACACTGCACCCCTTACACATTGCACCACTGCTCCTATACCGTACTACAGCCTCATATCCCAGCAGACCCCCAGGTAAGTTGTCAAACTGTTCTTAAACGGTTTGACTACTTACTCTGAAAGGGGGGTCCGGCCCTCCTGGCACCATAACGACTACACAGAGCAGTAGTGGTTATTGTGCATGGATTATTTCTTTAAATAATCTACAAGTGCCCCAGTAGCCAGCAAGCCAGCCAGCCCACAGGCCGGCCAGCCAGCCAGCCCACAGGCCGGCCAGCCAGCCCACAGGCCACCAGTTAGGTTTACAGCCAGCAAGCCCGCAGCCTGCCAACCGCAGCCAGCAAGCCACAGCCAGCAAGCCAACAGCCTGCCAGCCGCAGCCAGCAAGCCAACAGCCTGCCAGCCACAGCCAGCAAGCCCACAGCCTGAACGGCAGTAGCCAGCAAGCCCACAGCCTGCCGGCAGTAGCCAGCAAGCCCACAGCCTGCCGGCAGTAGCCAGCAAGCCCACAGCCTGCCAGCAAGCCCACAGCCTGCCAGCCGCAGCCAGTAAGCCCACAGCCTTCCAGCAAGCACACAGACTGCCAGCCAGCAACAGTAATTAAGGTAAGAGGAGCTAACTTGGCCTAGGCATCAGCAAGCTATGTTGTGTTGCTATATTGTGAATAGGAACCAGAGTGTTGGAGAGACCCCCCTCCAGGCCCCATTAGACTCCATTGTAGTGTCTAATGGGACCTGGAGGAAATTCTTTCTAACACACTCTCTAAAGGACACTGAGATAGCCTCTGCTAGACAGACCCCCCTCCATGGCCCATTAGCCCTCAATTGTAGTCTCTACTGGGGCCTCGAAGGGATTATTCACTTTTGTTCCTTGTGTCTAAAGATTGTGTAGGGTGTGGCTGGAGGCGGTGCATGGAGGCGGGACATGGGTGGCGCTTGCTGCGGAGTATGGGTGGGGCCTGTAAGGGGGCCCTTGATTTATTTTGCCCGGGGGCCCTGAGGGTTCTCAGTCCGCCCCTGGAAGAGAGGGTCTATGCACCAAAACCACTACATGAAACTGTAGTGGCTTTGGTGCTTAGAGTGTCATTTTAAGTGGTATATTTAGATAGTGCATTGATTATGCTTATAAACTGTCTGTTTCCTGTGTCTTCCGTGCTTTGATTAGACAGCTGCATCTTCTCCTATGGCTAGAAGAAAGAAACAAAACAAGACCTTCACTTAGATCAGGGGTGCTCAAGAGGTAGACCCCCAGATGTTTTAGAACTGCAGCTTCCATGATGCTTTGTCATTTTAAAGGCATTCTAAATGCATGCAAAGCATCATGGAAGTTGTAGTTCTACATTGCCACTTGCCTTTATATACAGTATATTCTTATTTGTATTTATTTTTCATTCTTATTTTATATTTTTTTTATCTTTTGTTCCTTGCGCCTGACCTCAATATCTTGGCGCCACCTGGCATATGAGCATCTGCCAAATGTTTGCATTAAAAGTTACATTTTGTAGTTTGATATTTAAATGTGCAGCTGCCTCCGAGGGAATAGTTTCACTTTAGGAGATTGCAAATATACAATTAGAGGCTTAATATTGTTTAGTTTATGGTTGAATCTCCCAGATTTCTGTATTTCTTGTTTAGCATTTTCTTTGACTACACCCTCGAGACATAATACATCTACCACACCTGACAAAGTCACGTAAAAAAGCACAGAAAAATAATACATTTTGTAAAACGTGACATTATACACTTCTATTTTGATGCTTTAAGCACAAACTAAACTAAGTTGTATTGGTAGTATAAGAGACAATAGTCAATGTAAGACATAAACCCACATTATTACAGTGGTGTTATATATTTGTTAGCTAAAAGAAATGTAAAGGAACTCTCATAGGACCATATCCACTACATCACAAAGTAGTGGTTATGTTGCCAAGAGTGCCCAGGCATCCCCATTAACTTATGTCATTTTAGAATGGTTTGACTTCTTACTAAGGATTCTCATCTTCCCTACAGCTGGTAGCTCTCTCTGTCTGAGATATAGTGTCAGCTATTATGCCCTGCAATCAGCTGATAAACTGGCTCTTCACTGCGGGACCTAGCTCAGGAGAACTAACAAAAGCTCATAAACTCTCCAGGCTGCTGAGAGTAGGCTGGGGGTAGGTCCAGCAGAACCCAAGTCAAACCATTCTAAAATGGCTTGGATTCTTAGTTCAGGTAGTGGGCCAGAGAACCCCTGGCTTCATAACCATTGTAGCTCTCAATAGTGATTACAGTTCTTGGAGTGTTCTTTTAAGTCCACAATGACTAGCAGAGTGACAGGAAATTCAGAAAGATATTGCCAGTTGAGGTAATAAATGCTCCATATATTTTAACACAGCTATTCACTAGATTTAGCCGAAATGAAAACATTTTTCCAATTCCGCTACTTTGGGTTAAAGTTTGAAATGTACTTTAACTTCTAGAAAAGTCATTATTTTGTGAATTGCTCAGCAGGTGATTTTTTTTGTTCCTGTTTCCTAGTTTTTCCACCCAATAGTTATTGTAGCGGAGCTGCAATGCTGAGACTGAATATCTCCGCTGTAATCCTCTGGAGCTGGAAGGGAAGCACTGGTTAGTAGATATAGCCCATTCCCTGTGTAACTGGACGACACACAGTTCTGGGAGTCAACTGATTTTATTTTGGCCATACATGGCTTTTATGCACAGACCCCTACATGGGGTCTCCTATACAAAAATACAGGACTTTTCCTCCCAAGATCCTCAGTGTCTGAGAGATAATTGCATGAGAACAAACTATAACTCAATTATTTCTCAGGTACAGAAAAATCTACAATATTTTAAAACACCCAAAAAATACATTTTAATACTTCGGAACCCCACAAAAGTAACATCACTGAATAGCTTGGATCTGAGTGCACACTTTGCCAAAATATCACTCAGATCCCTTCGGTGGTTCGGGAACGTCATTCAAATGAAATTTTGACCGGTCACCGGTGATGCCCCAAAATATCTAGTCCACCACGATCATCAAGATCTATTTCTGTTGGATGGGCAGCGGTACCAATTTCCCAGGTGTTCGCAGGGTCACGTAGCCGAAAACGACGTCGACGACCATGTACTGCTGCCCAAGTTCCAGAGACAAAATGGCCACCAATTGTTTGAACATGTACGTTCAGTTATATAAATGGTGGTTACCTAGGGAAAGCACTCAAGTACTCCTTAATTGCGGTTAACAACCAGGGGTGGTCAGTGTTCTAATTCAATAACAGGAGGGACCACACAAGCTATGTTTGGTTCCCAAACATGGGGATACATCTTTCTTCGTACAAACTCAATATGGGTACAGGCAACCCCAGGGACTGATGCCCGGTCCGCCACACAGCTCTCCCGTAACCACAAGCCGACATGCATAGTCTGATCCGAACGGATTGGCTTGGGGATGTCCGGGAGGCTCACATATCCCTTCTCTAGTTCAGTTAGTCTGGATAACCCGTCAGTGTTGCCATTCTTCTTCCCAGGGCGGTAGTGGATTGTAAAATCATATGGTTGCAGTGCTAAACTCCAGCGAAGCAGCCTAGCGTTGTCTCCTGCCACCTGGTTTAACCACACTAACGGGTTGTGATCTGTCAGCAATAAGAAGGGTTGCCCGTAAAGGTAAGGTTGCAGCGTCTTGAGGGCCCACACCACGGCCAGGCATTCTTTTTCGATGGTGGCTCAGCTTACTTCTCGGGGTAAGAGTTTCTGCTTAAGTAAGCTATAGGATGTTCTCCGCCATAAGTTCCGACATGGCTCAGTACTGCTCCCAATCCAAACATAGAAGCGTCTGCGTGGACAGAAAACGTTTACTTGGATCGAGAGCAGCCAGTACAGGTGCCTTTCCTAGAGCTGTTTTCAGTTGCTGGAATGCCTGCTCACACTCTGGGGCCCAAACTACCTGCCTAGGGAGGTTCTTATGGGTCAAGTCAGTGAGAGGTTTGGCTAGGGCACTGTAGTTGGGTAAAAATTTTCGGTAGTACCCTGCTGTTCCTAAGAAAGCCAGAACCTGGGTCATGGTTCGGGGGCTAGGCCACTGTGCTATAGCTTCAACTTTGGCGGGTTGGGGCTTCTGCTATCTGCTCCCTACTCTGTGGCCAAGGTACTGTACTTCCGCCATGCCTATGTGACACTTACTGGGCTTAAGTGTCAAACCTGCCTCCCTAATGTGGTCTAATAGCGCCCTACGTGGGTCAGGTGTTCTTGCCAGGTAGTATTGCTGTGAATAACAATATCATCCAGGTATGCACACGCATAATCCTGGAACCAATCTAATAGTCGATCTACCATGTTCTGAAAAGTCGCCAAAGCATTTTTCATCCCGAAGAGCATGACCGAAACTGGTACAGGCCGAACAGGATGACAAACACCAACTCAGTTATGGCATTCTCGGCTAGGGGAATCTGCCAGAACGCCTTAAAAAAATCTATTGTAGTGAGGTACTGGCCCCTGGCCATCTTATCTAGGAGCTTATCTATCCTGGGCATAGGGTAGGTGTCTGACACGGTTTTGTCATTCAACCTCCGGTAGTCTACACAGAAGCGGTCGTGCCATCCCGTTTCAGAACCAGCCCTACTGGGGATGCCCAGGGACGGCTCAATGACCCCCAGTTGGAGCATCTCCTGGATCTCCTTTCTCATGTTTTCCTTAACCGACTCAGGGATTCAGTAAGGAGGCTGGTGTAGCGGTAGCTGTCCTGGGGTTTCTACTCGGTGAGTGGCCAAAAGAGTGTACCCAGGCAGATTGGAGAACGTGGCGCCCTTGGACGTGATCAATTGCCGTACTTCGGTACACTCCTAAGCACTCAACTGATCTCATGACTGTACCTCCTCAAGGGCACCTGTCTGATCTCCCTCCCCTGGGAGGTCTGGTAGGGGAAGGTTCTCGAAATCCTTGGAGGCTGGGGCACAGTTAGCCACTACATCCTCCGTTCACTCGTGGTAGGGTTTGAGTATGTTCACATGGAGCATACATCTCCCCCCTATACCAGAGCAAGGGCCAGTCACATAAGTGGTGTCGCACTTTTGTTCCATCACCCAGTATGCCAGGCGGCCCGCAGCTTTTCATTGCGGACCGGTTTCAAAATCAACACTTTCTGTCCAACTTGAAAGCTGCAGTCCCTGGCTCCTCTATTGTACCAAGTGCGCTGGTGTTCTGAGCCTAAATTCCAACACATAAGTGACGATGGGAGTACCGTCTGTGCTGATATCCCCCTCCCAATGTTCTCTAATCAGATCTAGGGGCCCCCTCACCCGCCTCATGAACAGCAGTTCAAATGGGGAGAAACTGGACTGTGGGTGGTATGGAGAGTTCACTATTGGCTTAATGTAGCATAGTCTCCAAAGCTGGTGGATGACCTCTGCGGTAAAGTGAGTACCCTGATCTGAAATAATCTCTTGTGAAAAACCTATGCGAGAGAAAATCCGCATCAGAGCGACCGCCTCGGCGTGGATGTTGGTCAACGCCACCGCTTCTGGATATCTAGTGGTGTAGTCCACCACGGTCAAGATATATTTCTTGCCGGATGGACTGGGCTTCGCTAAAGGCCCTATAACAGTGATGGCAAACCTTTTTGAGCCCGAGTGCCAAAACCACAATAAATGCCAATTTTTTTTCCTCAAAGTGCCAACACAGCAATTAATCCTGAATAGTGAGGTTTAAGTTTAGAAAAAACAACTCATACAGTTGTCCGAACTAATTCTCCTCTTCTCTCCCCCCCAAGTCTCTTCCCTACTCTACCCACAGCATATTCCCCTCTCCCCTCAGCATCTCCTCCTTTCCCATTTTGGGTGCTGTGTGTGTGTGTGGGGGGGGGGGTGTGCTGTGTGTGTGTGGAGGTGTGCTGTGTGAGTGCTCTCTGTGTAAGGGGGGTGCTGTGTGTGTGAGTGTGGGGGTGTTGTGTGTGAAGGGGGGTGCTGTGTGTGTGTGTGTGGGGGGGGGGGTGCTGCTGCAAATATATTAATTTGATCTGTATCACCCCCTCCCTTCTTCTTACCTTTGGTGAAGGAGGGGGAACACAGAAATCCCTGGTAGTCCGGTGGTGGTAAGAGGGACAGGTAATGCAGCTCTCCTGTCCTCCCGCGCGATGCTGTGTGGAGCGTTGCCATTGTAATGCGCGGCAACGCTCCACACAGATCGCTCGCGGGAGGACAGGATAGCTGCTTATCAGATCCCTCCCCCTGTCCTCCCGACACCTAAGCAGAGTAGGCGCCTACCGTTTTTGGCAGGCAGGTGCCTACTCTGCATTGATGCTGACCGGAGACCTAGGGCCCGGCGTGCCATACGTTCGCCATCACTGCCCTATACACTACATTACATAAGAACACACACACACCACATCCTCTACAGCATGGGTCGTCATCCTGGTCCCTACCGCCCAGAGTTCTAATCTGAGGCGGCGAGGGAGCTCTAACCTCTCTGCTCTGCTCCTCGTGTGATGTTTTCTGATGCCGTGGGAGCCGGAATATGACATCATATTCCGGCTCCTGTAATCAGGAGACAGCCTGTGAGGGAGCAGAGAGGTTAGAGCTCCCTCGCCGCCTCAGATTAGAACTCTGCCGCCCGCTGAATTGAAGCCCCACTGGACCCCAGGGACAGATCCACACCAGCTCTCCAGGTAGGGAGGCTGGGTGGACATTTAATATTAATAATTTGTGTGTATGTGTATCTGTAAGTGTAAGTGTATGTGTGTAAGTATATGTGTGTGTCTGTAAGTGTATGTTTGTCTGTAAGTATATATGTGTGTGTGTGTGTGTGTGTCTGTAAGTGTATGTGTGTATGTGTATGTTTGTCTGTGTGTATGTGTTTCTCTATGAGTAATTTGTGTGTATGTGTGTCTGTAAGTGTATGTGTGTGTCTGTAAGTGTGTGTGTGTGTATGTAAGTGTATGTGTGTCTGTAAGTATATGTGTGTATGTGTGTGTCTGTAAGTGTATGTGTGTATCTGTGTCTGTAAGTATATGTATGTATGTGTGTGTCTAAGTGTATGTGTGTCTGTAAGTGTATGTGTGTGTATGTTTGTCTGTGTGTATGTTTGTCTGTGTGTATGTGTTTCTCTGTGAGTGTGTGTGTGTCTGTAAGTGTATGTGTGAAAGTGTATGTGGGTGTGTCTGCAAGTGTATGTGTGTGTGTGTGTGTGTGTGTCTGTAAGTGTATGTAAGTGTGTGTTTGTAAGTGTGTGTCTGTAAGTGTATGTGTGTATGTGTGTGTCTGGAAGTATATGTGTGCGTGTCTGTAAGTGTATGTGTGTATGTGTGTCTCTAAGTATATGTGTGTGTGTCTGTAAGTGTATGTGTGTATGTCTGTAAGTGTATGTGTGTATGTCTGTAAGTATGTGTGTGTGTGTGTGTGTTTGTCTGTGTGTATGTGTTTCTCTGTGAGTGTGTGTGTGTGTCTGTAAGTGTATGTAAGTGTGTTTGTGTCTGTAAGAGTGTGTGTGTGTGTGTTTGTGTAACTGTAAGTGTGTGTCTGTATGTGTGTCTGTAAGTATATGTGTGTGTGTGTCTCTAAGTGTATGTGTGTCTGTAAGTATATTTGTGTGTGTGTGTCTGTAA
Organism: Pelobates fuscus; assembly: GCF_036172605.1. Classification (NCBI taxonomy): domain Eukaryota; kingdom Metazoa; phylum Chordata; class Amphibia; order Anura; family Pelobatidae; genus Pelobates; species Pelobates fuscus. Next base: position 361,759,961 of record NC_086319.1, read on the forward strand.
GTGTATGTGTGTCTGTAAGTATAGGTGTGTATGTGTGTGTCTGTAAGTATATGTGTGTGTGTCTGTAAGTGTATGTGTGTGTATGTTTGTATGCATGTGTTTATGTGAGTGTGTGTGTCTGTAAGTGTATGTGTGTGTCTGTGAGTGTGTGTCTAAGTGTATTTGTGTCTGTAAGTGTATGTGTGTGTGTGTGTCTGTAAGTGTCTGTAAGTATATGTGTGTGTCTGTAAGTGTATGTTTGTGTGTAAGTGTGAGTGTCTTTAAGTGTATGTGTGAGTGTGTGTATGTTTGTCTGTGTGTATGTGTTTCTCTGTGAGTGTGTGTGTCTGTAAGTGTATGTGTGTGTGTTTGTGAGTGTGTGTGTCTGTAAGTGTATGTGTGTGTGTGTTTGTCTGTCTGTGAGCAGAGTACTTGTAGAATAGAAGAAAGAAGGAGCAGAGTATTTGTAAAAAGGAGAAAGAAGGCGCAGAGTACTTGTAGAATAGGAGAAAGAAGGAGTAGAGTACTTGTAAGAAAGGAGAAAGAATGAAAAGGAAAAGGAGAGAATTGAGAGAATTTTTGTTTGCCTAGGTTGGCAAAACCCTTGCACCAGCCCTGAATGCATAAAACCACAACAGGTAAAAATTTGTAAAAGCACTTAAAAAATTACTTTAGGAAGGCTGAACTTGGACACATGTCTCTTTTCAGCCGATGTAACTATGTAAATAATGTCCTTGTGAGTATACAAAATGTTGTACCAGGCTTACAGATACAGTCTCAGAACAGTGTTCCTTCTTATCGCATTCAGGTTTCACTCCTTGGGGCTTTATCAAGTGGAGAGTTATTTCTCCACTTGATAAAGCCCTGTGGGTTGAAACACATTGTGGATTTTATAGTGTCTGTTACTAATAAGTATTATTAGTAGTATTGTTTGGGTACCTCTATTTCTGGTTTCTGCCACATACTTTTAAGTTGTTGTTGTTTTTTACCTGTAATCTATTGTTTCCTACCTGGCATCTGTTCCTACTACCTGTAATACGTGCGGACATCTGTCAAAGAATCCTAGGTGGGGATCATACCACCCACGCCTGATACATAGATTGGATTGTCTGCTTGTAAGTAAATAAACACCATTGTTTTTAGTTTTGTCATATATGGTCCACTTCACTACTACTTTCCTATGGAAAATTACCAGAGGGATATCCTACAAGTGAGGATCTAAACCCCAGTATGCTGATTAATCTGGAGCTGGTTTAAGCTCCATCACACGTGAGTTGGCAATTTGACTTAAGTGCTGTGTGTACTATATCTGAGCGTATGTACTGCACTATTGGTTTTTCCAGTTTTTCTGCTCTCTTTCATATGTTGTAATGAAGTGAAGCCTTAATCAGAAACACCTCACAGAGAGACTTGTGTTAAGAAGGAACACTATTCTGGGGCTGTATCTATAAATTTGGCATACCATTTTGTACACTCTCTTAACCCTTTAAGGGCGCAGCTTCAAAAATTGGACTTGCCCTTAACCCCTTAAGGACCAAACTTCTGGAATAAAAGGGAATCATGACATGTCACACATGTCATGTGTCCTTAAGGGGTTAAAGACACAAGCCATTTTTGCATTTTTTGCTGTTTGTGTTCAAAGACAATTTGAATCACTGTCATTTATTGCACCAACACATATTATATCCCGTCTTTTAGAGGGCGAAAAGGACATTAGGAGGGGATATGATAGAAACATTTAGATACATAAAGGGAATCAACACAGTAAAGGAGGAGACTATATTTAAAAGAAGAAAAACAGCCACAACAAGAGGACATAGTCCTAAATTAGAGGGACAAAGGTTTAAAAATAATATCAGGAAGTATTACTTTACTGAGAGGGTAGTGGATGCATGGAATAGCCTTCCAGCTGAAGTGGTAGAGGTTAACACAGTAAAGGAGTTTAAGCATGCGTGGGATAGGCATAAGGCTATCCTAACTATAAGATAAGGCCAGAGACTAATGAAAGTATTTAGAAAATTGGGCAGACTAGATGGGCCAAATGGTTCTTATCTGCCGTCACATTCTATGTTTCTATATCATTAATTTGATGTCACATATACATAGATAAATTCTCATCAATTATAAAACAAATGCCAAAAAAAACACATAATAGCGTGTGCATAATATCTCCAGCTTAGAAAAAGTAATTCAAAATAAATTAATTTATGTGTCTTGATTTATAGAATACATAATATGTATAGGATTTCAGCTTATTTTGAAAGTTACAGGTCACAAAATAAAAGGACTAAAATAAAATTTCAATGTGAAACAATTTTAGAAAGTGGTATGTTTGTCTTGTAGGTTTAGTAGCCACAGAAAATAAAATTGCCACACAAAGGTATATATTTATATAAAGTAGACATCACAGGCTATTTACCTAAGGTTATTTTGACACTTTTTACATAGCCATTTCATCGACAATCTCTGCAAAATATTGGAGTAAAATTGTGTTTTTTCTCTATTTTGGCATATACACATATAACAAGGTTTTTGTAATGTGTATTTTGTAAAGCTGGTGTGCGCTATTCCTGCACAGAACCCCATATTGTGTTTAGCTACATCTACTGAGTATAACGATACCCCCATTGTATGCATTCGGCACTATTCTGTGAAGCTACAATGTCATAAGAGACAAGGCTATTTCAGTTTCTATAGTTAGAATTTTTATAGATGGATATGATGGGCATATGTCTCATTTTGGGGTGTTATAGTTGCTTGACTGTTCAAATAACCCCACAAATGGCTTCCATTTGATAAAGCAGACACCACAGGGTATCTTATATGCTTTATATTGTGCCTTAACTTGTCACCATTCTTTCACCAATTTATGTCAATGTTTGTGGTGAGAGGAATAAAATGGCATTTTCACATATATGTTTTTTTCAGAGTATTTCTTACACTTGATATGTATCACTGTCATAAAATCCCCCAAATTATGCTCAGTTAAATTTTCAGAATGAAACAATATGCCCAATGTATGACCTAGACACTATTTTGTAAAGTTACAGAGCTGTAAAAGAGACGTGACAAGTTCAGGTTTTTAAGTGTGCGTTTTCATTGAGGGTTTTCATGCGTCCGTGTCCCACTTTGGAGCACTTGAGCAGGCTACATATTCCAGCTACACCATAAAGGCATACCATTTCTTATAGAAGACATCCCAGGGTATTTCAAAAGGCATATTTTGAACCTTAGCGTGGGATAATTTTTCCGCTAGCCAAGTGTAGTGGTAATAAGCATTAATTTCTGCCTTTTTGACACACAAAGTGAGTTTACACAGTATATTTTGCAAAACGTATGTGTGCTATGACTGCAAAATACTTCATATGCTGTTCAGCTATGTCGGCTGAGTACAGCAATACCCCCATATGTACCTTTGCCAGGTATATGTGGACATTGAAGGGGCACATTTGAGACACAGCTATTCCAGGTTTTTTTCAAACTTTGAATTTTTACGCTGTGTCTAGGTCCCATTTTGCAGTATTTTAGCAGACTATATATTCCAACTATCCCATTAAGGCATACCATTTCTTAAAGAAGACATCCCAGGGTATTTTAAAAGGCATATTTTGAACCTCAGCATGGGATAATTTTTCCGCTAGCTTGTACCAAGTGTAGTGGTAATAAAATAAAATTCTGCCTTTTTGACTCACAAGGTGAGTTTGCACAGTATATTTAGCAAATCTCATGTGTGCTACGGCTGTATAATATTTCATATGTTGCTCAGCTATGTTATCTGAGTACAACAAAAAGTTAGCATTAGTATTTGTTTGTGTGTGAAAAATGCAAAAAACGCCAATTTTGGCCATAAAACATGTACATCAAGGGTTCTGTTTTACTCGGGAGACTTCGCTGAACACAAATATTAGTGTTTCAAAACCGTAAAACGTATCACAAGAATTATATCGTCAGTGTAAGTGCCGTTTGTGTGTGAAAAATGCAAAAAAACTCTTTAACTGACTATATCTGTCGGGATCCCGCGGGCGGCTGTGAGGGGAGGCTGCACTCCGCTCGTGGTACTCACCCTCCAGCCGTCCGCGGTCCCCTCCTTCTTGTGGGCTCGGCGAGCGGCATCCTTCCAGCCTCGGATGCTGCCCGCGTCTTCCTCCACGTCCCCCAGCGGCAGCATGCATGACGCTGCACGCTGGGAGACCGCCCAATATATTACACGCTGGGGTCAGTCACCTGACCCGGCGTTAAAGGCACAGTGCCTCAATCACAGTGGGAGGTTTAGATATCTCCCACGTGTGATTGTTAATTCTGATTGGAAATTATCCAATCAGAATTAACCTTATGGTTTAAATACTTACCTTTCCTGTTCCTCCCTGCCCTGTTGTGGTCTTTGCTTGCTAGTATTGCTACTGAACTTGTGTTTCTGGTTACGTACTCTCTGGCTTGTTAATCTGACTTTGTGACTTTCTGTCTTCTGGTTCCCCTTACTCAGCTTGTCTCCTGACTATTCTTTGTGTGCTTAGCCCGGCCACTCTAAGGTCCGGTAATGCACCTTTTCTGTGTGTGTGTGTTAGCGTGTTGGGTTCCCAGAATCGTGACAATATCATCTTTGTAATACATTTTACTGTTTTGAAACACTAATATTTGTGTTCAGCGAAACCTTCCGAGTAAAACAGTACCCCCCATGTACAGGTTTTATGGTGTCTTGGAAAGTTACAGTGTTAATTATAGTGCTAGCAAATTAAATTCTTTGGACTTTCTGCCTGGGTTATCAGTTCTAATAATTTAGTGGATACATCTGTTGACAATTGTTGTTGATATTTGTTCTTTTTTATTTTTCAGAAACCTTGTTAACCAGTATAAAAGACACACAATCATCAATAAAGGCCATATACTACAACATAAGGAAACAAGAGAGGCCAGTTACCAAATAAAGATAAGGGATACGATATTAAAGAGTTGAAGGATCCAGAAGCACCAATGAGAAGCGGATACAAAATGTCAGACACAAGTGGTAGGGTGCGCCTGGTTTATGTAGCGTGTAAAGATAGGACAAAAATATAGCACCTGGTTCTCTAAAGAAACCCCATGACAATAAAATCTCGAAACAAAAAGCAAAAGTAAACTATAATTAGCAATAGTTAGCTCAATTACATGTAAATGCGTAACAAAGATATAAAGGAAAGAGCCAACTGAAGGGCCCTATCATGATCAATCTTGTCTCCATTCCACAGTAAATGGCTCAATTTAAACATACATTTTATTTTAGTGGTTGAAAGTGTTTCCATTATGATATTAATTAGAATGTCCAATAGACATGTGCACCAATTAAATTTTCGTTTTCTACGAAAGATTTAGTTTTAAATAAAAATTTCATTCGTCAATCCTGAATTCCGTCTTCAAACCATTAGTTTTCGGACGAAAATCGTTAAAAATGTGTTCATTTTCATCCATTAGGATGTAAACAGCACTGCGCGTGCGCAAAAAAAAAAATCACGGAGGGAGCCGACATTTCCACCAGCTCCCTCCTTGTAAAAAAATTATTACTAGCCCCCCCCCTGCATTAAAATCCATGGGTGTCACTATGACCCCCATATTAATAAATGGGAGGTTAAATCCTCCTGAATGCCCCTACTCGCGACATTGCCGCGAGTAGGGGCATGTCAACTAAACAGCGAGCAGCCAGTGGCTGCTCACTGTCATTACACACTAATTATAAATCCATATGGGGGTCACTCTGACCCCCATATTGATAACAGGGAGATTAAATCCTCCCTATTGCCCCTACTCGCAGCATTGCTGCCCAGTCAATAGTGCAATAAATGGGGGGGGGGGGGGGAGGCTGGCACAGGTAAAATCCTGCTGCCCCTACCTGTGCCAGCCCCCACCCCCTCCCTGCAGTAGGGGCATGTCACCTAAACATTTCAATCAGTATTTTACATAGAAGTGAGTGAGAGCTATGTTAAAAGAGAGCACATGTAACAAAATGTTATAGTAAAACTATAACAATGTTGCAATAGGAAAAAGTAGCTATTTAGATCTAAATAGCTACTTTTCCCACAATACTCTTACCAGCTCTCTCACTTCTATGTAAGTTTAAATGACAGCGAGCAGCCAGTGTCTGCTCGCTGTCATAAAACTAAATAAAACTAAAACATAAACCAGTGCCCACGGGTGGGGACCTTAAAATAATAAGGGGGGGACCTAATGTCACCCCCGTCCCTACCCATTGCCAGCGGGTGGGGACCCTAATATAATAATTGTGGGGGGGACCTAATGTCCCCCCGGTCCCCACCCATGAGCGGTGGATGGGGACCCTAATTTAATGATTGTGGGGGGGACCTAATGTCCCACCTGGTCCCCACCCATGAGCGGCGGGAGGGGACCCTAATTTAATAATGGTGGGGGGGACCTAATGTCCCCCCTGGTCCCCACCCAAGAGCGGCGGGTGGGGACCACTAATAAAGTGACTAGGGGTGCCCAGCCCCTAGTCACTCCCTCCCCCCCCGTACACCCAATAAAAAAAATCCTACCTACCCTCCTCACCCTAATAATAGTGAGGGGGTGGGCAAAAACTAACCTGTAAAAAAAAAAAACAATTTCATACTTACCATTTGATGTCTTCTTTTTTCTTTCTTCTTTTCTTTTCTTTCTTCAGCCCCCAAAAAGGCCAAATAAAAACCCATAATACGCGCCGCAACTGTTGAAAAACAAACAACAAAAAAACTAGCGCAAAAAATTTAAATAATCCATCTTCACCCATGGAGGGCTCCGCGCAGACTGAGCTCTGCAGGGCGGGGGAAGGCTTAAAAAGCCTTGCCCCGCCCTGCAATTAAGCTCAGAGCACTGTGATTGGTCGGTTTAAACCAACCACAGTGCTCTGACAGGTAAATGAAGAGACTGACAGTTAAGTCTCTCCATTTACCTATCACAGCACTCTGATTGGTTGGTTTGAAATTCAACCAATCAGAGTGCTCTGTGCCATTTTACACAGCGTGTATGCCGCGAGTAGGGACATTGGGGAGGGTTTAACCTCCTTTTTATCAATATGGGGGTCCTATTGACCCCCATTTTGATTTATATTTAGTTTTATGACAGCAAGCAGACACTGGCTGCTCACTGTCATTTAAACTTACATAGAAGTGAGAGAGCTGGTAAGAGTACCGTGGGAAAAGTAGCTATTTAGATCTAAATAGCTACTTTTTCCTATTGCAACATTGTTATAGTTTTACTATAACATTTTGTTACATGTACTCTCTCTTACCATAGCTCTCACTCACTTCTATGTAAAATACTCATACTCAATGCTGTTTAGGTGACATGCCCCTACTGCAGGGGGGGGGGGGGGCTGGCACAGGTAGGGGCAGCAGGATTTTACCTGTGCCAGCCCCCCCCCCCATTTATTGCACTAGTGACTGGTTTATTGCACTTATTGCACTTGTTTCTGCCGACGAATACGAAAACCACAGGAATTTCGTCCGAAAACGCTTTCGTTCGAAAACGAATGCACATGTCTAATGTCCAATAATTCCTTTTGTAATGCTGTTATGTATTTCTATATCAGCATTGCCCACAGGATATGAGGCTACTTTATTGGATCTTTTGCAGCATCTGGAATCTTTCACCATTAAGCCTCATTTCATTGTTGTCAAATTCACACGTAATATTGTCGTAAATCTGTATAACACTGTAAACAATATAACCACTACAGCGTGCAATGCAAGTAGTCAAGCCAATTTCTAAGTGTTTGAATTCTTACCTAGGGTCACCGCACACCGCTCATTGCCTCTTGGAGAGCCTAAATCTTTCCCTCTGAACTACGTCAGGCTTAACTCATTGGCTCAGAGCAATAAGCTGATGCTCAGGTCAAGGCTAAGCTCAGGAGAGCTAACTGAAGCTCTATACAGAAACTGCAGTGGGTATGGTGCTTTTAATTGTTCTTTCAATGGATACAAGCGTTGTCAGGCCACTCCTGTGTGTTTTTCCTATATATTCATTTCAGAGGGTTTATAGATTATAACTAGTGGACAATTTTGCATGAATCATTTAGCTTTTTTTATTTTAAATGTTTATCAGGACACATTTGACGAGTCAGATCCTATTAAGCTCTCTGTTTCTTTGAACTTATCAAATGCCTTTATATTTCACCAAGAAATTACATTTTCATGACGTGCAATTCTTGCTTGTCTATCATTTCTTTGGTTTTCAATGTTTAAAGGGCTTATTGAAACCTACCACCCATCCCCAAGGACCCAACTGACGTAATGACTCAATGGGTCCAAACACGGCCACAATCGCTATGAATCAAACGAACTCCATGCTGACATTGTATATGTATCTGATGCACAGATGTAAAAAACTAATTGTTTGGATCCTCTAACCCCCCCCCCCCCTTCCCTTTTTCTTTCCGTAGCCCCTCCTCCGATTACCTAAAACAAAATACTATAAATAAAGAATAAAAAAAAAAAGGGCTTATTGAAATATAAGGCACTGGTGCAAATTTCAAAAGCTACTAAAAATATAATTATATAAAACTGTGCATTGAATTATAGTAAACACAATAAGAACAACAAGTAACAAAAACATATGCAAAAATAGAAATAGAGGCTCCATGTGATTAAAAGGAAACAATCGCGAAAAACCAAAAAAAAGAGTGTCTTAAGGAACAGACAGTTTAATTTTCACCGAGTCTTAAAATGCGGAAGAATTATATATAGAATTCTCTGCCCTAGAGCTGCTGAAGCAGATACCACGAGGTGGTTTGGAAAGATTTTTTTTTTCAGACAGGGAAGTGACATTATGGAGTTGATTGATTATGCCAAAATGTTTCCAAAAACTGTTATTGTGAGTTTCTGTAAATCTGCTGGGTACTTACCCATTTAAAATGAAAACATACACTGATCAGCCACAACATTAACCAGCAAGGATGGAGGCAATTGTCCAAGTTCTGATCAAAACAAATGCAAATTTAAACGATGGAAAAATGGGGCTTTCATTTCACATCAAATATTCATATATGAAAAATAACTAATAAAATGAAAAAAAAAATCTTAAACATTCGAGAAATAAAAAAAATGGATTTTCCAAATTCTGCATTGCATTTTAACTGTGAATGTCATACTACGGTTAGTTTTTACTGCAATAAAATACACATACTGGTGTTCAGAAATGTCTCACGAGTACAACAGTAACCCCCATGATTTTATGGGGTTTTGGAAAGTTACAAGGTCAAATAAAGGGCTTTCCCCTTTTCAGTTTTTACACATTGAAATTTGCCAAACTGGCTTGCTGGGCCCATGTTGCATTGATGGTCGTATGGCAGCCCAGGAATGAGAATTATCCCCTTCATAGCATATTAATTGCATATGTACACAATCCAGGGTAATCAAAATAGGGTATATCCAGTCTTTTTTAGTATCCACTTAGTCACAAACTGTGGTCCAATTTAGTGTTTATATTTATTTTTTTGTATTTTATTTTTATGTACATTGTGTGCTTTTTCACTTTATTTTTTGGGTTACCAATGAGGATAAACTCAAGCTCAGAGATAAAGTTAATTTACAGTGTACATGTACTAAGGCATGCATTGACATTTAAAGGTCTAGCGACCTAGGTCAATGCCATGGACAATACATATGGTTCAAGTTGCGTCTTACACATTTCATGCAGTCTCCTCGTGAGAAAATTTCAAACTAAACGTCATAGATATAGAAAATATAGGTTCTGTGTAGGAATTTAAAGAGCATGTCCCTACAAAAGACATTCATGTAAGGGAATATTTTAGTAGGTCCTCGATAAAACCAGGAAAAAAACCACTTGCCTAATTAGGCTATCATCAAGAGTAAAAGTATGAAGAAAATATTCATTTTATTATCCACTGGGAGCCACTGGAGGAACTGAGAGAATTGGCCAGAAGGATGACCCTTTCTGAAGTTATTCTGTTCCTCTGTTTTATTACAGATCTGCTGGCTACTGATGTGTCAAATAAGATTGTCACAGTATTTTATTAAAAATGGCAATATGTGATTGCAATATAGTTATGTATTATTGCTTTTTATAGAGTCAACAAACTGAAAACATCGAAGTCAAGGATATAATAAAACCTAGTACCTAGTTTGGCAGACAGGAAAAACTGATAGAGCAGGTTTTGAGAAATCTCTCTGCAAGCCAAGTATTATTAATATCATTCTGTGATCTTATTACCAAAATTGTCTAAATTCTTTATAAAGATTCTGAATGTCGCTGAATGAATTTTGTCTTAGCTTCACCTTGAATAAAGCCAGTTAAAAGCTATGCCCAGCAAGACTTTGTAACGGATCAACGGGCACCCCGACTGGGTACCTCCGTTAAAGGATGCTCCTAGCATTTCCTGAGGACTCAAAGCACTCTGGCAGACACCACAATAACCGAACCGGAGAAACATATAAATTATCTCAAGCATAGGAATGCTGTATACAGCCGAATAGGAAAAACCATGCGAATAGGTTTACACTCCTAGCAGTCAAACTGGAACAGTATACAATAAATCCTCCCCCAATAATGAGACGACACTTCACTTTGAGGGTTAAGCAGGAACTGGCTGTACTGGCACATACAGTCTCTTTTATTCCCAATCCACAAACATCAGCCCACAGGGTTTTACAGAACAACCAATCAATCCGTACAATACACAGAGACACTCCCACACAAAATCCTCCCCCCTGCCTGTGATAGGATTACTGAACACAATGGGTAATCTCATTATCACAGGCAGAGGAATACAGTTTTTTACACAATATTCATAACTTTGAAAGTATGCATCACATTCACATAAAATAAGTAAAATACAATAAAATACACAAGGTTACATTTATTACATAAAATACAGACATTCTACCTATCCCCGGATAGCTTAGATCTGAGCGCACATTATTACCGGATGGCGCTCAGATCACATACATACAGTTCAATCGCCATGCAGCCAAAGTCTTTCATACAGTCTTTCAGTATACGGCTGGGCTCCATGGCATAGCTATCTGGGGTAGCATGGCTTTAACAGTCCGCAGAAAGGCACAAACCAGCCTTTCTGCAGGGAAAAAGAACAGGGGCCATAGTCTAAAGGCAAGAGACGGGCAAGCAGCCCCCTCCAAGGACACGTGGCGAGGTCGGTTTCGCCACATTTCTCCCCTTTTCCAACCAGACTAACAGGGTATCTGACCTCCTGTCGGTCAGTGCCCTGGTTAGTCCAGCAACCCACCCACAGAACACAATAAGCAGTACAGCCCACCCACAAGAAAGAGTTACTACACCTGGGGTAGTGGGTAGCTTGTCCATGTCCAGGAACTCCACCTCAGCTCTGGGGGTTACTGGCGCTCCAGATCAGTGGGTTGCTGAGTGGGCAGAGACCAGCGGTACTCTGCCCCGCTGCCCGCGCTACCATGGGAGTAGCTAGGTTGGAGCCCAGTTGAGGAAATGCCATAGGCGGCTCCTCACTCTGGACCTGGTGTTGCTGCTGGAGGGGAAGACAGACTGTCTCCCCTTTGGATCAACAGCCCTGCTGCAGGGGGACAGGACCGACCATCCCTACCCCCTGTGGTTTGGGCACAGAGACCACGGTCCCATCTGCACCGGTGTGGGGCTTATCATCATCCCTTGGTGGACTATGCTGACGCTGCGAGGGGGGACGAGGTTCTCCCCTCCCAGTAGACGACTCTGCCGCTGGGAAGCAGGACAGACTGTCCGTACTCCTTGTAGCTTGGGCGCAGAGACCATGGTCCCATCTGCGCCAGTGGGGAACTTAGTATCTCCCCTTGGTGGGCTAAGCTGCCGCTGGGGAGAGGGGGTAACAAGCTCCTCTCCCTTACACACTTTCAGCCGCTGGGGAGGGGAGACACTGCTGTCCACTCCCTGCAATGTACACTGCCGCTGGGGAGGGGAGACGATGTTCTCCACTCCCTGCACTTCACACTGCCGCTGGGGATCTGGGCCGACTGCCCAGCATCCCTGTAGTACCGGTAGAGAGACCGCCATCCCATCCCACCGCTACCACCAATGTAACGGGTCGACGGGCACCCCGACTGGGTACCTCCGTTAAAGGATGCTCCTAGCGTTTCCTGAGGACTCAAAGCACTCTGGCAGACACCACAATCACCGAACCGGAGAAACATGTAAATTATCTCAAGCATATGAATGCTGTATACAGCCGAATAGGAAAAACCATGCAAATAGGTTTACACTCCTAGCAGTCAAACTGGAACAGCATACAATAAATCCTCCCCCAATAATGAGACGACACTTCACTTTGAGGGTTAAGCAGGAACTGGCTGTACTGGCACATACAGTCTCTTTTATTCCCAATCCACAAACATACTACAGCCCACAGGGTTTTACAGAACAACCAATCAATCCGTACAATACACACAGACACCCCCACACAAAATCCTCCCCTCTGTCTGTGATATGATTACTGAACACAATGGGTAATCTCATTATCACAGGCAGGGGAATACAGTTTTTTACACAATATTCATAACTTTGAAAGTATGCATCACATTCACATAAAACAAGTAAAAAGACAGTAAAATACAATAAAATATACAAGGTTACATTTATTACATAAAATACAGACATTCCACCTATCCCCAGATAGCTTAGATCTGAGCGCACATTATTACCGGATGGCGCTCAGATCACATACATACAGTTCAATCGCCATGGAGCCAAAGTCTTTCATACAGTCTTTCAGTATACAGCTGGGCTCCATGGCATAGCTATCTGGGGTAGCATGGCTTTAACAGTCCGCAGAAAGGCACAAACCAGCCTTTCTGCAGGGAAAAAGAACAGGGGTCATAGTCTAAAGGCAAGAGGCGGGCAAGCAGCCCCCTCCAAGGACACGTGGCGAGGTCGGTTTCACCACAGACTTTTATTTTGTATCTTGTTTGCAATTAAAAGAACACTCAAAGCGCCATAACCACTCCAGTCTGCTCTTGTGGTTATGGTGTTCTGGCTTTTTCCTGCAGTAAGATGCCAGACTGTTTCAGCACAGTTGATTAACTTACCTGGGTCCCGCCGAAGCCGCATCTACTGCATCCAGTCTCAGCCAATGATTGTGGCCCTTCTTTACTCCAAGCAGTAACATCCGGCGTCTCCTCCTAGTCAAGACAGGATGCAGCAGATGTGGCGCAGGCTCCAGGCATGCCCCAGATAAGTTGTTTGCAAAAAATAAATAAAAAAAAGAATGTAATGCACTCACTAAAAAAAGGGGGAACACTTCCTGCACGGTGCTCCAGAAAGGGAGGGCCAATCCCTGAAGACATCAAATGGAAGTAAATAAATATCCAGGCAGAGCTGAGGTTTCTTCTAAAAGGTAGTATTTTTATTTGAAACAAGAAAGTGGAGGCAAAGTTTCGTCTCCTTTCTGACCCTTTGTAAAGTCTTGATAAAGGCTTAGAGAGGAGCCGAAACGTTGTCTCCACTTTCTTGTTTCAAACATAAAGACTGCCTTTTAGAAGAAACGTCAGGTGTGCCTGGATATTTATTTTATTCCATTTGATGGCCCCTGATAAGTTGTCAAACCACACTAAAATGGTTTCTCATTTTAGTATGGAATGCCACAAAGGGCTGTAGTGGTTATGGTGCTTGGAATATTAGTGTAAAAGTTTCAACAGTTTAATTTTCCACTGGTAAACAAATATTCCTGGCTAATCACGGCAGCATCATTTATGGGTAGCTCTACCTCGAGCAGGACTGGAAACAATTACTAAATTAGAACAAGACTGTAAGAATACGATTTTCCTCTTCCTTCTATCCCACAATAATTTTTCTTTCTTCAACAGGACAAACAGGATTTTTTTTTTACTAATAATTTTTTATTGTGGGCCACCTTCCCATGTGTACCATGGGCTTACCAGATGAAATCCAGCCTCTTTTTATCTAAAGAACTACGTAAGCAACCTGCAGGAGTACCCGTACCTTACGGAGTTCAGTAAAGATTAAAATACAGATTAAGATTTAGTCAAAGCAAATAGTGGTTGAATATATCTTATCAGGAAATAAGGATTAAGAAGAAACAAAAACAAACTAAAAAAAAAAACAACAACCAACAGGTCAGGCAGTACTAACAGAAATTATTCGCTAAACTTTTTTAAGCCGAAATAATCCAGCTGGATTAAAGCTGAGATGGTGAATTTTTCCAGTTAGTTTACTGTGCTCCAACAGTTAGGAATTTTATTTTCGATCTCCACAATTTCAAGCTTAAAGGGTTACTTCACCAGTCATGACCGCTTTGCTTTTAGAAGTGGTCATAGACGAAGGAATCTGTATGTTCCGTGTTTTAGCTTGAAAAGCTGCACATTCAAAAACACTTGCACTTTAGTCAAAGGAGACATGAACCTGGATTCAAGTTAAGTTGTCATCTATTTCCAAAGGTTTTTCCAAGTGCATAAAAAGTTATTTTAATAGAAGTGTTGGAGTAACTCTTTAATGAATGACATCAACAAATCAAACCTCATCCTACAAATAAATAAATAATAACCAAGAAACAACATGAAACAGTGATTACAACCTAAGTTACATTTTTAAATACCCTAGAATGCCATGCCTAATTCTGGCAATTAGTTACATTATTAATTCATTAAAAATTACCATTTATAGATATATTCCAAATGAAGATCTGAATGTATTTAATTATGCAATTCTTTCATTGAGGGTATATTCAAAAACAGCTTGCATAACCTGCCGTTCTTTTGTCTGCTGTCTTTGCAAGCCCTCCTCTTCTAACCACGCCCAGACTTTCTGTGGATGTCCAATCACAGACTTCCCAATTCTTGAGTTTAGTAACACTGAGCTAAACAAACCAGGAAGTAACATTACCTGTTGTGTAAATGAAAGCAAAGGGGGTCTAACCAGGTTAATTTATAAACGTGTAAATTTCTATTGAAATCTGAACTTTTTCGCAAAATGAAAAAAAGAGGCTACCTCTTCTGCTGTCAGCAGGCAGTGGGCAGGTCTAAAGGAAAAAGTAACAAAGCCAGCAGCTTCAGGCTTGAAAACAAGTAAGATTTTACTATTTTAGGGAGGCATGAGGGGCTCAGGGTGGCTAGATGGTGGTTTTAACCCTATAGGGTCAGGAATACAGGTTTGTGTTCCTGACCCTATAGTGCTCCTTTAAAGTCTGTGACCAGGCTTATAGTTTGTGGGCAGGATGCTAACTGTTATGCCTCTCCAGCAGGCTGTGGCACGGGAGCTTCCGTGACAGGGTGGAAGGTCAAAGAGGGTAAATGTAGTAGATATTATAAAAATGAGAGAGAATTTAGCTGATGTCCAGGGGTAGGGTAAGGGTTAGAGGTAGGGTTAGGGTTAGGTGTGGCAAAAGCAGCCACTTTAAAACTATGTTGTTTATATATGTGTGTACCACTTTAAGAACCAAGCGTATGTATGTGTAATATGGTTCAGGTGAACTATAGCGTTCGTATGCTGGCGGCATGAAAACCGCCAGCATTCATGCAATTGTTTCACGAACAGTGAATTTCAACACTGTTCGTGAAACAAACTAACTACCGAAGGGAGACCACACACAGGAGGTCGTGTGGCTCCCATTAAGGATTGCAACATTGTTGCAATCGGTAATTAAGAGGATTCAGGGTGGCCGTCATTCGGCTACTGACCACGCGGCGGTCGGCCATCTTGGATCCTTTGTTAGCCCAGCGGTATTTGGTCGTCGAGCGCCTGGAACTAAAATCGGCTACTCGGCGGCACGAATACCGCTGGACTTCCAAGCCGTTCGGGAGCCCCAGTCCTTCGGTAATGTGTTTCCCTAAGGTCAATCAGTAGTTTGAAGGTAACTTAGAAATAATGTGTGTTTCGTGCGGCGTTAGGTTATTTAAGCTGGGATCTGAGTGGTACTTTCACGAAATGTGCGCTCAGACCCCAGCTATCTACCGAATGTCCATTCATTTAAATCTAACGAATATTATAAAAGTTATGCATTTTCATGTAGAATATTGGTTCTGCTGTACGGAGGGATAATCCACTTAACTGTATATTCTAGTGGGAGTATCCCTCTCGTACAGCAGTGCATGATGGGAGAAATGTCAAGGTTGTTCAGTTCCCCATGTAGTCCCCTACTGTACAACCCCTGTAATGTCAGTAGGGAAACCCCTTGCATGGGGAATCCCATAAATACTGTGACCGGTGATTAAAAGCTCAGTTGACTCCCAGCCTATGTGTCGTCTAGTTCTTGGGAGGGAAGGATTCTTATAACGCTACCTGGATTATTGCATGCTGTATCTGCCTACTTGGATTATTACCTGCGTTTCCTGTCTACCAGCGGAGACCCTGTGGATTATACTACCTCTCCGTTACATTAGGGGTAGAGGTAGAGTTAGGGGTAGTATTAGGGTTATGGGGTAGGGTTAGGGTAAGGGTTAGGGGTAGAGGTAGGGTTAGGGAATTGCTGAAACCTCAAATTCCCAAAGCGCTGAAGTCCGAACTGCAGAATTCCGAATTTTGGAAGTGCCGAACCAAACCGAAGTGCCGAATTGCCAAAGTGCCGAATTCCCGAATTTCGTACGTGCCAAACCGAACCGAAGTGCCGAATTGCCAAAGTCCCAAATTTTGGAAGTGCCGAACCGAGCATAATTTTTTGCCCATGCACATCCCTAGTAACAGGATTCTTTAATAGTAGGAATATGTTACAAGCCCCAAAACATTAATACTAATGGGGGAAGAGCAACTGCTATCTCAAATTAATTAGGCTGCACAACTGAGTAATTTGTTAATAATGGGAGATTATAATTATCAAGACATTGATTGGGCCAGAGGGACTAGTAGTACAGTTAAGGGAAACAGGTTTTCGAACCTGATAAACAATACTTTCATGTCTCAATTAGTAGAAGCACCAATTAGAAGAGATACTTGTCTGGATCTTGTCATAACGAATAATGTTGAGGGGCGTGGCCTGCAGTCCGACCGGCATGGACGTGTGAGTCCCGAGCTCCTCGCCACCTAGCTTTCATCAGCCACACTTAGCCCGACAGCATACCTCAATGGGCCGCACAAAAAAAACGGAGAGCCAGCAGACCCCCAGGGCAGCACCGCCGACGCCGTCTTTGGGACCGATGGACGGGTTCCTCCAAACCCCGCAGGGACCGAGCCGCGAGGCACATGGCTCCAAGATGGCGCCCGTTTCCCCCGCTTCACCCAGCTCGGAATCTGAGCAGCTCACACTGGCTGATATCGGAGCTGAACTCAAGAGACTGGCAGCTAACATGGTGACAAAGGCTGACATGCAGTCCCAGACAGCCACCCTCACAGCATCCCTCACATCCGCAGTCACAGCACTGTGCACAGATCTGGAGGAGCAAGGAGGCCGCATCCAGGCCTTAGAGGCACAGGCCCAAGCAGCACAGCGCCAATCTTCAGCAGCAGACACAGCCCTGACAAGGCAGGGTAACATGCTACTAACACTGCGCAGACAAGTGGAAGACTTGGATAACCGGAGCCGCCGCTCAAATATCCGGGTAAGAGGGGTACCGGAGAGTGAGGGGGTGGAGAACGTGGAGGAGCTGCTTACTGCACTCTTCCTCCAAATCCTGGGGACATCTGCACCACCAGACATACGTTTTGAGCGGGCACACAGGGCCCTAAGACCTAGAATAAGAGATGGGGACCCCAGAGACATTATCTGCTGTTTGCACTCATTTCCCCTTAAAGAACGCATCATGCAGCGGGCCAGGACCAGACCCTCTTGGCGTTATCAGGAGGCAGAAGTCTCCCTATACCATGACCTCTCCCCTGCCACATTAGAAGCTAGACGCGCTCTCAGACCAGTTACCACAGCGCTGAGGGAACGCAATATCCCATACAAATGGGGCTTCCCGTTTAGCATCCAAGTGAGACACCAAAATGAATGGGTCACCGCACGCTGGCCAGACGAAATACCGCGCTTCCTCCAAAGGCTAGACCTCCCGCCCATAGCGGTACCAGACTGGATACTGGAGCCGCTGGACCGGGAACCCAGGCCCCAAAGACAACCACGTTATGCGCGGAGGGGCCCTAGAGAGAACCGGATGCACGAGGTGCCCCCACACCAATCTAACCCGGAGGAATAGTCGTCCCCCGATGACATCGACCCCGACACTATGACACAGATCGACTGTTGGTGGTCTGAAACACGAATAGTTGCCCACGGCGTTTTCCCACTTCTTACCGCTTACAGGTCCAAGGCGTCCAGCACACCGGAGTTGTTGGGGTGACCACGCACCTTGAGCCCTTCACGCTTTGGGGTGGGGATCGGGAGGGATGTAATATCTTGTTGACTACGGGGAACAGATCCGATGGCCCCTGATATGCACAGCCTACCTGTCCACATCCAACCCCGCACTGTATCACATGCTCACGGCTTACGGCCCAAGGGGGTGGCACCGACTCAGGACTACTATTGGGAGGGGGGAAAGCTTGTGATAGCTGCATGGGAAGCCCACTAGGGCTGAATATCCTTGGGCCGGCCCGTCTGATTTACCCTACAGCCATTCCTCCCCTGGGACAGCTCAGGAAACCGGTCCGGTGCTACACAGCCTTGCTGACGGAGACCCCACAAGTAGAAGGACTCCTGCCGCCAGGTTTGGGGGGGGAAGGTGAACATTATATGAACAAAACGTTATGGGACTGGGTGGGGGTACAGATGGGAGGGCGGGACACTCAAGACAGAATAAATGTACATGGGGGTTGCCATGAGTCCAGAGGGCTACAAGAAACCAAGTTCTTAGATTAACAACTCTTAAAAGGGACGTTGGGAGAGGATAGGGCCTGGGACCCCTCCACTAAACGCTTGATATAGTAGGAACATGGACATAGGGGGGGTAGCCGGAGGTTAATGTAAGCGATCCTGCCCAAACCCAACGAGCCTAGAGGGGGTTATACGTATATTTAAAAAAAAAAAAAAAATTACAAAAGTTACACAGTAATGGGATAAGGGGGAGGCACATGCGTAGAATAGGGGACATGGGGGAACGTAGGAGAGAATCCATGCTCCACTCATTTTGTGCATGTTATGTAGTGCTGTCCATGTGGAGAGGAAATGTTATGCAGTATATGATATGCTTTTTGTACAGGTTGCCAAGACACCAGACACGTCAGCTCCTCTATTGCGATGAATGGTAATGCACCCGCCTCCCCCGACTCTGCCCAATACCCTCTGGACGACATGACATCCACGGCACACCGAGATCTCGCCCTGCCCTTGCTCCTGACCCTAGACCTAAACTCCACCCGAAGCAGTTGTTAGCCTCGGCCGCTAACCCCTGACCGAACATGCATATGACTCCCCTGACCACTAGTTTGGTTAGACGCACTAAGCTACCTAACCCTCCCGACAATCACCACTCAACCCCCAGAGGGTGTAACGAGCCCCAACTTCATTCCGCGGCCCCCCGCCCCATATTAACCCGGGAGAGGAGGCATACTGGGGGACTTCACGGACTGGCATACCACTCTCCGCCCCCACACGTTGCCCCCCAGACATACAACGAATAATGGCGATACTGATAATCTCTGACGACCCTAGATAGGGCCCACTGACTACACTTACATGGGCATAAAACATCCACACATTCACATGGTGGTGGCACACCTGTTAGGTAATCTCGGACTCCTGACTTTAAAACGATATCTAGACAACACACCCTGATTGGGTATTTACAAATAAGGACACGACCACTAACCCCCAACAAGTTCGCGTGAACAAACTCAAACCACGGGGAGTTGGTAGTTGGAGGCCTTTGGACATCTCCCGACAGGCCCGACTGCCAACTGCTGCCGTGGTCACGCGAACCAACCCTCCCAGGAGGGAATTTCGACACCTATCTTTTGGTGCCGTAACCGTCTCTTTATAGGGACGAATAACTCATCTCAACTTTCTTACCCCCCCTCCCCCCCCGCCTGCACGTTCGTGCAGTCAGGGATCTCTTCACACTCCGACTTTATCACATCTCTATTCCCTGCTTTATCCTTCCTGTGATTCTGATCCCCCCCCCCCCATTGCCACAGTGCCCACGGAACTCGCACGGAGTACTACTCGGCAGAAGGCTTTGGCTGGAAAGGCGCACAAGCAATAGAAGACCGCCACTCAACACTCGCGCACGACACGCATGGCCTACATACCTGATCCTCTATGAGTTACGACCATGAACTGCAGAGGCCTAAATATACCAGAGCGCAGGTCGCAATTACTTCGAGAACTAGCCTCTAGACATATTTCGGTCGCTTTCCTACAGGAAACGCACTTTAGAGAAGGACATGCTCCACAGCTGAAAAGCAAACACTATCCCAACACGGCCCATAGCAATCACCCGACTGCTCGTAGGGCAGGCGTGGCGGTCCTCCTCCACGCTAAACTGCAGTTCAGGGAAACGGAACGAATGGCCGATCCTAACGGCAGGTACTTATTCCTTAAGGGCGATATACAGGATCGTAGATACACATTCGTGACGCTCTATGTACCGAATACCAACCAGTCGCACTTCATACGTAGAACCATCTCCAAACTCTCCTCGTTCACAGAGGGCATGTTGATAGCTGGCGGAGACTTCAATGTACCCCTCATCCCCCTACTGGACTCATCCACGGGTCACAGCTGCATCTCCCAGGGAGCCCTCCGTAGTATACAGACATCACTTAAGAACCTCAGACTGGTAGACTGCTGGCGCGCAATGCACCCAGCAGACAGGGAATATACCCACTACTCCGTGATACATAAGCGCTACGCGAGGATTGACTATATCTTTCTCCAGCAGGAACACCTCGATGCCATCCAAAAAGTAGACATTGATTCAGCAAGCTGGTCGGACCATGGACCTGTGACCCTCCAATTGGATTCCCCCAGAGTGCGCCCGTCCACATGGGCGTGGAGGCTGCAGGACTCCCTGCTTTTAGACCCTGCGGTGAAGGAACAGATCGCCGAGGAACTTACATCCTATTTTACATTAAACGCCACAGACGAACTGCCCACGACGACTATATGGGAAGCTCACAAAAGTGTACTCACAGGCACGTTGATGCACTTGGCCTCCAAAAAGAAAAGGGAATCTCGAGCACATGTGATGCAATTACTTGCACGCATAAATGCCCTCGAACTACAACACAAACGCTCCCACCTCGAAGAGACATATAAGGAACTCCTGGAAGCCCGAAGATCACTGCATACCCACATAACTAATCGATATTACAGTTCCTTACAATGCTCGAAGGCCTTCTTTTACCAACACGCCAACAAGGGGGGAAGGCTGCTGGCCAAAATGCTAAAGGGACCTCAGTGCATGACCCAGGTCCATAAACTACGACTACCAGACGGCACAACCACGCAATTCCCGGATAAAATAGCCTCCGAATTTCGCTCATTGTACGCCACGCTGTACAACATCCCTGGACCGACACTCCCGGATGCAATAGCACACAGATTAGACAAAATAAAGGACTACATCGCGTCACACGTGGGGACACGGCTGCAGCAAGGGGAGGCAGAGATGTTGGACGCACCGATCACAGAAGCAGAAGTGGCGGGAGCGATCAAGGCTGCCAAGACGGGCCGTGCACCAGGCCCAGACGGCTTCACTTTAGACTACTATAAGAAATTCCGATCCATATTGCTCCCGAATCTCACCAACGCGTTCAACGCCCTGATAAACGGTGCCCAGTTTCATCACGAGTCCCTGGCAGCGACTATAACAGTCCTCCCGAAACCGGGGAAGGACCCCGAACAATGCAGCAGCTACAGACTGTGATACAGACCAATCTCACTGCAGAATGTAGATGTGAAGCTTTTTACCAAAATCCTGACCACCAGGATTGGGGGTATACTCCCAACACTGGTCCACGCAGACCAGACGGGGTTCATCCCAGGAAGGGAAGCAAGGGACAGCACCCTTAGAGTACAGTCCATCCAACACCTGGTGACGAGGTCGAATGACAAACTCCTACTATTGTCCACGGATGCGGAGAAGGCGTTCAACCGGGTCGACTGGATGTTCCTTATGACCACACTTCGAGAAATGGGCTTCGGAGGAAACATGCTGAAATGGATTGATGCGCTATACCGCTGCCCCAACGCGAAGGTGAAAGTGAACGGGGCACTCACCGAATCCTTCCAGATTCACAACGGGACGAGACAGGGATGTCCACTCTCCCCCATGCTCTTTGCCCTGGCTCTTGAACCGTTCCTAGAGGCAGTGCGCAACTCAGAAGACGTCCCGGGCTTCAAAAACGGCGATACAGCACACAAGGTAGCTGCATACACAGATGACCTCCTATTTTTATCACAGAACCGGAAGCGACGATGCACCGCCTAGTTGCCATGATCACAGCCTACGGAGAGGTCTCAGGGTTCAAACTGAACATGAACAAATGCGAAGTACTCAACATTAACACACCGTCTACCCAGGTAAACGCATTGAAACAACAGTTCCCATTCCAATGGTGCACAAACCGCATGCGATACCTAGGCATAACACTGACCAGAGACTTAGGCGACATGTACCGGACGAACTTTGTACCGCTGATGCAACGAATACAAAAGGATCTGAAAACATGGGCATACCCCCACATATCATGGTTCGGGCGGATTGCAATATTAAAGATGAATATCTTACCGAGACTACTATACCTATACCAGACAATCCCGCAAGCCCTACCGACTGCGTATTTTACATCACTCCGATCTGCGATGGGGAAGTTCGTTTGGAACGGGAAACAGGCACGGCTCCGACAAGAGGTCTTATGCTTGCCCCGAACGCGGGGGGGACTGGCGCTCCCTGACCTCCGCAAATACCATCACGCAACAGTCCTCCAATGTGTACTGGAATGGCATTCCCAACCGGCACACAAACAATGGGTCGACTTAGACAAGGCCCACATAGGCCCCTCCTTCCTGACATCCATCTGGAACTCAAGGAGGTTGCCAAGAGCGATTCTGGAACCGACCTCCACTGTAGCACAGACACTGAAAACGTGGGATACCATCAGGAGAGCACCGCATGTGTCTCCAACGCCGAGCCCGTTGACTCAGATCCAACATAATCCTCTGATAGGAGGGGGTCTGCCGACGACGGCTCTGTCCTTCCTGGGAGAGGGAGAATCATTCCCCATACACAGAGTACTGAACAACGCAGGCATAATCCCCCTGAGGGAACTATTAGAGGGCAACCAGCCCACCAGCCTACAAACCTTCCGTTACATGCAGCTCAGATCGTACTATCAGACGCTCCCGGGCAAGTAAACGCTACATCGAGACTTAACATGGTTCGAAACACTCTGCGATACCAAAACCACCCTAGATAAGTCGATTTCACTATTGTACCAACACATGCTAGTGGGACACCTCACCAACAATGACCAGTTCCGCAGACGCTGGGAGCGCATGCTCGATACATCCTTCACCACGGCACAATGGGATAAGATCCTCATACTGCACCATAAATGTTCTTCGAGTTCCCAATATCAAGAAACCAACTATAAACTTCTCTCATTTTGGTACAGAACGCCTGATAGCCTACACAGGATATTCCCAACTATACCGGACAAATGCTGGAGATGCGAGGATGACCGAGGTTCGCCACTACACATATGGTGGGACTGCCCACTCATTAAACCATTTTGGGAAGAAGTACAACGGAAAATAAGGGAAATCTTGGGAACGGAGGAAATCCTAACCGCGGAGGCGGCCCTCCTACATTCCACACCAGACCCCATAGGGGCATACAGGAGAAGCATTCGTAGACACCTACTAAACGCGGCCAAAGCGCTGATTCCACTATACTGGAAACAGACGAATATTCCTACAATAACGCAATGGACGGAACGAGTAGAGGAGATCTATATAGCAGAATCAATACAGGCCACCCTTCTGGGTCTCGAGGATAAGAATGTGGAGAGATGGCGCCCATGGCTACTCTATGTTGCAGACCAAAGCTCAGACAGGGACGATCGTCTGCGGACCTGAGGAACCCCACACCCCCCTCCGAATGGAGATTGAGCTATGCTACGATCCACGCGATGCCATGGGCACGGGCAATGGAACCCCCACCCACCCACCCCACCCCAGCACTCCCTCTCTTCAAACCGCTGTCTCACCTTACTGCCCCCACCTCCTTATTCCCCCTTCTATTTCTCACTCAACATGCCTTTCAGTACTCGGACAAAGCTCCGTGACTTAATCGAAAAACAGAAGTAGCTCGATACAACCTGAGATTACCAACGGTTGCTTCACACACTTGCATTCACTCACCAGATTAGAGACAAACACCTCAGCCACAGTTTCACAAAACACGACCATGGAACGACCCCACACAGCAACTGACCACTAAATATGACCTGACTATCACAACCGCCTTATTGGAAAAGCGAACCATAGGCGGATTGACCGAGTCCGAAATACCCTACAGGCTGATATAACATTCAAACTATCAGACTACCTAATACCTACGCCACACCTTGGTCACCCATGTGCCTACTCTGACGGGTTAAACATACTCTCGCACCATTCCTTTATAATGCACATCGCGTTCCAATTGTTGTCCGTACAATATTTGCTGGGAACTGCATGTCTCCAATACTATGATTACCTGTTAAATTTAAAGTTACTTGTTATTATACACCGTTCAGGACACGTTCTGAAATGTCTGTGCTGAATGAAGCCGTTTTAAACTTAAACGCAGACGAAACTCAAGCCAGTTAGGCCACATGACGACATTTCATGCCTGTCTTGACAAAAGCTTTATACCGGACTTCATGTCAATGGCACTTGTTTATCCTAAGCTTTATATTACTGTTATATGTGTTTACATGAGACCTGCGTGTCTATTACGTTATATTCTGACCACCCTGCTGTAATTTAAACTGAAGACACAAATAAAGCTTGTTAAACAACTAATAATGTTGACATATTTTAAAAAATTCAAGTTAGGGAGCACATAATATTGTATAATTTGAGATTGACTAAAATGGACAAATTTATATTGGCTGTACAAAAATGCTTAATTTAAAAAGGCTAAGGGCCTCTTTACAACTAATTGACTGGATGGAATTATTCACTTGCAAAAGCACAGAGGATAAGTGGGAGGCCTTTAAACAAATTCTAAAAAAGAACATTTCTCAATACATACAAATGGGAAACACATAAAATAATCAAATTAAAACCAATGTGGTTTAGCACAAGGATCAGTCAAATGATTAAAGATAAAACATTGAAATCAGTGGGGTCAATTGCATCTTACAACAAATATAAGCTTGCCACTATGGCTTGCAAGAGGACGATTAGATGGGCTAAACTTGAAAATGAAAAGCTCATGGCAAAAGAGAGCAAGACCAACCCCAAAAAGTTTTTAATGTTCGCTAATGCCAAAAAGGTTAAGAGTGAAAGTGTTCGTCCATTGGAAATTGAGATGGGTGATAAAGGAGGATCAAGATAGGACATAAATAAATCATTATTTTTCTAAAGTATATAGGGAATATAATCTTTGGCAGTAGGTTTTCAAATTCATATTACAAAAGCCTTTCACCAAACAGTGTGATTTAATGTAAACAATGCCCCAGGGCCAGATGGTTTTCACCCTGCGTGTTTAGGGAGCTTAGAGATACCCATACCACTATTTTTATTTTTTAAGGATTCTTTTCTTTCAGGAATTATACCAGAGAATTGGCAAAAAGAAGATATGGTGCATGTATTTAAAAAGCTCAACCTGGAAACAACACCCATAAGCTTAACATTTTTGGTTAGGAAATTATTTAAATGGCTGTTAAAGGATAATATTCAAGAATTCATTTTTAGCAATAATATCTATATAAAGCAAGATGTGAGGGTTACTGCAGTACCCATAGAAAATCAAAATACAAACTTTTCCTATTGTGCATGCCTCTTTTTATCTATTTTTGTGGATTAGCAATAATATCATTAGCAGGAATCAACAAGGCATTTTATACAGTTCCACACAAAAGGTTACAAGTTAAATTTAATCAGTTGGTTTAGATGAAAAATCTTGTTCTTAGATAGAGCACTGGCTCAAAGATCGAGTGCAAACAGTAGTTGTAATTATAACATTTTTAAATTGGACAAAAGTGGTATGTGGAGTGCCTCAAGATTTTGTTCTAGGTCCACTTGCCTTTAATCTGTTTGTAAATGATCTTGATGTGTGCATTGAAAGTAATTTGTCAGTATTTGCAGATAAGACAACACAAGATAAGATAATACAGTCTGAACATGATATCATTAATTCTCCACTTGGTGGTTGGTACATAGTTGTCTTACAGTCCACTTAAATTGTAACAAAATCCTTTGGTTCAAAAGATATTTTAACCACCCATGGGCGGTAAAGTTGAACAAGGTATTATACAACCTGATCATTATCACGTCTATATCCAACTAAAAAGCAATACATAAAGTAGGTGTCAGGGCCCGCGGTCCCCTCTTCCCCTACCTGTCGGCGAGCGGCGTCCTCTCCGCTTGACGCGCCGCTCGCGTCCTCCTCTTCTCCTCCCAGCGGCAGCATGTATAACGCTGCACGCTGGGAGCCGGCACATTTATCCGAACGCCGGGGTCACTCACGTGACCCGGCGTTAAAGCAACAGCACAATATTCACAGTGGGAGGTATAGATATCCCCCACGTGTGATTGTTAATTCTGATTGGAAGTTATCCAATCAGAATTAAGCACAGGATTTAAATACTTACCTTTCCTGTCTCTCAGTGCCCTGTTGTGGTCTTATGATACCTGTATTGCAATTTGCTTGTGTTTCTCTCTGGTTACCGAATATTTGGCTTGTTATTCCGATTCTCCTGTTTTCTCCATTCCTTTGACCTCGGCTTGTTTCTCGTTCTCCTGTTTTCTGGCTCCCTTTTGGCTTGTCTCCTGACTATTCTTAGAGTGCTTAACCCAGCCATTCTAAGGACCGGTATTACACCCTTTACTATCTGTGACCTGTTAGCGTGTTAGGTTTCCGAATCGTGACAGTAGGACATCAGCCGGCTCAATAGGCTCAATACAATAATTAAACAATCTGTCCAGTCTCTCATTATCTTTCACACATTATCATAATGTTTTATTTTACGTGACATCGGTGATTCCCAAACCAGCTCTCAAGGCACACCTAGCAGTCCAGTATTTAGGGTTTACCCAGTTGTGTCTAAGGTGTTTTTGTTTTCTGACACCATTTAGACACAACTGGGTTATTCCTAAATCCTGGACATTTATGGGGTGCCTTGAGGGCTGGTTTGAGAACCACTGAGTTACATTGATTCACATACAAAATGTAAAGACATTTCTAGAGAGTGAGTTTAGGAGATGCTACTTTTTTTCTGTGGCTATTTCTGGAGATTAATTTCTTGCAAAAATGGTCTATTATTGTATCGTTGCCTGATACTTTTGCTAATCTACTAATCTCTTTGATTCCAGCTCAGTCACTGGTTAAATCAAGTATGCCTCAACAGTTCTAAATCCATCTCTACTCTTTGCTCCCAACAAACAATAGTATGTGCTGGATTGGCTTCTTATGCTTTTACTATCTGGCTATAGAGGATGAAGATTCATTACATATACGTAATCATTCAAACTATTCCAAAACGCAATTTACCCAATATCTCAATACCTTTGTTTATTTTTTGTATTTTTATTTTTCATGTAGGTAATTCTGCTTATTAGATTATTTTATGTAATAGGTGTGACGGTAGTCACTATCACTGGGAGCATAAGATGGACACTTCAAGTAGGTCCCTGGATGACTCCTATGTCTTAGTCTCCCTGCGCCCACTATAGGTGCAGGGTGTGTATAATGTAATTGTTTATTATTAAATGTTTTGTGTGCTCTCCTGTCCTGCTGTTGCTTTCAACCGACTGTGTGGCTTTGGTTATAAAGCCTGTACAGCACCCTCTATTGGTTGTATGGATCTTGAAACAGCTATATGCACTACACGAATAGCAAGGCTAGTTAATTTGCATTTTCAGGTAGATTTGCTTATTATGAATTCTGCAGGCAAGGGAGATATTTCATGTTAGTTATTGTTGTCCTCACCCCTTTATGAATATGTTAATGTGTTATTATGGGTTCCTGTATGTTTCTCCATATGATTTGGTTATTTGTATTATATTGAGGTTGTCATAGTAAGTTTAATGTAATGTGCATATAGGCTAGTCCTGTGTGGGGAAAAAAAAAATAGAGCCGTGTGTGCTGGTTGATTTATTCAGGGATCCCAGTAACAGACTTTGGACCTGTTGGAAGGCTGTTTGGTTCCTGTATCCTGGAACAAATTAAATAAGAGCTAACCTGAGAGCCATAAGTGCCTTTCTAAAGACAGTAGCTGGTCACATTGTAGGCAGAGGTGTGGATACCTGCCTGGGAGAGGAGCTGAGGAGCCAAAGGCAGAGGGGACGATGCCTGCCTAGAACAAGATAGCCACAGTCTTTTCCAGGGTCCCTGATCATGGCTAGGAAGCAGACTGGGTGGAGGTACTCGGTCGGAGTACGGGAGCTCCGTCACACCAGGTTTAAAGGGAATCTATAGTGCCAGGAAATATAACTTGATATTCTAGACAGCCACTAGAGGTTGGCTTAACCCCTAATGTAAACATAGCAGTTTCTCTGAAACTGAAGGGTCAAAACCTGAGGGACCTGGCAGCCAGACCACTTCATTGAACTGAAGTGGTCTGGGTGACTATCAGGGCCGGACTGGAAATTAAAAGCAGCCCTGGAAAAAAATATTTACCAGCCCCATAATGCGTCGCGACCTGGGGTCTGCTGGGATATGGGGCTGTAGTAGGGTATAGGAGCAGTGGTGCAATGTGGGAGGGGTGTAGTGTGTGTGTGAAAGGTTCAGTGTATGTGTGTGTGTGTGGGGGGGGTGTAGTGTGTGTGGGGAAATGTGTGTATGGGGGGGGCTGTGAATGTGTGTGTGTGTATGGGGGGCTGTGTATGTGTGTGGGGGGCAATGTGTGCATGGGGCAGTGTGTAAATATGTATGGTGTGTGTGTGGAGGCAGTGTGTGTATGGGGAAATGTGTGAATGTGTATGGTGTGTGTGTGGGGAGGCAGTGTGTGAATGTGTATGGTGTGTGTGTGTGTGGGCAGTGTGTCTATGGGGCTAGAGTTCACTCTCAACACTGCGACCACCAGGAATTCATGGTGGTCGCAGTGGTGAGAGTGAACTCTAGCCCATAGCTCCAGGGCTAGAGTTCCCTCTCGTGAGAGCCGGAGCATTGCCGTGGTAACCGCGGCAATGCTCTGAGCTCGTGCGAGAAGGAGGCAGAGGAGCTGCAGGCTGAGCTCCCGGGTCCTCTCGTCCTCCCTCCCCTGCCGGCTGCCCGCACGGTGCCTGTGGAACGGGGAGGGAGATCGTCTGGCAGGGGAGAGCCTCGTGGGGGGGGCTCTTTCTCCCCCTCCCCTTGTGTGTGTCTCTCTCCTTTCTCCCACTGTTTCTCTCTTCCCCTCTGTCTCTCTCTCCCCCCTTTCCCTGTCTCTCTCTCTCCCCCACATCTCTCTTCCCCTCTGTCTCTTTATCCCCCCCTTTCCCTGTGTGTCTCTCTCTGCCCCACATCTCTCTTCCCCTCTGTCTCTCTCCCCCCCACATCTCTATCCCCCGTTTCCCTGTGTCTCTCTCTCTCTCCCCACATCTTTCTCCCCCCTTTCCCTGTGTCTCTCTCTCTCCCCCACATCTCTCTTCCTCTCTGTCTCTCTCTCTCCCCCACATCTTTCTTCCCCTCTCTCTCTCTCTCTCCCCCACATCTTTCTTCCCCTCTCTCTCTCTCTCTCCCCCACATCTTTCTTCCCCTCTCTCTCTCTCTCTCTCTCTCTCTCTCTCCCCCACATCTCTCTTCCCCTCTCTCTCTCTCTCCCCCACACATCTCTCTACCCCTCTCTCTCTCTCTCCCCCACACATCTCTCTTCCCCTCTCTCTCTCTCCCCCACACATCTCTCTTCCCCTCTCTCTCTCTCTCCCCCACACATCTCTCTTCCCCTCTCTCTCTCTCTCCCCCACACATCTCTCTTCCCCCTCTCTCTCTCTCCCCCACATCTCTCTTCCCCTCTCTCTCTCTCTCCCCCACATCTCTCTTCCCCTCTCTCTCTCTCTCCCCCACATCTCTCTTCCCCTTCCTCTCTCTCCCCCACATCTCTCTTCCCCTTCCTCTCTCTCCCCCTGTTTCTTTTTCCTCCCTCCACCATCTCTCTATTCCCACTTTTTCTCCCTCTGTGTCTCTTTCTCCCATCCTTTCCCTGTGCCCCTCTGTTTTATTTGCCCCCTCCCC
Organism: Pelobates fuscus; assembly: GCF_036172605.1. Lineage (NCBI taxonomy): Eukaryota > Metazoa > Chordata > Amphibia > Anura > Pelobatidae > Pelobates > Pelobates fuscus. The sequence goes on from NC_086319.1 coordinate 361,790,191, forward strand.
TTGTGTCTCTTTATTCCCGTCTTCCCATTTATCTGCGAGTAGTGAGTAGGGTTTTTTGCTGGAGCCGCCGGACCGGGTGGCAGCCTCGCTGTCAGGCTGTCACTAGTGCTGACTCGCTGGGGGCTGAAGGAGGAGGGAGGAGCATGTCTCTGTACCATGCTCCCTCGCCGTTTCTGTGCTGGGAATTGTTGGAACCGCGAGGGAGCATGGTACAGAGACATGCTCCTTCTCCTCCTTCAGCCCCCAGTGAGTCAGCACTAGTGACAGCCTGACAGGAGTGCCGCCGGACCGGCGAGGCTGCCACCCGGTCCGGCGGCTCCAGCGTGGAATGCGGCCGCCGGCCGGCCCCCTCAGAGTGTGTGCCACCGGACCGGCCACCCGGTGCCACATACATGGTCAGTGCAGCCCCCAGGTGCCACGGCCCACCGGGAAATTTCCCGGTATCCCGGTGGGCCAGTACGGCCCTGGTGACTATAGTGTCCCTTTAAGGATACCAAATAAAGGAGATGTCTACTAAGCAGCTTCGGATTCGACGATTTTGGATCCCTTAGGATGTATGATAAAGAATTTTAAAAAGGGATATAAAGCATGTGATTTTGGGGTAAAGATGTCTCCAGCACGCCTGATTACGTTGTGTAGTAGGAAATGGCCTACTTTGGTTGCCGCATGGCCACCACGTGGCAGTTTGGATCCTAATCTGGTACAGCGTGTACACGTGGCTGTATCAGGTAGGCCTGAACTTTACGGCCAGTTTCCATATATTGATTGTTGGAGGCAGGCCGTAAAAGACTCGCCAAAATGGATCCGAGTATGCCACGAGGAACAATGTCGCCTCATGGTGGCCAGGACTCGCTTGTCCACTAAGGCCGTAATTACGCCCATTTTGGACACGCCTCCTGAGTCTGAGATCCCTATGCCGCCCCCTTACTCCTCCTCCACCGGAAGAGGAAGAGGAGGTGCTGCTGGAAACGCTCCTCCCCTTGCCCCGTTGTCCCCACCTACTTCCTCCTCTAGCTCAGAGCCCAGCCCTCTTGTTTTAAACCCTCCCCTGTCAACTCCACCTGTCAACTCCACCTACCCAGATTTGGCGCCATTTCTAGTTCCTGGTCAGGCTCCTCCTAGCCCGGCCCGGAATATTTTACTCACCGACCTCCCCCTCAGTAAAGCGTCCCCATCCCCTTGTCTTACTACCCCTCGACCGGAACCCCTAACTGACGCACCTCAACGAAGCCCCATACTAACCCGACAACTGACCGGTACCCTCCAACCCCGACATTATCAAATGCCACTTCAATTGACTCCTGGCTCGACACACCTTAACGATGACGGCCAGATACAATACGCTGACCCAGTCTTTGTCTATGTCCCTTTCACGACTACCGATCTCTTTAATTGGAAGACCCATAACTCCTCTTACACTGAAAAGCCTCAAGCCATGACCGATCTGTTCACCTCGATAGTCCAGACACACAATCCCACTTGGGCTGATTGCCAGCAATTATTAATGACATTATTTAATAACGAGGAAAGGACTAGGATAAATCAAGCGCCAATTAAAGCGCTGGAAGAAGAGGCCCGTGCACGAAATCAAGCCAACCCAGCAGCATGGGCCGCAACTCATTATCTGAACACTGATCCAGAGTGGAATGTCAATGGTGCAGACATGGTTCATTTAAAAGCTTATAGAGACGCTATTATTGCTGGCATGAAAGCTGGAGGAAAGAAGGCGATTAATATGTCTAAGACGGCTGAGGTGTTACAGAAAAGTGATGAATCGCCCAGTGTCTTTTATGACCGATTATTGGAGGCATACCGCTTGTATACCCCCTTTAATCCGGAGGCCCCTGAGAATTCCCGGATGATTAACTCTGCCTTTGTCAGCCAAGCCTACGGAGATATAAAGCGCAAGCTACAAAAGTTAGAAGGGTTTGTAGGGATGTCCATAACCCAACTAATGGAGGTAGCGAATAAAGTGTATATGAACAGGGAAACAGAGACGAAGAAAGAGGAAGAGCGCAAGATGCGTAGAAAGGCAGATATGCTGGCGGTAGCGATCACAGGCGTAGATAGAAGGGAAAAGGAAGTATATAGGGGAACGGATAGAGGCAATAGTAAGTGGAATGGGGAACCCCTGAGTAGGAATCAGTGCGCATATTGTAGGGAAGAAGGGCATTGGAGAAGCGAGTGTCCGCGAAGGGAACAGTATGAGAGAGACCGACCCAGGGCAGGATATGGTAATTATAGAGGCAGAGCGAGGGGTAGAGGACGTCCTGGAGGGAGTAATGGTAGCAATAGAGGACGTGTTAGAGAAGTCAGGTACTATCCCGCAGCGCAGAGATCCCGCGATAGAGAAGATAGGGACTTTGTAGGATTGGCTGACACGGTCATGGAGGACTATTGATACCGACCGGGCTCCATCCCCCTTGGCCGAGCGGAGCCTATGGTCGATGTATCAATAGGGGGAAAAAGGAGTGCGTTCATGATCGATACTGGTGCTGAACATTCGGTGGTGACTGACCTAGTTACTCCTCCATCCGGAAGAACTATCACCGTAATAGGAGCAACTGGAAGGAGTGCTGCTAAACCGGTTCTTAAAAGTCGACTCTGTACATTGGGAGGCCACGTAGTAAAACATCAATTCCTTTATATGCCTGAATGTCCAGTCCAACTGCTAGGACGTGATTTGTTGTCAAAACTACAAGCGCAGATAACGTTTCTACCAAATGGAACAACATCTTTAAAGTTCAATGGACCTTCAGGTATAATGACACTATCTGTACCAAAGGAAGAAGAGTGGCGACTTTATACAGCGTTGACTAGCCAAAACACTAAGAGTGATGAATCCTTGTTCAATATACCAGGAGTTTGGACAGAGAACAACCCACCAGGACTTGCTCGTAATATTCCACCAATTCGAATCGAACTGAAACTTGGGGTCTATCCAGTGAGCTTACGGCAATATCATATCCCACAAAAGGCCAAGAAGAATATGCAATCATATTTGGATAAGTTCAAAAGGTATGGTATCCTAAAATTCTGTACTTCCCCCTGGAACACCCCATTGCTGCCTGTTCAAAAGCCCGGTACAGATGAGTATCGCCCTGTGCAGGACTTGAGAGCAGTCAATGATGCGGTTGTAAGTATACATCCAGTTGTGCCCAATCCATATAACCTGCTTGCTTTAATTCCGGGCGGGGCTACCTATTTCACTGTCTTAGATATTAAAGATGCCTTCTTTTGCCTTCGAATTGCTGCGGAAAGCCAGTGTATCTTCGCATTCCAGTGGGAAAATGCTGTAACGGGCTCGAAACGCCAGATGACTTGGACAAGACTGCCCCAAGGGTTTAAAAATTCACCCACCCTATTTGGATCAGCTTTAAGTCAAGACTTACTGGATTTCAAGTCCATCCCAGGAGAGTGTGTACTATTGCAATATGTAGATGATTTGTTGATAACGGCAGTTACAAGCTAAATATGTCAGCAAGCAACACATGATCTACTACACATTCTCTGGAAGGCAGGATACAAGGTGTCCAGGAAGAAGGCTCAGTTGTGTCAGCCAACTGTCAAGTATCTGGGATTCCATATCTCTGAAGGTCAAAGGATAATGGGGCCAGAGAGAAAAGAAGCTGTATGCCAAATACCAATACCCAAGAATAGAAGACAAGTGCGAGAGTTCTTGGGGGCAGCAGGCTTCTGTAGGATATGGATTCCCAGTTATGCGATATTGGCGAAACCTCTTTATGCAGCTATAAAAGGTACAGAACACGATCCCTTCCTATGGACCCCTGAACAGCAAAAGGCATTTGAAGATGTGAAGAAGGCTTTGATGAGTGCCCCAGCATTAGGTCTACCTGATCACACACGTCCATTCTACTTATATGTACACGAGCAAAGAAGAATGGCTGTGGGAGTATTGACACAGTACTTGGGATCATGGCAAAGACCTGTTGCATATATGTCCAAACAACTGGATGCAGTGGCCAGTGGTCTTCCACCTTGTCTAAGAGCCGTAGCTGCAGCCGCCCTGCTGGTAGCTGAAGCCGATAAACTCACTCTGGGTCAAGAGCTCTATGTGCGAGTCCCGCACGCAGTACAGACATTGCTAGACTATAAAGGCAATCATTGGTTTAGTAACAGCCGCATGACTAAGTATCAAGCTATGTTGTGTGAAAACCCAAGAGTGCATTTAGAGACTGTTAATACCTTGAATCCAGCTACCCTTTTGCCACAACCTACTGAAAGTCAACATGATTGCCTGGAGGTGATGGATGAAGTATTTTCAAGTAGACCGGACCTTCGTGATTTTCCTATCCAGAACCCTGATGTCCAGTATTATACGGACGGCAGTAGTTATGTGAAAGAAGGGATTCGCTATGCAGGATATGCAGTGACTACCATAGACAAGGTGATAGAAGCTCGGCCATTGTCAAAAGGAACATCGGCACAGAAGGCAGAATTAATTGCACTAACACGAGCGTTACAATTGGCAGAAGGTTTAACAGTGAACATCTACACGGACTCCAAGTATGCGTTTTTAACCACTCATGCCCATGGAGCTTTGTATAAAGAAAGAGGACTATTGAATTCAGAGGGTAAAGAAATTAAGTACGCAGCTGAAATATTACAACTACTGGAAGCCGTGTGGGAACCGAAAGAAGTTGGTATTATACATTGTCGGGCGCATCTGAAAGGAGATGGTGATGTAATCAAAGGAAATCGGATGGCAGATAATGCAGCTAAGCGTGCCGCTGAATCAGGAAGACAGGAATATGAGGAACATATAGCTGCTCTTATACCGACTCCACTGACTCAATGGACTCCAGTTTATACAGCTCAAGATGAAGAGTGGTTAAAGACTGAAGCTGGGAAATACCTAGAGAACAAATGGTATCAGTTAGAAGATGGAAGAATAGTAATTCCAGCATCACTAGCTGTAGAAATTGTCCAGAACTATCACAATGGGACACATTCTGGAAGAGATAGTATGGAAGAATCTCTCAGAAAACATTTCTACATACCAAGATTGTCCAACTTGACTCAAGCCATTGTACGAAGATGTGTAATATGTGCTAAGAACAACGCAAGACAAGGACCAGTGAAACCACCGGGAGTCCAGTATATGGGGGGACTCCCTATGTCCGATCTTCAAATAGACTATACAGTAATGCCTAAATCTGGTGGACATCGCTACCTACTAGTAGTTGCGTGCACCTATTCAGGCTGGGTAGAAGCATGTCCTACTCGTACAGAGAAAGCAGGAGAAGTTGTACGATTCCTGCTGCGAGAAATAATACCCCGATATGGACTACCATGCTCTATAGGATCGGATAATGGTCCAGCCTTTGTTCACCAGTGCCTACAACAACTGACTCATATGCTTGGTATTAAGTGGAAGCTTCATACGGCATATTGACCTCAGAGTTCTGGGAAAGTGGAAAGGATGAACAGAACTATTAAGAACCAATTGGCAAAGATGTGTCAAGAAACTCAACTTAAGTGGAATGTTCTTTTGCCTATAGCTCTGTTACGTATTCGTAGTACACCTACCAGAAGGATGGGTCTCTCACCTTTTGAAATCATGTATGGGCGTCCACCTCCCGTACTTGGTAACTTAAGGGGGGATTTGAGTCAGTTGGGAGAAGGAATTACCCGGCAGCAGGTTGTAGAGTTGGGTAAAACTATAGAGGAGGTACAGAAATGGGTACAAGATAGATTACCTGTGAATATTTATCCCCCTGTTCATAGCTATCATCCAGGAGATCAAGTGTGGATTAAAGAGTGGAACAGTATACCGTTAGGGCCTAAGTGGAGGGGTCCTTATGTTGTTCTTTTGTCTACCCCTACAGCAATAAAGGTGGCTGAAGTGACTCCGTGGATTCATCACTCCAGGGCTAAACCAGCAGCAGTAGATTCTTGGCAAGCTACACCAGATCCAGAGAATCCCTGCAAGATCCGGTTAAAGCGCACGACTCCGTCGGAGTGACGAGGAGATATTGGGATTACAAGTGTGTTTAAAGAGATTAGTAAGTGAGTGTTTTTGATGGCCATAATAAAGCCTGACCACTCACCCACGTATCATAGCCAGGGTGTCTCGAAGGGACCTCTGTGAAGAAGAGCAGAACTCCATTCCTTGCAGCCCTTACATCCTGGAAGCTGAGGTGCCATCGCACGGACGAAGACTGAGGATGAAGACGTCGAAAGAAGTGATTTTGATAATGTATATTTTTGTGTCTTTTTATATTCAGGAAGGTAGAGGTACCGACACTCCTAGCTGTGAGGTTTGCATTAAGACTACTTATAACAGGTAATCATATTTCCCAGACCCTAATTTGGCATTCACAATATGAGTGTAAGGGATATGTGTATACCTAGGTGTAGATACCTAGGTATAGAATATAGTGTATGCCATTTAGGAGTAGGAGAACCTAAGGGCTTCAATCCAGAGTATCAACCCCGTACAATTTGGTTGACCCTCCGGAATGGAGATCCACAGGGGACCCTAATAAATAAAACAGTATTAGAAACCGTACATTCTTCGGGTGTTCTGCTATTTGATGCATGTAAAGCGATATCAAGTGGTAGAAAGCCGTGGAATGTATGTGGGGATCTTAAGTGGGAGAGAACGTATGGGTCTAACGATAAATATATTTGTCCCAGTAGTAAAAACAAGTACGTAAGTCCAAAATGCCCAGATAGGGATTATAATTATTGCCCATATTGGTCTTGTGTGGGGTGGGCAACTTGGGGACATACAGTAGATAAGGATATGATTGTTACTAAGTTGCCTACCAAACCATATTGTAAGTCTATGGAATGTAACCCAGTCCATATACTTATAAATAATCCTGAACAATTTTTAGATAGGTTTGGTAACTTATTTGGGTTTCAGATATATGGGACGGGTTTAGATCCTGGGACAATATTGTTTATAGGGATAGAGACCAATACCGTAGGATCCCAAACTCATCAGGTTTTCCATTCTTTTTATGAAGAGATAAGTGTAGATAATAAGATCCCCCATAATGCTAAAAACCTATTTATAGATTTAGCTGAAAGTATTGCTGGTAGTCTTAATGTGACCAACTGCTATGTGTGTGGAGGTACTAGCATGGGAGACCAATGGCCCTGGGAAGCAAAGGAGGTAATGTCCGGTTCTGAGACAATTGAACAAATAATATCCTCACAAGCCGATTATCAGATGAGTGTTAGAGGTAAATCTGAGTGGAGATTAAAGACCTCCATTATAGGTTATGTTTGCATAGCAAGAAAAGGAATAATGTTTAATACATCTGTAGGAGAACTAACTTGTCTAGGGCAAAAAGCTTATGATGATAGTACAAAGAATACAACCTGGTGGTCGGCTTCAAATGTCTCAGAACCACCCAACCCGTTTGCAAGATATGCCAGTTTAAAGGATGTGTGGTTTGATCTATCTATCTATCACATCTAGTTGGAAAGCCCCAGCAAATTTGTACTGGATCTGTGGTAAGAAGGCCTATTCGGAGTTACCACAGGACTGGGAAGGGGCATGTGTGTTAGGTATGCTCAAACCATCCTTCTTCTTGTTGCCTTTGGAAACAGGTGAGACTTTGGGAGTTAAAGTCTATGATGTGAATCATAGGAAGAAAAGGGGACCCCTAGAGATAGGTACCTGGGAAGATAATGAATGGCCTCCCCAGCGTATCATAGATTATTATGGGCCAGCCACTTGGGCAGAAGATGGTACTTTCGGATATAGAACCCCAATATATATGCTCAACCGCATTATAAGGTTACAGGCAGTGGTTGAGATAATTACTAATGAGACATCACAAGCGCTCAATCTCCTAGCGAAGCATAATACTAGGATGAGGACAGCCGTTTACCAAAATAGATTAGCTTTGGATTACCTATTGGCAGTAGCGGGAGGTATATGTGGGAAGTTTAACCTGAGCAATTGCTGTCTTCAAATAGATGACGAAGGGCAGGCAACAGCTGAGCTTACTAGCCATATGGTTAAACTAGCGCATGTGCCTACCCAGGTATGGAAAGGGTATAATCCAAGTAGTTGGTTTGGTAATTGGTATGAGCAGTTTGGAGGACTTAAGGCATTGGTAGGTGGAGTCATGCTGATCTTAATGCTGTGTCTTCTCCTACCATGTCTTATTCCTTTAGTAGTTAGGTCTGTGCAGAGCATTATAGAAAATATAGCAGAAAGAAAGGCTGCTGCACAGATAATGGCCATATATAGGCATGAGGCTCTAAATCAGGGAGAACTAGTACAGAAAGAGGAATGTTGAGGGATTCATATCGTTAGGGAGTCGCAAAGTCTGGTCTGGTTCATAGCAACCTGAGGTGTAAGCAAACTATGGTTATGTGATGCATCTGGAATTGTGAAATATCAGAAGCATCAAAGGGGGGAATGTGGTGGTATCTCAGTAAAAATAAATTTACTAGGACAAGATTGCCACGTGGTATGTGCACTTGCATATGTTGATGTATCACGTAGCTAAGATACAATCAGTAGTGTAAGGAGCATAAGTAGGAATACAGGATATACGAGTATTTCCCCTCCTCCATTGTGCTGGGCAAGCCATGTGGTCAAACAGGAATTTAGTCTCTATTCGGTTGATTAGATAAGAGTATGTGTAGGTTGAACTGATTATGGGAGGAGCTACATGCCTATATAAGGGACCTACACTGTATGGTCAGGACTCAGACTTTGCTGTTTTTTGGTGACATTAGTCCCTCTGAGTCCCGATCGGTGAACCGAATAAAGAATCTCTTCCTTCCAGAAGAAACCTGTGTCCATCTCTCTGTGCTTGGCTTCCGTCAGTTTCTCCGGTATCATTCTGACTGTAACAGAAGGTTAGAAAAGCTAGAGTCGTACAATATGATCTGTTCACATTGCATGCCCGAGGTGCTAATCCTGTGAATTCTCAACTTACTTAAAATGGCTATGTTAGAGATATTTCAGTTGCATGCTAGCTTATACTATGAACACTAGACATCATTTTGAAACCTTAAGGTAAACTAAGGGTTAACCAGTTGCTACCAAACACATTAGTCTTCATGACAGCACCGCTGAATGGTACAAATGCTTATGCCATGTCACGATATTATTTCTTATGTTCAACTCTGAGTGCCAATACTGTCAGGATGCTGCAAACATGGTCGTTCTCAAACAGATTGTTATCGTTTAGACATCTCTGCCTACCTTATTATGTTTTTAAAACAAAAAATTTGCAAATTTCCCATGCCACTGTTTAACCTATGTTTAAATATAAATGTACGCTGTTGTGGCGTATGACTATGCTTTGTACTCACCTGCACAACAAAAATAAAGAATAATAAAAAAAAATACACATATTTGTAGTGATGTCGCGAACAGGAAAATGTTCGCGAACGGGCGAACCGCCATAGACTTCAATAGGCAGGCGAATTTTAAAACCCACAGGGACTCTTTATGGCCACAATAGTGATGGAAAAGTTGTTTCAAGGGGACTAACACCTGGACTGTGGCATGCCGGAGGGGGATCCATGGCAAAACACCCATGGAAAATTACATAGTTGATGCAGAGTCTGGTTTTAATCCATAAAGGGCATAAATCACCTAACATTCCTAAATTGTTTGGAATAACATGCTTTAAAACATAAGGTATGATGTTGTATCGATCAGGTAGTGTAAGGGTTACGCCCGCTTTACAGTGACAGACCAAACTCCCCGTTTAACGCACCACAAACAACTGCAAACAGTCCATTTGCACAAGGTTGGATACCAAGCTAGCCATGTCCCGTTCTTTGTCCTCACTGATGTCATTGAAGGTCTCTTCCTCCACCCAGCCACGTACAACACCAAGGGTCCCCGAAAGGTGACAACAAGCCCCCTGGGACGCCTGCTGTGTTTGGTCTTCCACCTCCTCAAAGCCACCTTCCTCCTCTGACTCCTCTTCTTCAGACTCCTCTCTCTGCGTTATTATAAGGTGTGTTAAGTAGTACTATTCCTATCAGTTTAATCCCTGTTACGTCCCCTATCAGGGAACGTGTATATAAGGCATCGATTTTAGAAAGCGGGAGATGGAAAAAGATGGTTGGTCGGTCCTCCAACTTCAAATTTGGGGCACTGCGCGTGCAATCTAATGTGCCACCAGATAGGAGTGGTGTGTTAAGTAGTCCCCCTCATCAGGCCTTATTTAGTCGAATGTATCGCCCCCCCGTGACAGTCCCTTCGGGATCCATCCCTCATTCATCTTAATAAAGGTGAGGTATTCTAGACTTTTTTGACCTAGGCGACTTCTCTTCTCAGTGACAATACCTCCTGCTGCACTGAAGGTCCTTTCTGACAGGACACTTGAAGCGGGGCAGGCCAGAAGTTCTATCGCAAACTGGGATAGCTCAGGCCACAGGTCAAGCCTGCACACCCAGAAGTCAAGGGGTTCATTGCTCCTCAGAGTGTCGATATCTGCAGTTAAGGCATGGTAGTCTGCTACCTGTCGGTCGAGTCGTTCTCTGAGGGTGGATCCCGAAGGGCTGTGGCGATGCGTAGGACTTAAAAAGCTCTGCAGGTCCTCCATCAACAACACGTCTGTAAAGCCTCCTGTCCTTGCTGGCGTGGTCGTGGGAGGAGGAGGATTACTTTCACCTCTTCCCCTGTTAGATTCCCGTTGTGCTGTGACATCACCCTTATACGCTGTGTAAAGCATACTTTTTAATTGATTTTGGAACTGCTGCATCCTTTCCAACTTGCCGTAATTCGGTAACATTTCAGGCACTTTCTGCTTATACCGGGGGTCTAGCAGCGTGGTCACCCAGTACAGGTCGTTCTCCTTCAGTCTTTTTATACGAGGGTCCCTCAACAGGCACGACAGCATGAAAGACCCCATTTGCACAAGGTTGGATGCCGAGCTACTTATGTCCTGTTCCTCCTCCTCAGTGATGTCAATGAAGGTATGTTCTTCCCCCCAGCCACGTACAACACCACGGGTACCAGATAGGTGACAACGAGCACCCTGGGATGCCTGTTGTGGTTGGCCTTCCTCCTCCTCCTCAAAGCCACATTCCTCCTCTGACTCCTCTTCCTCACAATCCTCTTCCAGCGTTGCCGCAGGTTCAGCAAGCAATGCTGATAAGGCTGTTTCTGGTGGTGATGGTGACCACAACTCTTCCTCTTCATGCTCATCTACGGCCTGATCCAGCACTCTTCGCAGGGCATGCTCCAGGAAGAAAACAAATGGTATGATGTCACTGATGGTGCCTTCGGTGCGACTGACTAGGTTTGTCACCTCCTCAAAAGGACGCATGAGCCTACAGGCATTGCGCATGAGCGTTCAGTAACGTGGCAAAAAAAATCCCATCTCCGCAGAGGCTGTCCTAGCACCCCTGTCATACAAATACTCGTTAACGGCTTTTTCTTGTTGGAGCAGGGGGTCGAACATTAGGCGTGTTGAATTCCAACGTGTCGGGCTGTCACAAATCAAGCGCCTCACTGGCATGTTTCGCCACTGGATATCGGAAAAATGCGCCATGGCTGTGTAGGAACACCTGAAATGGCCACACACCTTCCTGGCCTGCTTAAGGACGTCCTGTAAGCCTGGGTACTTATGCACAAAGCGTTGTACGATCAGATTACACACATGTGCCATGCACGGCACATGTGTCAACTTGCCCAAATGCAATGCCGCCAACAAATTTCTTCCGTTGTCACAATCCACTTTGCCGATCTCCAGTTGGTGCGTAGTCAGCCACTGATCCACCTGTGCGTTCAGGGCGGACAGGAGTGCTGGTCCGGTGTGACTCTCTGCTTTCAGGCAAGTCAACCCCCAAGACGGTGTGACACTGCCGTATCCAGGATGTGGAACAGTACCTGGGGAGCTGGGGGGGTGCCGTTGATGTGGAGCAAGATGCAGCAGCAGAAGAGGACTCAGCCGAGGAGGTTATGGAAGAGGATGGAGTAGGAGGAGTAGAGGAGGTGGCAGCAGGCCTGCCTGCAAGTCGTGGCGGTGTCATCAACTCCTCTGCAGAGCCACGCATTCCATGCTTGGCAGCCGTCAGCAGGTTTACCCAATGCGCAGTGTAGGTGATATACCTGCCCTGACCATGCTTTGCAGACCAGGTATCAGTGGTCAGATGGACCCTTGCCCCAACACTGTGTGCCAGACATGCTATTACTTCCTTTTGCACAATCGAGTACAGGTTGGGGATTGCCTTTTGTGCAAAGAAATTTCGGCCGGGTACCTTCCACTGCGGTGTCCCAATAGCTACAAATTTTTTGAACGCCTCAGACTCCACCAGCTTGTATGGTAAAAGCTGGCGGGCTAAGAGTTCAGTCAAGCCAGCAGTCAGACGCCAGGCAAGGGGGTGACTTTGTGACATTGGCTTCTCACGCTCAAACATGTCCTTGACAGACACCTGACTGTGGGCAGATGAGCAGGAACTGCTCAAGGCGAGAGATGGAGGGGCGGATGGTTGAGAGGGGGCAAGGAGGACAGCAGTGGTTAACGTGGCTGAAGATGCTGGACCAGGAGGAGGATGGCGGCTTTGAGTTTGTGTGCTGCTTGTACTCATGTGTTGATCCCATAGGCGTTTGTGATGTGCGATCATGTGCCTTCGCAAAGCAGTTGTACCTAGGTGGGTGTTGGACCTCCCAAGACTCAGTTTCCTTTGGCACAGGTTGCAAATGGCATCGCTGTTGTCAGAGGCAGACACACAAAAAAAATGCCACACTGCTGAGCTCTGCAATGACTGCATTCTGGTGGTGGCAACAGCATGCGTTGATTGGCGTGCTGTCTGGCTGATCCCGGGTGCCGATGCATGCTCTCTGACTGTGCCACTAGCTCCTTGCGACGACCTCCCCCTTGTCTCCTCCTCTCTGTCTCCCAATCTGAACTTTCCCCCTGTTCTTCTTCTCTTCTAGCGGGCACCCAGGTGACATCCACGGATGCATCGTCATCATCAACCACTTCACTTGTATCTGACAACTCAGCAAAGGAAGCAGCAGTGGGTACAACATCATCATCATCACACCGTACGTTTGTAATGCTGCCTGACTGAGACATATCCCTGTTATCTACATCCTCTGGCAATAATGGTTGCGCATCACTCATTTCTTCCAACTGATGTGTAAATAACTCCTCTGACATACCAAGTGAAGCGGCTGTGGTGCTAGTGTTGGTGGTGGTGGTGGTGGCAGGCGGGCGAGTGGTAACTTGAGAGGTGCCTGAAGCTAAGCTGGAGGAGGATAGTGCGTCGAGGTTCCGAGCGGAAGCTGTAGAAGATTGGGTGTCCTGTGTTAGCAAGTCAACTATGTCCTCATAACTTTTCAAGTTCAGGGTACGTGGCCTCTGAACACTGGGCATTATTCTAGGGCCAAAGGGAATCACAGAACCACGACGGCCCCTGCGGGGTGGCCTGCCTCTGCCTGTCTTTTTTTCGATTAGTGGTACTATGCGTGCAAGCTACTGTGACAACAGATATGAGTGGCACTGGTGTGACACTGTGCCCTGGCAGGCCCTGAAACGCACACTCGTGAAGGAAACTTACTGCTATTATATTACAGTCCAAAAAGTTTTTTTTTGTTAAATGCAAGCTATTGTGACACCAGATATGAGTGGTGGCACTGGGCAAGTGGGCACAGTATATGCTGCAAGCCTAACACACGCTGGCAGACAACGAACTGCTATTCAATCTATTACAGTCAAAATTGTATTATTTTTTTTTTTTTTTAAATGCACACTACTGTTACACCAGATATTAGTTGCACTGGTGTGACACTGTACCCTGGCAGGCCCTGAAACGCACACTAGTGAAGGAAACTGACTGCTATTATATCACATTCTAAAAAGTTTTTTTTTGTTAAATGCAAGCTATTGTGACACCAGTGAGTGAGTCATGGCACTGGGCAGGCCCTGAAATGCACACTAGTGAAGGAAACTGACTGCTATTATACTACATTAAAAAAAGTTTTTTTTTGTTTAAATGCAAGCTATTGTGACACCAGTGAGTGAGTGGTGGCACTGGGCAAGTGGGCACAGTATATGCTGTGAGCCTGACACACAGGCTGGCTGGCAGGCAGGCAACTGCAATTACATTACACACACAAAAAAAAGCAGACTGATGTTCTAGCCCTAAAAAGGGCTTTTTGGGGGTGCTGTCCTTACAGCAGAGATCAGATGAGTCCTTCAGGACTGTAGTGGACACTGAATACACTAGCCTAGCTATCAATTTCCCTATCAAATCAGCAGCAGCTACACTGTCCCTACTCTCACTAAGAATGCAGCTTCGCAATGAATGTAAAATGGATGCTGTCCAGGAGGTGGGAGGGTCTGGGAGGGAGGGTCTGCTGCTGAATGGCTGGAATGTGTCTGCTGACTGTGAGGTACAGGCCAGGGTCAAAGTTTACTCAATGATGACGAATAGGGGGCAGACCGAACAGCACGTGTTCGCCATCCGTGGCGAACACGAACAAGCGATGTTCGCCAGGAACTATTCGCCAGCGAACAGTTCGGGACATCACTACATATTTGTATTCAGCGATGTCTCATTTGTAAAACAGTACCCCCTATGTACAGCCTTTATGCTGTTTTGGGTAGTTACAGGGTCAAATATAGCATGTTATATTTTGGCCAGTGTTTGGCAAGTGGCTTCTAAAAATGACTGGACATACCCCATTTCAAATACCTTAGGTTTTTTAGTTACCTCCAATGGCCATGATAGGATGAGCCCACCTGCCAATGTCAAGGCAGACCCCCCTAGGTGGGTCCTAACTCTAACCATACACCTTGCTTCCTTGAGCCTCTGGCAAAAATCTCTAATGAGACTCATCCTGGTGGGCTCGTCCTCTCATGGCCATTGTAGGTAACTAAAAAAAAAACTCAATTTGTTTAAAAATACATAGGGATTAAGGAGAGAGTGAAGGTAACTTGTTTTTCTTTGCTTTTTACTATATATTGGGGCTGATGTGTACTGTAGTCATTGCAGCCGCCCAGTGATAGGAGTGAGCGCAGGACTTTTCTTTCTGCAAGGGTATAGTTAGGCTTACATACACATGCAACTAAATTAAGGGGTTACCACTTGATCTCAGGTTTGTCAGCCCATGCCCTGTCTAGGTAGTGGCAGAGTCTGGACCATATTGCTAGAATGCCACAGAAACCTCAGATTCACGTCACGCCAGCCCCAGGCCTGTATCAGAGCCATCACCACTGTCCTGGACTCCACTGTCCTGGACCCGAAGTAAATTCATGGGAACCCCAGCTGGTGGACCATCTGTGCCAGGACCATCTGTGCCAGGAAGCTTTCAAATCATATTTAGCCAGGGGATCTCCCTGAGGTGAGCATGTGTCAGCACCATGCGGTCTGTTGGCCATTTTGGAGGGTAGGCCCTTGTGCCTCTTATAGGAGTATGCATCCCAGCCCATACGAGCAGCCTCCACAGTGGGGACCGGGATAACCCCCACCGGTCCAGAAGGGGGGTAAATGGGACAAAAAATGTGTTGAATAAGGTGTCTATGCGCAGCAGTCGGGTCTAGAAGCGAACATCGACCGTCCACCTCGCCTCCAGCCCAGGTAGGCTGCATTCACAGAAGCCACGATTCATTCTCCGGGGCTCAGAATCGCCCAATGTCAGGCTGCACTGGGAGATGTCTGCACAGTGTACTGCAGGTTTGTAGCAGCATACAAGAAGGTAAAATTACTTTTTTGCCATAAAAAGACCAGATTCCTGGTAGCTACTGTGACATGCAGCCTGCTAGCATCGCTGCCTGGCCCCACCCCCCAACCACCTGGAACTTTAACTCAGCTTCACTCAGTTATCGAAGTACCCAAGGTATCACTCAGTTATCCAAGTACCCAAGGTATCACTCAGTTATCCAAGTACCCAAGGTATCACTCAGTTATCAACGTACCCAGGAGAGTGCTTTTTGGAAAGGAGATGGGACCCAGCCAACAATTCTAAATAGTATATAACATACATATATACATATATATTTGATGTACTTTGGAATGAAGTATATATTGAGGTGAATATTAAAGTTGATGTAGGTTCCAGAAAAATGTAAACATAAGATAAACCAATAGTGCAGATCAAATTCAATAATATAAATAAAAAGGAGGTAACAGAAAACACTCACAAAGGTGGGGCCAAAACGATGCACTTGGCTCTGGTGTTTAGCGCTTGTGGATCATTGGGGGAGATCCAGCACCCTCTTTGTTTAGATGGATTCCAATATGATGTAACACTCCACATCAAAAGTGTAAACTATTTATTAAATCAAAGAATATTAAAATACTGAAAACAGAAACAAAAGCAAAACCCAATAGAGTATAAAGTCAATAGATAAGCAGATGGGAGACTATTTTTAAAACGTATAATTTATGTATTGTTATACCACGATCTGTTGTCTGGGAATTAATAAAATCAGCACTATATAATTTAATTCTCTCCCAGACACAGCAGCGCCAGAGACGAAACCTATTGTTCCACTTGATGACTCCCTGTTATTGTCCCTATAAACATGCCTTTTTGGTTATAATAAATATCGTTGTTGTATCCTTCACTAAATGTCGTCTAGTGTTTAGGGAAGAGCTATAATCCATACAGTGCGATATTCTCCAGCTAGAGGGAAGTATTAAGAGGTACTCAGGCAGACAATTTTAGCTTAATGAAGCAGTTTCTGTGTAAAGATCATGCCTCTGAGGTTTTACTGCTCAATTCTCAGCCATTTGGGAGTTAAATCACTTTTGTTTCTGTCTATGCAGCCCCAGCCACACCTTTCCTGTGACTGGCACAGCCTGCATGAAGAGATATATATTTTTACTTTCAGTCAGATGTTAACTCACTTTAAAAGTTTTTATCTCCTGCTCTGTAAATAAAAACCTTAATTACATGAAGGAGGCTCCTGCAGGGTCTAGCAAGCTATTAAAAGAGCAGGAGATAAGAAATCCCAAATGACACATAATTAGCAATAAAGGAAGTATAAATATTAGATGACTCTTTATAGGAAGTGTTTAAGAATGCTATGCAAGACACATGCAGGTAGGTCAGCCCAGGGCTGTATGAACAAAGTGATTTAACTCCTAAATGGCAGATAATTGAGCAGTGAGACTGCAGGGATATAATCTATTAATACTGTTGGTTTGGTGACCCTTTAAGTACTCAATTATTGCATTTTTAACATGCTTCCTGTCACTGACCATGTCTGTCTCTTCATCATTAGCATTTGTCGTCTAGACATTTGACCACACTAGTGTGTGCCAGAAGTCAATGACCATTTATGCATGATTGGCAGCTTAAGCTCTTAAGGTTGTTCTTACGTAAATCATTGTGCATCTTACTGGTAACAGAACAACCCGTATATGAGGGTGACCTATTTTAAGCTATTTAGAATTATTTTTAGAACATCTTGGAACTTCCAGCTGTCTGACCAGAAAAACCCCTCTGTTATCACTCAAATAATGTTTCTTCTTGACAAGCAGAAACTGTACCTGTATTATAAAACACACGTATTGTACTTCAGAAGTTCCCAGCGTTGCTAGAACGTAGAAATCATGTTTTGGTTTTTTTTACAGCAGAGGTTCTACAGAAATGTAAATGGTGAAACTTTAATCTTTAAAGCAAATATCAGACAAATACACATTTAAATGTGCAGGACATTGTGTTGATGCTTTACAAAGTCAACAGAACCACTAATGCTAAAGGGGTAGTACTGGTTCTGGTGTCTGTAGCCTGTCCCTGCAGGCTGTCAGTGTAAATGCTGCCATTTCCAAGAAAAGGCAAGTGTTTGCGTTGCTGCATGGTAACCGACACTAGCGTGGCTTCTCCACGCAGAACGCTCAATGCATCTCTATGAGGAAATGTTGACAGGCGCAGTGTCTTGCCAAGCACAAGGTTGCTCGAGCAGTTGGAATAAAAGGTAAGTAAAACATTTTTTTTTACCGATTATAATTTAGATTTGGGGCGTGGGCGTGTGAATCTAAATAAAAAAGGAGAACACTTTAGCATTAGGAATACAGCTCTGTGCAGACCTTGTTTAAATTGGTTCACTTTTGTGATAACTTCCTTCTATTTTGAAAATCAAATACGGTAATACATTATTTGGTAACTCGTACATTTGCATACAGTGAAAACATTTTGCTCTAAGAAAAATGTGACATTCAAATAAAAATCAGTAAATACAGAATTTTCATTACCCATTGTAGAGCGCTACGGAATCTGGTGGCGCTATATAAATAATAAAATAATAATAATTACTGTTAGGAATTGCTTACTCATTGCTTCCTTTACTTGCTTGTCTTTTGGCAAAACGGACAAAGGTGGTTCTGTGTTGGTGATCAGGTTTTAGGACTCCATTCTCCTGGCACCCTGACTGGATGGGGCTCAGCAGGTGGGAGACTGATATCAGAACGATCTTTCTTCTTCTAATCACCGTCTGAAGGGTGAATACACATACATACGTGTTTAAATGCTGTGTTTGTGTGTTTATAAAGTGTACTTGCTTCACCCTTCATCAAGCTGGTGTTTGAGGAAACTGCTAAACAGGCAATAATCGCTCTGGACATCCAAGCTACACGAGGGGACGTGATTAATGGAGATACTCTGGCGGAGTACTGGAGCTCTTTTACTAAAAGAATGATTGTTTTCATAGAGGGTAAAGAAGAAAAAAAAATAGTAGTTAATTTATTTTTTGGGATTTGGGCAGTTGAGTGTCAATAACCCGTATTTCATGTAGGTAAAGACTGGTCACAGCAATATATAAAATGGTTGCAATAATTAGTGCAAATTGTTAAGTTAGGATCAGTTAACACAGGAACCAGTGAAATATTTTGAGTGTGACAGAGTGATGGAGAAAAAGTGTGACAGGATTGAGGGGGTAAATATGACAGTGCGAGAGAAGGTCAGTGTAATAGGGTCAATATGGCTGAGCGACAGGATTGGGGGAGTTATTGTGAGTGTGGCTGGGTGACAGTGTGTGTGCCAGGGTGACAGTTACACAGACACACTGTTGCATACACTGACACACATGCAGATAAAAAAAAAAACACACACTGATATACATGCAGATACACACCATAAAACACATATAGATACATAAACAGACACACATGCAAATACAGACACACAAACTAACACACAGACACACAGGCAGATACACATGCACACCAAATGGCACGCATTGAGATACACAGAATATCACTTCTACAGAAACAAACACGGACATAAATACAGATACATAGACACACACTGACGCATATACATGTGCAGACACACACATACATACAGACACACACAAACATACATACAGATACACATGCAAAATATTTTAGTCACCCTCATGTTTCCTACCTTTTAGGTGCAGGAGGGTAACTTACCTGGGGTACAGTGCCTGTGTCAGGCAGGTGGAGTTCCCACTCTGACACCCTCCTCTCCTTCTCCTCCTGCTCGGCGCTGTGTGTAGGCTGGGAGGAGTGACCGGGGCTGTCCCAGCGTCTGACGTCATCACAGGGGGCCAGGTTGCGCTGTTAAAGTGCCGCAGCACTGACCGGACCCCCTGGAAATACTTTGACATTGGGTGGCCCTGACAGCATGTGTCACCTGATGGACCCCTGAATGCATGGCCCTGGTAGTTGTGCCGCACAGGCCAGGACCGCACCTCATAAAACAATGGGCACCCTGGTCACAAAGGTCCACAGGGAAGCTGGGCCCCAAGGAGAGACAAGCCCGGTTGCAGCTGCGACCCTTGCGACCACAGTAGTTCCGCCACCGAATTCCAGACATTCTGACGGAAATACACATATACATTCAGACACACACACACACGTCTCAATACACACTGCCAGACAAACACGCAATGCTAAGCACACACTCTGTTAAACATACACACATAATCACACTGATAAATCCATACACACTGCTACACATATACATACCCACCCTAGCACTAACATTCTGCTACACTCACCCATTCAATATACACTTAAACACACACTATGCTACACGCACAAATACATACATACACTGATAAACATGAATGCAACTAGATACTTTCATTCTTTCAAGCAGATCATGTAAAAAAAGGGATTTTTGGGGTACGGGAGGGAAATAAAGAGTGGATGAGGTTATGATCTTTAGGATGAACACATGCAAAACAGCATGAGGCAGACAGCCAGTACATTTCCATTGCAAGTGGAGGTGAAGCCCAATGGTGGGAATCGGAGCTGCCAGTTCGACACCGGGTGCAGGTGTGCACTGCTGCTGAAGGTCAATGGGAATTTGGAAGAGATACTTACCGCCGATACACACCAATGTGTAGATTAGAACCTTGGCCAAAACTCCTAGCTACAGAGTCCGCAGTCTTCCACACAACAGATCCCTCACTGTTCCAAAGTAAGAGCTCCATCTCCATCTCTGTAAAAACATTTATAGTTCCCACCTAGAAAGGAACTGAGCTGACCAACGACTACTTACTGTAATAGTAAGAATTCACTGGCCTGGCCATCGGTGGATGAGACCACTGGTGGACCCAGGACCCTTACAATTATATTGGTAGTAGCCCTAAGTATCAAACTGTACTAAAACAGTTTAACAGATTACACTGGGATGACACTCATGGCACCATAACCACTACAGTGGGCTATGGTATTTATGGTGCTTGGAGTGTTCATTTACTTAAACAAGTCCAGTTCATGGATTCTTCCCCCCCCCCCCCCCCCAATTCATAGACAGTGTCACGAACACCACCACTCTCAGGTGGGCATATGTCTATGCTTCAGTGGGTGGAAGGGTAAAAAAAGATATGCACTAGACATAAAATAATGATTTTAAAAATCCCTCTTAATACCACCTACAGCCAAACTTAACAAAACATAATTTAGGAAACATATATATGAAACCACAGTATTAAGTCTCTTTGGATAATGTAGTAGAATAAAGTGGTGATCTGTGATAAAGGGCGCTTAAAAGAGTTGGATTGCAATACAATGCACAATAAAGTGGTAGCAGCTCACACAACAAGAATAGGCACTCAACAACCTATTAACAATTGGATATATACAAAAAACACTAATGTGCAAATAAATGCCTAATAGTGCAAAAGGGTGTGGAGCGCTTAAACAGTAAACAAGACACTTACTCCTGTGTTAGTCAGGAGATATGTAGAAACAGTCCAGAAATCCTTGTTTATCCACAGTAGATTAATAACCTCGGAAATGGAAACAAAAGCAGAAAAGGGAAGCAATGCTATCCCTAGTGTAGAGATCCTTTAAACAGTGATACGGTTGAATATTGGTGACAATTAGCTTCTCACCTTATCTGGAGCCAATAACCAGGCTCCCAGTATGCAGACGTGGTGTCAAATATAGAGTGACACAACCCTTCTTTGCAGCAAGTTAAATATTGCACTAATCCACTTGATTTAAAAATATAACATTTATTGTGTATACAACTTTAAAACAATAAAAATGAATACTCAAGTGTCAGTGCTCCGTCCAAGACGCGTTTCGCCTGTGTAATTCGGCTTTATCAATTGGTACAAACATGCTGCAAGTATAAACTTTAAATAACACCTACTGGTAGTTGATTGGTGCATGGCGTCCGTGATACGTCCAATCACGGCGCTCATGTGGGTGGGAGTGTAGGGACACAGTTGTTGGTGATGATTCCGGTATCGTGACGTCATCACGCACGACGGCTCGTGCGTGTGACGTCACACGCGGAAGTAAAACCCCCTGTGTGTATCAGTCCTACGATAGTGGTTAGTCCGGGGAGTATTGTGGCTCCTCCAAAGTGCCCAAAAGTGTCTCATCCTGCTTCCCATCGTGACGTGGGCGTGTCGGTCCGTCCGATAGGAGTCGGCCATTTTTCTTGAGGGCAATGTACTGGAAGTCAGTACTCATATGTAGTCCAGTACAAGTCCAATGTTAAAACATGCTGTTTAAATACGATGAACTCACAGAGGACATAGCCACAATGGGAGGGGAGAGACAAACAGAAAAAAAGAAGAGAGAAAAGGGAGAAATGGGTTGGTGTTTTATCCAAAGCAAGGGAACACAGCAATAAAGGACACCTTCCCATATACATATCCCCACTGTGTAAATATATATCGTAGTGACATCATTACTCAGTCAATACAGAAGTGCATAGTGTGGAACTGGAATGATGACTTCATACATTCAAAGGCATATGCTAGTAAAAAAAAAAATATATATATATATATATATAATAAAAAATATATAAAAAATATATATAAAAAATGTATATAAAAGTTAAGAATCACTATTCACATGAATAAAATTATAAAAAGTGACAAATCTCAAAGTCATCATTCAGTCCGTGGGGTTGCATAGTATCTAAATTAAATATCCATTTCATCTCTGTTTGTCCTATGGTCTTAATTAAATCTCCCCCTCTCCAGTTTGTGGAAACTCTTTGAATACCCACGAATTCCATATGGCTGGGGTCACAATTGTGTCTCTCTTTGAAATGCATAGAGACACTATGTTTTTCAAAACCATTCTTTATGTTACGTATATGTTCTTGAATACGTGTGTTCAGTGTTCTAATGGTCCTTCCTACATAGGTTAGCTTGCATGGGCAAGTAATTTTATATATGACCCTTGTGGAATGGCAGGTGACGAGTTGTTTAATTTTAAACTTCTTTCGGGTGTCCCTGGGATGAGTGAATTCCCTTATAACCCGTCTTGTGCTTTTGGTATTCCTACAGGCTCCACAGGAGCCACACCCATAAAATCCATTAGCCTCATTAAAAAAAGATGTGTTAGCAGTAGTGCTTTGTGATGTTAGATGGTTATGTACTAGACTGCTACTCAAGTTGCGTGCCCCCCTATATGTGATCATCGGTGTCTCGGGAAGTATAGAGTGGAGAGTCGGATCATTTCTGAGAATCGGCCAATACTTCTTAATTATTCTCTTAAGCTGTTTGCTGTTACTATTAAAGTCACAGATGAAATTAAGCCCCTGGTATTGTGTCTCCGTTTGTTTGTCCTTATATACAAGTAGGTCGCTCCTATTCTTCAATTCTACCTCGCCATAAGCCTTCTCCAACAGTTTATTGCTATACCCTTTCTCTTTAAAATCATTGATTATTTTAGTCGATTGTTCCTTAAATTTTATATTGTCAGTGCAATTGCGTTTTATTCTTAGGAGTTGGGCTTTGGGGGCGTTCAACAGCCAAGGGGAGAAGTGGCAACTGTTCTCCCCTATATAGCTGTTGACGTCCACCTTTTTAAAAAAAAGTACAGGATTTAAGGACATTCTCCTCCACATATATGTTGAGGTCTAGAAATTCAACTGAGGTTTTGCTAAAGTGACTAGTGAGTGCAATTCCCCAATCATTGGTGTTCAAGTGAGATAGGAAAGTATTAAGAGACGACTCATCACCCTTCCAAATAAAAAATATATCGTCAATGTAACGACGATAGGTGACGAGGTTTGCGTCCCATCTATGGTCACCATAAATGAACTCCTGTTCCCAGTGCGACATAAACAGGTTCGCATAGCTGGGCGCAAACCTCGTCCCCATCGCCGTTCCACATATTTGCAAATAAAATTGGTCACCAAACCAAAAGTAATTATTCTTCAAAATCCATTCTATCCCCTCAATGATAAACTCAATTTGTTTATTAGAAAATTTCTTAGAGTTTTCCAAAAAGTGTCTCGTTGCTCTACATCCTTGTGTATGGGAAATAATAGTATATAATGAGCTAACGTCCGATGTTACCAAATAATAATCAGAATGCCAGGTAACCTGTTGGATAATCTGTAGGATGTTCATAGTGTCTCTCAAATAACTCTGGCAGGTACTGACAATAGGTTGTAAACACTTGTCAATAATACTGTGACAACCTATTAGAGATGGATCCTATCCCCGAGACAATTGGTCTCCCGGGTGGTTTATCTTTATCCTTATGAATTTTGGGGAGATAGTAAAAGACTGGAATCTTAGGGTGTTGTACTTTTAAAAATTTGTATTCTCTTGAATTTAAAATCTCGTCAATTTTCCCTCTCTCAATTAAGTCATTATAAGTATTTCCAATCTCTGTTGTGGGATCCTTATTCAGGGTTTGATATGTATGGTGGTCACTTAGTAGTCTAGAGATTTCCTGATTGTAATCATCTATGTCTAAGATGACAATACCCCCCCCCCCCCTTGTCGGCCGGTTTTATGACGATTGTTTGGTCCTCCCTTAATTGTTTGAGGGCCTGTCTCTCTTTAAAACTTAAATTCTGTTCGTTGGGTCTGAGTTGTTTTATTTTATTGACATCACTCATCACCATTTTTTCAAAGGTGGTCATCTCACCAGAGATGCAGCACCTTGGAAAGAAGGTGGATTTTTCTTTTAGATCCGTATGTATAATATCGGTGTCTAACCGAATCCCTGGGTTTTCGCCAATGGGATTTTTAAGAAAAAAATTTTTGAGACAAAGTTTCCTTTTAAACCTGTTTAGATCCAAATATGTACTTAACCTGTCAATAGGTTTAGTGGGGGCAAACTTAAGTCCTTTTGTCAATAGTTCTACCTGTGGTACTGTCCGTTCTCTTTTGGAAAGGTTGAAGATTCCATTCTTTTTTGGTGTTTTTCTTTCCTTTCTTTTGTGAACCCGTATGCCTCCTCTACCTCCCCTTCCTCTAAACTTCGCCTCCGTTTCCCTGGTGTTGTCTGATATGAGGGGTTTTCTTTGTACCGTCCTCTCGCATGTCGATACCAAAAATCCTCATCATTTGTGGAAGTGTTTAGAGGTAAGAATCTATTGTGGTTGGGACGAATCGTCTTCTGATGGGTATTAGTGTCGAATCTACTGTTGTAGGGTTTAGTGAATGGTACATTGGGTCTGGGTAACCCCTCCCTATGTCGTTTAGGTGATTTCGTCATTACCCTTGGTGGTGATTTAGGTTTGCTTGGTATATTATTATGTCTTGTACGTCGTGGGGAGTTATATGTTGATGGTTGGTTCACTTTCGTATGTATGTTTCTATTCATATGCAAGTTTTGTGAATTATATCTGGTATTGTATACAGGTCTCTCTTTCCCTTTATTGTATGACCTCACCTGATTCCTTGCATAGTCCTCCTTATCCCTTAGATACTTCCTCTTCTTAGTTTCTATGACATTCCTCTCTAATTTTTCAAGATTATTCTGTATTTCACTTAATGTCTCAGAGTACTGGTCAGGGGGCATATTACTTAATAAGAAATCCTTAATTTCATTAATTTCATTATCCAATTTTTTTAGAGAATCTGTACGCCTCTTAATAATCAGACCCATCATCCCAAATGAGAAACTCTCCAAGAGATCCATCCACTCTTGTAGGAAGTCCTCTTCCTCTTGGTCAAATGAGGGGCTCTTGGAAAATCTCAAACCCCTTGGGGTGATTTTATCTCTATTATATTTACTCAACGTGGCAATCTCCCATCGAATTTTAATCTCTTTACCCAAAAGTTTTTCCAATTTATAACGATTATTGCGTAATTTTACTTTTAGTTCATATTCATAATTTTCCCTTGCAAAAATGATATATAAAATTACTTGCCCATGCAAGCTAACCTATGTAGGAAGGACCATTAGAACACTGAACACACGTATTCAAGAACATATACGTAACATAAAGAATGGTTTTGAAAAACATAGTGTCTCTATGCATTTCAAAGAGAGACACAATTGTGACCCCAGCCATATGGAATTCATGGGTATTCAAAGAGTTTCCACAAACTGGAGAGGGGGAGATTTAATTAAGACCATAGGACAAACAGAGATGAAATGGATATTTAATTTAGATACTATGCAACCCCACGGACTGAATGATGACTTTGAGATTTGTCACTTTTTATAATTTTATTCATGTGAATAGTGATTCTTAACTTTTATATACATTTTTTATATATATTTTTTATATATATTTTTTATTATATATATATATTTTTTACTAGCATATGCCTTTGAATGTATGAAGTCATCATTCCAGTTCCACACTATGCACTTCTGTATTGACTGAGTAATGATGTCACTACGATATATATTTACACAGTGGGGATATGTATATGGGAAGGTGTCCTTTATTGTTGTGTTCCCTTGCTTTGGATAAAACACCAACCCATTTTTCCCTTTTCTCTCTTCTTTTTTTCTGTTTGTCTCTCCCCTCCCATTGTGGCTATGTCCTCTGTGAGTTCATCGTATTTAAACAGCATGTTTTAACATTGGACTTGTACTGGACTACATATGAGTACTGACTTCCAGTACATTGCCCTCAAGAAAAATGGCCGACTCCTATCGGACGGACCGACACGCCCACGTCACGATGGGAAGCAGGATGAGACACTTTTGGGCACTTTGGAGGAGCCACAATACTCCCCGGACTAACCACTATCGTAGGACTGATACACACAGGGGGTTTTACTTCCGCGTGTGACGTCACACGCACGAGCCGTCGTGCGTGATGACGTCACGATACCGGAATCATCACCAACAGCTGTGTCCCTACACTCCCACCCACATGAGCGCCGTGATTGGACGTATCACGGACGCCATGCACCAATCAACTACCAGTAGGTGTTATTTAAAGTTTATACTTGCAGCATGTTTGTACCAATTGATAAAGCTGAATTACACAGGCGAAACGCGTCTTGGACGGAGCACTGACACTTGAGTATTCATTTTTATTGTTTTAAAGTTGTATACACAATAAATGTTATATTTTTAAATCAAGTGGATTAGTGCAATATTTAACTTGCTGCAAAGAAGGGTTGTGTCACTCTATATTTGACACCACGTCTGCATACTGGGAGCCTGGTTATTGGCTCCAGATAAGGTGAGAAGCTAATTGTCACCAATATTCAACCGTATCACTATTTAAAGGATCTCTACACTAGGGATAGCATTGCTTCCCTTTTCTGCTTTTGTTTCCAATTCCGAGGTTATTAATCTACTGTGGATAAACAAGGATTTCTGGACTGTTTCTACATTCTCCTGAATAAGGGCTGTGTCACTCTATATTTGACACCACGTCTGCATACTGGGAGCCTGGTTATTGGCTCCAGATAAGGTGAGAAGCTAATTGTCACCAATATTCAACCGTATCACTGTTTAAAGGATCTCTACACTAGGGATAGCATTGCTTCCCTTTTCTGCTTTTGTTTCCATTTCCGAGGTTATTAATCTACCGTGGATAAACAAGGATTTCTGGACTGTTTCTACATATCTCCTGACTAACACAGGAGTAAGTGTCTTGTTTACTGTTTAAGCGCTCCACACCCTTTTGCACTATTAGGTATTTATTTGCACATTAGTGTTTTTTGTATATATCCAATTGTTAATAGGTTGTTGAGTGCCTATTCTTGTTGTGTGAGCTGCTACCACTTTATTGTGCATTGTATTGCAATCCACCTCTTTTAAGCACCCTTTATCACAGATCACCACTTTATTCTACTACATTGTTTAATAATACTCTCCAACTCTGTGTGTGCTGCTATCTATAATATGTCCTTGTTCGATAAGAGATCCAAATATGGACAAGACATTGATTCTCTATTCAGTAACCCTATGATTGCAAGGGAAAATGATGAATATGAACTAAAAGTAAAATTACGCAATAATCGTTATAAATTGGAAAAACTTTTGGGTAAAGAGATTAAAATTCGATGGGAGATTGCCACGTTGAGTAAATATAATAGAGAAAAAATCACCCCAAGGGGTTTGAGATTTTCCAAGAGCCCCTCATTTGACCAAGAGGAAGAGGACTTCCTACAAGAGTGGATGGATCTCTTGGAGAGTTTCTCATTTGGGATGATGGGTCTGATTATTAAGAGGCGTACAGATTCTCTAAAAAAAATTGGATAATGAAATTAATGAAATTAAGGATTTCTTATTAAGTAATATGCCCCCTGACCAGTACTCTGAGACATTAAGTGAAATACAGAATAATCTTGAAAAATTAGAGAGGAATGTCATAGAAACTAAGAAGAGGAAGTATCTAAGGGATAAGGAGGACTATGCAAGGAATCAGGTGAGGTCATACAATAAAGGGAAAGAGAGACCTGTATACAATACCAGATATAATTCACAAAACTTGCATATGAATAGAAACATACATACGAAAGTGAACCAACCATCAACATATAACTCCCCACGACGTACAAGACATAATAATATACCAAGCAAACCTAAATCACCACCAAGGGTAATACACAAGCCTAGACCACTAGCCACTAATGGGGAGGAATGGGAAACTGTGACTAGGAGGAAAATGACGAAATCACCTAAACGACATAGGGAGGGGTTACCCAGACCCAATGTACCATTCACTAAACCCTACAACAGTAGATTCGACACTAATACCCATCAGAAGACGATTCGTCCCAACCACAATAGATTCTTACCTCTAAACACTTCCACAAATGATGAGGATTTTTGGTATCGACATGCGAGAGGACGGTACAAAGAAACCCCCTCATATCAGACAACACCAGGGAAACGGAGGCGAAGTTTAGAGGAAGGGGAGGTAGAGGAGGCATACGGGTTCACAAAAGAAAGGAAAGAAAAACACCAAAAAAGAATGGAATCTTCAACCTTTCCAAAAGAGAACTGACAGTGCCACAGGTAGAACTATTGACAAAAGGACTTAAATTTGCCCCCACTAAACCTATTGACAGGTTCAGTACATATTTGGATCTAAACAGGTTTAAAAGGAAACTTTGTCTCAAAATTTTTTTTCTTAAAAATCCCATTGGCGAAAACCCAGGGATTCGGTTAGACACCGATATTATACATACGGATCTAAAAGAAAAATCCACCTTCTTTCCAAGGTGCTGCATCTCTGGTGAGATGACCACCTTTGAAAAAATGGTGATGAGTGATGTCAATAAAATAAAACAACTCAGACCCAACGAACAGAATTTAAGTTTTAAAGAGAGACAGGCCCTCAAACAATTAAGGGAGGACCAAACAATCGTCATAAAACCGGCCGACAAGGGGGGGGTATTGTTATCTTAGACATAGATGATTACAATCAGGAAATCTCTAGACTACTAAGTGACCACCATACATATCAAACCCTGAATAAGGATCCCACAACAGAGATTGGAAATACTTATAATGACTTAATTGAGAGAGGGAAAATTGACGAGATTTTAAATTCAAGAGAATACAAATTTTTAAAAGTACAACACCCTAAGATTCCAGTCTTTTACTATCTCCCCAAGATTCATAAGGATAAAGATAAACCACCCGGGAGACCAATTGTCTCGGGGATAGGATCCATCTCTAATAGGTTGTCACAGTATATTGACAAGTGTTTACAACCTATTGTCAGTACCTGCCAGAGTTATTTGAGAGACACTATGAACATCCTACAGATTATCCAACAGGTTACCTGGGATTCTGATTATTATTTGGTAACATCGGACGTTAGCTCATTATATACTATTATTTCCCATACACAAGGATGTAGAGCAACGAGACACTTTTTGGAAAACTCTAAGAAATTTTCTAATAAACAAATTGAGTTTATCATTGAGGGGATAGAATGGATTTTGAAGAATAATTACTTTTGGTTTGGTGACCAATTTTATTTGCAAATATGTGGAACGGCGATGGGGACGAGGTTTGCGCCCAGCTATGCGAACCTGTTTATGTCGCACTGGGAACAGGAGTTCATTTATGGTGACCATAGATGGGACGCAAACCTCGTCACCTATCGTCGTTACATTGACGATATATTTTTTATTTGGAAGGGTGATGAGTCGTCTCTTAATACTTTCCTATCTCACTTGAACACCAATGATTGGGGAATTGCACTCACTAGTCACTTTAGCAAAACCTCAGTTGAATTTCTAGACCTCAACATATATGTGGAGGAGAATGTCCTTAAATCCTGTACTTTTTTTTAAAAAGGTGGACGTAAACAGCTATATAGGGGAGAACAGTTGCCACTTCTCCCCTTGGCTGTTGAACGCCCCCAAAGCCCAACTCCTAAGAATAAAACGCAATTGCACTGACAATATAAAATTTAAGGAACAATCGACTAAAATAATCAATGATTTTAAAGAGAAAGGGTATAGCAATAAACTGTTGGAGAAGGCTTATGGCGAGGTAGAATTGAAGAATAGGAGCGACCTACTTGTATATAAGGACAAACAAACGGAGACACAATACCAGGGGCTTAATTTCATCTGTGACTTTAATAGTAACAGCAAACAGCTTAAGAGAATAATTAAGAAGTATTGGCCGATTCTCAGAAATGATCCGACTCTCCACTCTATACTTCCCGAGACACCGATGATCACATATAGGGGGGCACGCAACTTGAGTAGCAGTCTAGTACATAACCATCCAACATCACAAAGCACTACTGCTAACACATCTTTTTTTTAATGAGGCTAATGGATTTTATGGGTGTGGCTCCTGTGGAGCCTGTAGGAATACCAAAAGCACAAGACGGGTAATAAGGGAATTCACTCATCCCAGGGACACCCGAAAGAAGTTTAAAATTAAACAACTTGTCACCTGCCATTCCACAAGGGTCATATATAAAATTACTTGCCCATGCAAGCTAACCTATGTAGGAAGGACCATTAGAACACTGAACACACGTATTCAAGAACATATACGTAACATAAAGAATGGTTTTGAAAAACATAGTGTCTCTATGCATTTCAAAGAGAGACACAATTGTGACCCCAGCCATATGGAATTCATGGGTATTCAAAGAGTTTCCACAAACTGGAGAGGGGGAGATTTAATTAAGACCATAGGACAAACAGAGATGAAATGGATATTTAATTTAGATACTATGCAACCCCACGGACTGAATGATGACTTTGAGATTTGTCACTTTTTATAATTTTATTCATGTGAATAGTGATTCTTAACTTTTATATACATTTTTTATATATATTTTTTATATATTTTTATTATATATATATATATATATTTTTTTTTTTTTTACTAGTATATGCCTTTGAATGTATGAAGTCATCATTCCAGTTCCACACTATGCACTTCTGTATTGACTGAGTAATGATGTCACTACGATATATATTTACACAGTGGGGATATGTATATGGGAAGGTGTCCTTTATTGCTGTGTTCCCTTGCTTTGGATAAAACACCAACCCATTTTTCCCTTTTCTCTCTTCTTTTTTTCTGTTTGTCTCTCCCCTCCCATTGTGGCTATGTCCTCTGTGAGTTCATCGTATTTAAACAGCATGTTTTAACATTGGACTTGTACTGGACTACATATGAGTACTGACTTCCAGTACATTGCCCTCAAGAAAAATGGCCGACTCCTATCGGACGGACCGACACGCCCACGTCACGATGGGAAGCAGGATGAGACACTTTTGGGCACTTTGGAGGAGCCACAATACTCCCCGGACTAACCACTATCGTAGGACTGATACACACAGGGGGTTTTACTTCCGCGTGTGACGTCACACGCACG
The DNA here is from genome assembly GCF_036172605.1 of Pelobates fuscus. NCBI lineage: Eukaryota > Metazoa > Chordata > Amphibia > Anura > Pelobatidae > Pelobates > Pelobates fuscus. The sequence continues at coordinate 361,821,617 of NC_086319.1, forward strand.
AGCCGTCGTGCGTGATGACGTCACGATACCGGATTCATCACCAACAGCTGTGTCCCTACACTCCCACCCACATGAGCGCCGTGATTAGACGTATCACGGACGCCATGCACCAATCAACTACCAGTAGGTGTTATTTAAAGTTTATACTTGCAGCATGTTTGTACCAATTGATAAAGCCGAATTACACAGGCGAAACGCGTCTTGGACGGAGCACTGACACTTGAGTATTCATTTTTATTGTTTTAAAGTTGTATACACAATAAATGTTATATTTTTAAATCAAGTGGATTAGTGCAATATTTAACTTGCTGCAAAGAAGGGTTGTGTCACTCTATATTTGACACCACGTCTGCATACTGGGAGCCTGGTTATTGGCTCCAGATAAGGTGAGAAGCTAATTGTCACCAATATTCAACCGTATCACTATTTAAAGGATCTCTACACTAGGGATAGCATTGCTTCCCTTTTCTGCTTTTGTTTCCAATTCCGAGGTTATTAATCTACTGTGGATAAACAAGGATTTCTGGACTGTTTCTACATATCTCCTGAATAAGGGCTGTGTCACTCTATATTTGACACCACGTCTGCATACTGGGAGCCTGGTTATTGGCTCCAGATAAGGTGAGAAGCTAATTGTCACCAATATTCAACCGTATCACTATTTAAAGGATCTCTACACTAGGGATAGCATTGCATCCCTTTTCTGCTTTTGTTTCCAATTCCGAGGTTATTAATCTACCGTGGATAAACAAGGATTTCTGGACTGTTTCTACATATCTCCTGACTAACACAGGAGTAAGTGTCTTGTTTACTGTTTAAGCGCTCCACACCCTTTTGCACTATTAGGCATTTATTTGCACATTAGTGTTTTTTGTATATATCTTTGGATAATGTGATTCTTCTACCATATACATGCAGAACTTAATAAGGAACCTTTATTATGGACAAAAGGTAGTCAGAGTACATACACATACAAATATATTGCAAACAAATTTACATACACCAACAGACAAAATAAAAAGGGAGAAAAGTAACAGAAAATCCTAATAATCACTTTACTCATCACTTTAGTATTTCTGTCTCAAGAAACCTTTCGGTAAGGGAAATAAAAAAAAAAAAACATTACAAATTGTTTGCTCTCACAATTGATTACAAAGATTTTAGGTTTTCATCACATATTATATATACTTTTCTGCTGATCTTAGGTTCTAGGCTGGCCCTGAGGAAGAGCAAGGGGGCTGTAGGAATTCCAGTTTTATGAGAGGCAAATAATGTATTCCAAAACCTGGCTGAAAACCAGGCGTTTCGGATTACATTGTAAGCAGGTCTAATGAGCTAGGTGAATCCAGATAATCATTTAAGACCAAACATGATGCTTCCCAAAGCAAAGAAAAATTACTTCCAAACCTTTAAGTGATGACAAATAATTGAACTAGTAACTAGTGGTGTGTTGTTTTTTTAGCTCTCTCTCTGTCTGTCTGTCTGTCTCTCTGACAGCTCATTTGATAAAAACCACTGGACCTCAGAACCAGAGACTAGCGTAAAAACCTGTAATCTAACAGGGAAATAAAACATAAAAAGCAAGGGTGGAACAGCGCTAGAATAACTGATCACAAGGGGGCTGCACAGCTGAATAGGAAGGTAACCCTCAAAACCTTCAAGGATAAAATTGAACAAACAGAACACTTTCCTTAATTACTTTATTTCCATTTAACAAAGTTTATTCCTTATTATTTTGCCCATCCGATTCCCTTTTCAAAGATGGCCACCCCCCCTTCTCATCTCTGACACGTTACTGTCCGATCACTACATTTCCCATAATATTCAAAATACCCAAAGCATTAGAATCTCTCATTTATAATTGCAGTTTTACTAATCACTATATGTTTCACAAACCAATACATTTCCACTTTGCATTGTACCCCTTTTTGCGGTCATTATTTGGGGATATATTACCTTTGTATATATATATATCATAGAATTTTAAAACCAAGTTTAATATAACCTTTTATCAACGTCCATAAGTTTCAGTGATATATATATATATTTTTAAAACGATTCTTATTTGTATTGAATTTCGTCTAAATGTTTTTTAAATAAAAATAATAAATAAATAAAATAAAATAAAAATGTTTAAAAATCATGCGACCATGGTCACATGACCTGTGATGTCATTTTGGCGCCGAAATCCACAAATTTTATGTCTCCTATATAAACCCAAGCTGCCAGGTATATGTTTTATCTCACTTGAAGAAGCCTAATAGGGCGAAACGAGTTGTGATTTTATTATTTGTTTAAATAAAAGTTTTTAGACTACCTATTTGCTTTGGGGCAGTCTTTTATACTTTTATTTGATTTTTTTATTTGTACCTGGCGCAACCTATTTTCCACACACATCAGGTCCATTATCAAAAGTATCCTAGCTGGGGATTGTTCCACCCATGCTGTTACCATAGAGCGGTTTGCTGCTCTCAAAATTGTAAGTATATTGAATTTTACTACTACTTATTTGCAAATATGGAGAGCACTATGGGCCTTCTTGTTCTTTAATTGCATGTAAACTACACTACAATTACCGTTTGAGGGATATCCTACAAGTGGGGAGTTGAAATACCACTGTAAGCTGTTTTACCGAGAGCTGGTTATAGCTCTGAAAAACGTGAGATGGCAATTTTAGTTCTACGTTGTCTATAGTCCAAAGACTTACAATACTGCACTATTGGTCTCCTATTCTCTCTTTTGCATATTCCATTGATGTATGATACCACTCTGGAGGCATCTTATTCAACATTTGAAGACTAGGGAAATAAAAGATGATTTAATTGCAGTTTCATGGTATTCTCCAGACACCAAAAATATTGAGCCCATTGCTTCCCAGAAACAGTACTCCTTGTAAATTCATCAGCAACCTCTATTGGGTAACCATTCTGTGATGGAAGCTCCCATGCTACAGCCTTCTGGATAGACGTATAGGCCAGCCTCCTGCCTTCACAGATTTTGGGCCTGGTTTCAAAATTCCCTAAAAGGGACTATTGCCACTGTGGGGGCCCCAGAAGCTGATTGAGCCTGACTAGGAGATACCCTGGAACTGTTCTTTGTATCAGGACTGTGCCGAGGTCTGGCCAATCTTTAAGTGAGTATTGCTCGATCCCCTGACCTCCAAATAGAGCAGTCTTTGGACAAGAGGTCAGGGAGGCTAGGACACATCGGAGAAGACTTAAGAGCGTACCCATCTCCAGAGGTCCGGTAAATCCTTTTTCAAAACCCCGATATAAGCCACTGCACACCTGGAACTCTAGATCCAGGTCACCAGATTGAAGAATAGCCACGACCTGCCAAAATTTTACCACTATGTATCTCAGGTGCAGTTTCTCCAATCAGGGTACTATTTGAACAGCAAAGGCGCTTGGTGACAAGCTTTCCAGAAATATATATTGTGTGGGGTTATTCTGCATGGAAAGAGGGTTTTTGCAAACATTTTGTATGCTGTGCATTTAGGCCTGTGATGGCACAGCAGGTAAGGGGAGGTACATTTGTGCAGTACATTTTTGAGTCTGAATGACTTCCTGCAGGGAGAGTCAACATTGTTAACTATAATTAGCGGTGTTGTGTGCAATAAAGATTCATTCTATCCCCTGCATTCAGACTCATTTAATGTGTGGGGCAAAGGCTTTAAAAAAGCTATAATCACTGCTCTACATAAGAGAGGGTCTCCAGAGCCATATTCACTACAGCCTGGTCCAGGGTCCTCAGCGAACCCAGTCAAACTTTGGCGACTGGGTCTGAAATGCACCAAGATCCTTGATAGCAGCTAGGATGCTGACTTGACGGAGGTATTCCGTCGGAGTACGGGAGCTCCGTAAACACATTCCATACATCCACTATGCACATCACAGTGAATGATAATATCTTTAGAATGAACAATGAATAGGGCATGACAGATAGCATTCCTTTGGGTGACAAAATATTCAAAATATTTTTTTTCAGATTACACAATTTACTGCAAAAGTAATTGGTAATCAGGTTTGGTATATGCTAGACTTGTGTATCTAGTCTTTGTGCGAAAATTTTTAAAAATGTAAAAAAAAAAAATACATTTTGGGATGACAAAATTTCGCCATTGTAGTGGTCCAAAGAATCTCATTAACACATACATATTTGGGGTAACAAATGAGATGAGTCAAAATGGCATGAAAATGAGCTAATCAGTGTACTGCTAAATATATTCATTCATTTAAAGGCACATTTTTTAATAAAAATATTTATATATTATATATTTGTTAAATATATAATAGAGATTTTTTTTTTCCTCTGTTGGTAACTTCTCACTTGATCTCTAAATAAAATCAACATTGAGTAACTATCCCTTTGCCATCAATCAACTTTTTTCAAACGAATCATCTTTTTTTTGGAGCCAGATGCACAAATCAAAACAAACATGCTCGTCCATTGCACAATTCGTTTGGTTCTTAATTTGGCTACTTTTCGGCTTGGCTTTCAGTCATTCGTATCATCACCTGGTACAGCTCAACTGCAGTTCATAAATAAACTCTCTAAGTATTGTATGCACCGGTCATTAAGACTATTAATAAATTGCACTTGATTAATGTGATTCCTTCCCATGATCTAAGGCACTCCTGGTTGGGTGCAATCTGTGAACCGGGAATCCCCAACACATTGCAATCAAGGATATATACTATTTTCATGAAATATTAACTATAGGATGATTTCTCCACATAACAGATGATAAATACTTAATATAAGTATCTCGAGTACCCAAATTAAAAATTCCACCCATCTTTTGGTCTAGCAGAATTATGCTTTGAGCTCTCCAGAACAAATTTAATTTCCAGCAATTTATTACAGCATTAAAAGGAGGAAATTAAGATAATAATCTTTGTCTGGTTTGGGGATTTAAGATCCATGTCAGACACCCCCCTACACACACAAATATTGCTTTTTGATAGTCATGGATCAATTTTGACATAATCTTCCTTGAAAAGAAAAACACTGTTTTAGCTTTGACCACTATTTCACAAAGCAATACCATTTCTTAACACTTGAGGAACCAATAAGATGTACTGTAAATCTGACACTAAATGAGTACCACAAAGGATGCAAAAAGAGAAATAACAAGTAAATAATTATTAGTATTTTAATAAAGCGCCAATAAATTCCATAGCGCTTTACGGTGGGTGGACCAAGAAACATGTACCGTATATACTCGAGTATAAGACGAGTTTTTCAGCACATTTTTTGTGCTGAAAAACACTCACTCGTCTTATACTCGAGTCAGTTGTCTGTATTATGGCAATTTTCATTGCCATAATACAGACAAGGACCGGGGGCTGTCAGAGCCGTAGGGTCAGAGCGTTGCCACGGGTTACCGTGGCAACGCTCCGCGCGGCCGCGAGAGTTGCAGAGGAAGCTGACCTGGGAGCTGCACGGACGGAGGAGAGAGAAGGGAGCTGACAGGAGCTGCGGTGAAGGTAAGTTACAGCTTCCTGACAGCCCCCCTCCTACAGCCCATCCACTGGACCACCAGGGAGTGAGAGCCCCCCTCCCTGGCCAGCTAACAAGCAGGGAGGGGGGACGAAAAAATAAATAAAAATAATAATAATAAAAAAATAATAACAATATTAAAAAAATATATAATACAATAATAATTAAATAATAATAATTAATAAAATGCCCACCCCCACCAATGCTCTGCACTCACACACACACACACTGCACTCACACACACTGCATTCATACACACACTGCACTCACACACTGCACTCACACACTGCACTCACACACACACTGCACTCATTATATACACACTGCACTCACACACTGCACTGCATTCATTATATACACACTGCACTCAATTCATTATATACACACTGCATTCATACCCACACTGCATACACACTGCATTCATACACACACTGCATTCATACACACACTGCATTCATTATATACACACACTGTAAATAAATATTCAGTTAATATAACTTTTTTAGGATCTAATTTTATTTAGACATTTACCCGTAGCTGCTGCATTTTCCACCCTAGTCTTATACTCGAGTCAATAAGTTTTCCCAGTTTTTTGGGGTAAAATTAGGGGCCTCGGCTTATATTCGGGTCGGCTTATACTTGAGTATATACGGTATTTGTAACCAGACAAGTTGGATGCAAAGAAACGGAGGGGTTGAGGGACCTGCTCAATGAGCTTACATGCTAGAGGGAGAGGGGTACAGTGATACAAAAGGTACGGATAGTATTAGGGAAGAATATTGGTAGAATAGTATTCACTTAAGACTTAGTGTGGATTTGTTTTTTGTTTTTTTAAATAATGTCAAAATATGACTGAATCAGTATAAAATAACTGTGCTCCCTGGTAGTGTGCACTAGTATGGTACTACAAATACTACAAACTGCTCACACACATACACATTGTAACACACGTAAGTAGTGATGTCGGGAACATAACATTTTCGGTTCGCGAACGGCGAACTTCCGCAAATGTTCGCGAACGGGTGAACCGGGCCATATACTTCAATGGGCAGGCAAATTTTAAAACCCACAGGGACTCTTTCTGGCCACAATAGTGATGGAAAAGTTGTTTCAAGGGGACTAACACCTGGACTGTGGCATGCCGGAGGGGGATCCATGGCAAAACTCCCATGGAAAATTACATAGTTGATGCAGAGTCTGGTTTTAATCCATAAAGGGCTAAATCACCTAACATTCCTAAATTGTTTGGAATAACGTGCTTTAAAACATCAGGTATGATGTTGTATCGATCAGGTAGTGAAAGGGTTACGCCCGCTTCACAGTGACAGACCAAACTCCCCGTTTAACGTACCGCAAAAAAACGCAAACAGTCCATTTGCACAACCGCAAACTCCCCATTTGCACAAGATACGAAGCTAGCCATGTCCCGTTCCTTGTCCTCACTGATGTCATTGAAGGTCTCTCTTCCTCCACCCAGGAAGCGGTAGATGGAAAAAGATGCTTGGTCGGTCCTCCTACTTCAAATTTGGGGCACTGCGCGTGCAATCTAATGTGCCACCAGATAGGAGTGGTGTGTTAAGTAGTCCCCCTCATCAGGCCTTTTTTAGTCGATTGTATCGCCCACTGTCAGTGTTGTGGACAGAAGAATTAAACCAAAATAGCTATTTACTAATGTCTATTTATTCTGTGTTCACTATGTTAAAACTGGCTGCTAGAGTAAATATTCCCTTCCCCCTTTATGGTTCAGTCATTATTTCCTCTGCAAGTTTCTTGTTACACATTCTGTTGCACATTCTTGTGTTAATAGTTAGCCTCCTTTGCTAACTCCTCCCCCACTTCCTTTGTGCCAATTCCACGTGCAACAAAATGGAGAATCACTGTTAAAGTAACAAAGAAACTACTCACTTCCCCTTTCTTCATGTATCCAAGCCAGAGCTGGAATATGGGGGGAAGAGCTCTGTAATGATGACATCACATCCTGTAGGGTGGGACCCTTTTTGACTGTTAACCAATTGTTGAATTGATATTGTACGTTTAAACTGTGACGTATTTTTGCTTTAAGAAGGAGACCCCCCTCTGGGGAATAAAGCATTCCTTAGTATTTCACTGATCATAAACTTTGTCTCCGGTGTGAATTACTTCTAGGGAAAGCGTGCACGCATTCATCAATCAATTTGGAAGGTGTAGATAGACAAATAATCAAAGTTTTCTTTGATCCAAAACAATTTGGCGCTTTTCCGAACAGGGACATTAAGGGTAGTTAATTCACTTGAAAAGCCGTGTATACATTACAAGACGGGAGAACAAAAGGACTACCAGAGATTGGAAAAGGAGACTGATCACCTCTGGCTATGGTAAATGAGTTAATTACCTACCTATATTTTCCTTTCTTTGGATTTCGTTTATTCTCCGTGGCTTCACTACGGCTTCATGTGAATGACGTCTTCAGACAGGTATATATATACACCCATATGTCCCCTTATAGAACTATATAAACCCTGTCACTTGTCTATTCTACAGCCTAACTAAATCCAGAGTTTGAGTTTTTATGTGTGAAAGTGTCTGTTTGAGAATCTGTTTTACTTTCTTTTGATTATTTGAGGTCGGGGTGTTGAAACCTGGCGTTTGTGGCCGGATTATATTAATTGTAAATCCTGGCGTTGTTTTTATTTTGAGTTCAGGGGGTTCATAAGACAACCCTGGCGTTTGTGGCCGGATTATATTAATTGTAAATCCTGGCGTTGTTTTTATTTTGAGATCAGGGGGTTCATAAGACAACCCTGGCGTTTTTGGCCGGATTATATTAATATTTTAATATTAAATCCTGGCGTTTCTTCTATTGTTTTTATTTTAAGTTCGGTTTTGGGAAATACCAAACTGGCGTAATTGGTTTTAGTTTGTTGAAATAATAAAAACAACAAACAAAGAGTTAAGTTGTTGTATGTGTGCTTGAGTGTGAGTTTCTATGTGTGTATGTACTGAGTTTATTTTAAGGAGTTTATTTTCAGCTGGCATTTATTTTAAAGAATTTGTGTGCTTTGGCATATATATTGTGCTTTTGCATGTATACTGTTTTTTTGGGGGGGGTATATGTTACTTGTTATATATTCTATCTGTGTCCTGTAGTTCTCCTATTCTATCTTTTGTCTTCAGGAGAGCTGTGCTTAGGCACTCACATGGTTAAATACTTTGTGCTGCTTGCAACTCACTTTCTCCTACTTCCCCCCTTCCCCCCCCCCCCTTCTGCCCCCTCCATTCCTTGGAGTCTGTGCTGCCAGATGTTAGTTTTTTTTTTTTTTTTTTTGCATCACTCTGGGTGTTTTCTGTGCTCTGCTAGCTTGGTGTGACACTTTATGCAAGTTTCTTGCAAGTCTCTCTCTCTCTCTCTCTCTCTCTTTACGTCCCTCTTTCTCTCTCTTTCAGTCACTCTCTCTCTTTCAGTCTCTTTCTCTCTCTTTCAGTCTCTCTCTCTCTCTTTTAGTCTCTCTCTCTGTCTCTTTAAGTCCCTCTCTATCTTTCAGTCTCTTTCTCTCTCTTTCAGTCTCTCTCTCTCTCTTTCAGTCTCTCTCTCTCTCTTTCAGTCTCTCTCTCTCTGTCTCACTTTCTCTCTCTCTCTCACTCACTCTCTTCACTATCTTCACTCTCTTTTGGTCAAGGGTCTGCTTGCTGTCTCTTTTCCCTGTTTCTCTCTATCCAGTTCTACTGTAGTTTATCAATGGGTCAGACTCATGTTAACCCCTCCCGTGGTCGGTTAGCCTGTGATCTTGTAAAGGAAAGAGCTGGGGACTTAGCTGTGGTCAAACTCCGGAAAATTATTAAACTGTGTGGTATTAAAATGTCCCCCAGTGGCAGATTGCAGGCGGAAGACTGGAGAAAACTTTTAAACGACAAACATGGGATCTTAGTGGATCATGGGTTGAAGAAATCAGCAGATGCGTGGTATAAGGTTGCTTGTGTAATTAAGAAGGAGGGGTGGATTGAGGAGGAGATAGACCTAGAAGGAAAAAAAGTCTTTGTATATCATGAAAAAGGTTGTTTTGTTGAATCTGTTGCCAGACGTTTCCAGCCCTCCTCCATATGACAAGGCCTGGCCTAAAAGGGAGGTGGCTCAACCAGCCTCTGGAGCGCCCCCACAGCCCATTCATGCTAACTCCCTCTCTCCAGCCCCTGCTGCCTTGTACCCTGTTCTTAAAGCAGATGGTTCATGTTATTTTCCAACCCCCACTCCTTCTCCACTCCAAGTCTCAGTTCCCCCTTCCCTTCCTGTTTCTCTGCCTCCTCCTCCTCTCTTGCCCATCTCTGCAGCTACACCCTCTCTTTCGGCTCCTGTTGCTTCTGTCCACGCCCAATTCCTTTCACTTCTCCCTATAACTTCCGCCCTTACTTCTCCTGTGGAATCCTTCCCTTCTGCCCTTTCACTGACACCATTTCCTGTTTCTAACACACCCATCCCTTCCATGATGGTAACGTACCCTACCAACACCCCTGTGGTCTCTCCCCCCCCTTCTGTATCCTCTTCCATTCCAACCCCTCTTATGGCTGCCCCCAGTGTATCTTTCCCTATTATGACTATTGGATCCACTGTTCCTACAGCATCAGGCTTTCCTCCTGCTGCGACCCCGGCAGCATCAGGTTATTATCCTGCAACCTCCACGGCTTCATCAGCCACTTCTCCCCCTGCCTCGCAACTTGATTCGGTCCAAATTACTACTACAGTTAATCACCCTGCGACCAGTACTACAGCTGGTCTGATTCCCATTCTCACTGCCGATAGTAGTGTCCAAGAGGCGCAGCCTCCACAGACCCCAACTAATCTACCTTCCATTCCTATAGCAGGTGCTTGCGGTGCCCAGCATGATCAGGAGGGTGCCCCTTTGATGTATGTTACCTTCAACCCGTCCCAAGCTGCAACACTGGTACAATCACTTCCTGACCCCGAGAAACAGCCCATGCCCTTTTTCCGTCGGATTGTTCAGATCCGTAAAACTTACTCTGCAGCATGGCGCGATTTGTTTAGTCTGTGTGAAATTAAGGCAGGGGATGCTTACTGGCCCATAATGGAAAGGAGCTTTGATGATGCCCGTCTCACTACGGATACAGATTTTCAGTCTGGTATGACATTTTGTGAACAACTCCGTGCATGGGCTCAAGATAAGTTGACTGATCAGGCTATTTCTATTGCTGATATTGTTCAAGAAAAATCAGAAACAGTTGAAAGATTTCATTCTAGGTTAACTCAAACCTTTTCTGATCTAGGTTTCAACACATGTAATAAGTCCCACACACAGATGCTGTCAGCTGCTTTCGTTGCAGGCCTTAAGGAACCCATAAGGAAATGCCTGGTCCAGTCCCGTCCCGAATTCAGCATTATTCCCCTGGATACTCTCCTCCTGGTCGCTAAAGGCCTGGAGTCAATCCAATTGCCCCTGCAAAAGAAATCCAATCCTTTAATGTTTTCCTTATCTGACCCTGCAACTCATCTTGCCCCTGGCGGGTACCCTATTTCATCACCTCTGGACCCTTTCACAGCTCGGGCCCCAGGACCACCACTCAAAACGTGTTATCACTGTAGGCAACTAGGACATTTTAGGAATGAGTGTCCGAGTCTGCATGCACCTAGGCAGCGCACACATGCTCTACAGCCACCATATCCTTGATCTTGTCCAATAGGTAACAGGCAAACCTGTGTCCAATGCCCCTGTCATGGCAGTGTATACAGGGGATAAAGGGGGGCCCCTAGCTACAGTGGTCCTACCTGTGGAAGGCTGCCCAACCACCTTCTTAGTTGACACAGGCGCAGCCCGTAGCGTACTTAGAGCATGTGACCTGCCTGACGATTCCTTTCTCTCTAATATAGATGTTTCCTGTATAGGAGTTGATGGAACCCCTCGTAGCAACCCATTAACTAAGCCCTTACGGGTGGGTACTTTCCCAGATCTCCTTACTCGTTTTGTAGTGTCTTCCTCTTGTCCTCTTAATTTGTTAGGGGCTGATGTCCTGTCCCGCTTGCAAGCCTCCGTCTCCTTTACTCCAGATGGTAAGGTTCAGTTATTGACCCCTCTCTCCAGTGATGATACCTCAGCCCTTTGTTCTTTACCCCTCCTACTCCACATGGAGTCACCCCATGGGAATGCAAGGGTCCCAGATAATTCCCCCAGTGCGCTTGACAGAGTTCCTGTGCAACTGTGGTCTACTGGTCCCGATGATATTGGACGTCTTAAAGTTCCTCCGATACTTGTGCAGTTGCTCCAAGGTGCAAGTCCGCCCAGAAGACCACAATATCCATTGACTCCTGCTCAGTCCCTTTCTATCTCCAAACAAGTTGAAACTCTGCTGGCTGCGGGTGCTCTGGTTAAATGTGTATCGCCTTGTAATACTCCTTTGGTTCCAGTTAAGAAAAAGACCGAAAAGGGTGAGCCGGACAAGTACAGGATGGTTCAAGACCTCAGAGCAGTCAATGATGTTACCATCTTGGAAACCCCCATTGTTCCAAATCCTCATACTCTTCTATCCCAGGTCCCTCCGTCAGCTAAATTCTTCACAGTGGTGGATTTGGCAAATGCCTACTTCAGCGTGCCTTTGCATCCCTCTTGCCAATACCTGTTCGCATTTACTCATGACCGCCAACAATACACCTGGACTGTAATGCCCCAGGGAGCACAAAATTCCCCAAGCCAGTTTGCAAGAGCCATGGCATACATCCTGGAACCATGGCAGAAATCACACACAGACGTGGTCCTCCTGCAATACGTGGACGATCTCCTTCTCTGTGCTGATGATCTCCCGACTGCAGAATGTACCTCTGAAGATTTCCTCTGTTTCCTGGCCGCCCAAGGTTGTAAAGCATCTAAGAAGAAATTGCAGTGGTGCCGACCATCAGTGATCTTTTAGGGGCAGTGTCTTTCTCATGGCACCCGGCACCTTACTAGAGACAGAGTGCGGGGTATTACATCACTATGCCCTCCATCGGCTCATAAGTCCCTCCATGCCTTCCTGGGTCTTATCTCTTACTGCAGAGCCTGGATTCCTGAAGCCTCTACACTGTTGCAGCCGCTCTACGATGCCCTCAAAACTGAACCATTTGCTTTATCTCCTGAAGCCCTTACCAGCTTCTTCGCATTACGATGTGCTGTTGTTACTGCTCCTGCTCTGGGCCTTCCCAATTACGAGAAGCCCTTCAAGCTCTTTGTCTACGAAAAGATGGGCCATGCATCTGGTGTTCTCACTCAGTCTCATGGGTCTCGTCAACGTCCAATAGGGTATTACTCCTGCCAGTTGGATCCTGTGGCCAGAGGAGGACCCTCCTGTCTTCGGGCTGTATTTGCAGCAAATGCTCTGCTGGACAAGACATGTGACATAATCCTTGGTCACAAGCTAACCATTCTCGCTCCCCTTGATATTTCTGCGATACTAAACCAAGTTCAACCTAAACATCTCTCTACTCAAAGACATCTTCGTCTCCAAACAACTTTAATGTTACCCGATAATGTCTCTTTACAGCGATGTTACACTTTGAATCCTGCCACTCTTCTGCCACTTCCCAAGGGGGGAGTACCACACTATTGGTACAGTCTGAACATAGATCCTGATGCCTTCCTTGATCTTTATGTCCATATGCCCACAGTACCACACGATGAACAGCCATCTCCTCTATGGCATTGTACTTTATGGTTCAGAGACGTGTCGGGGCCTGACCCTCAGTATGAAGAAGAACTGTTTCAATTGATTGAAGTACCTCTCACTTTGACAGACATATACTGTGATACAAAAGGTAACACTGTAGTTTTAGTCCAATTACCCACAGAAGTGACTCATATGTACCACCATTGGGAGATGGCAGTTCCTCATGTCTCTATTACTAAATCTCCAAATATCTCATGGAAGGAACTTGGTCCATTAGCCAAAGCATGGAGTGCAACAGATCAAGACCAACTTTCTGCAGAAGGTGTTACCAAACGAACTGTGAATTGTAAGACTACTGGTTACCCACAGTATCACACAGAAATATGTGAAGATGCCCCTCCCAAAGATTCTGACCCAGACATCCCCCATGATTGTTTTGAACAGATGAAGATGGAAACAACCCATCTTCCTACAGTACATGAAACGGCTCTGCCAGATCCTGACTGCACACTGTTTGTGGATGGCTCCAGATTTGCAGATGAACAAGGAAGATACCACACTGGATTTGCAGTGACCACAGTAGATCAGGTACTTCAAGCATCCCCACTTCCTCCGTCTATGTCTGCTCAAGAAGCTGAACTAAAAGCCCTCACTGTAGCATGCCAAATGTTTGAAGGGAAGCGTGTTAATATTTATACCGATTCAAGATATGCCCTGGGCGTAGCACATGATTTTGGATTAATATGGAAAACAAGAGGTTTTCTAACAGCAACCGGTACACCAGTTAAACATGGTACAGCTATCAAGGAATTGATGGATGCTTTACTCCTTCCTGAAGAAGTGGCCATACTGAAAGTAAAGGCCCATGGAAGACGGAATTCGGAAGAAACATGTGGCAATCATAAAGCTGACCAAGCTGCCAAAGATGCTGCATGTCAATCAAGGGAAGTGGACAGAAAAGTGTCCGGTGAGGAAATTACTATTTTTCCCATGCAAACCTTACCTACGGACCTCAAGTTTTTGAAAGAACAGCAAGCAGCTGTAAGTCCCGAAGAAAAGCAAAGCTGGAAACAGAAGGGAGCGACCTTACAGGATGGAGTATATACTAGTAATCTCAAATTTTGTCTGCCTAAATGTATGTATCCGGCTGTGGTTCAATGGGCCCACGGAGCAGCGCACTTGTCTAAGACCCTCATGAACTCTTTAATTGCTAAATATTTCGAAGCACCAGGTATTACCACTCTGACTAAAAACTACTGTAAGTCTTGTGCTATCTGTGCCAAGTGCAATCCGGGAAAATTGGAGAAAGGTTGCTCACTGAAATTGTCTGTAGATATGGAGTTCCTGAAGTGATTGAAAGTGACCAGGGCCCGGCTTTTACAGCACTAGTAACTAAGGAAGTCTGGGCAGCACTAGGGGTGACCCTTGCATTTCACACACCCTATCACCCACAAAGTAGTGGTAAGGTAGAACGCATGAATGGCACCTTAAAAGCCAGAATGCTTAAGATGGCCCAAGAAACTAACCTACCCTGGCCAGATAGTCTCCCCATAGCTCTATTTAGTGTCAGGTACACTCCAAGAGGGAAGTTTAACCTGTCTCCCTATGAGATTCTGTTTGGTTCAGCCCCTAGGTTAGGTTGTTACTTTCCTCAACAACTCCAACTGCAATCAGATGTTATGGTTAATTATGTGACTGCTCTTTCCCAAGTTTTAAACAAGATACATGCCCAAGTGTTTTCTTCCATTCCAGATCCAGAGTCTGATACAGGCACACACAAGTTGCTCCCTGGTGATTGGGTTCTGGTTAAGAAGTTCGTGAGAAAACATACCCTTGAACCCAGATATGATGGTCCGTTCCAAGTCCTTCTAACCATAACTACCTCAGTTAAATTGGCTGGAAAGAACTCTTGGATACACGCTTCACACTGCAAGAAAGTTCCAGCTCCAGAGGAACCAGATCCTGTTATAACATGAATTTTGTGTATTTGTTCTTGCTGCTAGGTCTGATAAAGGCCCAACAAGTCGCTATAACCAAAGACAATCATGTTTATACATTTTGGTACAATTCCTCTAATACACGGGTAGCCACATTTGCATTTGATTATTGTGATATCGTAAACTGTACTTTTCCACCAGCGTTGTTGTCAACAGTGTACAAAGCTATACCTAACATTAAGGACCCATACATATGTGTGACTAATGACTACTGGGGATATGAGTGTAGTTCATGGAAGGCAGCAGGGTGGAATACAGGGCCAGCCTGGGGCTATAGACCACAAAGTGCCTTAGACAGATTAGATAAAAATGGGGAGTCCTTACTGAAAAGAATGACGTTCAGGAAACCAGGGGGGGCGACACCTATGAAACTAACCTTAAACATAGAACACCCCAGTCCTGGAGATGCTGGGCAATATGTAATGGGAATGTACTGGAAAGGAGGAGGTTCATACAATAAACAGGGGACCTTTTACTTACAGGACATGTATGACTCACCTGAATGGGTAGGAGCCACACACATGACTATTAATCCTCTTAAGCCACATATCAAAACTCTAAAAGAGATGATAGCTATAGCTAACCCCACGTATGAGGACACTATGGCTGTAGAGACGGGTTTCTCTGACACTAACTTATGGCTTGAGTGGATGAAATATAATGCTAACAAACACAACAGATCTAACTGCTATGTCTGTGGAGGAGCGAGGCCTCACTTAGGTACTGTCCCTTTGAACATACCTCCGGAGATAGAGATGTGTTTCCTAAGTCTCTATACTATACTTAAAACCAACCGGACGGAATGTGAATCATGGATAAAGGAATACCCAGTTGTCCTTAAAGATGTCAAGCCAGATAAAGGTATCACCATATATCCAGGGAACTACACTTGTTATGGTATATATGATGGGGTAGGCCAATTCTTTGGTAATTTCACTGGTAAGTACTGTGCCACATATAGCCCAATTCCAGTTGCCTTTATCCAACAACACATAAGATCCCTTGGAGATATATATTGGATTTGTGGGGATATGCAGATTAGAACCAGATTGGAAGGCGTATGGTGGGGAGAATGTGCTCTAGCTAAGGTAATTATGCCTATACACATAATCTCTGACGGACACCAAGATACCCCAGGTACGTTACACCAATACTCTAGAATAAAGAGAGATACTCCTGTAAAAGGCAGTTTTGATCCCCATATTTATATAGATACCATAGGAGTGCCAAGGGGGGTGCCAAATGAATCTAAAGCAAGAGATGAAGTGTCCGCAGGGTTTGAATCTATTTTTCCAATCATCACGGCCAATAAAAATTTAAATTGGATTAATTACATCTATTATAACCAACAACGTTTTGTAAATTATACAAGAGATGCCCTCCAGGGTTTGGCGGAACAATTACAAGCTACTTCCCAGATGACCTTCCAGAATAGACTGGCCTTAGACATGATTCTGGCAGAGAAAGGGGGAGTATGTAAAATACTCCCAGACACCATGACATGCTGTACCTATATCCCAGATAATACAGGCCCTAATGGTAAGGTAACGTTGGCAATAGAAAAGTTAAAAAGTGTATCCAACGAACTGAAAAGGAATTCTGGGGCCACAGATCCATGGGAAAGATGGTTTGGATGGATGTCTGGATGGCAAGGTGCTCTGGCCCAAATAGGTGTTGCCATTTTAATAACGATAATCATCCTCGCTCTTCTTGTTTGTTGTGTATTACCTTGTCTTAAGAAATGCCTACAAAAGACAGTTGATCAGACAGTCGACCAGACCACCCCGACCTTCCTTCACCAAGAGATTGATGACATAGACCGTGATACACCACATACACCCTTACAGTCCCACCGCACTAAATCAATAGCTACTTCTTCTTAAGGACATTCAGGGATAGCGTCTGTCTCTACGGGCAGAAGTCTGTCGCGGAAGAAGTAGTGGACAAGCTGCTATGGGTAACCCGCACAGTGAAGCGTTCGAGGCCTGTTCAGACAGATGTGCAAGATAGCCTTTTGTTATTTTTCTATAGGGACAGTATTAGAGTTAGAGATAGTAGTTATTAGTAAAATAGCCATTTTAAGGGGGGACTGTTGTGGACAGAAGAATTAAACCAAAATAGCTATTTACTAATGTCTATTTATTCTGTGTTCACTATGTTAAAACTGGCTGCTAGAGTAAATATTCCCTTCCCCCTTTATGGTTCAGTCATTATTTCCTCTGCAAGTTTCTTGTTACACATTCTGTTACACATTCTTGTGTTAATAGTTAGCCTCCTTTGCTAACTCCTCCCCCACTTCCTTTGTGCCAATTCCACGTGCAACAAAATGGAGAATCACTGTTCTCCAACAAAGAAACTACTCACTTCCCCTTTCTTCATGTATCCAAGCCAGAGCTGGAATATGGGGGGAAGAGCTCTGTAATGATGACATCACATCCTGTAGGGTGGGACCCTTTTTGACTGTTAACCAATTGTTGAATTGATATTGTATGTTTAAACTGTGACGTATTTTTGCTTTAAGAAGGAGACCCCCCTCTGGGGAATAAAGCATTCCTTAGTATTTCACTGATCAGAAACTTTGTCTCCGGTGTGAATTAATTCTAGGGAAAGCGTGCACGCATTCAATCAATCAATCAATTTGGAAGGTGTAGATAGACAAATAATCAAAGTTTTTTTTGATCCAAAACATCAGTCCCTTCGGGATCCATCCCTCATTCATCTTAATAAAGGTGAGGTAATCTAGACTTTTTGACCTAGGCGACTTCTCTTCTCAGTGACAATACCTCCTGCTGCACTGAAGGTCCTTTCTGACAGGACACTTGAAGTGGGGCAGGCCAGAAGTTCTATCGCAAATTAGGATAGCTCAGGACACAGGTCAAGCATGCACACCCAGTAGTCAAGGGGTTCATCGCTCCTCAGAGTGTCGATATCTGCAGTTAAGGCGAGGTAGTCTGCTACCGGTCGGTCGAGTCATTCTCTGAGGGTAGACCCCGAAGGGCTGTGGCGATGCATAGGACTTAAAAAGCTCTGCATGTCCTCCATCAACAGCACGTCTGTAAAGCGTCCTGTCCTTGCCGGCGTGGTCGTGGGAGGAGGAGGATTACTTTCACCTCTTCCCATGTTAGATTCCCGTTGTGCTGTGACATCACCCTTAGACGCTGTGTAAAGCATACTTTTTAATTGATTTTGGAACTGCTGCATCCTTTTCGTCTTGCCGTAATTCGGTAACATTTCAGGCACTTTCTGCTTATCCCGGGGGTCTAGTAGCGTGGACACCCAGTACAGGTCGTTCTCCTTCAGCCTTTTTATACGAGGGTCCCTCAACAGGCACGACAGCATGAAAGACCCCATTTGCACAAGGTTGGATGCCGAGCTACTCATTTCCCATTCCTCCTCCTCAGTGATGTCAATGAAGGTATGTTCTTCCCCCCAGCCACGTACAGCACCACGGGTACCAGATGATAGGTGACAACGTGCAGCCTGGGATGCCTGTTGTGGTTGGTCTTCCTCCTCCTCCTCCTCAAAGCCACATTCCTCCTCTGACTCCTCTTCCTCACAATCTTCTTCCAGCGTTGCCGCAGGTCCAGCAAGCGATGCTGATAAGGCTGTTTCTGGTGGTGATGGTGACCACAACTCTTCCTCTTCCTCTTCACGCTCATCTATGGCCTGATCCAGCACTCTTCGCAGGGCACGCTCCAGGAATAAAACAAATGGTATGATGTCGGCGCCGCTGATGTCGCTGATGGTGCCTTCGGTGCGACTGACTAGGATTGTCACCTCCTCAAAAGGACACATGAGCCTACAGGCATTGCGCATGAGCGTCCAGTAACGTGGCAAAAAAATTCCCAGCTCTGCAGAGGCTGTCCTAGCACCCCGGTCATACAAATACTCATTAACAGCTTTTTCTTGTTGGAGCAGGTGGTCGAACATTAGGAGTGTTGAATTCCAACGTGTCGGGCTGTCGCAAATCAAGCGCCTCACTGGCATGTTGTTTCACTGCTGGATATCGGAAAAGTGAGCCATGGCCATGTAGGAACGCCTGAAATGGCCACACACCTTCCTGGCCTGCTTAAGGACGTCCTGTAAGCCTGGGTTCTTATGCACAAAGCGTTGTATGATCAGATTACACACGTGCCATGCACGGCACATGTGTCAACTTGCAATGCCACCAACAAATTTCTTCCGTTGTCACAAACCACTTTTCCGATCTCCAGTTGGTGCGGAGTCAGCCACTGAACCACCTGTGCGGCAAGTCAACCCCAAGACGGCGTGACACTGCCGTATCCGGGATGTGGAACAGTACCTGGGGAGTTGGGGGGTGCCGTTGATGTGGAGCAAGATGCAGCAGCAGAAGAGGACTCAGCCGAGGAGGTTATGGAAGAGATTGGAGTAGGAGGAGTAGAGGAGGTGGCAGCAGGCCTGCCTGCAAGTCGTGGCGGTGTCACCAACTCCTCTGCAGAGCCACGCATTCCATGCTTGGCAGCCGTCAGCAGGTTTACCCAATGCGCAGTGTAGGTGATATACCTGCCCTGACCATGCTTTGCAGACCAGGTATCAGTGGTCAGATGGACCCTTGCCCCAACACTGTGTGCCAGACATGCCATTACTTCCTTTTGCACAATCGAGTACAGGTTGGGGATTGTCTTTTGTGCAAAGAAATTTCGGCCGGGTACCTTCCAATGCGGTGTCCCAATAGCTACAAATTTTTTGAACGCCTCAGACTCCACCAGCTTGTATGGTAAAAGCTGGTGGGCTAAGAGTTCAGACAAGCCAGCTGTCAGACGCCAGGCAAGGGGGTGACTTTCTGACATTGGCTTCTTACGCTCAAACATGTCCTTGACAGACACCTGACTGTGGGCAGATGAGCAGGAACTGCTCAAGGCGAGAGACGGAGGGGCGGATGGTTGAGAGGGGGCAAGGAGGACAGCAGTGGTTAATGAGGCTGAAGATCCTGGACCAGGAGGAGGATGGCGGCTTTGAGTTTGTGTGCTGCTTGTACTCATGTGTTGATCCCATAGGTGTTTGTGATGTGCGATCATGTGCCTTCGCAAAGCAGTTGTACCTAGGTGGGTGTTGGACTTCCCACAAATCTTTATTTTGGCACAGGTTGCAAATGGCATCGCTGTTGTCAGAGGCAGACACACAATGCTCTGCAATGACGGCATTCTGGTGGTGGCAACAGCATGCGTTGATTGGCGTGCTGTCTGGCTGACCCAGACAGAACACTCACACATCATATACCCCTAGATAGCTCGTCATCCTGCGCCTCCATTGTCCAAATAGTTCCCTAATTGTAGAATCCTTGCCCAAGAGGCATCTTGTTGAAGTTTCACTGGATTGCGTCAATTCTCCAATCCAGCGAGGAGCTCCATGCGTGCAGCTGGTTTGTCAAAGGTGTGAAAGAGGTTCCTGGAGCTCAGAGGAGAAGAGACCTCTCAAGCCCCGGATACCCATAAATGCCTCATCACCTCCCTGACATCCTCTCAAAATAGCGCCATGATTGGTGATCAGGGGACCAAGGGACACCCAATCAAAGGCTCCTCGGATCAACCCGATCCAGTGAACAGTTCAACAACAATTGCGGGTACCTCCCAGTCATACACTGTGTTCAGAGTGGGTACAGGTGAACCCAGAGTCTCCAGACTCAAGCTGGATAGAGCAACCACTGAGGGGCCCCATACCCACTCCTCATAGGGACAATTGCACCTTTTTCATTCTTTAGGGGATCTTAGGACTGGGTCCATAGTGTGGCACTGGGGCACTGTAGCTTCTGTCAGACATGTAAAAAGTGCTGGTGTTTCAGTTACACCGTATCACGACAACCAGTGTGGTCCAACACACAAAACTATGTAACATCAACAAAGACTATAGAAGATAGACAGAACGTAAACTGGTCGTTGGAATGGCCGGGTTAATAAGCTGAAAGACAGAGAATGGTCAAGGAAAATCCAAGGTCAAGGAAGCCAGAAATACACAAGATCGATAAGGAAAGCCAAGTCAGGGAAATCAGAGATAAGAGTAGTCAGGAATAGCCTAAGTCAACATACCGGGAAGATCAAATAACAAGAACAAGGAAAGCGCACTCTCGGGAACCAGGAACTGAAACCACAACAGGGCAATGGGCTAGGGAACTTCAGGGGTTTAAATACCCCTCCTTATGCTGTGATTAGTCAGAGCTTGGCCTCTGACCCTAGAATGTGTATGTGCGCGTCGATGTTGTGACGTTAGCGTGATTCTTGGAGGTGGAGCTACAAAAGGCCGCAACGTACCACCCAGTGGCATGGCTCCCGGCTTGCTGCTGAACAGGTAAGTTCACTAACCTTTCAGAGTGGTTTCACCGATTGGGTGCGAACACCTGCAGCCGCGAGCCGGGGGGCAGTGACACTCCGGGGCCCATCGAATGGCCCATGCAATTAGGGGGCCCAAAACAGTTTTTGCACCAGGGCCCACTGGGCCAGCTTTCCCGGCACACAAGCGCTGCCCCTGCATGGAAGATTGCCTCCCCATACGCAAGCACCACCCACAATCACTGACAGACATACACACATTCTGACAGACATACAGTGACACGCACACACTCTCTGACTGAGACACACACTGACAGACACATACACACACACATTTTCCCACAAATTGCTATTTTTATTTAAATCCACCCAGCCTCACTACCTCTGGGAGAGCTGAGTGGGTCTTTCCCTGGAATCCAGTGTGTCTCCTCTCAATCTTCCTGTAGTTTCTCTCTGTTCCCTTGCACACTCTGTAGTGATGCCGGGGCCAGAGTGACGTCAGGTCACTAAACAGCGCCAGGGAGCAGAGAGGAATTCCAGGAAGGTTACTGTTCCCTCACCAGCCTTAATGTTTCCTGTACGGCTTAGCAAAGGGCTGACAAATGCCAGGCACCAGGGTGAAACCCTTACAGCCGATAAGACAGGAAAAACACCAAAGTTTTAAAAGGAGGCTCCATCCCTAAGGTCCTCAGTCAGTTTACAAGCTCTACAGTACATAAAATAGAGACATTAATGGGTGGGTAGTATATGCTGCCATAAATAATAGCCAGAAAATGAAAATTACGGTAAGTATAAATACATTTTCCACTTTCCTGGCTAATCATGGCAGCATATACACATGGAAATACCCAAGCTTACAAAGGGAGGGACAGAAACGTAAATAACAGCCAATAAAATAATCAGAATAATTCAACATAGAAAGAAGAATGAACTGAGTTAAGTACTTGAGTACCAAATTGTGCATCATAGACTGTTAACGGACAGTATGAAATGCCAGACAAACGTGTCCAAAGAGGATCAAATGCTAGCTTACAAAAAGTATCAGCAGAAACCATTGCCAAGGAAACCCACGATGCTGCAACAGCATGAGAGGAGAGTGCCCCTCCAGCACAGGTAGAGAACGGATGTGACGTCCAAATTGTACCTCATTAATTGCTTCAATGTCCAATATGTAATGTAGGCCAAACTAGTTCAAAGAGGTTCAAATGCCAACTTTACAAAGTTTCAGCAGAGACCATTGCCATGGAAGCCCACGAGATGCTGCAGCTGAACTAGTGGAGAATGCCCCGAAATCCTTTGGTACAGGTAGAGAATGGCATTGAAGGCTCTCACTTTAGGCAGGATCTCTTGTGCTTCATGCAAGACAACCATATCCTGTTGAAGTTCAGAGAACGGGGGTACACAGGATCAAGCCTGGTGTTCACACATTCACCCTGCTGAAGTACCAGCCACCAGCAACAGCAACGTCTGTGCTAACATCATGGAAGCTCCTGCTAGAGGTTCAAATGATGGTTTAGTCAGAGCCTGTGAGACCAGTGGTACATCACCTATTGGTTTCAACACCCTCAGTGGAGGCTTGAGTTCAATTGTTGCTTACATGAAGCAAAGCACCAGGGGCCTCAACCAGGTGTCCTGATCATTATGGGCTGGAATTCCATTGATAAGTATCTGTGAGACCCATCTTGATAGATATAGGATACAGTTGCATTGATATTTAAAGGGACACTATAGTCACCTGAACAACTTCAGCTTAATGAGGTTGTTCAGGTGAGTGCTACAGCTACCAGGAGCCTTTTTCTTGTAAGCACTGTATTTTCTTAGAAAATGCAGTGTTTATATTGGAAGCTTGGAACACCTCTTGTTGCAGTCAATCAGACGGCCACCAGAGGGACTTCCGAGTTCAGAGGCCCTAAAAAGGCCTCTCGTCCGATGCATTCTGGGTGAATGCATCACACGGGCTATCAGCACACAAAGCACTGTGAACGCGCTTTGTGTGCTGATAGCCTGTCAGCACTGCTGTGGGCGTGGCTTCAGCTGACAGTTTCAGCTTCAGCTGACAGCTGAAGCCTGAACCCACAGGGAGCTTACTGTCCACAATAGTGATTGAAGGGGGGGGGGGGAGACCTACTCTCCTTCAACCCCCCCCGGGCCCCCCCGCTGTGCGGCGGCTGGGGAACCTAAAATTATCAATAAGGGGGGGACCTATTGTCCCCCACCGGCCCCCACCCCTGAGCGGTGGGTGGGGGCCCTAAAATTATCGATAAGGGGGGGACCTACTGTCCACCCCCTGGCCCCCACCCCTGTGCGGCGGGTGGGGGCCCTAAAATTATCAATAAGGGGGGGGACCTACTGTCCCCCCCCGGCCCCCACCTCTGTGCGGCGGGTGGGGGCCCTAAAATTATCAATAAGGGGGGGGACCTACTGTCCCCCCCCCAGCCCCCACCCCTGTGCGGCGGGTGGGGGCCCTAAAATGATCAATAAGGGGGGACCTATTGTCCCCCCCTGGCCCCCACCCCTGAGCGGCGGGTGGGGGCCCTAAAATGATCAATAAGGGGGGGACCTATTGTCCCCCCCTGGCCCCCACCCCTGAGCGGTGGGTGGGGGCCCTAAAATGATCAATAAGGGGGGGGATCTACTGTCCCCCCCGGCCCCCACCCCTGTGCGGCGGGTGGGGGCCCTAAAATTATCAATAAGGGGGGACCTACTGTCCCCCCCGGCCCCCACCCCTGAGCGGTGGGTGGGGGCCCTAAATACAAAGGGGGGGGACCCTAGTTAACCCTCCCCCCCCCAAAAAAAAAATTATATCTCTACCTACCCCCCTCACCCTAAAAATAATGAGGGGGGGAACATTAACTAAAAACCTGTAAAAAAAAAAAAAAAAAGAGATAAAAAAAAACTTACCATTCGATGTTTTCTTTCTTCTAAAATCTTCTTTCTTCAGCCCAAAAAAGGCCAAATAAAAATCCATAATAACCGACGCAATTAAAAAAAAAAAAAACCGAGCGCAAAAAAAATAATCCATCTTCACCCATGGAGGGCTCCGCGCAGACTGAGCTCCGCAGGGTGGGGAAGGCTTATAAAGCCTTGCCCCGCCCTGCAATTAGGCTAAGAACACTCTGATTGGTGGGTTTAAACCAATCAGAGTGCTCTTTGTCATTTTACAAGCGTGGGAAAGTATTTTGGAATTTTCCCACGCTTTTAAAATGACACAGAGCACTGTGATTGGATGGATTTCAAGCCATCCAATCACAGTGCTCTGTGTCATTTTACAAGCGTGGGAAAGTTCTTTGGAATTTTCCCACGCTTGTAAAATGACACAGAGCACTGTGATTGGATGGCTTGAAATCCATCCAATCACAGTGCTCTGTGTCATTTTACAAGCGTGGGAAAATTCCAAAGAACTTTCCCACGCTTGTAAAATGACACAGAGCACTGTGATTGGATGGCTTGAAATCCATCCAATCACAGTGCTCTGTGTCATTTTACAAGCGTGGGAAAATTCTAAAGAACTTTCCCACGCTTGTAAAATGACAAAGAGCACTCTGATTGGCTTAAACCCACCAATCAGAGTGTTCTTAGCCTAATTGCAGGGCGGGGCAAGGCTTTATAAGCCTTCCCCCGCCCTGCGGAGCTCAGTCTGCGCGGAGCCCTCCATGGGTGAAGATGGATTATTTATTTTTGCGCTCGTTTTTTTTTTTTTTTTTTTTTTTTATTGCGTCGGTTATTATGGATTTTTATTTGGCCTTTTTTGGGGCTGAAGAAAGAAGATTTTAGAAGAAAGAAAACATCGAATGGTAAGGTTTTTTTTATCTCTTTTTTTTCTTTTTTACAGGTTTTTAGTTAATGGTCCCCCCTCATTATTTTTAGGGTGAGGGGGGTAGGTAGGGAGATATTTTTTTTTTGGGGGGGGAGGGTTAACTAGGGTCCCCCCCTGTTGTATTTAGGGCCCCCACCCACCGCTCAGGGGTGGGGGCCGGGGGGGACAATAGGTCCCCCCCTTATTGATAATTTTAGGGCCCCCACCTGCCGCTCAGGGGTGGGGGCCGGGGGGGGGACAGTAGGTCCCCCCCCCTTATTGATAATTTTAGGGCCCCCACCCGCCGCTCAGGGGTGGGGGCCGGGGGGGGGGACTGTAGGTCCCCCCCCTCATTGATAATTTTAGGGCCCCCACCCGCCGCACAGGGGTGGGGGCCGGGGGGGGGGACTGTAGGTCCCCCCCTTATTGATCATTTTAGGGCCCCCACCCGCCGCTCAGGGGTGGGGGCCGGGGGGGGGACTGTAGGTCCCCCCCCTCATTGATAATTTTAGGGCCCCCACCCGCCGCACAGGGGTGGGGACCGGGGGGGGACAGTAGGTCCCCCCCTCATTGATAATTTTAGGGCCCCCACCCGCCGCTCAGGGGTGGGGGCCGGGGGGGGCAGTAGGTCCCCCCCTCATTGATAATTTTAGGGCCCCCACCCGCCGCACAGGGCGGGTGGGGGCCCTAAATTATATTGATAATTATTATTGATAATTTTAGAAAGCGAGCTGAGCTGTCAGTCAGACAGCTCAGCTCGCGAACGCGCATTCCGCGCACATGCGCGGTAAAGCGCTCAGGTTCTTCATAGGGCGGCATTCAATGCCGCTCTATGAAGAACGCGATTGGTGCAGCGCGAAGCCGTCCCATTGGGCCCCGCGATTTCGTCATTTTGACGAAAAAGGGGGCGCGGCCTAGCGGGGAGCTCGGCGCTGGAATGGAGGTAAGTTTTTAATATAAAAACACCAAATTTTTTTACCTTTTGATTCATTGGTCTTAATCCTCCTGTTGGTATAGAGACTCCTGTGCCTGAAGAAAAAACTCCAGTCTATATCAGTTCTGGACTATGGATACCACTCAAGCCTCCAGATTATGACGAGCCCAGGTATGTCTGATCAGAAAAATTAGGCTCCTTGTACTGGAGGAGACATGTTCATGAGAACCTTGAAAGGCAGGTTTACCAACTGACATGAATTACCTCTGGAGTATTCCCAGCAGGGTCAGTAGCTCCATGTATCTCAGAAATACTGGTTACTGGAGGTTCTCCGGTCAGACTATGAGGAGCTGGGATCCTTGGAAGTTCCGTCCTGAGGTACAGATATCTTGCAGCCCTCATTCGCCTTTTCAATGGAATTATCCTGTAGCGGTACTTACCCTCTCCAGGGGCCGGCCGGGGTCCTCTCTTCTCGCCGCGCGCGGTCCTGCTCCTGCACGAGCCGCGCGCGGCTCAGCCAACGATAAGATCAGTCAGGCGGGCAGTGACCGCGAGAAGCGGTCACGTGTCCCGCCCGACACTAAGAGCGCGCCGCGCATCTCGGGCACGCTCTTAAAGGGACAGTGGGAGACTAAATTAGAATCAGTCTCCCATTGGCCCCTGTCATGCCACGTTCCCCATACACTCACGTTTTGGGGGCGTGGATATGACAAGGGCCAATCAAAGTGAACATTAGGGTATTTATACTCACCTGTTTCCTTTGCTCCTTGCCCTATCGTGGTTTCTGTCCAGTTCCCTTTAGTGCTTGTATCGTTCAGTTGGTTTTTTGGTGCTTGACCTTGGCTTTGTTCCTGACTCCGCTCTCTCCTTATCCTTGCTTGCTTATCCGCTGTTTTGTCCTCTGTGTACCAGTCCTCGGCTTGTTCTACGTTACGCTGTCTCTCAGTTCCCTTGACCTCGGCTTGTTCTAGACTCTGTCTTTCTTACTCGTCCTAGTCCGGCCATTCTAAGGTCCGGTAAGACGAACCCTGGTTTCTTGTCTCTTGACTATTGAACTATTCCTGCGTGTTGGGGTATATTACCGTGACATATCCAAAGTTTTCCCAAACAGCACCACCCCTTCAAATAGAAAGAAACAGAACCATAATGCTTTCTTAGCTGCTATAGATTAAGCCATTTGATCCAGAGAATATCCTAGCTACATCTAGGGAAGTTTCTGTGAAGAAGTCAGTTGTAACCTGAATACTTCAGACTGCCTCTTCAATCTTTTAGCTTTAATATCTCTCTCCATAGTAGCCTTTAGATCTTTAATCACATATTTCATGTTTGCTGGCTGGCATCCTGCAATGGTAGGCGTAAAATTTTGGACAGGTCTGCATCCACCTATGATCCATAAGTTTGCAACTTAGGTGGTGTAGTTCAGGGGTTGGAAATACCTTCCTCCACAGGGTAAGGTCTGGCCTATTTTCTTACCCCTAAGGCCTCTGAAATACCCTAGAACTTCCTTTGTAAGCCATGGCCGCATGTCACGTGGCTGCACAGTGATAGGTCATGCTAAAACGGAAACCTTCTGGAGGCAGTCAGTGCATAACCGTTTTCCTTCCACTGTTTTCTCCTCATAACCAGACCCTGGTAAAAAAAGTGCTCTGTTAAATTCTATAAGAAACCAGTGAAACAGATTTAAAACTGGCTGAAGACAGCACTTATCCATGTCTGGAGACCCTGCAAATACTTACCAAATACGTTTGGGATGTTTAATGTAATTTTCCCTTTATTTTAGGTACTTTCTGGCAATTGCCCTTATCCAAGATGGCTGCCACAACTTGCCTTCCCACAATGAGAGTCATCTGTATTAGGCCCATTAAGGCACAAACTGCAAACATGTGGGCCTGAGTGTGTTTGCTGTTTAGAGACCAGGTAGAGAACTGTCTGAAGCATACATGGCCCCTAAACACCCAGGGGACTGGGAATAAATCACTGGGACCGAGGGGAAGCAAAATAGATGACAAAAGTGCCTGCAAGGAAGTTTAAAAGGCAACCAGGTGCAAAAAGTCAAAGTTTAAAGGCACCACAGTTTAAAGGCCTCAAGGTATAAAAGGTAACACAGTTTTCAAAATGTATCACAGTTTTCCAATGCACTGCAGTTTTTAAAGGGACACTATAGTCACCTGAACAACATGCCCCTGCAGCCTCACTGCTCAATCCTCTGCCATTTAGGAGTTAAATCGCTTTGTTTATGAACCCTAGTCACACCTCCTGATACCAGAGAAACTGACGGAAGCAAAGCACAGAGAGATGGACACAGGTTTCTTCAGGAAGGAAGAGATTCTTTATTGGATCACCGATCGGGACTCAGAGGGACTAACGTCACCAAAATACAGCAAGTTCTGAGCCCCGGACAATAGTGCAGGCTCCTTATATAGGCACATAACTCCTCCCATATTAAGCTCCACCCGCACATTCTCTTGACCAATCAATACAAATAAGAATTAACTTCCTGCTTGACCGCATGGCTTGTCCAGCAGAATGGAGGAGGGGAATACTACATCCTGTATTCTTGCACATGCTCCGTACACTACTGATCGTATCTTGCCTCGTGCAACCAACTGATCGATACGTCAGCATGTGCACGTACACATGCCACGTGGTAATCTCGGCCTACTAAATTTATTTTTACCGAGATTCCACCACATTCCCCCCTTTGATGCCTCTTGATATTTCACAATTACTTGAGGCATCACTTAACCTTAGTTTGCATACACCGCAAGTTACCTTGAACCAGACCAGACTTAACTTATGATGTGAATCTTCAACACTCATCTTCCTGCATTGGTTCTCCCTGATCTAGAGCCTCATATTTATAAATTGCCATTATCTGTGCAGCAGCCTTCCTCTCTGCTATATTTTCTATCAGGCTTTGCACAGACCTAACTACTAAGGGTATAAGACACGGCAGGAGTAGACACAACATTAAAATCAGTAGGACTCCACCTACCACTGCCTTAAGCCCTCCAAACCACTCATACCAGCTACCAAACCAACTACTTGGATTATACCCTTTCCATACCTGAGTAGGCACATGCGCTAGTTTAACCATATGGCTAGTAAGCTCAGCTATTGCTTGCCCTTCGTCATCTATTTGAAGACAGCAATTGCTCAGGTTAAACTTCCCACATACACCTCCCTCTACTGCCAAAAGGTAATCCAAGGCTAATCTATTTTGGTAGACTGCTGTCCTCATCCTGGTATTATGCTTCGCTAGAAGATTGAGCGCTTGTGATGTCTCGTTAGTAATAATCTCAAACACCGCCTGTAATCTTATAATACGGTTGAGCATATAAATAGGGGTTCTATAACCAAAGGTACCATCTTCTGCCCACGTGGCTGGCCCATAATAATCTATAATACGCTGGGGAGGCCATTCATTATCTTCCCAGGCGCCTATCTCTATGGGTCCCCTTTTCTTCCTATGATTCACATCATACACTTTAACACCTAAAGTCTCACCTGTTTCAATAGGTAACAAGAAGAAGGATGGTTTGAGCATACCCAACACACATGCCCCTTCCCAGTCCTGTGGCAACTCCGAATAGGCTTTCTTACCACAGATCCAGTACAAATTTGCTGGGGCTCTCCAGGTAGATGTGATAGATAGGTCAAACCACACATCCTTTAAATTGGCGTATCTAGCAAACGGGTTAGATGGTTCTGAGACATTTGAAGCCGACCACCAAGTTGTATTCTTTGTATCATCATCATAAGCTTTTTGCCCTAGACAAGTTAATTCTCCTACAGAAGTATTATACAGCATTCCTTTCCTTGCTATGCAAACATAACCTATGATGGAGGTCTTTAATCTCCACTCAGATTTACCTCTAACACTCATATGATAATCGGCTTGTGTAGATATTAATTGGTCAACTGCCTCAGAACCGGACATTACCTCCTTTGCTTCCCAAGGCCATTGGTCTCCCATGTTAGTACCTCCACACACATAGCAGTTGGTAACATTAAGACTACCGGCAATACTTTCGGCTAAATCAATGAACAGGTTTTTAGCATTATGGGGGATCTTATTATCTATACTCATCTCTTCATAAAAGGAATGGTATACTTGATGAGTTTGGGAGGATACCGTATCAGTCTCTATCCCTATAAACAATACTGTCCCAGGATCTAAACCCGTCCCATATATTTGAAACCCAAATAAATTACCATACTTGTCTAAGAACTTGTCGGGGTTATTTATAAGTATATGGACTGGATTGCATTCCATAGACTTACAATATGGGCTGGTAGGCAACTTAGTCACTATCATGTCCTTGTCTACTGTCTGTCCCCAAGTTGCCCACCCCACACAAGACCAATATGGGCAAAAGTTATAATCTCTATTTGGGCATCTAGGACTCACATATTTATCTTTACTACTGGGACAAATATATTTATCATTAGACCCATATGTCCTCTCCCATCTAAGATCCCCACATACATTCCACGGCTTTCTACCACTTGATATCGCCTTACACGCATCAAATAGCAGAACACCCGAAGAATATACGGATTCTAATACTGTCTTGTTAATTAGGGTCCCCTGAGGATCTCCATTCCTGAGAGTCAACCAAATTGTACGGGGTTGATACTCTGGACTGAAGCACTTAGGTTCTCCTACTCCTAAATGGCACACACTATATTCTATATTTAGGTATCTACATCTTGATACATCTCCTTTACACTCGTATTGTGAATGCCAAATTAGGGTTTGGGAAATATGGTTACCTGTTCTTGTAGTCTTAATGCATACCTCACAGCTAGGAGTGTCGGTACCTCTACCTTCCTGAATATAAAAATACACATAAATAAACATTATCAAGAACACATCTTTCGTCGTCATCCTCAGTCTTCGTCCGTGCGAAGGCACCTCAGCTTCCAGGATGTAAGGGCTGCAGGGAATGGAGTTCTGCTCGTCTTCACAGGAGTCCCTTCGAGACTTTCCCTGGCTTATACACTATACGTCGGTGGGCGGACAGGCTTTATTATGGCCTTCTCACTCACGCACCAAATCTCTGAAACAATAAAATTTTGTAATCCACAAAAGTTCCTCGTTACTCCGACTGAGTCGTGCGTTTTAACCGGATCTTGCAAGGATTCTCTGGATCTGCTGTAACTTGCCAAGAATCGACTGCTGCTGGTTTAACCCTGGAGTGATGTATCCACGGAGTCACTTCGGCTACTTTTATCGCTGTAGGGGTAGACAAAAGAACAACATAAGGACCTCTCCACTTGGGCCCTAACGGTACATTATTCCACTCTTTAATCCACACTTGGTCTCCTGGATGATAACTATGAACAGGGGGATATATATTCACAGGTAATCTATCTTGTACCCATTTCTGTACCTCCTCCATAGTCTTACCCAACTCTACAACCTGCTGCCGGGTAATTCCTTCTCCCAACTGACTCAAGTCCCCCCTTAAGTTACCAAGTACGGGAGGTGGTCGCCCATAGATGATTTCAAAAGGAGAGAGGCCCATCCTTCTGGTAGGGGTACTGTGGATTCGCAATAAAGCTATGGGTAAGAGAACGTTCCACTTAAGTTGGGTTTCCTGACACATTTTAGCCAACTGATTCTTAATAGTTCTATTCATTCTCTCTACCTTACCAGAACTCTGGGGTCTATATGCCGTATGAAGCCTCCACTTTATACCAAGCATATGAGTCAGTTGTTGTAGGCACTGATGAACAAAAGCTGGACCATTGTCCGATCCTATAGAGCAGGGTAGTCCATATCGGGGTATTATTTCTCGTAACAGGAATCTCACAACTTCTCCTGCTTTCTCTGTACGAGTAGGACATGCTTCTACCCAGCCTGAATAGGTGCACACAATTACCAACAGGTAACGATGTCCACCCGATTTAGGCATTACTGTAAAGTAAATTTGTAAATCGGACATGGGGAGTCCCCCCATAAACTGGACTCCTGGTGGCTTTACTGGTCCTTGTCTTGCATTATTTTTAGCACACGTTACACATCTTCGTACAATGGCCTGAGTCAAGTTGGACAATCTTGGTATGTAGAAATGTTTTCCGAGAGATTCTTCTGTGCTGTCTCTCCCAGAATGTGTCCCGTTGTGATAGTTTTGGACAATTTCTACCGCTAGTGATGCTGGAATGACTATTCTTCCATCTTCTAACTGATACCATTTGTTCTCCAAATACTTTCCAGGTTCAGTCTTTAACCACTCCTCTTCTTGAGCTGTATAAACTGGAGTCCATTGAGACAGTGGAGTTGGTATAAGAGCAGCTATATGCCCCACATATTCCTGTCTTCCTGATTCAGCGGCACGCTTAGCTGCACTATCTGCCATCCGATTTCCTTTGGTTACATCACCATCTCCTCTCAGATGCGCTCGACAATGTATGATACCGACTTCTTTCGGCTCCCACACTGCTTCCAATAGTTGTAGGATTTCAGCTGCATACTTGATTTCTTTGCCTTCTGAATTCAATAGTCCTCTTTCTTTATACAAAGCTCCGTGGGCATGAGTGGTTAAAAACGCATATTTGGAGTCCGTGTAGATGTTCACTCTTAAACCTTCAGCCAATTGTAACGCTCGTGTCAGTGCTATCAGTACTGCCTTTTGTGCTGATGTTCCTTTCGCCAGTGGCCGAGCTTCTATCACCTTGTCTATTGTTGTTACTGCATATCCTGCATAGCGGATCCCTTCTTTCACATAACTACTGCCGTCGGTATAGTATTGAACATCAGGGTTCTGGATGGGAAAATCACGAAGATCTGGTCTACTTGAAAATACTTCATCCATTACTTCCAAACAATTATGTTGACTTTCAGTAGGTTGTGGCAAAAGGGTAGCTGGATTTAAGGTGTTTACAGTCTCTAAATGCACTCTTGGGTTTTCACACAACATTGCTTGATACTTGGTCATACGGCTATTACTAAACCAATGATTTCCTTTGTAATCCAACAACGTCTGTACTGCATGTGGGACTCGTACATAAAGTTCTTGACCCAGAGTGAGTTTATCGGCTTCAGCTACTAGCAGGGCGGCTGCAGCTACGGCTCTTAGACAAGGTGGAAGTCCGCTGGCCACTGCATCCAGTTGCTTAGACATGTAGGCAACAGGTCTTTGCCATGATCCCAAGTACTGTGTCAATACTCCCACAGCCATTCTTCTTTGCTCATGTACATACAGGTAGAATGGTCGTGTGTGATCAGGTAGACCTAATGCTGGGGCACTCATCAAAGCCTTCTTCACATCTTCAAATGCCGTTTGCTGTTCTTGAGTCCATAAGAAGGGGTCGTGCTCTGTACCTTTGATAGCTGCATACAGAGGTTTTGCCAGTATCGCGTAGCTGGGAATCCATATTCTACAGAAGCCTGCTGCCCCCAAGAATTCTCGCACTTGTCTTCTATTCTTGGGTATCGGTATTTGGCACACAGCTTCTTTTCTCTCTGGTCCCATAATTCTTTGACCTTCAGAGATATGGAATCCCAGATATTTGACAGTTGGCAAACACAACTGAGCCTTCTTTCTAGACACCTTGTATCCTGCCTTCCAGAGAATGTGTAGTAGATCGTGCGTTGCTTGCTGACATATTTCCTTTGTAACTGCTGCTATCAACAAGTCATCTACATATTGTAACAATACACACTCTCCTGGGATGGACTCGAAATCCAATAGATCTTGACTTAGAGCTGAACCAAATAGGGTAGGTAATTTTTTAAACCCTTGGGGCAGTCTTGTCCAGGTCATTTGGCGTTTTGAGCCCGTTACAGCGTTCTCCCATTGGAAAGCGAAAATACATTGACTTTCTGCGGCAATTCGGAGGCAAAAGAAGGCATCTTTGAGGTCTAAGACTGTAAAGTAAGTAGCCCCGCCCGGAATTAAAGCAAGCAGGTTATATGGATTGGGTACAACTGGATGTATACTAACAACCGCATCATTGACTGCTCTCAAGTCCTGCACAGGTCGATACTCATCTGTACCGGGCTTTTGAACAGGCAGCAATGGGGTGTTCCAGGGGGAAGTACAGAATTTTAGGATACCATACCGTATGAACTTATCCAGATAAGATTGGATGTTCTTCTTAGCCTTCTGCGGGATGTGATATTGTCTTAGGCTCACTGGATAAACCCCAAGTTTTAGTTCGATTTTAATAGGTGGAATATTGCAGGCCAGTCCTGGTGGGTTGTTCTCGGCCCAAACTCCTGGTATGTTGAATAAGGACTCATCACTCCTAGGGTTTTGGCTAGTCAACGCTGTATAAAGTCGCCACTCTTCTTCCTTTGGTACGGATAATGTCATAATACCTGAAGATCCATTAAACTTTAAGGATGTTGTTCCATTTGGTAGGAACGTAATCTGCGCTTGTAATTTAGATAGCATATCACGTCCCAGCAATTGGACTGGACATTCAGGCATATAAAGGAATTGATGTTTTACTACGTGGCCTCCCAATGTACAGAGTCGACTTTTAAGAACCGGTTTTTCAGCACTTCTTCCAGTTGCTCCTATTCCAGTAATAGTCCTTCCAGATGGAGGAGCAACTAGATTAGTTACCACTGAATGTTCAGCACCAGTGTCGATCATGAATGCACTCCTTTTTCCCCCTATTGATACATCGACCATAGGCTCCGCTCGACCAAGGGGGATGGAGCCCGGTCGGTATCAATAGTCCTCCATGACCGTGTCAGCCAATCCTACAAAGTCCCTGCCTTCTCTATCGCTAGCATATCTGCCTTTCTACGCATCTTGCGCTCTTCCTCTTTCTTACTTTCTGTTTCCCTATTCATGTATACTTTATTCGCTACCTCCATTAGTTGGGTGATAGACATACCTGCAAACCCTTCTAACTTCTGTAGCTTGCGCTTAATATCTCCGTAAGCTTGGCTGACAAAGGCGGAGTTCACCATTCGGGAATTATCTGTGTCTTCCGGATTAAAGGGGGTATACAAGCGGTATGCCTCCAATAATCGGTCATAAAAGACACTGGGCGCTTCATCACTTTTCTGAATCACCTCAACTGTCTTCGACATATTAATGGCTTTCTTTCCTCCAGCTTTCATGCCAGCAATTATAGCGTCTCTATAGGCTCTGAGTTGAACCATATCAGCACCATTTACATTCCAATCGGGATCGGTGTTAGGATAATGTGTTGCGGCCCATGCTGATGGATTGGCTTGATTCAAAGCACGGGCTTTATCCTCTAGCGCTTTAATGGCCGCTTGATTAATTCTTGTCCTTTCCTCATTGTTAAACAAAGTCATTAATAACTGCTGGCAATCAGCCCATGTCGGGTTATGTGTCTGAACTATTGAGATGAACAGATCAGTCATAGCTTGTGGTTTCTCAGTATACGAGGAATTGTGGGTCTTCCAATTCAAGAGATCGGTTGTCGTGAACGGGACATATACGAAGACTGGGTCAGCATGTGCCATTTGACCTGCGGCATCGATATAGGCTGACCCGGGATTCAGACGAAGAGGCATCTGATAATGTTTTAATTGTTGGGTACCGGTCAGTTGTCGGGTTAGTATGGGGCTACGTGGAGGGGCGTCAGTTAGAGGTTCCGGTCAGGGGGTAATAAAACATGAGGATGTGGGAGCTTGGTTTTGGGAAAAGGTAGTAAATAAAACACTTCGAGCCGAGCTAGAAGAAGCTTGACCGGAAGTCTGAAGTGGCGCCAAATCAGGATATTCAGATCTAATGGGGGTTGGCTCTGGTTCCGGAAGGGGAGATTTAGTACGAGAGGGGGTGGATTCTGTACTGGAGGAGGAAGCGGAAGTGGATGGGGGCAATGGGGGAAGGGGTGCAGGACTTCCTGCATTTGCGTCACTTCCTCTTAAAGGAAAGTAAGGGGGCGGCAAAGGGATCTCGGACTCAGGGGGCGTGTCCAAAATGGGCCTAACACCAGTCCTAGTGGACAAACAAGTCCTAGCCACCATGAGGCGACATTGCTCCTCGTGGCATGTCTGAATCCATTTTGGCGAGTCATTTACGGCCTGTCTCCAACAATCAATATAAGGAAACTGCCCGTAAAGTTCAGGCCTACCTGATACAGCCACGTGTAAGCGCTGTACCAGAGTTGGATCCAAACTGCCACGTGGCGGCCATGCCGCAACCAAAGTAGGCCACTCCCTAGTACACAAAGTGACCAAACGTACAGGAGACATTTTAACCCCAAAATCACATGTTCTGAATCCCTTTTTAAAATTCTTCACCATACAACCTAAGGGATCCGGAATCGTTGACTCCGACGCGCCCATACTTATCAATGGAACGTCGTTGACAACGAATACTATGCACGCGTACTATTCAACAGTCACACCCGTTTCCTCTGGCAACAGCACCACGTGGTACAGTTACCAAGTGAAACGTACACAATGACACAATAAACACTCAGGGAATTCCCGTACACACACAGCTGTTACACCAGTCACTAGATAATCAATATTATGCCCTTTGGCGAAACTATACAGTCACCCACGCTATAATTCTCTATATACGAATTACCCGTCTATAACACACCCCAGTAACATCGTCTTTTACAAATAGCGGTTACAGTACGGTTAGCATAGGTCAAAGCACAATTTAAGGTCACAATACAATTA
This sequence comes from Pelobates fuscus, assembly GCF_036172605.1. Classification (NCBI taxonomy): domain Eukaryota; kingdom Metazoa; phylum Chordata; class Amphibia; order Anura; family Pelobatidae; genus Pelobates; species Pelobates fuscus. The sequence continues at coordinate 361,858,386 of NC_086319.1, forward strand.
TTAGTGGTTATGGTGTTAAACATGCAATAGACGACAATGATTAGTACTTATATACAGTGTCAGTAAATATACAGGGTTATGGTACCGTGCACTATAATACAGCAACACACTATTAACACTCTCGCTAGACGGCTGAGCTCGCGCTATCTAACAAGATATACACTTTACTAAACAATCTTTAACACATTTACAATTCCCAACTAAACTATTGGCCAGTACCTTGAATGGACTACCTAAAACTATCTACATCCGTTTTGGTTAGCCACACTGCCCAAGCACCACATATAGCGAGCTAGAGGACCGAATTTACACAGACGCCTCTTAGTCGATTACTATCAAAAATCTAGTGGGTTCCCAATTTACACGCCTTCCCACTTAGCCAAGATAGGTTGAGAGCTAGCGAACCGAATTTACACAGACGCCGCTTAGTCTCCCGGTCCCTCCGACCTAGCGAACAAAATATACACCCTAGAACGCTAGTCTAGACAAGACACCGGTGTCCGGCTAGGGCTATTTACACCAGAGCCCCGCCTGACTAACAAAATCAAACGGTCTGACTAAAGAGCGTTTGATCGAGCGGTGCGCCTTCGCTCCTTCCCTCCGACAGAGGGGGCAGATTCCATACACAATTCAAACCCCTTATGGGCCTACCGCACAATCGGTATACCCCTAGTGGGTCTGCCGTCTAAAACAGCAGTTGTCTTACCTCCTCGTTCCTGAACCTGAGTTCACACTCATCGACGGGGACACCCCAGCACTTCTTACGTAGAGGCCGATGATCTCCTGGACAACAGACCAGTGGCGCCGAGACGAAGGGAGGTCCACGCAGAAGTTCAGGGGTGCAGCCGTAGAGAACGTGGGCAAAGATAGACCGTCTCACGCCTCTGCCTCTCAGCTACCGTTGAACGATGAGCTTCCCGGCCAATGCACCAAATGATACCGGAGAAACTGACGGAAGCAAAGCACAGAGAGATGGACACAGGTTTCTTCAGGACGGAAGAGATTCTTTATTGGATCACCGATCGGGACTCAGAGGGACTAACGTCACCAAAATACAGCAAGTTCTGAGCCCCGGACAATAGTGCAGGCTCCTTATATAGGCACATAACTCCTCCCATATTAAGCTCCACCCGCACATTCTCTTGACCAATCAATACAAATAAGAATTAACTTCCTGCTTAACCGCATGGCTTGTCCAGCACAATGGAGGAGGGGAATACTACATCCTGTATTCTTGCACATGCTCCGTACACTACTGATCGTATCTTGCCTCGTGCAACCAACTGATCGATACGTCAGCATGTGCACGTACACATGCCACGTGGTAATCTCGGCCTACTAAATTTATTTTTACAGAGATTCCACCACACTCCCTGCATGTGACTTGCACAGCCTTCCATAAACACTTCCTGTAAAGATCCCTATTTAGGCTTTCTTTATTGCAAGTTCTGTTTAATTAAGATTTTCTTATCCCCTGCTATGTTAATAGCTTGCAGGACCCTGTATGTGATTAAAGTTCAATTTAGAGATTGAGATACAATTATTTAAGCTAAATTACATCTGTTTGAAAGTGAAACCAGTTTTTTTTTTCGTGCAGGCTCTGTCAATCATAGCCAGGGGAGGTGGCTAGGGCTGCATAAACAGAAACAAAGTCATTTAATTCCTTAATGACAGTGAATTGAGCAGTGAAATTGCAGTGGAATGATCTATACACTAAAACTGCTTTATTTAGCCAAAGTAATTTAGGCGACTATAGTGTTGCTTTAAAAGTACTGCAGTCTTCCAAAGTACTGCAGTTTCCAATGACTTGCGGTATTACATGCAACAGTTTTAAATGCAAATTTAAATGAAACAGTTTTAAATGCCACACAGCTTAAACGCTTCCTAGTAAAAAGCACAACCACATAATGTACCAGATTTTTTAAAAAATAAGGTAAAGCTGTATAATGCACTAGTTAAAGATTTCAAAGCTTAAATGCACCTCAGCATAAAAGCACAACTGAATAATGTACCACAGTAAAACAAGCAAATAAAGTAATGAAGATAAAAAAACATACATGTCCGTAATTAACGCGAGCAAATTGCTCACTTCCTAAGGGCTGTAGGACATGAAAAAGACTGAGGACCTTAGCGATGGAGCCTCCTTTTAAAACCTTGGTGTTTTTCCTGTCCTATCGGCAGGGAGCTAACCCATGTGTATATGCTGCCATGATTAGCCAGGAAATATACATATACACATACACATACACATACACATACACATACACATACACATACCCATACCCATACCCATACCCATACCCCCTCCCCCCATACACATTTTATAACTGCCCCCCCCTACTTTTGTCCCTGGCCCCTTATGTGTCCCCCCTTAGTATGAATCCTGGAAACGTCACTGTGTACATCTGCATCACAAAGGGGCTAATTATCTACCTGCTTTGCACCAATTTGTGACAATTCTACATTTTCTCAAGCTTGGGTAGAATCCATTGGTAAATAGCACATTTCAATTATTTCCACGGATTTTCATTCAGTCATTCAGGGTTTTTTTTTTGTTTTTGTTTTTGTTTTTTTAACAACTCTACTTAAGTACTTGCTGTGTGTTTAGTAATTTAATCCTGCTTTAGGGACATTCATCCTTACTCAATTTTTTCTTGCAGACTCAAGGTTTTCCTCTAGAGTAGAATATATCAATCCCACAAACTCACCCTAAAAATCTGGGAACTGCAAAGTACCAAAATAACTTATATTTTATCTTTGAACCATACAGCTTCTCCAGGACATATCCCAGATATGAGTGTGGGGATACAGCTCTAACTATACAGAAGAAATACAAATATAGTGTAATACAGTTAAAAAAAACCCACACATAAATTGTAGTCTGAAATGCACTCACAAGATGGAGGAGCTGTGCCATCATGCCATCTTGTGAGTGTATTTCCCTCATCTATTTAATGAACAAGTGGTTTATATCGGCCAGTTGTATTTATGTTTCATTTTATAAACCAATATATTATAATGTTTTCCTTCCTTTCACATAAAAATGCTTTTTAAAACCATCCTTCAACTTCCTACGTCTGACCACAAACAAACTAATGTATTTGATAAGTTTGATAAAGGTTACCTTTGAGTTATTTGACACAAGTAACCATGTTACAAATATTATTAGCAGCACAAAACATGTACCATCAATTGTGCAAGTAAGCAGTTTCCTGTGTAAGTGTACGTAGTAGTGACATAAAATGCATGTATATTCCTTTTGACTGCAACCAGACCGTATGTTATCCTTGAAGTGTCTTAAACAAACTTTGTCATTCTTATTTAAATATCACTCAAGCTTAAACGTCAACGCCCTGATCTACTGTAACTAATATTCCAAGCAGGAAAATACTGTTTTAATGTCATAGCGGGTTTGACCTGTGTTACAATACTTTTTTTGTTTTCATAAGTCTCTTTTGTTACTATGGGAAGCAGGTATGCATTGTGTTACTTGTGTTTTTAGTAAGCGCACAAAGAAACAATAACTGAACAATACACTAAATGTAAACAGGGACTCCAAGTCACTATAATTAGACGTTATAAAATGCCAATATTGCCAATTCTGCAGAGCTGTACAATTGGGGAAAAATACAGTACAATATACACAGATTAATGCAAAAGGTAAAGACGTGAGCTGAGATTTAGCCATTTAAGCTCTTTTATGCAAAGTACTTATAGATATAGCCCATGAGTTTACAATCTAAAGGTTAAAGGGAAGTTAAGAAAAGAGGGAGCATGGGGAACTTAAAGGGATGAGGAGGTAATTGAGTGTAAGGTCAAGCACCTTGAGAAACCTGCTATAAAGTCTAGTTAAGTGGAAGTGTTTACTGCTAGGAAGGGCAATGAATTTAGAAAAAGAGGCAAGATGTAAAGCAGACTTTTGTGGCATACATTTAAAAAGTTTGCAAACCACATTATATCACTTTAAATATTCATAACTACAATTACAGTGAAGGAGCATTATAGTCACCAAAATAACTTTAGCTTAATGAAGCAGTTTTGTTGGATAGACAAATGCCCCTGAGGTATCACTACTCAATTCTCTGCCATTTAGGAGTTAAATCACTTTGTTTATGCAGCCCTAGTCACACCTCCCTGCGTGTGACTTGCATAGCTTTCCTAAACACTTCCTGTAAGGAGTCATCTAGTGTTTATACTTCCTTTATTGCAAATTTTGTTTCAATTAAAATTTCTTATCACCTGCTATGTTAATAGCTTGCTGGACACCACTGGAGCCTCCTGTATGTAATTAAAGTTCAATTTACAGAACAGGAGATATAAAAAATGCAAGTAAGTTACATCTGATTAAAAATAAAACCATTTTGTTTTCATGCAGGCTGTGTCAGTTATAGCCAGGGGAGGTCTAGCTAGGGCTGAATGGAAAGAAACTAAAGTTATTTAACTCCTAAATGGCAGAGAATTGAGTAATGAGACTTCAGAGGAATGATCTATACACCAAAACTGCTTAATTAAGCTAAAGTTGTTTTGGTGACTATAGTTTCCCTTTTCATATTTGTGGCATACAATCACTGAAAATAACTGCATGTACAGAAAATGACAGTTGTAAACTACATGTAAATATGGTAAATTTGTTAGAAGAAAAATAATATGGGTACCTCGGTAGATAGAATAAAAGCAGTGGAATATCTTTTTTATGATAGATGGTTAGATGAATGGAAGGCCTCTGAAAGTTTTCTGGGTGAGGTGAAAATTAAGTTTCTCTTTTTGGTTCTGTTTGATGGTTAAGTGTACTGAAGGCTTCAGAAAGTTTGCTGGGTGTGGTGAAAATAAAATTGATCTGAAAGTTTACTGGTGAGGTGAAAATCAAGTTTTTCGGGTTTTTTTTTTCTATTGGATTGTTCGGTAGATGGAAGGCCCTGTAATGTTTACCAAGTGAGATTAAAATGATGGATCGTAACCAATGCTTTCAAAAGCTGTGTCTGCACTGAATTCATGATGCTGTTTAGAACTACTCTCAATAAAAAAAAAAAAGAAAGAAAAGAAACAAAGTTGTGTTCGAAACAGCGTCCATTGCTAAGGGTACCTGCAGAAATAAAGGGTAAAATCTAAAGCACAATGCCTGTCCTTAATTCGCATGTCAACCTGGGGAGTTTGTGATTTCATTGAGTTTCTGTGACTTCTGGGATCTTAAGCAAGCCAGCAAGTATTCTTTACAACATTGATATAGAGTTGTTATAGCTTCAAACATTTATATTCAAAACATGATCATTCAAAGCATATTCTTGTTACCAGTGGGGTACCTCAGGGATCTGTACTTGGACCCATTCTCTTTAATATTTTTATTAGTGATATTGCAGAAGGACTTGATGGTAAGGTATGTCTTTTGCTGATGATACCAAGATATGTAACAGGCATGGGCGTCCGCAGGAATTTTTCCAGGGGGGGGGCATAATTGTAATGACATCCATGCATGGCCCCTTTTTGACAGTGTCATGAAGGGGAGGAGCATAGTCATTATCACATAAAGCCAGGGCAGGGGCGTATTAGCCGCGAGGCAAACAAGGCATTTGCCTTGGGCGGCATTTTCCAGGGGGCGGCAAAAAAAGCCGCCCCCAAATGCCCAAGGCAAATTTCTTGCTAGCCTTGCGGCTAACAGACATGCCGGCGGGCTGCTGGGTGATCGGGTGGCACTGCCTGGCGGGCGGGCGGGCGGCCGGCCGGCGAGGGAGCACTTCCCCTGAGCTGTCTGCTCAGCTCCCTCGCTAGCCGCAGAGTGAGGCGCGCGAGTGAGCTGAGCAGACAGCTCAGGGGAAGTGCTCCCTCGCCGGCCGGCCGGCCGATCGCCCAGCAGCCACTGGACCACCAGGGAGGAAGAGACACCCCCTCCCCATCATTCCCAAAGGTAAGGAGGCTGGGGGGGGGGGGGGGGGGTGTTAAATAAAAAAAAATGTGTTAAAAATAAATTTTAAAAAAATGTGTTACAAATCAATTTAAAAAAAACGTGTTAAAAAAAATAAAAAAAAAATGTGTTAATGTGGGTGGGTGAGTGTGTGTCTGTGTCTGTTAGTGTGTGTGTCTGTTAGTGTGTGTGTGTCAGTGTTTGTGTCTGTTAGTGTGTGTGTGTGTGTGTGTGTGTGTGTGTCTGTTAGTGTGTGTGTGTGTGTGTGTGTGTGTGTGTGTCTGTTAGTGTGTGTGTCTGTTAGTGTTTGTGTCTGTGTCTGTTAGTGTGTGTGTCTGTGTCTGTTAGTGTGTGTGTGTGTCTGTGTCTGTTAGTGTGTGTGTGTGTGTGTGTCTGTTAGTGTGTGACTGTGTGTGTCTGTTAGTGTGTGTTTGCCTGTGAGTGTGTGTGTATGTCAGTGAGTGTGTGTCTGTTAGTGAGTGTGTGTGAGTGTGTCTGTTAGTGTGTGTGTGTTTCTGTTAGCGAGTGTGTGTGTGTGTATTTAGAATGCGGGGCGGGGGGAAAGGTTGGGTGGGGGTGGCGTGGGGGGAGGGGGGGGCGCCTGAGTTTTGTCCTGCCTAGGGCAGTACAAAACCAGGATACACCACTGAGCCAGGGTGAATAGCGTTTTCACAACTGTGGTATCAGGAATACATGTTTGTATTCCTGACACTTTAGTGTTCCTTTAAGCAAATTAAAGGAACATTCTGGTCACCATAACAACTTCATCTAAATGAAAATGCTATGATGCCAGGAATCCCCTGGGTGCTCTCTTTCCTTTAAGGGGTTAAACCACTCTCAGATGGTTTAACCCCAAAGGCTTCCTCCAGCTCCAGGTCGCTCAGTGGTATTCGGCATCTGAAACGGAGTGTCAGGAAGTGCAGATTGACGTGAGGCATGGGTGCCACTGATTGGCTAGAGTGGACAGTTGACGCTCTAAGCCAATCGCTAGTTCCCGGTTCATAAACGTTTTTTACTTTTTTATGAATGGGAAGCTACTGATTGACTTAGAGTGCCAGCTGACCGCTCTAGCCAATCAGCAACACCCATGCCTGACGTCAATCTGCACTTCCTGACACTCAGTAAATAAAAGTGAACACATTAACACTGATATTTTTTTTTTACCTGGGGCGATGAGAAGGTCCAGAGTTTCCCTGCCAGGCCCAGGTACCAAAGCCTTATGATGTGGTGCCCAGAATAAAGTGGAGGGTTCACTTCATTTGTCCTTCCTGCTTCAATCTCCTTTTCTTCTCCTTCATTTGACAGTCTTCTTTTTCTTCTGACACTGTCTTCTATATTTGGCTACTTTTGCTCCTTTACCTTTCTGCTACTTTCTGCTTATTTTGCGCCCTTCTGCTCCTTTCTCATTCTGATTCCTTTCTGCTCCTTGCAGACCCTTTCTGCTCATTCTCCTACTTTAGCTTTGTGCTCCTTGCTGGCCCTTTCTGCTCCTTCTTCTACTTTACCTTTGTGCTCCTTCTGTCCCTTTTTCCTCCTTGCAGACCCTTCCTGTCCCTTGCTGCCCCTGCTCCTTGCATACCCTTCCTGCTCCTTGCTGCCCCTGCTCCTTGCATACCCTTCCTGCTCCTTGCTGCCCCTGCTCCTTGCAGACCCTTCCTGCTCCTTGCTGACTCTTCATTTAGGCTGCCCGTCCTCCCCCCCATGCCTCACTTCCCTAATCTATAGGCTGCCCCCCCATCCATCACTTCTCTAATCTATAGGCTGCCCGCCCATGCCTCACATCCCTAATTAGGCTGCCCCCCCATGCCTCACTTCCCTAATCTATAAACTGCCCCACCATGCCTCACTTCCCTAATCTATAGGCTACCCCCCATGCCTCACTCCCCTAATCTTTAGGCTGCCCCCCATGCCTCACTCCCCTAATCTTTAGGCTGCCCCCAATGCCTCACTCCCCTAATCTATAGGCTGCCCCCCATGCCTCACTTGCCTAATCTATAGGCTGCCCCCCATGCCTCACTCCCCTAATCTATAGTCTGCCCCTCCATGCCTCAGTTGCCTAATCTATAGTCTGCCCCCCATGCCTCACTTGCCTAATCTATAGGCTGCCCCCCATGCCTCACTCCCCTAATCTATAGGCTGCCCCCTCATGCCTGACTTGCCTAATCTATAGACTCCACCCATGCCTCACTTGCCTAATATATAGGCTGCCCCCCATGCCTCACTCCCCTAATCTATAGGCTGCCCCCCATGCCTCACTCCCCTAATCTATAGGCTGCCCCCCATGCCTCACTTGACTAATCTATAGGCTGCCCCCCATGGCTCACTCCCCTAATCTATAGGCTGCCCCCCATGTCTCACTTCCCTAATCTATAGGCTGCCCCCCCATGCCTCACTTGCCTAATCTATAGGCTGCCCCCCATGTGCCTCACTTGCCTAATCTATAGGCTGCCCCCATGCCTCACTCCCCTAATCTATAGGCTGCTCCCTATGCCTCACTTGCCTAATCTATAGGCTGCCCCCATGACTCACTTGCCTAATCTATAGGCTGCCCCCCATGCCTCACTTCCCTAATCTATAGTCTGCCCCCATGCCTCACTCCCCTAATCTATAGGCTGCCCCCCCCATGCCTCACTCCCCTAATCTATGGTCTGCCCCCCATGCCTCATTTGCCTAATCTATAGGCTGCCCCAATGCCTCACTTGCCTAATCTATAATCTGCCCACCATGCCTCACTTGCCTAATCTATAGGCTGCCACCCCATGCCTCACTCCCATAATCTATAGGCTGTCCCCATGCCTCACTTGCCTAATCTATAGGCTGCCCCCCCCCCCATGCCTCACTTGCCTAATCTATAGGCTGCCCCGCCCCCCATGTGCCTCACTTCCCTAATCTATAGGCTATTTTAAACCCCCCCACCCCATCCCTCACTTACCTCATCTGTAGGCTGTCTCTGTTGCCTGCATGTGCTGCTCCCCTGCGGTTTCAATCAGCAGAGAGAAGCAGGGATAGATGCAGCTTCCTATCCCTGTCTCTCCTACTGGCCGGCGCCGGTATTGCAGTTCATTTTAAATCTCACCCGAAAAATAGCAGAACAAGTTGAAAAATCCAGGGGGGGGGGGCAAGTGCCCCCCATTGCCCCCCCGTGGACGCCCCATGGTAACAGGGTTCGTTTTCCAGGAGGGATAAGCCAAATGGCAAAGGATTTATCCTATAGATGTCAATTCAAAATATTGACCCTTACCTATAAAGCTCTTACCAACTCTAGCCCCTCTTACATTTCTTATAAAAAAACAAACAAACATTAGGTGCTCACTATATACTTTAAGGAAGCAGTAAATCTTACAAGGATTCCCCAAAACCTTGTAGGAATAGAGACAGAAGACAAATACAAAAAATAGATAACCGTGCCTTAAAACACAATAATGTACAAAAAATGAAGTCAAATATAAATCATATGTACATACTTTTTTGTTAAAAGTCTATGAAGTCTTTGGCTGTTATACAGTGCATGGTATCTCAAAGAAAAAGGAAAAAGATAAACAATAATAGTGCAGTATGTTTCACCTTACGGGAAAGACTTAATCTATGTCTCGAATATGTGAAGACAAATATTGGAATATCCAATATTGCACTACTGGATATTCCAATTTTTGTCTTCACATATTCGAGACACAGATAAAGTCTACCACCACTGTATCTGAAAATATATTCATTGACGGGGATTGTACAATCTACGCCCTGCACAGCAGAGCTCTTTGTAGCTCTATAAATTGTGAGTGAGTTTTTGCTGTAGCACTCTACTTCACTGTGTTAAAGACTTACTGCACTATTATTGTCTCTCATTTTAATTTTTCTTTGAGATACCATGCACTGTATAACAGCCAAAGACTTCATAGACTTTTAACAAAAAAGTACGTACATATAATTTATATTCAACTTAATTTTTTTACATTACTGTGTTTTAAGGCGAGGTTATTTATTTTTTATATTTGTCTTCAGCCTCTTACATTTTTTCCCTGATTCATAGATATGCTTCTTGGTCTTTCCGCTCTGCCGGTGACCTTCTCCTGTCCGCTGCTTGCACCCTTACTTGCCGTGTTGTGTATTTGTACCCCACCTCCTCTAGACTGTAAGCTCGTTTGAGCAGGGTCCTCATCTACCTATTGTTCCTGTGTCACTGTGTAATTGTCTAATTTATTTTAAATTCCTCCTCCCTTTCATAATATTGTAAAGCTCTGTGGAATTAGTTGGTGCTATATAAATACCAATAATAATAATAATTTAGGTAAACTAGAAAAATGGTCAGAGTTGTGGCAACTGACATTTAATGTGGATAAGTGCAAGATAATGCATCTTGGATGTAAAAACCCAAGGGCAGAGTACAGGATATTTGATAGAGTCCTAACCTCAACATCTGAGGAAAGGGATTTAGGGGTGATTATTTCTGATGACTTAAAGGTAGGCAGACAATGTAATCGAGCAGCAGGAAATGCTAGCAGAATGCTTGGTTGTATAGGGAGAGGTATTAGCAGTAGAAAGAGGGAAGTGCTCATGCCATTGTACAGAACACTGGTGAGTAGTGATGTCCCGAACTGTTCGCGAACTGTCCGCCGGCGAACAATAGCGTGTTCGCGTTGGGCGAACATATGCGATTTCCGGTCCGCCCCCTATTCGTCATCATTGAGCAAACTTTGACCCGGAACCTCACAGTCAGCAGACACATTCTGGGAGGGAGGGTCTGCTACTGATTGGCTGGAATGTGTCTGCTGACTGTGAGGTTCCGGGCCAAAGTTTACTCAATGATGACGAATAGAGGGCGGACCGGAAATCGCATATGTTTGTCCAACGCGAACACGCTATTGTTCGCCGGCGGACAGTTCGCGAACAGTTCGGCGAACAGTTCGGGATATCACTACTGGTGAGTAGTGATGTCGCGAACACAAAATTTTCGGTTCGCAAGCGGCAGACGCGAACTTCCGCAAACGTTCGCGAACCGGCGAACCAGGCGAACCGCCATTGACTTCAATGGGCAGACGAATTTTAAAACCCACAGGGACTCTTTCTGGCCACAATAGTGATGGAAAAGTTGTTTCAATGGGACTAACACCTGGACTGTGGAATGCCGGAGGGGGATCCTTGGCAAAACTCCCATGGGAAATTACACAGTTGATGCAGAGTCTGGTTTTAATCCATAAAGGGCATAAATCACCTAACATTCATAAATCACAATGGATATGGATTGACACCTGACACATGACATATTGACACCTTGACATATGGATTGACACCTGTCCTCAGAGACCCTGATACACACTGACACAGAGCAGAATAGGGACCGTTCCCCCTACATAGGGTCACTTGGCAGATATGGATTGACATCTGTCCTCAGGGACCCTGATACACGCTGACACAGAGCAGAATAGGGACTGTTCCTCCTACACAGGGTCACTTGGCAGATATGGATTGACACCTGTCCTCAGAGACCCTGATACACACTGACACAGAGCAGAATAGGGACTGTTCCCCCTACATAGGGTCACTTGGCAGATATGGATTGACACCTATCCTAATGATCCCTGATACAAACTGACACAGAGCAGAATAGGGACTGTTCCCCCTACATAGGGTCCCTTGGCAGATATGGATTGACACCTATCCTAATGATCCCTGATACAAACTGACACAAAGCCGAATAGGGACTGTTCCCCCTACATAGGGTCCCTTGGCAGATATGGATTGACACCTATCCTAATGATCCCTGATACACAGTGACACAGAGCAGAATAGGGACTGTTCCCCCTACATAGGGTCACTTGGCAGATATGGATTGACACCTGTCCTCAGAGACCCTGATACACACTGACACAGAGCAGAATAGGGACTGTTCCCCCTACATAGGGTCACTTGGCAGATATGGATTGACACCTATCCTAATGATCCCTGATACAAACTGACACAGAGCAGAATAGGGACTGTTCCCCCTACATAGGGTCACTTGGCAGATATGGACTGACACCTATCCTAATGATCCCTGATACAAACTGACACAGAGCAGAATAGGGACTGTTCCCCCTACATAGGGTCCCTTGGCAGATATGGATTGACACCTGTCCTCAGAGACCCTGATACACACTGACACAGAGCAGAATAGGGACTGTTCCCCCTACATAGGGTCCCTTGGCAGATATGGTTTGACACCTATCCTAATGATCCCTGATACACACTGACACAGAGCAGAATAGGGACTGTTCCCCCTACATAGGGTCACTTGGCAGATATGGATTGACACCTATCCTAATGATCCCTGATACACACTGACACAGAGCAGAATATGGACTGTCCCCCCTACATAGGGTCACTTGGCAGATATGGATTGACTCCTATCCTAATGATCCCTGATACACAGTGACACAGAGCAGAATAGGGACTGTTCCCCCTACATAGGGTCACTTGGCAGATATGGATTGACACCTATCCTAATGATCCCTGATACAAACTGACACAGAGCAGAATAGGAACTGTTCCCCCTACATAGGGTCCCTTGGCAGATATGGATTGACACCTATCCTAATGATCCCTGATACACAGTGACACAGAGCAGAATAGGGACTGTTCCCCCTACATAGGGTCACTTGGCAGATATGGATTGACACCTATCCTAATGATCCCTGATACAAACTGACACAGAGCAGAATAGGAACTGTTCCCCCTACATAGGGTCCCTTGGCAGATATGGATTGACACCTATCCTAATGATCCCTGATACACACTGACACAGAGCAGAATAGGGACTGTTCCCCCTACATAGGGTCACTTGGCAGATATGGATTGACACCTGTCCTCAGAGACCCTGATACACACTGACACAGAGCAGAATAGGGACTGTTCCCCCTACATAGGGTCACTTGGCAGATATGGATTGACACCTATCCTAATGATCCCTGATACACACTGACACAGAGCAGAATAGGGACTGTTCCCCCTACATAGGGTCCCTTGGCAGATATGGATTGACTCCTATCCTAATGATCCCTGATACACAGTGACACAGAGCAGAATAGGAACTGTTCCCCCTACATAGGGTCACTTGGCAGATATGGATTGACACCTGTGCTCAGAGACCCTGATACACACTGACACAGAGCAGAATAGGGACTGTTCCCCCTACATAGGGTCACTTGGCAGATATGGATTGACACCTGTCCTCAGGGACCCTGATACACACTGACACAGAGCAGAATAGGGACTGTTCCTCCTACATAGGGTCACCATTTTTAGCCCAAGGCAGCTCATCTCATCAGGCCTTTTTTAGTCGAATGTATCGCTGTGGTGGAATCTCGGTAAAAATAAATTTAGTAGGCCGAGATTACCACGTGGCATGTGTACGTGCATATACTGGTGTATCGGTCGGTTGGTTGCACGTGGCAAAGATACAATCAGTAGTGTACGGAGCATGTGCGAGAATACCGGATGCAGTATTCCCTTCCTCCATTGTGCTGGGCAAGCTATGCGGTCAAACAGGAAGTTAGTTCTTATTCGATTGATTGGGTAAGAGTATGTGTGGGTGGAGCTTATTATGGGAGGAGTTACATGCTTATATAAGGAGCCTACACTATTGTCTGGGGCTCAGAACTTGTTGTATTTTGGTGACATTAGTCCCTCTGAGTCCCGATCGGTGAACCGAATAAAGAATCTCTTCCTTCCTGAAGAAACCTGTGTCCATCTCTCTGTGCTTGGCTTCCGTCAGTTTCTCCGGTATCATTTGGTGCATTGGCCGGGAAGCTCATCGTTCAACGGTAGCTGAGAAGCAGAGGCGTGAAACGGTCTATCTTTGCCCATGTTCTCTACGGCTGCACCCCTGAACTTCTGCGTGGACCTCCCTTCGTCTCGGCACCACTGGTCTGTTGTCCAGGAGATCATCGGCCTCTACGTAGTAAGTGCTGGGGTGTCCCCGTCGATGAGTGTGAACTCAGGTTCAGGAGCGAGGAGGTAAGACGACCGCTGTTTTAGACGGCGGACCCACTAGGGGTATTGGATACCGATTGTGCGGTAGGCCCATAAGGGGTTATTTGGAATCTGCCCCCTCCAGTGGAGGGAAGGAGCGAAGGCGCTCAATTAAACGCCCTGTAGTCAGCCCGTTTAATTTTGGTTTGGAGTCAGGCGGGGTTCTGGTGTAAATAGCCCTAGCCGGACACCGGTGTCTTGTCTAGACTAGCGTTCTAGGGTGTATATTTCGTTCGCTAGGTCGGAGGGACCGGGAGACTAAGCGGCGCCTCTGTAAATTCGGTTCGCTAGATCTCAACCTATCTTGGCTAAGTGGGAAGGCGTGTAAATTTGGAACCCACTAGACTATTGATAGAGTAGATAGACTAAGTTGGTACTGTTGTAAATTCCGCCCTCTAGTTCGCTATATGTGGTGCTTGGGCAGTGTGGCTAACCAAAACGTATGTAGATAGTTTTAGGTAGTCCATCAAGGTACTGGCCAATAGATTAGTTGGGAATTGTATATGTGTTAAAGATTGTTTTAGTAGCGTGTATATCTTGCTAGATAGCGTGAGCTCTGCCGTCTAGCGAGAGTGTGAATAGTGTGTAACTGTATTATAGCGCACGGTACCATAACCATGTATAATTACTGACACTGTAAATAAGTACTAATAATTGTCGTCTATGTTGCATGTTTTAACACCATAACCACTACTAATTGTACTGTGACTTTAAATTGTACTTTAACCTATGCTAACCGTACTGTAACTACTGTTTGTAAAGACGATGTTACTGGTGTATGTTATAGACGGGTAATTCAAATATAGGGAATTATAGCGTGGGTGACTGTATAGTTTCGCCAAAGGGCACAGTATTAGTTACTTAGTGACTGGTGTAACAGCTGTGTGTGTACGGGAATTCCCTGAGTGTTTTGTTGTGTGCGTTTCACTTAGTAACTGTACCACGTGGTGCTGTTGCCGAGGGAACGGGTGTGACCGTTGGTAGAGTGTTTGTATAGTTTCTGTTGGAAACGACGCTCCATTGTTAAGTATGGGCGCGTCAGATTCGACGATTTTGGATCCCTTAGGGTGCATGATAAAGAATTTTAAAAAGGGATATACAGTATGTGATTTTGGGGTAAAGATGTCTCCAGCACGCTTGATTACATTGTGTAGTAGGGAATGGCCTACTTTGGTTGCCGCATGGCCACCACGTGGCAGTTTGGATCCTAATCTGGTACAGCGTGTACACGTGGCTGTATCAGGTAGGCCTGAACTTTACGGCCAGTTTCCATATATTGATTGTTGGAGGCAGGCCGTAAATGACTCGCCAAAATGGATCCGAGTATGCCACGAGGAACAATGTCGCCTCATGGTGGCCAGGACTCGCTTGTCCACTAGGGCCGTAATTACGCCCATTTTGGACACACCCCCTGAGTCTGAGATCCCTATGCCGCCCCCTTACTCCTCCTCCACCGGAAGAGGAAGAGGAGGTGCTGCTGGAAACGCTCCTCCCCTTGCCCCGTTGTCCCCACCTACTCCCTCCTCTAGCTCAGCCCCCTTGTTTCAAAACCTCCCCTTCCGATACCTGCTTCCGTTAACCCCACATACCCAGATTTGGCGCCATATCTAGCTTCCGGTCAGGCTCCCCCTAGCCCGGCCCGGAATATTTTACTCACCAATCTTCCCCTTAGTAAAGCTTCCCCATCCCCTTGCCTTACTACCCCTCGACTGGAACCCCTAACTGACGCATCTCAACGAAGCCCCATACTAACCCGACAACTGACCGGTACCCTCCAACCCCGACATTATCAAATGCCTCTTCGATTGACTCCTTGCCCGACACACATTAACGATGACGGCCAGATACAATATGCTGATCCAGTCTTTGTCTATGTCCCTTTTACAACCACCGATCTCTTTAACTGGAAGACCCATAACTCCTCTTACACCGAAAAGCCTCAAGCCATGACGGATTTGTTTACTTCAATAGTCCAGACACATAATCCCACTTGGGCTGATTGCCAGCAATTATTAATGACATTGTTTAATAACGAGGAAAGGACTAGGATAAATCAAGCGGCAATTAAAGCGCTGGAAGAAGAGGCCCGTACACAAAATCAGGCCAACCCAGCAGCATGGGCCACAGCCCATTATCCAAACACCGATCCAAATTGGAATTTCAATGGCGCAGACATGCTTCATTTAAAAGCTAATAGGGACGCTATTATTGCTGGCATGAAAGCTGGAGGAAAGAAAGCGATTAACATGTCTAAGACGGCTGAGGTATTGCAGAAATGTGATGAATCGCCCAGTGTCTTTTATGACCGATTATTGGAGGCATACCGTTTGTATACCCCCTTTAATCCGGAGGCCCCTGAGAATTCCCGGATGGTTAACTCTGCCTTTGTCAGCCAAGCCTACGGAGATATAAAGCGCAAGCTACAAAAGTTAGAAGGGTTTGTAGGGATGTCCATAACCCAACTAATGGAGGTAGCGAATAAAGTGTACATGAACAGGGAAACAGAGACAAAGAAAGAGGAAGAGCGCAAGATGCGTAGAAAGGCAGATATGCTAGCGGTAGCGATCGCAGGCGTAGATAGAAGGGAGAAGGAAGTGTATAGGGGAACGGATAGAGGCGATAGTAAGTGGAATAGGGAACCCCATAGTAGGAATCAGTGTGCATACTGTAGGGAAGAAGGGCATTGGAGAAGTAAGTGTCCACAAAGGGAACAGTATGAGAGAGACAGACCCAGGGCAGGATATGGTAATTATAGAGGCAGAGCGAGAGGTAGAGGAGGTCCTGGAGGGAATAATGTTAGCAATAGAGGAAGTGTTAGAGAAGACAGGTATTATCCAGCAGCGCAGAGATCCCGCGATAGAGAAGATAGGGACTTTGTAGGATTGGCTGACACGGTCATGGAGGACTATTGATGCCGACCGGGCTCCATCCCCCTTGGCCGAGCGGAGCCTATGGTCGATGTATCAATAGGGGGAAAAAGGAGTGCGTTCATGATCGATACTGGTGCTGAACATTCGGTGGTGACTGACCTAGTTGCTCCTCCATCTGGAAGAACTATCACTGTAATAGGAGCAACTGGAAGGAGTGCTGCAAAACCGGTTCTTAAAAGTCGACTCTGTACATTGGGAGGCCACGTAGTGAAACATCAATTCCTTTATATGCCTGAATGTCCAGTCCAACTGCTAGGACGTGATTTGTTGTCGAAACTACAAGCGCAGATAACGTTTCTACCAAATGGAACAACATCTTTAAAGTTCAATGGACCTTCAGGTATAATGACACTATCTGTACCAAAGGAAGAAGAGTGGCGACTTTATACAGCGTTGACTAGCCAAAACCCTAAGAGTGATGAATGCTTGTTCAATATACCAGGAGTTTGGGCAGAGAACAACCCACCAGGACTTGCTCGCAATATCCCACCAATTCGAATCGAACTGAAACTTGGGGTCTATCCAGTGAGCTTACGGCAATATCATATCCCACAAAAGGCCAAGAAGAATATACAATCGTATTTGGATAAGTTCATAAGGTATGGTATCATAAAATTCTGTACTTCTCCCTGGAACACCCCATTGCTGCCTGTTCAAAAGCCCGGTACAGATGAGTATCGCCCTGTGCAGGACTCGTAAGTATACATCTAGTTGTGCCCAATCCATATAACCTGCTTGCTTTAATTCCGGGCGGGGCTACCTATTTCACTGTCTTAGATCTCAAAGATGCCTTCTTTTGCCTTCAAATTGCTGCGGAAAGCCAGTGTATCTTTGCATTCCAATGGGAAAATGCTGTAACGGCTCGAAACGCCAGATGACTTGGACAAGACTGCCCCAAGGGTTTAAAAATTCACCTACCCTATTTGGATCAGCTTTAAGTCAAGACTTACTGGATTCCAAGTCCATCCCAGGAGAGTGTGTACTATTGCAATATGTAGATGATTTGTTGATAGCAGCAGTTACAAGAGAAATATGTCAGCAAGCAACACATGATCTACTACACATTCTCTGGAAGGCAGGATACAAGGTGTCCAGGAAGAAAGCTCAGTTGTGTCAGCCAACTGTCAAGTATCTGGGATTCCATATCTCTGAAGGTCAAAGAATAATGGGACCAGAGAGAAAAGAAGCTGTATGCCAAATACCAATACCCAAGAATAGAAGACAAGTGCGGGAATTCTTGGGGGCAGCAGGCTTCTGTAGGATATGGATTCCCGGTTATGCGATATTGGCGAAACCTCTTTATGCAGCTATAAAAGGTACAGAACACGATCCCTTCCTGTGTACCCCTGAACAGCAAAAGGCATTTGAAGATGTGAAGAAGGCTTTGATGAGTGCCCCAGCATTAGGTCTACCTGATCATACACGTCCATTCTACTTATATGTACACGAGCAAAGAAGAATGGCTGTGGGAGTATTGACACAGTACTTGGGATCATGGCAAAGACCTGTTGCATATATGCAAAGACCTGTTGCATATATGTCAAAACAACTGGATGCAGTGGCCAGTGGTCTTCCACCTTGTATAAGAGCCGTAGCTGCCACCGCCCTGCTGGTAGCTGAAGCCGATAAACTCACTCTGGGTCAAGAACTCTACATTGTCGGGCGCATCTGAAAGGAGATGGTGATGTAACCAAAGGAAATCGGATGGCAGATAATGCAGCTAAGCGTGCCGCTGAATCAGGAAGACAGGAATATGTGGAACATATAGCTGCTCTTATACCGACTCCACTGTCTCAATGGACTCCACTTTATACAGCTCAAGAAGAAGAGTGGTTAAAGACAGAAGCTGGGAAATACCTGGAGAACAAATGGTATCAGTTAGAAGATGGAAGAATAGTCATTCCAGCATCACTAGCTGTAGAAATTGTCCAGAACTATCACAATGGGACACATTCTGGAAGAGATAGTATGGAAGAATCTCTCAGAAAACATTTCTACATACCAAGATTGTCCAACTTGACTCAAGCCATTGTACGAAGATGTGTAATATGTGCTAAGAATAATGCAAGGCAAGGACCAGTGAAACCACGGGAGTCCAGTATATGGGGGGACTCCCTATGTCCGATCTTCAAATAGACTATACAGTAATGCCTAAATCTGGTGGACATCGCTACCTATTAGTAGTTGTGTGTACCTATTCAGGCTGGGTAGAAGCATGTCCTACTTGTACAGAGAAAGCAGGAGAAGTTGTACGATTCCTGTTGCGAGAAATAATACCCCGATATGGACTACCATGCTCTATAGGATCGGATAATGGTCCAGCCTTTGTTCACCAGTGCCTACAACAACTGACTCATATGCTTGGTATTAAGTGGAAGCTTCTTACAGCATATAGACCTCAGAGCTCTGGGAAAGTAGAAAGAATGAATAGAACTATTAAGAACCAATTGGCAAAGATGTGTCAAGAGACTCCGCTTAAGTGGAATGTTCTTTTGCCTATAGCTCTGTTACGTATTCGTAGTACACCTACCAGAAGGATGGGTCTCTCACCTTTTGAAATCATGTATGGGCGTCCACCTCCCGTACTTGGTAACTTAAGGGGGGATTTGAGTCAGTTGGGAGAAAGAATTACCCGGCAGCAGGTTGTAGAGTTGGGTAAAACTATGGAGGAGGTACAGAAATGGGTACAAGATAGATTACCTGTGAATATTTATCCCCCTGTTCATAGCTATCTGTCAGGGTACTCACCTGTGAGACAGACGGCCAGACGTGGTCGCTCCTGGAATTCCCAACAGGGGACTTGAACTGGGGAACTTATCTATCCTAGTCCTGCTCTCTGCCTCTGAGCCACAGCAGCTTTACCAGAGACTACTGATTCCGGTCTTGTTCATCCTGGCATGGTTACTACACCGGGGGCTGCACCTTGACTTGTCTGTGTCTCACCTGACTCTGATCGATCATCAGCAGGGTATTTAAACCCAGCCTCGCCCTGTGCTCAGTGTCAAGTCTTTGATCTAGTGTTGCTGTGTCGTACCAGTGTTCCAGTTTATCTGCTTCGTTTCTTTGACCTCGGCTTGTGACTACGTTTATTCTGACCTCTGGCATCCCTTGACTTCGGCTACTCCTCATTGTTCCTGACCTCTGGCATCCTTTGACCTCGGCTACCCCTCGACTATCCTGCTGGTTCTGTCCTTGCCTGTCCTGCGTATTTGGTACTGCATCCTGCACAGCCCTCGTGCACAGCCCCACAGGCCAGGTGAATTCTTACCTGACCACCTCGGCCTGTGGCTATCTGCAAGGGTGAGCAACATATCTGCGCTACAGACTCCCAACTCAGGTAAGACCCTGACACTATCATCCAGGAGATCAAGTGTGTATTAAAGAGTGGAACAGTATACCGTTAGGGCCTAAGTGGAGGGGTCCTTATGTTGTTCTTTTGTCTACTCCTACAGCAATAAAGGTGGCTGAAGTGACTCCGTGGATTCATCACTCCAGGGTTAAACCAGCAGCAGTAGATTCTTGGCAAGCTACACCAGATCCAGAGAATCCCTGCAAGATCCGGTTAAAGCGCACGACTCAGTCGGAGTGACGAGGAGATATTGGGATTACAATTGTATTTAAAGAGATCAGTAAGTGAGTGTTTTGACGGCCATAATAAAGCCTGACATAGCCAGGGTGTCTTGAAGGGACCTCTGTGAAGGGAACAGAGGACCTGCAGAACTCCATTCCTTGCAGCCCTTACATCCTGGAAGCTGAGGTGCCATCGCACGGACGAAGACTGAGGATGAAGACGTCGAAAGAAGTGTTTTTGATAATGTGTATTTTTGTGTCTTTAAATATTCAGGAAGGTAGAGGTACCGACACACCTTGCTGTGAGGTTTGCATTAAGACTACTATAACAGGTAATCATATTTCCCAGACCCTAATTTGGCATTCACAATATGAGTGTAAAGGATATGTGTCTAGGTGTAGATACTTAGGTATAGAATATAGTGTATGCCATTTAGGAGTAGGAGAACCTAAGTGCTTCAATCCAGAGTATCAACCCCGTACAATTTGGTTGACCCTCCGGAATGGAGATCCACAGGGGACCCTAATAAATAAAACAGTATTAGAAACCGTACATTCTTTGGGTGTTCTGCTATTTGATGCATGTAAAGCGATATCAAGTGGTAGAAAGCCGTGGAATGTATGTGGGGATCTTAAATGGGAGAGAACGTATGGGTCTAACGATAAGTATATTTGTCCCAGTAGTAAAAACAAGTACGTAAGTCCAAAATGCCCAGATAGGGATTATAATTATTGCCCATATTGGTCTTGTGTGGGGTGGGTAACTTGGGGACAGACAGTAGATAAGGATATGATTGTTACTAAGTTGCCTACCAAACCGTATTGTAAGTCTATGGAGTGTAACCCAGTCCATATACTTATTAATAATCCTGAACAATTCATAGATAGGTTTGGGAACTTATTTGGGTTCCAGATATATGGGACGGGTTTAGATCCTGGGACAATATTATTTATAGGGATAGAGACCGATACCGTAGCATCCCAAACTCATCAGGTTTTCCATTATTTTTATGAAGAGATGAGTGTAGACAATAAGATCCCCCATAATGCTAAAAACCTGTTTATAGATTTAGCTGAAAGTATTGCTGGTAGTCTTAATGTGACCAACTGCTATGTGTGTTGAGGTACTAATATGGGAGACCAATGGCCCTGGGAAGCAAAGGAGGTAATGTCCGGTTCTGAGACAATTGAACAAATAATATCTTCACAAGCCGATTATCAAATGAGTGTTAGAGGTAAATATGAGTGGCGATTAAAGACCTCCATCATAGGTTATGTTTGCATAGCAAGAAAAGGAATAACGTTTAACACATCTGTAGGAGAACTAACTTGTCTAGGGCAAAAAGCTTATGATGATAGTACAAAGAATACAACCAGGTGGTCGGCTTCAAATGTCTCAGAACCACCTAACCCGTTTGCAAGTTATGCCAATTTAAAGGACGTGTGGTTTGATCTATCTATCATATCTAGTTGGAAAGCCCCAGCAAATTTGTACTGGATCTGTGGTAAGAAGGCCTATTCGGAGTTACCACAGGACTGGGAAGGGGAATGTGTGTTAGGTATGCTCAAACCATCCTTCTTCTTGTTGCCTATTGAAACAGGAGAGACTTTGGGAGTTAAAGTGTATGATGTGAATCATAGGAAGAAAAGGGGACCCCTAGAGATAGGTACCTGGGAAGATAATGAATGGCCTCCCCAGTGTATTATAGATTATTATGGGCCAGCCACTTGGGCAGAGGATGGTACTTTCGGATATAGAACCCCAATATATATGCTCAACCGCATTATAAGGTTACAGGCAGTGGTTGAGATAATTACCAATGAGACATCACAAGCGCTCAATCTCCTAGCGAAGCATAATACTAGGATGAGGACAGCCGTTTACCAAAATAGATTAGCTTTGGATTACCTATTGGCAGTAGAGGGAGGTGTATGTGGGAAGTTTAACCTAAGCAATTGCTGTCTTCAAATAGATGATGAAGGGCAAGCAATAGCTGAGCTTACTAGCCATATGGTTAAACTAGCGCATGTGCCTACTCAGGTATGGAAAGGGTATAATCCAAGTAGTTGGTTTGGTAATTGGTATGAGCAGTTTGGAGGACTTAATGCATTGGTAGGTGGAGTCATGCTAATCTTAATGCTGTGTCTTCTCCTACCATGTCTTGTTCCTTTGGTAGTTAGGTCTGTGGAGAGCATCATAGAAAATATAGCAGAAAGAAAGGCTGCTGCACAGATAATGGCTATATATAGATATGAGGCTCTAAATCAGGGAGAACTAGTGCAGGAAGAAGAATGTTGAGGGATTCATGTCATTAGTCGCAGGGTCTGGTCTGATTCATGGCAACTTGAGGTATATGCAAACTAAGGTTAAGTGATGCCTCCGTAATTGTGAAAATATCAGAGGCATCAAAGGGGGGAATGTGGTGGAATCTCGGTAAAAATAAATTTAGTAAGCCGAGATTACCACGTGGCATGTGTACGTGCATATACTGGTGTATCGGTCGGTTGGTTGCACGTGGCAAAGATACAATCAGTAGTGTACGGAGCATGTGCGAGAATACCGGATGCAGTATTCCCCTCCTCCATTGTGCTGGGCAAGCCATGCGGTCGAACAGGAAGTTAGTTCTTATTCGTTTGATTGGGTAAGAGTATGTGTGGGTGGAGCTTATTATGGGAGGAGTTACATGCTTATATAAGGAGCCTACACTATTGTCCGGGGCTCAGAACTTGTTGTATTTTGGTGACATTAGTCCCTCTGAGTCCCGATCGGTGAACTGAATAAAGAATCTCTTCCTTCCTGAAGAAACCTGTGTCCATCTCTCTGTGCTTGGCTTCCGTCAGTTTCTCCGGTATCATCGCCCACTGTCAGTCCCTTCTGGATCCATCCCTCATTCATCTTAATAAAGGTGAGGTAATCTAGACTTTTTTGACCTAGGCGACTTCTCTTCTCAGTGATAATACCTCCTGCTGCACTGAAGGTCCTTTCTGACAGGACACTTGAAGCGGGGCAGGCCAGAAGTTCTATCGCGAATTGGGATAGCTCAGGCCACAGGTCAAGCCTGCACACCCAGTAGTCAAGGGGTTCATCGCTCCTCAGAGTGTCGATATCTGCAGTTAAGGCGAGGTAGTCTGCTACCTGTCGGTCGAGTCGTTCTCTGAGGGTGGATCCCGAAGGGCTGTGGCGATGCGTAGGACTTAAAAAGCTCCGCATGTCCTCCATCAACAACATGTCTTTAAAGCGTCCTGTCCTTGCCGGCGTGGTCGTGGGTGGAGGAGGATTACTTTCATCTCTTCCCCTGTTAGATTCCCGTTGGGCTGTGACATCACCCTTATACGCTGTAAAGCATACTTTTTAATTTATTTTGCAAATGCTGCATCCTTTCCGACTTGTTGTAATTTGGTAACATTTCCGCCACTTTCTGCTTATACCGGGGGTCTAGTAGCGTGGACACCCAGTACAGGTTGTTCTCCTTCAGCCTTTTTATACGAGGGTCCCTCAACAGGCACGACAGCATGAAATACCCCATTTGCACAAGGTTGGATGCCGAGCTACTCATTTCCCGTTCCTCCTCCTCAGTGATCTCAATGAAGGTATGTTCTTCCCCCCAGCCACGTACAACTCCACGGGTACCAGATAGGTGACAACAAGCACCCTTAGATGTCTGTTGTGGTTGGTCTTCCTCCTCCTCCTCCTCAAAGCCACATTCCTCCTCTGACTCCTCTTCATCACAATCCTCTTCCAGTGTTGCCGCAGGTCCAGCAAGCGATGCTGATAAGGCTGTTTCTGGTGGTGATGGTGACCAACACTCTTCCTCTTCACGCTCATCTACAGCCTGATCCAGCACTCTTCACAGGGCACGCTGCAGGAAGAAAACAAATGGTATGATGTCGCTGATGGTGCCTTCGGTGCGACTGACTAGGTTTGTCACCTCCTCAAAAGGACGCATGAGCCTACAGGCATTGCGCATGAGCGTCCAGTAACGTGGCAAAAAAATTCCCAGCTCCCCAGAGGCTGTCCTAGCACCCAGGTCATACAAATATTCATTAACGGCTTTTTCTTGTTGGAGCAGGCGGTCGAACATTAGGAGTGTTGAATTCCAACGTGTCGGGCTGTCGCAAATCAAGCGCCTCACTGGCATGTTGTTTCGCCGCTGGATATCTGCAAAGTGCGCCATGGCTGTGTAGGAACGCCTGAAATGGCCACACACCTTCCTGGCCTGCTTCAGGACGTCCTGTAAGCCTGTGTACTTATGCACAAAGCGTTGTACGATCAGATTACACACATGTGCCATGCACATGTGTCAACTTGCCCAACTTCAATGCTGCCAACAAATTTGTTCCGTTGTCACAAACCACTTTGCCGATATCCAGTTGCTGCGGAGTCAGCCACTTTTCCACCTGTGCGTTCAGGGCGGACAGGAGTGCTTGTCCGGTGTGACTCTCTGCTTTCAAGCAAGTCAAACCCAAGACGGCGTGACACTGCCGTATCTGGGATGTGGAATAGTACCTGGGGAGCTGGGGGGGTGTCGTTGATGTGGAGCAAGACGCAGCAGCAGAAGAGGACTCAGCCGAGGAGGTTATGGAAGAGGATGGAGTAGGAGTAATAGAGGAGGTGGCAGCAGGCCTGCCTGCAAGTCGTGGCGGTGTCACCAACTCCTCTGCAGAGGCACGCATTCCATGCTTGGCAGCCGTCAGCAGGTTTACCCAATGCGCAGTGTAGGTGATATACCTGCCCTGACCATGCTTTGCAGATTAGGTATCAGTGGTCAGATGGACCCTTGCCCCAACACTGTGTGCCAGACATGCCATTACTTCCTTTTGCACAATCGAGTACAGGTTGGGGATTGCCTTTTGTGTAAAGAAATTTCGTCCGGGTACCTTCCACTGCGGTATCCGAATAACCACAAATTTTTTGAACGCCTCAGACTCCACCAGCTTGTATGGTAAAAGCTGGCGGGCTAATAGTTCAGACAAGACAGCTGTCAGACGCTGGGCAAGGGGGTGACTTTTTGACATTGGCTTCTTACGCTCAAACATGTCCTTGACAGACACCTGACTGTGGGCAGATGAGCGGGAACTGCTCAAGGCAAGAGACGGAGTGGCGGATGGTTGAGAGGGGGCAAGGAGGACAGCAGTGGTTGACGTGGCTGAAGATGCTGCACCAGGAGGAGGATAGCGGCTTTGAGTTTGTGTGCTGCTTGTACTCATGTGTTGATCCCATAGGCGTTTGTAATGTGCGATCATGTGCCTACGCAAAGCAGTTTTACCTAGGTGGGTGTTGGACTTCCCACAACTCAGTTTCTTTTGGCACAGGTTGCAAATGGCATCGCTGTTGTCAGAGGCAGACACACACAAAAAAAAATTCCACACTGCTGAGCTCTGCAATGACGGCATTCTGGTGGTGGACACAGCATGCCTTGATTGGCGTGCTGTCGGGCTGACCCCGGGTGCCGATGCATGCTGTCTGACTGTGCCACTAGCTCCTTGCGACGACCTCCCCCTGCTTCCAACTCGTCTCCTCCTCCTCCTCTCTGTCTACACATCTGAACTTTCCCCCCTGTTCTTCTTCTTGCCGAGCGGGCACCCACGTGACATCCACGGACGCATCGTCATCATCAACCACTTCACTTGTATCTGACAACTCAGCAAAAGAAGCAGCAGTGGGTACAACATCATCATCATCACACCGTACGTGTGTAATGCTGCCTGACTGAGACATATCCCTGTTATCTACATCCTCTGGCAACAATGGTTGCGCATCACTCATTTCTTCAAACGGATGTGTAAATAACTCCTCTGACATACCAAGTGAAGCGGCTGTGGTGCTAGTGTTGGTGGTGGCGGCAGGCGGGTGAGTGGTATCTTGAGAGGTGCCCGAAGCTAAGCTGGAGGAGGATGGTGCGTCAAGGTTCCGAGCGGAAGCTGTAGAAGCAGTGGCGTACACACAACCCATGGGGCCCCGGTACGAAAACTGATCCGTGGGCCCCCCGCGCACGCGCTTACTCTGCGCGGGCTGGGGCCGCAACACATGGCGGCGGACACCTGGTCGCAGGGCTGCGACCCCTGCGACCACGGTATGTACACCAGTGCATGCATAAACACATACACTTAAAGGACCACTACAGACACCCAGATCACATCAGCTCAATGAAGTGGTCTGGGTGCCAGGTCTCTCTAGTTTTAACCCTGCAGCTGAAAACATAGCAGTTTCAGAGAAACTGCTATGTTTCACTGAGGGTTAATCCAGCCTCTAGTGGCTGTCTCATTGACAGCCGCTAGAGGATTTTCTGCGATTCTCACTGTGAAAATCACAGTGAGAAGATGCTGAATGTCCATAGGAAAGCATTGAGTAATGCTTTCCTATGGGCGGTTTGAATGCGCGCGTGGCTCTTGCCACGCATGCGCATTCGGAGCTGAGAGGCGGATTGGGGCGGAGAGATCCCCAGCGCCAAGGGAGTCCGGCGCTGGAGAAAGGTAAGTGCTTAAGACACACATACGCACACATTAACTGACAGACACACACTCAGTGACAGACATACATACACACTTAGTGCCAAACATACATCCTCACTAACAGACGCACACAGACACACTCTAACACTAACACACACACACTCTAACACTAACACACACACACACACACTAACACTCACACGCTCACACTCTAACACACGCTCACACTCTAACACACGCTCACACTCTAACACACGTTCACACTCTAACACACGCTCACACTGACACTAACACACACACTCTAACACACACTCTAACACTAACACACACACTCACACACTCTAACACACACTCACACTCTGACACTGTCAGGATCGGGTCAGGGATCCAACACTCAAAGTACAAACAGGTACAGGGTACGTATACCGGACCTTAGAATGGCCGGACTAACGTACAGAGAGTATAGAGAATGGTCAGATACAAGCCGAGGTCGAGGGAATGAGAGGACAGGTAAGCGAGTAACAAGCTGGGTCAAGGATAACAGAGGTAAACAGAGTAAGTCAAACAAGCCGGGTCGTAACCAAAAGGATAACTGAAAAACACCAGAGCACTGTGTGACTAGACAGGCTAGAACCACGACAGGGCAATGAGCAACAGGGCGAAGTATGTTTAAATACCCTGGCTAGAGAGGATAGACACGCCTCCGACGAGTCCTGATTGGTCTCCAACGGATTGAGTGACAGGTCGTTCCGGATTGGCGTCATGACGTCGGTCTCCGGGCACCATGCTACATAAGGAAGTAACTCCCTCGCGGCCGGCGTCTATGTGAACGGGTCGACCGCGAGGAACAGGAGAAACATGGCGTCCGGACGGATAAACGTCTAAGTCTCTACCTCTCTCGGAGGTAGAGACCTCAGGTACCCTGACAGTACCCCCCCTCTCAGATACGCCCACCGGGCGGAAGGAACCGGGACGAGATGGGAAGCGGGAGTGATACGCCCTGCGGAGACGAGGAGCATGAACATCCTCTTGAGGTACCCAACTCCTCTCTTCAGGACCATAACCCTTCCAATCGACCAGATATTGAACCTTCCCCCGTGAGATTCGAGAATCAATAATAGAGTTAACCTCATACTCCTCCTGACCCTCCACCTGAACAGAGCGAGGAGGGGCTGTTGTGGAGGAAAATCTGATGCATATAAGTGGTTTCAGCAATGAAACATGAAACGAGTTAGGGATGCGTAAGGTAGCAGGAAGAGCTAGACGGTACGCAACTGGATTGATCCGAGTCA
The DNA here is from genome assembly GCF_036172605.1 of Pelobates fuscus. Taxonomy (NCBI): domain Eukaryota; kingdom Metazoa; phylum Chordata; class Amphibia; order Anura; family Pelobatidae; genus Pelobates; species Pelobates fuscus. Next base: position 361,886,534 of record NC_086319.1, read on the forward strand.
GTACCCTGTAAGGACCAATATAACGGGGAGCGAACTTCATGGAGGGCACTTTTAAACGGATGTTCCTTGTGCTCAGCCATACCCTATCACCTGGAACAAAGACCGGAGCCGCCCTTCTACGTTTATCAGCGTGTTTCTTAACCAGCATAGAGTTGTGCATAAGGATTTGTCGAGTTTGGTCCCACAACTTCCTCAAATTGGCCACATGAACATCAACCGACGGCACCCCCTGGGTGTAGCGATACTTACCTTATCCGGGGGCCGGACGCGGTCCTCTCTTCAAGCCGCGCGCGGTCCTGCGGCTCGTCCGACTGTTCAGACAGGAAGGCGGGCAGTGACCGCGAGAAGCGGTCACGTGTCCCGCCTGCAGCTAAGAGCGCGCCGCGAATCTCGGGCGCGCTCTTAAAGAGACAGTGGGAGCCTAAATTGCAAAAAGGCTCCCATTGGCTCCTGTCATGCCAATCGTTTACGCTGTCTCTTTGTGCTCTTGACCTCGGATCGTTCCTGACTCTGTTTTATCCTATTACGTCGAGTCCGGCCACTCTAAGGTCCGGTAGACGTATCTCTCCTCTGTACTGTCTTCTGTTGGGCTGGATCCTGCGTGTAGGGGTATATACTCGTTACATTACGATAGGGCCATGGACCCCGCAGATTTAGCTCAACAGATGGCGACCCATGAGGCTAGATTTGTAGAGCAGGATCACCGTATGGATCAAATAGCTCAGGCTCTCCAGACGCTCTTAGCTAGAACCATTCCAGCAACCGCACCTAACCCTCCTGCACCCCTGCTTCCTGAAGCATCGACTATGCCTAACGCTACAGCACATTTAACGCCTCCTCCTAGGTATGGAGGGGATTCTAAGACATGCAGAGGGTTCATTAACCAAATAGAGTTTCATTTTGAAATGTATCCACGTTCATTTCCCACAGAGAGGTCTAAAGTTGGGTTCTTTATGCACCAACTTACCGACAAAGCACTTGAATGGGCAAACCCTATTTGGGAGGCTAATGGACCTATGGTGCATAACTTTCACAGTTTCCTAACAGCTTTTCGCAGAACTTTTGATACTATGAAAAGGTCTAAGAATGCCGCTAGAGCATTAATGAGGGTTAAACAGGGTTCTAGGTCTGTGGCTGATTACGCTATACAGTTTCGTACCCTTGCCTCACAGGTCGATTGGGTTAACTACGGCCTTCATGGAAGGTTTATCAGACTCTATATTGGATGAGGTAGCAGCTAAGGAGCTTCCTATTGCCTTAGAGGACCTTATTGACTACCTCATCGATATAGATAATAGGATTCGTGACAGGCTCTATACTAAGAACAGGAATAGACGTTTTGTTACACCTATTCAACCCAGAGTTAATATACCGGAGAGTGTTAAAGTATCTGAAGAAGAACCTATGCAATTAGGGGTTGCCAAACTCTCAGATACTGAGAAATTACATAGGAGAAGGGAGGGACTCTGCCTATATTGTGGTAAGAGAGACCATATGGTAAAGGAGTGTCCTCTGCTCCCGGAAAACTCTCGCACCTAAGACCTTATAGGGGACTGGCCTTGGGTGTGATTTCTAAGTCTCCTACATTGCCTCCTAACCGACTGCTTCTCCCTGTTTCTTTACATATGGGAGAGAGTTGTATAGTTGAAAACATAGACGCCCTGGTTGATTCTGGGGCAGCCGAGAACTTTATAGACTCTGGTTTTGTAAAGAGAAACAATATTCCCATCAGAGAGAAGGAGATACCCTTGGCCGTTGAGGCCATAGATGGTAGACCATTGATATCTCCTGTTGTTACTCACGAGACTGCACCGCTACACATGTACACAGGGGTTCTACACTATGAAACCATTCGGTTCCAGGTCATCACCTCTCCCTCTTCACAGTTGGTGTTAGGGTATCCATGGTTACGTGCCCACAATCCCATTTTTGACTGGGAGACAGGGCAGATAAAATCATGGAGTGAAGCCTGCCATGAGTCATGTACTATTGAAGTCACGCCTGTGAATTCTATTAACGTTCCTACTGTTCCTCCTTTATCTACGACAATACCCTCTCAGTATTTAACTTTAAAGACTGTCTTTGATAAAAGAGAGGCTGACAAATTACCGCCTCACAGACCCTACGATTGTGCTATTGATTTGTTGCCTGGTACTATACCTCCTAAGGGCAGGGTGTACCCCCTATCGGTTCAAGAAAACCGTGTCATGGAGGAGTACATTAAAGAGTCATTAGACAAGGGATTTATTAGAAGATCCTCTTCTCCGGCTGGAGCAGGGTTCTTCTTTGTATCAAAGAAAGAAGGTGATTTAAGACCTTGCATTGATTATAGAGGTCTTAACAAGATCACCATCAAAAATGCTTACCCTATACCTCTAATAACAGAATTGTTTGACAGGCTCAAACATGCTACGGTATTCACCAAATTAGATCTTAGAGGAGCATACAATTTGATACGTATTAAAAAGGACCACGAATGGAAGACAGCCTTTAACACTCGGTCAGGTCATTATGAGTATACCGTCATGCCATTTGGGCTTTGCAATGCCCCAGCAGTGTTCCAAGAATTTATTAATGATGTCTTAAGGGACTTTATTCACTCATTTGTTATTGTGTACTTGGATGACATTTTAATATATTCTACTGACATTCACGCTCATCACAGACATGTTACAACAGTTCTGAAGACCCTTCTTGCTAATGGTCTTTATTGCAAATTAGAAAAATGTCTATTCGACCAGTCCGAGGTCCAGTTTTTAGGGTATTTGATTTCCGCCGAGGGTTTTCGGATGGATCCCCAGAAGCTCGCTGCAGTCATAGAATGGCCTCTGCCGCAAGGTCTGAAAGCCATCCAGCGTTTTCTGGGTTTCTCTAATTATTATAGACGTTTTATCAAAGGTTTTTCGTCTATAGTAGCGCCTATTACTCGTATGACTAAAAAGGATGGCAATACACGTGTCTGGTCTACTGAGGCACTTCAGGCTTTTGACTTTCTTAAAACTACGTTCGCCTCTGCCCCTATTTTACAGCATCCTGTAATTGCCATATATACTTGAGGTTGATGCTTCCGATATAGGGGTAGGTGCTGTCTTATCCCAAAGAGAGTCTCCTGACAAGCCATTGCATCCTTGTGGCTTCTTTTCTAAACAAATGTCCAAGGCAGAGAGGAATTATGATGTGGGTAATCGCGAACTCCTTGCTATCATTTTAGCACTCAAAGAATGGAGACATTTGCTAGAAGGAACTAAGGATCCTATTCTCATATTTACAGATCATAAGAACCTATCCTACCTTAGCGAAGCTAAAAGATTGTCTTCAAGGCAGGCTAGGTGGTCACTGTTCTTGTCTCATTTTAATTATATAATCACCTATAGGCCAGGTGACCGGAACACCAAAGCGGACGCTCTGTCCAGACAATTCGAGACTATTGACAAACAGGAGATTGATGTCACTCCTGTCATTCCCCCAGACAGGATAATAGCAACTACTATATTGTCTATTTCCTCGTCCCTCTTGCAGGCCATACAAGCGAAACAAGGCATGGCACCCAGCGAGAGGCCTAATGATAAATTGTTCGTTGACATTCCCGAGAGACGGGATATTCTGTCACTTTATCACGATACTAAGACTGCTGGACATCCTGGTATTTCCAAAACAGTGTCAGCCGTTTCTCGGTATTTCTGGTGGGATACCTTACGTAAGGATGTTACTGACTATATAAGTGCTTGTACTACTTGTGCATGTATGAAAACCTCTCGTAGAGTTCCTTGTGGGCTGTTGCATCCATTGCCCGTTCCCGAGAGACCTTGGTCTAATCTATCAATGGATTTTATTGTTGAATTACCCCCTTCGAATGGTAACACAGTCATCCTAATGATAGTAGATCGGTTTTCCAAAATGGCTCACTTTGTGTCTCTTCGCAAGTTGCCCACTTCCAAGGAATTGGCTCTTATCTTCGCTAGAGAAGTGTTTCGATTACATGGTATTCCCTTATCTATTGTATCCGATAGGGGTAGCCAATTTATTTCCAGGTTCTGGAAAGCCTTTTGTTCGGAGATGGGTATTTCCCTCTCATTTTCTTCCGCTTACCATCCCCAGTCTAATGGAGCTGCTGAACGTGCCAACCAGTCTCTTGAGCAGTACCTCCGTTGTTTTGTGTCTCACCATCAGGACAATTGGTCTGACCTGCTTCCTTGGGCTGAATTTGCTCGGAATAATGCCACTCATGATTCTTCCGGCAAAAGCCCTTTTTACGTTGTCTATGGCCAGCATCCCGTTGTTCTTCCGGCTGCATTCTCCTCTCAGGGCATGCCAGTTCTGGATGAGCATTTGGCTGGTTTGCGTAATACTTGGGAGCAGGTTCAGCGTTCTTTGGTGGACTCTGCTGCCCGCCAGAAGGCTCAGGCTGACAAGCATCGCAGAGCGGCTCCTTCCTATGTTGTGGGGGACAGGGTTTTGCTTTCCACACGGAATATTCGCCTCCGGGTGCCTTCTATGAAATTGGCTCCCCGCTTCATTGGTCCTTATCGCATTATACATAAGGTTAATCCCGTTTCTTATGCCTTGGCTCTGCCTAAGAATCTGCGTATACCCAATGTATTTCACACCTCTTTGTTGAAGCTTTACGTACGCAACCGCTATACCCGGCATACTCCCCCTCCCCCTCCTGTCTCTGTGGAGGGTCATGAGGAGTTCGAAGTATCTGCTGTTATTGACTCTCGTTTTCTTAGGGGTCGGCTTCAGTACTTGGTACATTGGAAGGGTTATGGGCCTGAGGAGCGCAGTTGGATTTCTGCGGATGCTGTTCATGCTCCCCGCCTTGTACGTTCTTTCCATTCGCGTTTTCCTGCCAGGCCTGGTCCTGCCCGCCCGGAGGGCGTGTCCTCAGGGGGGGGTACTGTAGCGGTACTTACCTTATCCGGGGGCCGGACGCGGTCCTCTCTTCAAGCCGCGCGCGGTCCTGCGGCTGCACGAGCCGCGCGCGGCTCGTCCGACTGTTCAGACAGGAAGGCGGGCAGTGACCGCGAGAAGCGGTCACGTGTCCCGCCTGCAGCTAAGAGCGCGCCGCGAATCTCGGGCGCGCTCTTAAAGAGACAGTGGGAGCCTAAATTGCAAAAAGGCTCCCATTGGCTCCTGTCATGCCAATCACCCCATACACTTACCTGTTGGGGGAGTGGAAGTGACAGGAGCCAATCACATTAGTTTGAAGGCTACTTATACTTACCCTTTTCCCTTAGTTCGTTGCCCTATCGTGGTTTCTGCTACAGTTCCCTTTAGTGCTTGTTGTGTTCAGTTGTGTTTCTCCGTATTTGACCTTGGCTTTGTATTCTGACTTCGTTTTCGCTTTATCCTATTCTGTACTGTTTGCCGGCTTGCTTATTCCTGTGTACCAGTCCCCGGCTAGTTTTCGTTTACGCTGTCTCTTTGTGCTCTTGACCTCGGATCGTTCCTGACTCTGTTTTATCCTATTACGTCGAGTCCGGCCACTCTAAGGTCCGGTAGACGTATCTCTCCTCTGTACTGTCTTCTGTTGGGCTGGATCCTGCGTGTAGGGGTATATACTCGTTACACTGGGAAGGAGAAGCCGAAGGAAGAATAGGCGGATGAAAGCCATAATTCATGAAGAAGGGGCTTGAATGAGTAGAATCGCAGACGAGATTGTTGTGTGCAAACTCCGCCCAAGGAATCAAACCGACCCAATCGTCCTGGTGTTCGGAAACAAAACATCGTAAATATTGTTCAATTTTCTGGTTGGTACGTTCAGCAGCTCCGTTAGACTGAGGATGATAGGCAGAAGAAAAGTTCAACTTGATACCTAGTTGTGAACAGATGGACCTCCAAAATCGGGAAATAAATTGAGAGCCTCTGTCAGATACAATTTGGGAGGGTATCCCATGTAGACGAAAAATCTCCCTAGCGAATATCTCTGCCAATTCGGGAGAAGACGGTAGTTTAGGCAGAGGAATGAAGTGAGCCATCTTAGTGAATCTGTCAACCACGGTGAGAATAACAGTCTGTTTTTTAGAGATGGGTAGATCGACAATAAAGTCCATGGCCAAACAGGACCATGGTTTCTCTGGAACCTCTAAGGGATGCAGGAATCCACAAGGGAGTGTATGGGGTTGTTTGGTTTTAGTACAAACCTCACAAGCAGCGATGAAATCTTTAGTATCCTTACGTAAAGCAGGCCACCAGAAGTCTTTGGAGATCAAAGCAAATGTTTTGCGAATACCAGGATGTCCCGCCATCTTGCTGTTATGGAGACACTGCAACAGTTCCAGTTGAAGAGCAGGAGGAACGAAATGTCGACCCGCAGGAGTCTGTTTAGGTGCTAGATGTTGCAGCTTAATGATCTTGGCCAGTAACGGGGAGTGAATCCTGAGATTCGTATTAGCAACAATATTGCATTTCGGAACTATAGAAGAAAGAACCGGTTCCGGTATAGTAGAAGGTTCATATTGGCGAGATAAAGCATCGGCTTTAGAGTTCTTAGAACCAGGTCTGTAAGTCAGCACATAATTAAAGTGAGTCCGGAATAAGGACCAACGCGCTTGCCTAGAAGACAGACGCTTGGCCTCCCCAATATAGGACAAGTTTTTGTGGTCCGTCAAAATAGTAATAGGGTGTAAGGTCCCCTCCAATAAATGTCTCCACTCCTTTAAGGCTTTAATGACCGCTAACAGTTCCCTGTCTCCGATGTCATATCTGCTCTCAGGCCCAGAAAGTTTCCTGGAAAAAAAACCACACGGGTGTAGTGGTTTATCCACCCCTAACCTTTGTGACAGAACCGCACCTACTCCTGTCTCAGAGGCATCGACCTCGAGTAGAAACGGCAAAGTCGTATCAGGATGGACTAAAATTGGAGCAGAGGCAAAAAGTTCTTTGAGATTCTTGAAAGCAACGAGAGCTTCAGTAGACCACGTCTTAGTATCCGCCCCCTGTTTGGTCATATTGGTAATGGGCGCAATAATAGACGAGTAACCCTTAATGAAGCGCCTATAATAATTGGAGAACCCAATAAACCTCTGAATAGCCTTGAGTCCCTTAGGCAATGGCCAATCTAGAATAGACTGGAGTTTGTCAGGATCCATCTTAAAGCCTTCCCCAGAAATCACGTATCCCAGAAAGTCTATCTGGGTCTGGTCAAAACTGCATTTCTCCAACTTACAGTATAAACCGTGTTGCAGAAGTTTGTGTAACACCTTTCTGACTTGTCTATGGTGAGTCTCAATCTCTCTAGAGTGTATGAGTATGTCATCCAGGTAGACAATAACACAATCATGTTGGAATTCCCTAAGAACTTCGTTAATCAAATCTTGAAAAACTGCAGGTGCGTTGCAAAGACCAAAGGGCATGACCGTGTTACTCATAATGACCATAGCGGGTATTAAACGCTGTCTTCCACTCGTGGCCTTGCTGGATTCTCACCAAGTTATATGCCCCTCTGAGATCCAACTTGGTGAAAATTTTAGAATCCTTTAACCGGTCAAAGAGCTCGGTAATCAGGGGAATAGGATAGGCATTTCTGATGGTTATTTTATTCAAACCTCGGTAATCGATGCAAGGTCTGAGTGAACCATCCTTCTTTTTAACAAAAAAAAATCCAGCCCCGGCAGGAGAGGAAGATCTCCTGATGAATCCCTTGTCTAAATTCTCCTGAATATACTCCTCTAAAACAGCATTCTCTTTAGTGGATAGAGGGTATACATGACCCCTAGGCGGCATGGTACCAGGTAATAGATTAATTTTACAATCAAATGTCCTGTGTGGGGGTAGCGTATCAGCGTTCTTTTTGTCGAACACTGCTTTTAAATCCAGGTATAGAGGAGGTATCTGTATCCCCTTAGACTGGGTAGAACTGTCTGGTGTGTTAATTACAGCCAATGGGGATACCCTGCGTAAACACCTCTCCTGACAACCCTGACCCCATGAGAGTATTTCCCCTAACTCCCAATCGATAATAGGATTATGTCTCCTTAACCATGGGTACCCCAGAACTATGGGAACAGAGGGAGACGAAATGAGCATAAGTGATAAGTTCTCCTCGTGTAAGATACCAACAGTCAAGTTAATAGGTATAGTCTCACGCGAGATAACAGGCTCGAGTAGCGGTCTACCATCTATGGCCTCAACGGCCAAAGGTATCTTTCTTAACTGGGATGGGATAGTGTGTTTAGTAGCAAAGGCTTGGTCGATAAAATTCTCAGCAGCACCGGAATCTATCAAGGCCATGGTCTTTAGCACTCCCTTCTCCCACGTTAAAGAAACTGGTAACAGCAACCTGTGATTTTTATAATCATGAGTAGAGGACAAAATAGAAACACCCAAGGCCTGTCCTCTAGAGAAACTTAGGTGCGGGCGTTTCCCGAGCGAATAGGACAATTCAGGCGCAAGTGACCTCTGACTCCACAATACATACATAATCCCTCCCTTCTCCTGTACTGTCTCTCCTCCTCTGAAAGGCGAGTATTGCCTATCTGCATAGGTTCAGGAAACAGTGAGGTATTGGAATCAGGACTTTGAAATGCGGGTGCTAACTTAAAGGTAGGTCTAAGATTCCTCTCTCGAGTGTTCTGTCTCTCTCTTAAACGCTCATCAATGCGAGAAATGAACAAAATTAAGTCCTCTAAATTCTCAGGCAGCTCCCCAGTAGCAACTTCGTCAAGGATAACATCTGATAACCCGTTCAAAAATACATCTATATAAGCCTGCTCATTCCACTTGACTTCTGCCGCCAGAGACCTGAACTCTAGTGCATAATCCACAAGTGTTCGGTTCTCCTGTCTCAGGCGCAACAGTAATCTGGCTGCATTGACCTTCCTACCAGGCGGGTCAAAAGTTCTTCTAAAGGCAGCTACAAAGGCATTATAATTATATACCAACGGGTTATCGTTCTCCCATAATGGGTTGGCCCATCTCAGAGCTTTCTCAATGAGTAAGGTGATAATAAATCCAACCTTTGCCCTATCGGTAGGATAGGAGCGAGGTTGTAATTCAAAATGAATACTGATCTGGTTTAAAAAACCATGACACTTCTCCGGTGAACCACCATAACGTACTGGTGGGGTAATACGGGAAGAGGCACCTACAGTGGCTACCTCTAGGCCTGAATTTACAGAGGAAATTGGAGTAGTACGCGTCTCCTCTGGTGGGTTATTAGCACGAGATAATAACGCCTGTAGTGCTAAGGCCATTTGGTCCATTCTGTGTTCCATGGCATCAAACCTGGAATCAGGGGGACAAACCTGACTGTTTGTACCTGCAGGATCCATTGGCCCTGTCGTAATGTCAGGATCGGGTCAGGTTTCCAACACGCAAAGTACAAACAGGTACAGGGTACGTATACCGGACCTTAGAATGGCCGGACTAACGTACAGAGAGTATAGAGAATGGTCAGAGACAAGCCGAGGTCGAGGGAACGAGAGGACAGGTAAGCGAGTAACAAGCCGGGTCAAGGATAACAGAGGTAAACAGAGTAAGTCAAACAAGCCGGGTCGTAACCAAAAGGATAACTGAAAAACACCAGAGCACTGTGTGACTAGACAGGCTAGAACCACGACAGGGCAATGAGCAACAGGGCGAAGTATGTTTAAATACCCTGGCTAGAGAGGATAGACACGCCTCCGACGAGTCCTGATTGGACTCCAACGGATTGAGTGACAGGTCGTTCCGGATTGGCGTCATGACGTCGGTTTCCGGGCACCATGCTACATAAGGAAGTAACTCCCTCGCGGCCGGCGTCTATGTGAACGGGTCGACCGCGAGAAACAGGAGAAACATGGCGTCTGGACGGATAAACGTCTAAGTCTCTACCTCTCTCGGAGGTAGAGACCTCAGGTACCCTGACAGACACTAACACACACACACACACTAACATACACTCACACTAACACTAACACACACTCACACACACACTAAGATACACTCACACTAAGATATACTCACACTAACATACACTCACACTAACATACACTCTCACTAACATACACTCTCACTAACATACACTCTCACTAACACACACTCTCACTAACACACACTCTCACTAACACACACTCACTAACACACACTCACACACACACACAGGGCCGGCCTTAGGGGTGTGCGAGCTGTGCGGCCGCACAGGGCGCCATGGTGCAGGGGGCGCCCTGCGGCCGCATAGCTCACACGGCATGTCTGTTAGCCGCAATGCTAACAAGGCATTTGCCTTGGGCGGCATTTTCCAGGGGGCGGCAAAAAAAGCCGCCCCAAATGCCCAAGGCAAATGTCTTGTTAGCCTTGCGGCTAACAGACATGCCGGGATGCTGGGCGGTCGGGCGGCGCTGGCGGGCGGCTGGCGAGGGAGCACTTCCTCTGAGCTGTATGCTCAGCTCCCTCGCGCGCCGCAGAGTGAGGCTGGGAGCCGGAATATGACGTCATATTCCGGCTCCCAGCCTCCCTCTGCGGCGTGCGAGGGAGCTGAGCAAACAGCTCAGAGGAAGTGCTCCCTCGCCAGCCGCCCGCCCGCCCAGCCCAGCAGCCACTGGACCACCAGGGAGGAAGAGAACCCCCCCCAGCATTCCCAAAGGTAAGGAGGCTGGGGGGGGTGTTTAAATAAATTTAAAAAAATTTGTTAATGTGGGTGAGTGTGTGTGTCTGTTAGTGTGTGTGTGTGTGTGTGTGTGTGTATGTTAGTGTGTGTCTGTGTCTGTTAGTGTGTGTCTGTTAGTGTGTGTGTGTGTATGTTAGTGTGTGTCTGTGTCTGTTAGTGTGTGTGTATGTTAGTGTGTGTCTGTGTATGTTAGTGTGTCTGTGTCTGTTAGTGTGTGTGTGTGTATGTTAGTTTGTGTCTGTGCATGTTAGTGTGTGTCTGTGTACGTTAGTGTGTGTCTGTGTATGTTAGTGTGTGTGTGTGTCTGTTAGTGTGTGTGTCTGTTAGTGTGTGTCTGTGAGTGTGTTTGTCTGTTAGTGAGTGTGGCTGTCTGCCTGTGTGTGTGTGACTGTTTGCCTATGTTTGTGTGTGTGTGTGTGAGACTGTCTGCGCGTGTGTGTGACTGTCTGCGCGCGTGTGTGTGTGACTGTCTGCGCGTGTGTGTGTGTGACTGTCTGCGCGTGTGTGTGTGTGTGACTGTCTGCGCGTGTGTGTGTGTGTGTGTGTCTGTCTGACTGTGTGTGTGTGGCTGTCTGACAGTGTGTTTTGACTGTTTGTCTGTGTGTGTTTGACTGTTTGTCTGTGTGTGTGTGACTGTGTGTGTGTGTGTGGCTGTTTGCCTCTGTGTGTTTGGCTGTCTGCCTGTGTGTTTGTGTGTGGCTGTGTGTGTGGCTGTCTGCCTGTGTGTGTGTGTGGCTGTCTGCCTGTGTGTGTGTGTGTGTGACTGCCTATGTGTGACTGTCTGGGCAGACTAGATGGGCCGAATGGTTCTTATCTGCCATTCCATTCTATGTCTGTGTGTGTGTTTGTGTGTGGCTGCCTGAGTGTGTTTGTGTGTGTGTGTGTGTGTGTATGGCTGTCTGCCTGCCTGTGTGTGTGTGTGTGTGACAGGAGGGGGCGCTGTGAAGATTTTTTGCACAGGGCGCCCAAATGCCTAAGGCCGGCCCTGCACACACACTCACACTAAGATATACTCACACTAACATACACTCACTAACATACACTCACACGTTTTTTTATTTTATTTATTTAATCCCCCCAGCCTCCTTACCTGTGGGAGAGCTGAGGGGATTCCCTGGGGTCCAGTGGTGTCACCCGGCTGGCTGGTCCTGTGGGCGCGCGAGGGAGCACTCTCCCCTGTGTGCTCCCTCTTCAGCTCCCTTGTGCGCCGCGTACTGATACCGGAGCCGGAAGATGACATCATCTTCCGGCTCCGGTTTCAGTACGGTGCGCGAGGGAGCTGAAGAGGGAGCACAGAGGGGAGAGTGCTCCCTCGCGCGCCCGCCAACCTGGTGACAGCAGGGCCAGCCTCGGGGGGCCCTGAGGTGGCTGGCTCTTGGGCCCCCCAGGAGAAGAGGCTGGCCCAGTGGCTACATACCTGGGTCGCAGGGCGGCCGGGCCCCCTGGTGGGCCGGGCCCGGTCGCAGCCGCGACCCCTGCGACCCTGGTATGTACGCCACTGTGTAGAAGATTGGGTGTCCTGTGTTAGCCAGTCAACTATGTCCTCAGAACTTTTCAAGTTCAGGGTACGTGGCCTCTGAAAACTGGGCATTATTCTAGGGCAAAAGGGAATCACAGCACCATGACCACGATGGCCCCTGCGGGGTGGCCTGCCTCTGCCTGTCATTTTTTTTCGATTAGGGGTACTATGCGTGCAAGCTACTGTGAGACCAGATATGAGTGGCAATGTGCACTGGCAGAGGTTGGCAGAGTACACGCTGTAGGCCTGACACCCCCGCTTGAAGACAACTAACTGCTATTCAATCTATAACAGTGGAAAAAGTTTTTTGGTTTTAAATGCACGCTATATTGACACCAGATATGAGTGGCAATGTGCACTTGCAGAGGTTGGCAGAGTACACGTTGAAGGCCTGACACCCGCTTGAAGGACACTGACTGCTATTAGCTTACAGTGAAAAACTTTTTTTCTTTTTAAAGGCACGCTATAGTGACACCAGATATGAGTGGCAAAGGGCACTTACAGAGGCTGGCAGAGTACACGCTGAAGGCCTGACACCCGCTTTAAGGACACTGACTGCTATTAACTTACAGTGAAAAACTTTTTTTCTTTTTAAAGGCACGCTATAGTGACACCAGATATGAGTGGCAAAGTGCACTTGCAGAGGCTGGCAGAGTACACGCTGAAGGCCTGACACCCGCTTTAACCCCTTAAGGACCAAACTTCTGGAATAAAAGGGAATCTTGACATGTCACACATGTCATGTGTCCTTAAGGGGTTAAGGACACTGACTGCTATTAGCTTACAGTGAAAAACTTTTTTTCTTTTTAAAGGCACGCTATTGTGAAACCAGATATGAGTGGCAAAGTACACTGGCAGAGGTGGGCAGAGTACACGCTGAAGGCCTGACACCCAGATGCTTGCAGACAACTAACTGCTATTCAGTCTATTACAGTGAAAAACATTTTTTTGTTTTTAAATGCAAGCTTAAGCTATTGTGACACCAGATATGAGTGGTGGCACTGGGCAAGTGGGCACAGTATCCACTGTGAGTCTGACACAGAAGCTGGCAGGCAGGCAACTGCAATTACATTACACAGAAGAAAAAAAAAAGCAGACTGATGTTTTAGCCCTAAAAAGGGCTTTTTAGGGTGCTGTCCTTACAGCTGAGATCAGATGAGTCCTTCAGGACTGTAGTGGACACTGAATACCCTAGCCTAGCTATCAATTTCCCTATCAAATGAGCAGCAGCTACACTTTCCCTCCTCTATCTAAGAATGCAGCTTCAGAATGAATCTAAAATGGATGCTGTACAGGAGGTGGGAGGGTCTGGAAGGGAGGGTCTGCTGCTAATTTGCTGGAATGTGTCTGCTGACCGTGAGGCACAGGGTCAAAGTTTCCTCAATGATGACGAATAGGGGGCGGATCGAACCGCGCATGTGTTCGCCCGCCGTGGCGAACGCGAACACGCTATGTTCGCCGGGAACTATTCGCCAGCGAACAGTTCGGTACATCACTACTGGTAAGACCTCACTTGGAGTTTTGTGCGCAGTACTGGAGACCATATCTACAGAAGGATATTGATACCTTAGAGAGAGTTCAGAGAAGGGCTACTAAACTGGTTCATGGATTGCAGGATAAAACTTACCAGGAAAGGTTAAAGGAACTTAACATGTATAGCTTGGAGGAAAGACGGAGACAGGGGGGATTTGATAGAAACATTTAAATACATAAAGGGAATCAACAAAGTAAAGGAGGAGACTATATTTAAAACAAGTAGAAAATATGATATAAGTGGAGAGCAAAAACACAAAGTGAACTTCTAGATACATCATAAAAAATATATAACCAAGATAATACTTAATATAACGTAAGCAACTGCACATTCATTGTGTGCATTTTTATTTATGTAATAAATCTTTTTTAATACATATTGTAACTAGAAAGTTATTTCATTTATACTGCATTAGAAAGGTGTATTATACAAACTAATATATATATATTGCACTATTATTTGTCATCTGTTCTTCTCTTTTTATGTTGATATCCCTCCTCGTGAGCAACTCTACCATTTATTAAGTATGATGTTAGTTATTTATTTTTTTATGGTGAATCTAGAAGTTCACTTACCGTATATACTCGAGTATAAGTCGACCCGAATATAAGTCGAGACCCCTAATTTTACCCCAAAAAACTGGGAAAACTTATTGACTCGAGTATAAGACTAGGGTGGGAAATTCAGCAGCTACTGGTAAATTTCGAAATAAAATTAGATCCCCCAAAAATTACATTAATTGAATATTTATTTTGTGTATATAATGAATGCAGTGTGTGTGTGTGTGTGTGTGTGTGTGTGTGTGTGTATATAATGAATGCAGTGTGTGTGTATATAATGCAGAGTGTGTGTGTATGAATGCAGTGTGTGTGTATATAATGCAGTGTGTGTGTGTATGAATGAATGCAGTGTGTGTATGAATGCAGTGTGTATATAATGCAGTGTGGGTGTGTGTATATAATGCAGTGTGTGTGTGTATATAATGCAGTGTGTGTGTGTATATAATGCAGTGTGTGTGTGTATATAATGCTGTGTGTGTGTGTATATAATGCTGTGTGTGTGTGTGTGTATGAATGAATGCAGTGTGTGTGTATATAATGCAGAGTGTGTATGAATGCAGTGTGTGTGTATGAATGAATGCAGTGTGATAAATATCTGCCAACAGTATGCAGATACAAATCTGCCAACACTTGTCAAGATTAGTAACACTTGTCAAGATTAGTAACACTTGTCAAGATTAGGAAGAAAGAGAGTTAGAGTGCAATTATTGCCAGGACTATCTGCGATCCAAAGAATCTACTTTTCTGGGAAACTCCCACCCTACCTGAACAAAATGCTTTCCCCAGCTGTTCCCACTTCCTATAACCTCCGATCCAGTACCAACATTTTACTTAGTCTATCTCAATACAAAAAGAAAGCAGCCCGATCCTCCTTTTCCTACAGAGCATCGCAATTGTGGAACGACCTCCCGCACAATTTAAAATCTTCCCTAAGCCTAAAGTCCTTTAAGAGATCCCTATCTACATACCTCAAAACAGAATGCACGTGTCATGGTTGATTATATATTTCCTACCTGTTCTATGTTAAATTTTGTATTTATTGTGTATTAATATTGTTAATGTAACCTAATGTAACAATGCAATGATTTGTGGACCCGGGACATTCTTGAAAACGAGATAAATCTCAATGTATTCTTCCAGGTAAAATATTTTATAAATAAATAAATACCCATCACTTAGTAATAGTAATAGAGAGCAAACATAACAAAAATGAAAACATACTAACCTCTATTCATGCCAAAAACAATTACCTAGATAGTAAAATAAAACGTCTCTCATTCATTGAAATTGAAGTTGGCCAATCAAATCAATGGATTTTCGTGTAGCAAATGCCAATGAAAATCTGATTTCAAAAACAACAAAACATTCCAAACAACATAACACTAATCTCACTCTTTCTGTGCTCCCATTAAAACCAACTAGGTCCAGAAAAGGGCAATTATAGTATTGACTATAATGCGAGCACTTTGCAGATCTGTATGTGGTGCAGGAATGCAGGTGCAATGTTCCCCTGTTCTCAGGTAGCTGACTTTGGCCTATAGGCCACGCAGAGGGCATGTGCAAGCATCCCCCAAAAAAGCCAAGATTCCAGTTTTTATTATTATTTTTGCATATCCAATCTCATGAAACTACATTTGGGATAATTGTTTAATTATAAATTTTATAACATGACAGGAGGCTTCCTATTTTGCATTAACTCTCTTTACTAAACTCCAAATTTGCTGTATACTATAATGATGATTTTCTTTTGTAGCGTAACACTCTAAGAATGCAGATAATGTATATCTGTAAAAACAAAACAAAAAACCTGCTAATTTAGGCAAAATGATAGTGACGCTCAAAAGACCACACCTGCATTTTTAAGATTTCCGTTGACCTTGAAGATGAACTATAATTCTTGCCATACCTGTTCAGCAGTTTCAAATGGAGGCTGAGACACAATTCTGTTATTTGTAGTTTGACTGCTTATGTGGACATACAGCTAAGGACTTCGTAGGAGTTAGCCTTCTGCTCCAACAAACAGGTGAGATTCTTTTATATACTTATAAATCTTCATGCACCATGTTTAATCCTATATAGTGTGTACATATCACATTTAAAGCAAGCAACTAGCAATTAGCATTGAAAATACATTTTGAACACACGATTATTGCATATTATTATTTATTTATTTATTTATAAAATATTTTACCAGGAAAGATACATTGAGATTTCTCTCGTTTTCAGGTATGTCCTGGGTCCACAAATCATTGCATTGTTACAATTAGGGTACAATAAAATACAAAAACAATATTAATACACAATAAATACAAAATTTAACATAGAACAGGTAGGAAATATATAAATATATATAAATATATATTTATTCTTATTACATATTGGACATTTTTAACACACAGGGGGCAATATCAAGGAAAATAAGTTGCTATTTTATGATAAATAATAACCAGTCAAAATGAAAACCAACAGAATACCTGTCATTTCGCACATTTCTCCAAAATTGCACCTATTTCCTTGATTTATCTCCCCCATAATAAATGTGATACCTACTAAGATGGATTGTTTAATATAGTGCAATAATACCCCAGGTTTACGAATGAAGGATTATGTTATGAAATATGTTAAGCTGCGTAGTGTTTGTTTCTGCTCCCAATTATTTGTTAGAATCATATTTGCTGTCAGTAATACCAAACTTGCAACAGCAATAGCTGCCATTGCTTATTTCTGTTTATATTCTTAAAATAAATGGGCTGGTAAATGCTACAAATGATCTGTTATTACCTTGGGTAAAAATTATTTAGAAAACAAACAAACATTGATACAGTTCTAAATAGTACAGAAATGTCATACAGGTCTAACAGGTTCAATAATGTATCACAGTTATTACAGGTACAATAACGATTGCGTTAGGTACAATAACGTGACACTGTTACAACAGGCACACTAATATGATATGATACAGGTAAAATAATATGGAACAGTTATAGCAGGTCTGATAATGTGTTGTGTTCTAAGACGTAATGTGGCACAATATGACCTTAGGGTTAGCTTAGTTGTGATGAGTCCAATGCAGACCATTAGTCACAGGGAGTGGTGTGGCAGGTGACTCTTAAGTCAATAACATTTAAAATAAAGTTTGACCACCTTGAAATGTCTGAATGTGTAGGTTTACCAAAATCACACAGAGGTAGGTGGAAATGTTATTTTAGCCAAATATGAAGCTTGCATAGTATTATTAAACATATTTTTTAATTAGAATCTATTGGTTTTTTTTGAATCAACAAGGAAAGTTGTGAACTTTTGAAAATATATAAAAACAGAAGAGAGAGTAAACGCTTAATAACAAAATGAGGCAGCAACCCTAAAAGGGAATCCCTAAAAAAAAAACTTTAAATACAACAAGGAAAAAACAGAAATAAAGGCTGCGCCAAATTAGATCAATACCATATATATAATAAAATAAGAGAATAGTCCAAATATTAAAGTCTTAGCTGAATAGATCTTCCTTAGATCAAATAGTCTGTTAAGTGCTTAGTCAGAAACAATGTCCTCGCTGTCCTTCCCCAGGGGGATCCAATAGTATGAAAAGATAAAAAAAAATAAAAAATAAAATAGTGTGGTATGTTCAATAGGGTACAACAAATGATGAAAGAAGATAGTAATGCACTCACATGTATTAGAGCAGGGATGTCGAACATGCGGCCCCCCAGATGTTGCTGAACTACAACTCCCATGATTCTTTCAATGAAACAGATAGCCAGGGAATCATGGGAGTTGTAGTTCAGCAACATCTGGGGGGCCGCATGTTCGACATCCCTGTATTAGAGCTATAGCTAGCTCTAGTGTGGAAAGAGTACAGCGGTATGATCCCCGCTTATGGGATATAATGCAGTCTTCTTCCTTCACAGGTATGTAGACCACTCAAAGAGAATAAAAGAGACGACCAATAGTGCTCTCTGAATAAAACGATAATGAAATAAAATGGTTAAATATACAAAATATCAAATAAAATTAAATAAATCAAAGTCTGCATTTAAACCATGGGGTATAAGGGTCTTAAGCTCGTACACCTATTTAATTTCTGTTCTCCCAAGAATGTTTTTTATGTCTCCTCCTCTCCAGGGAGTAGTAATTTTTTTTGATTCCCATACATTTTAACATTCTAGGATCTTTATTGTGTTTGATAAAATGTTTGGACACTGAATGATTCAGATACCCATTTTTAATATTTCTGCAATGTTCGCTTAGTCTTGTTTCTAAACACCTTGTGGTCATTCCAACATACTGGAGGCCACAAGGGCATTCAAGCAGATAAATAAAATTTTTCGTAGTACCGTTTATAAAATCGAAGAAGAAATAACTGCAGAGTGAGATGAAACTGACCCTGGAGTCAAAAGGAGGACTAGATGGGCGACAAATATGGGCATAACCCAGAGCAATAAACAGTAAAGAAAAATTCCCAAGAGTCAGAGTTCTTGGAAGGGAGAGTCCAGCTTCCAACAAACGCTAACACAGGGTGTGCCCATACATAAGGGTAAATAACTCAAGTCCCATGGTATAAGAAATGTCAATAAAATAATAAATCTTTAATAGAAAATTGTTAGAAATCGGTATACTGCAACCCAAATAAGTGAAAAAAAAGTGTGCTAAACATACTGGGTCTGGATCTTAGGTGAGGTCTGTCTTGTGAATCTCAAGTATGAGGAATATTTAGGGCAATTAGACCATATATCTGCCTGGGAGTATGAATACTGGCATAAAGAAGATAAGAGTAGAAGGTACTTATTTAGAAAAAGACCTGCATATATTATTATGGTTCAGAGCCTATATTATGGGCAAGATATAAATAAAAGAGAGTCCCCTTCTTGTAGTCTAGATCTAAACTCAATCACAGGCTACCTAGATATAGAGTGAGGCAGTAAAATGGTATAAATTGCCTTCCCATTTGGCATTGCTCTGTGAATGAATAATCAAATACTGCTAATAGTAGATATACCAAAAAAGGTCGACAAAAATATCAGTGCAATGAATAGAGGTGTATATATATCTTAAGTGGATATTTGTAAATCCTCCCACTGTAGATCTAAACTGCCAGGTATCTCCACTTGCAAAAAATAATAATTAACGACTCCAGTATATAAATCATAGGAGTAGTTAGAAAGTATGTCTCTTTCCCCCTTAAATAGCTTACAGTATCCAAATACTAAATAAGTCAAAATAAGGATACTCTGTTGCAAGGAAGAAGCAAAATATAGAACAGTCTCTAATAACTACTGAGGCAAAAAAGAAAGATATCTCCTGCCTAGTTCTGATAAGTGTACTACCCAGGCAGTGCGGTCACTATTCCCTTACTAACTTGTAGTCATCTCAGAGAATATACATCGCACGACTCCCACGAAAGAAAAAACCCATAGTGACTTAAAAAGCCTAAGCCTGGCGTCTTACTCGACGCGCGTTTCGGCACTATGTGGCGCCTTTGTCAAGAGCGGTGAAATTACTCCGAGCCCGCCGTGACTTTTACGCTGACATAGCGATCCATTTGGTACTTTATGAATCTATACATGTTTCTCCCCGGTCGGCTATTCTTTCTGATTAAGCAACAATTGGCCCCTCCCCCCTCGCGACGTGGCGGTATAGGATTGGCCACATGACGTGTTTAGATGGGCGGGCTTTCATCCTTTAAAAGTCACGGCGGGCTCGGAGTAATTTCACCTCTCTTGACAAAGACAAGTTTATTTTAAAGCACCTTTGGTTTTTTATATACTTATAGGAATTAGTGATTTGGTTCTTATGAATTAATCTAAGTAATCTATACATACTTTGTTTTCTTCTTCCCTTTATTATCACTCCCTATTCACCTGCTCCTGGAATTTTAACACGTTTTTCCCGACTGTTTTGTTTCCAATTTTGCAGAGCCTTGGAAGGGGCTTCTTTTACCAGTTGAACATGTTGTTTTGTAGATAATTCCATTTCCTATTTTGGATTAAATAGTTTGTATCTACTTTTTTTCACCCATTTTCTATACATTTTTTTTTGTGCATTATGTAGATAAAATTATAATAACAAAAACCATAAAATAAAATAATAATAAAAACAATAATAACAAAATTATGTATATTTTTGTTGCTCAATTTGTTTGGATTTTATAGCACAGTTCATGAAAGTTCGGCTATTTAAACTATGTACAGAAGAGAGATTTATTGCACAAATAACAAATACTGACACAATCAGAAGATTTACACATAAGATAATTGTGTCATATTTAACTAATGCACTACCAATCTGGAAGGTGGTGGGGGGTGGGACGGTTACAAAGTATGCAGTGCAAGTAAAGACTACAGGGACACTATAGGGTTCCAGACCACGTCATCTCATTGAAGTGGTCTGGGTGCAGTGTCCCTGTACCCGTTAACCCAGCAATGTAAAACATGGCAGTTTGTGTTAAACAGCAATGTTTACATTGCAGTGTTAAGATTGCCTCTAGTGGCTGTCTACCAGACAGCTACTAGCAGGGCCGGTGCAAGGATTTTTTGCTACACAGGCGAAGATGAATTTTGCCCTATAGAGGTGCTGTAGAGGGGCACATGGGGCAGGGGCTATAGAGGGACGTAGAGGGGACATGGGCAGTATGGTGGGGCAGGGTCTATAGAGGGAAATAGAAGTGCTGGAGAGGGGCACATGGGGCAGTAGAGTGGGGACAGAGACAGGGGCTGTTAAGGGGCAGGGGTAGTATGGTGGGGCAGGGGCTATAGAGGGGCTGTTAAGGGGCAGGGGTAGCATGGTGGGGCAGGGGCTATAGAGGGGTCAGGGGCAGTATAGTGGGGCAGGGGCATAGAGGGGCTGTAGAGGGGGCGGGGCAGTATGGTGGGGCAGGGGCTATAGAGGGACATAGAGGGTGGGGGCTATAGAGGGGCTGTAAAGGGGGCAGTATGGTGGGGCAGGGGCTAAAGAGGGGCTGTAAAGGGGGCAGGGGTAGTATGGTGGGGAAGTTTGGAGGGGCAGGGGCTGTAGAGGGGACAGGGGTAGTATGGTGGGGCAGGGGCTATAGAGGGGCAGGGGTAGTATGGTGGGGCAGGGGCTATAGATGGGGCAGGGGCAGTATAGTGGGGCAGGGGCATAGAGGGGCTGTAGAGGGGGCGGGGGCAGGGGCAGTATGGTGGGGCAGGGGCTATAGAGGGACATAGAGGGGTGGGGGCTATAGAGGGGCTGTAAAGGGGGCAGTATGGTGGGGCAGGGGCTAAAGAGGGGCTGTAAAGGGGGCAGGGGTAGTATGGTGGGGAAGTTTGGAGGGGCAGGGGCTGTAGAGGGGGCAGGGGCAGTATGGTGGGGGCAGGGGCTATAGAGGTGGCAGGGGTAGTATGGTGGGGGCAGGGGCTATAGAGGTGGCAGGGGTAGTATGGTGGGGGCAGGGGCTATAGAGGTGGCAGGGGGAGTATGGTGGGGGCAGGGGCAGTATGGTGGGGGCAGGGGACTATAGTGGGGGCAGGGGCTGTAAAGGGGGCACTATGGTGGGGGTGGGGCAGGGGCTATAGAGTGAAATAGAAGTGCTGTAGAGGGGCAAATTGGGCAGGGGCACTATGGTGGGGCAGGGGCTATAGAGGGGCTGTAAAGGGGGTAGGGATAGTATGGTGGGGCAGTTTGGAGGGGGCAGGGGCCATAGAGGTGGCAGGGGTAGTATGGTGGGGGCAGGGGCTATAGAGGTGGCAGGGGAGTATGGTGGGGGCAGGGGGAGTATGGTGGGGGGCAGGGGGGAGTATGGTGGGGGGCAGGGGGGAGTATGGTGGGGGGCAGGGGGGAGTATGGTGGGGGCAGGGGGAGTATGGTGGGGGCAGGGGCTGTATGGTGGGGGCAGGGGCTGTATGGTGGGGGCAGGGGCTGTATGGTGGGGGCAGGGGCTGTATGGTGGGGCAGGGATAGTATGGTGGGGGCAGGGATAGTATGGTGGGGGCAGGGATAGTATGGTGGGGGCAGGGATAGTATGGTGGGGGCAGGGATAGTATAGTGGGGGCAGGGATAGTATAGTGGGGGCAGGGATAGTATAGTGGGGGCAGGAGGAGTATGGTGGGGGCAGGAGGAGTATGGTGGGGGCAGGGGGAGTATAGTGGGGCAGGGGGAGTATGGTGGGGGCAGGGGGAGTATGGTGGGGGCAGGGGGAGTATGGTGGGGGCAGGGGGAGTATGGTGGGGGCAGGGGGAGTATGGTGGGGGCAGGGGGAGTATGGTGGGGGCAGGGGGAGTATGGTGGGGGCAGGGGGAGTATGGTGGGGGTAGGGGCCGTATGGTGGGGGCGGGGGCAGGGGGAGTATGGTGGGGGCAGGGGGAGTATGGTGGGGGTAGGGGCCGTATGGTGGGGGCAGGGGCCGTATGGTGGGGTGGGGGCAGGGGGAGTATGGTGGGGGCAGGGGGAGTATGGTGGGGGCAGGGGGAGTATGGTGGGGCAGGGATAGTATGGTGGGGGCAGGGGGAGTATGGTGGGGGCAGGGGGAGTATGGTGGGGGCAGGGGGAGTATGGTGGGGGCAGGGGGAGTATGGTGGGGGCAGGGGCCGTATGGTGGGGGCAGGGGCCGTGTGGTGGGGGCAGGGGCCGTGTGGTGGGGGCAGGGGCCGTATGGTGGGGGCAGGGGCCGTATGGTGGGGGCAGGGGCCGTATGGTGGGGGCAGGGATAGTATAGTGGGGGCAGGGATAGTATAGTGGGGGCAGGGGGAGTATAGTGGGGGCAGGGGGGAGTATAGTGGGGGCAGGGGGGAGTATAGTGGGGGCAGGGGCTGTAGAAAGGGGCTGAAAAAAAACCGTTTTGATTTAAAAAAAATGTTTTTAAAAAAATGCTTCTTCCCCACCCCCTTCCCCTCCCAGAAGCTTACCTTGGGCCAGGGAGGGAGAACTTTTCAACTGGTGGTCGGCTGGGAGGCTGGAGCTGCAGTCAGGACCGCTGGGGAGTCTGGGAGCAGTAGAAGTCCCGCCCCCTTCTGACATCATCAGAGGAGGACGGCTAACTTCACTGCCCTGCTCCTGCTGTGTGCTGGCTGCAGGGAGAGAGGTGAGTTTACAAATCCGAGTCTCCAGCCAGAGGCAGGAGATTCGGATTTTTGCGCCCCCCTCCTCTGGCGCCCTAAGGCGGCCGCCTGTGCCGCCTTATGGACGCGCCGGCCCTGGCTACTAGAAGCGTTTCCTGTAGTTTCAAAGAGTTTGACTCTGTGGAACGATGCTGGATGTCCTCACACTTTGCATTAGGACATCCAACATGTTGAAAAACCACATAGTAAAGACGTGAGTCAGTGCCTTCCTATGGGGAACGCCTAATGCATGGGGGGTGGGATGGGGTCACAAAGGGGGGGGGGGGAGTTTTAGCTGTTTTCTATTCAAATGTTTTTTAATTAATTTGTCAAAAAAAATTTTTAACCCCTTCCCACCGGATGATGGACCCGGTCCGTCATGGCGGGGAAACAGTTAATGCCAAATGACGAACCAGGTCGTCATGCGGTAAAGTTAACCCCAGAACGCCGCAATTGCGGCAATCACAGGGTTAACGCACCTCCGGTCAGCCTCTGTATTTGAGGCAGACTGGGAGCACCCGATCGCGCTGCCCCTGTAGCAGTGATCGCTCTGACAGGCTGTCAGAGCGAGCACATGTGCTGCAGGGACTTACAATCCGCCTCCCTGCTCCTCCACGGTCAGTGTGACTTGCAGGGAGACGGATCAGAGCTGATCTGCTTCCCCTGCTTCCCCTGTGTAAAAAGAAAAAAAGTTAAATTAAAATCCCACCCCCCCCTTCCTCTGCTTTAATAAAATTAACCTCTTCCCTGCCAATTGATCACTGACTACAGTTATCAGTTGGCAGGGACTACATTGTACTGTGATCTGATTTATTCTTTTTAACCCCTGAGGGTCAACATTTATTTTATTAATTAATTTAAATATATTAAGATGATATTTTTAGCTAGCTGGGGTGGGTGGAAGTTAGTGGAGAATTGGGGAATTTGATGTTAGGCTTGCTAGGGGTTAACATTAAAAGAAAAGTTTAAAACAGTTTTAAAAAATTTAAAAAAAAGTTTTAATAACGTTTTTTTAAAAAGGTACAAAAATCCCCCCCCCCCCTTTACCCAGTCCTAATAAAAATTAACCCCTTCCCTGCCGGATTATCACTATTTACATATTATAGTATTATACTGTGATCCAAATTTATTTTTTTAACAACTTAGGATTATCTTTTTTTTTTTTTTAACCCTCAGGGGTTAAATTAATGAAATTCATTTAAATATTTTAAAATTATATATTTTGCTAGCTGGGGATGGGTGGGAGTTATGGGCAATTGGGGAATTTACGGTTAGTGCTGCTTACTGCTAGTTAGGGGTTAACGGTAAAAAAAAGTTTATAAAAATGTGAAATCTGTAAAAAAAAAAAAAATGTTTTAGGAAAGTTTAAAAAAAATAAGCAAAAAAAAGTTTAAAAACTAGTTTTAAAAGTAAAAAGGTTTAAAAAAAAAAATACATTTAAAAATGCTCATTACCACTACACCTGGAACAAGCTAGAGAAAAAAATGAAGGTTCAAAATATGCCTTTTGAATTACCCCAGAGTGTATTCTTTAATAAATAGTATGTGTTTGTGGGGAAGTTTCAATAACCAACCAGCTAAACTACTCCGAAAACTTCAAAGTTAGAAAAAAACTGAATGGCTGCATCTCAAATGTGCCCCTTCAACATCCACATATACCTGGCAAAGGTACATACAGGGGTATTGCTGTACTCAGATGACATAGCTGAGCAACATATGTAGTATTATACAGTTGTAGCACACATAAGGTTTGCAAAATATACTGTGCAAACTCACTTTGTGTGTCAAAAAGGCAGAAAAAACGCTTATTACCACTACATTTGGTACAAACATTGACATAAATTGGTGAAAAAATGGTGACAAGTTAAGGTACAATATACATGACCGGTGTATAGTCGCCATATGGGCAGTCGGAATCTAGGACAAAACATCTCCCACATACCTACTCCCAGTAACACTCAAACACTAAGGAATATGGGTTAAATCGTCCACAGCTTTATTACACAATCTCCAATAATAACAATTAGAATAATTATAATAATATAATATAACCATAATAACTTAACATGTAATATGGGTCATTGCCCCCCATGCTCTGCCCTCACATCCGTATCCTTCTTTTAATATAAAAGGTAATGATCCCACATAAATAACACAAATATATATATATATCTATATATACAATAAATACACAAGATCCAGCGCACTCTCCTATCTACTAAACAGCAACTTCAATGTTGACAGATTTTATTAGTTTGTAAAAGTTTTTTTTAAAAACACCTAATCTAGGCAAAAAAATGGGGATTTAGTTACATTATATGATCATACATTGCATAAGCCTGCCACAACGTCAATGTACCCCATCTTTGGCAGGTCCTACTCTCACAGTCTAATGTCTGCTCTTATGAGATTAACCACTTACTTGGGAAAAAATTCCATCTGAGGCTCTCTGCAGTACAAGGCTAAATAGGGACCTGAGATGAGGCACCTGTAACAGGGAGGGGTGCAGAACCAAGGAGTTGGCTAGACTCCCAAATATATATAGGAAACATGGGGGGATGGTTGCACTCACCTAAACATGCTTAAATGGGGTGCTGCTGGGGGCCATATTATACAATAAATACACAAGATCCAGCGCACTCTCCTATCTACTAAACAGCAACTTCAATGTTGACAGATTTTATTAGTTTGTAAAAGTTTTTTTTAAAAACACCTAATCTAGGCAAAAAAATGGGGATTTAGTTACATTATATGATCATACATTGCATAAGCCTGCCACAACGTCAATGTACCCCATCTTTGGCAGGTCCTACTCTCACAGTCTAATGTCTGCTCTTATGAGATTAACCACTTACTTGGGAAAAAATTCCATCTGAGGCTCTCTGCAGTACAAGGCTAAATAGGGACCTGAGATGAGGCACCTGTAACAGGGAGGGGTGCAGAACCAAGGAGTTGGCTAGACTCCCAAATATATATAGGAAACATGGGGGGATGGTTGCACTCACCTAAACATGCTTAAATGGGGTGCTGCTGGGGGCCATATTATACAATAAATACACAAGATCCAGCGCACTCTCCTATCTACTAAACAGCAACTTCAATGTTGACAGATTTTATTAGTTTGTAAAAGTTTTTTTTAAAAACACCTAATCTAGGCAAAAAAATGGGGATTTAGTTACATTATATGATCATACATTGCATAAGCCTGCCACAACGTCAATGTACCCCATCTTTGGCAGGTCCTACTCTCACAGTCTAATGTCTGCTCTTATGAGATTAACCACTTACTTGGGAAAAAATTCCATCTGAGGCTCTCTGCAGTACAAGGCTAAATAGGGACCTGAGATGAGGCACCTGTAACAGGGAGGGGTGCAGAACCAAGGAGTTGGCTAGACTCCCAAATATATATAGGAAACATGGGGGGATGGTTGCACTCACCTAAACATGCTTAAATGGGGTGCTGCTGGGGGCCATATTATACAATAAATACACAAGATCCAGCGCACTCTCCTATCTACTAAACAGCAACTTCAATGTTGACAGATTTTATTAGTTTGTAAAAGTTTTTTTTAAAAACACCTAATCTAGGCAAAAAAATGGGGATTTAGTTACATTATATGATCATACATTGCATAAGCCTGCCACAACGTCAATGTACCCCATCTTTGGCAGGTCCTACTCTCACAGTCTAATGTCTGCTCTTATGAGATTAACCACTTACTTGGGAAAAAATTCCATCTGAGGCTCTCTGCAGTACAAGGCTAAATAGGGACCTGAGATGAGGCACCTGTAACAGGGAGGGGTGCAGAACCAAGGAGTTGGCTAGACTCCCAAATATATATAGGAAACATGGGGGGATGGTTGCACTCACCTAAACATGCTTAAATGGGGTGCTGCTGGGGGCCATATTATACAATAAATACACAAGATCCAGCGCACTCTCCTATCTACTAAACAGCAACTTCAATGTTGACAGATTTTATTAGTTTGTAAAAGTTTTTTTTAAAAACACCTAATCTAGGCAAAAAAATGGGGATTTAGTTACATTATATGATCATACATTGCATAAGCCTGCCACAACGTCAATGTACCCCATCTTTGGCAGGTCCTACTCTCACAGTCTAATGTCTGCTCTTATGAGATTAACCACTTACTTGGGAAAAAATTCCATCTGAGGCTCTCTGCAGTACAAGGCTAAATAGGGACCTGAGATGAGGCACCTGTAACAGGGAGGGGTGCAGAACCAAGGAGTTGGCTAGACTCCCAAATATATATAGGAAACATGGGGGGATGGTTGCACTCACCTAAACATGCTTAAATGGGGTGCTGCTGGGGGCCATATTATACAATAAATACACAAGATCCAGCGCACTCTCCTATCTACTAAACAGCAACTTCAATGTTGACAGATTTTATTAGTTTGTAAAAGTTTTTTTTAAAAACACCTAATCTAGGCAAAAAAATGGGGATTTAGTTACATTATATGATCATACATTGCATAAGCCTGCCACAACGTCAATGTACCCCATCTTTGGCAGGTCCTACTCTCACAGTCTAATGTCTGCTCTTATGAGATTAACCACTTACTTGGGAAAAAATTCCATCTGAGGCTCTCTGCAGTACAAGGCTAAATAGGGACCTGAGATGAGGCACCTGTAACAGGGAGGGGTGCAGAACCAAGGAGTTGGCTAGACTCCCAAATATATATAGGAAACATGGGGGGATGGTTGCACTCACCTAAACATGCTTAAATGGGGTGCTGCTGGGGGCCATATTATACAATAAATACACAAGATCCAGCGCACTCTCCTATCTACTAAACAGCAACTTCAATGTTGACAGATTTTATTAGTTTGTAAAAGTTTTTTTTAAAAACACCTAATCTAGGCAAAAAAATGGGGATTTAGTTACATTATATGATCATACATTGCATAAGCCTGCCACAACGTCAATGTACCCCATCTTTGGCAGGTCCTACTCTCACAGTCTAATGTCTGCTCTTATGAGATTAACCACTTACTTGGGAAAAAATTCCATCTGAGGCTCTCTGCAGTACAAGGCTAAATAGGGACCTGAGATGAGGCACCTGTAACAGGGAGGGGTGCAGAACCAAGGAGTTGGCTAGACTCCCAAATATATATAGGAAACATGGGGGGATGGTTGCACTCACCTAAACATGCTTAAATGGGGTGCTGCTGGGGGCCATATTATACAATAAATACACAAGATCCAGCGCACTCTCCTATCTACTAAACAGCAACTTCAATGTTGACAGATTTTATTAGTTTGTAAAAGTTTTTTTTAAAAACACCTAATCTAGGCAAAAAAATGGGGATTTAGTTACATTATATGATCATACATTGCATAAGCCTGCCACAACGTCAATGTACCCCATCTTTGGCAGGTCCTACTCTCACAGTCTAATGTCTGCTCTTATGAGATTAACCACTTACTTGGGAAAAAATTCCATCTGAGGCTCTCTGCAGTACAAGGCTAAATAGGGACCTGAGATGAGGCACCTGTAACAGGGAGGGGTGCAGAACCAAGGAGTTGGCTAGACTCCCAAATATATATAGGAAACATGGGGGGATGGTTGCACTCACCTAAACATGCTTAAATGGGGTGCTGCTGGGGGCCATATTATACAATAAATACACAAGATCCAGCGCACTCTCCTATCTACTAAACAGCAACTTCAATGTTGACAGATTTTATTAGTTTGTAAAAGTTTTTTTTAAAAACACCTAATCTAGGCAAAAAAATGGGGATTTAGTTACATTATATGATCATACATTGCATAAGCCTGCCACAACGTCAATGTACCCCATCTTTGGCAGGTCCTACTCTCACAGTCTAATGTCTGCTCTTATGAGATTAACCACTTACTTGGGAAAAAATTCCATCTGAGGCTCTCTGCAGTACAAGGCTAAATAGGGACCTGAGATGAGGCACCTGTAACAGGGAGGGGTGCAGAACCAAGGAGTTGGCTAGACTCCCAAATATATATAGGAAACATGGGGGGATGGTTGCACTCACCTAAACATGCTTAAATGGGGTGCTGCTGGGGGCCATATTATACAATAAATACACAAGATCCAGCGCACTCTCCTATCTACTAAACAGCAACTTCAATGTTGACAGATTTTATTAGTTTGTAAAAGTTTTTTTTAAAAACACCTAATCTAGGCAAAAAAATGGGGATTTAGTTACATTATATGATCATACATTGCATAAGCCTGCCACAACGTCAATGTACCCCATCTTTGGCAGGTCCTACTCTCACAGTCTAATGTCTGCTCTTATGAGATTAACCACTTACTTGGGAAAAAATTCCATCTGAGGCTCTCTGCAGTACAAGGCTAAATAGGGACCTGAGATGAGGCACCTGTAACAGGGAGGGGTGCAGAACCAAGGAGTTGGCTAGACTCCCAAATATATATAGGAAACATGGGGGGATGGTTGCACTCACCTAAACATGCTTAAATGGGGTGCTGCTGGGGGCCATATTATACAATAAATACACAAGATCCAGCGCACTCTCCTATCTACTAAACAGCAACTTCAATGTTGACAGATTTTATTAGTTTGTAAAAGTTTTTTTTAAAAACACCTAATCTAGGCAAAAAAATGGGGATTTAGTTACATTATATGATCATACATTGCATAAGCCTGCCACAACGTCAATGTACCCCATCTTTGGCAGGTCCTACTCTCACAGTCTAATGTCTGCTCTTATGAGATTAACCACTTACTTGGGAAAAAATTCCATCTGAGGCTCTCTGCAGTACAAGGCTAAATAGGGACCTGAGATGAGGCACCTGTAACAGGGAGGGGTGCAGAACCAAGGAGTTGGCTAGACTCCCAAATATATATAGGAAACATGGGGGGATGGTTGCACTCACCTAAACATGCTTAAATGGGGTGCTGCTGGGGGCCATATTATACAATAAATACACAAGATCCAGCGCACTCTCCTATCTACTAAACAGCAACTTCAATGTTGACAGATTTTATTAGTTTGTAAAAGTTTTTTTTAAAAACACCTAATCTAGGCAAAAAAATGGGGATTTAGTTACATTATATGATCATACATTGCATAAGCCTGCCACAACGTCAATGTACCCCATCTTTGGCAGGTCCTACTCTCACAGTCTAATGTCTGCTCTTATGAGATTAACCACTTACTTGGGAAAAAATTCCATCTGAGGCTCTCTGCAGTACAAGGCTAAATAGGGACCTGAGATGAGGCACCTGTAACAGGGAGGGGTGCAGAACCAAGGAGTTGGCTAGACTCCCAAATATATATAGGAAACATGGGGGGATGGTTGCACTCACCTAAACATGCTTAAATTGGGTGCTGCTGGGGGCCATATTATACAATAAATACACAAGATCCAGCGCACTCTCCTATCTACTAAACAGCAACTTCAATGTTGACAGATTTTATTAGTTTGTAAAAGTTTTTTTTAAAAACACCTAATCTAGGCAAAAAAATGGGGATTTAGTTACATTATATGATCATACATTGCATAAGCCTGCCACAACGTCAATGTACCCCATCTTTGGCAGGTCCTACTCTCACAGTCTAATGTCTGCTCTTATGAGATTAACCACTTACTTGGGAAAAAATTCCATCTGAGGCTCTCTGCAGTACAAGGCTAAATAGGGACCTGAGATGAGGCACCTGTAACAGGGAGGGGTGCAGAACCAAGGAGTTGGCTAGACTCCCAAATATATATAGGAAACATGGGGGGATGGTTGCACTCACCTAAACATGCTTAAATGGGGTGCTGCTGGGGGCCATATTATACAATAAATACACAAGATCCAGCGCACTCTCCTATCTACTAAACAGCAACTTCAATGTTGACAGATTTTATTAGTTTGTAAAAGTTTTTTTTAAAAACACCTAATCTAGGCAAAAAAATGGGGATTTAGTTACATTATATGATCATACATTGCATAAGCCTGCC
Source organism: Pelobates fuscus (assembly GCF_036172605.1). Classification (NCBI taxonomy): domain Eukaryota; kingdom Metazoa; phylum Chordata; class Amphibia; order Anura; family Pelobatidae; genus Pelobates; species Pelobates fuscus. The sequence goes on from NC_086319.1 coordinate 361,917,760, forward strand.
ACAACGTCAATGTACCCCATCTTTGGCAGGTCCTACTCTCACAGTCTAATGTCTGCTCTTATGAGATTAACCACTTACTTGGGAAAAAATTCCATCTGAGGCTCTCTGCAGTACAAGGCTAAATAGGGACCTGAGATGAGGCACCTGTAACAGGGAGGGGTGCAGAACCAAGGAGTTGGCTAGACTCCCAAATATATATAGGAAACATGGGGGGATGGTTGCACTCACCTAAACATGCTTAAATGGGGTGCTGCTGGGGGCCATATTATACAATAAATACACAAGATCCAGCGCACTCTCCTATCTACTAAACAGCAACTTCAATGTTGCCTAGATTAGGTGTTTTTAAAAAAAACTTTTACAAACTAATAAAATCTGTCAACATTGAAGTTGCTGTTTAGTAGATAGGAGAGTGCGCTGGATCTTGTGTATTTATTGTATAATATGGCCCCCAGCAGCACCCCATTTAAGCATGTTTAGGTGAGTGCAACCATCCCCCCATGTTTCCTATATATATTTGGGAGTCTAGCCAACTCCTTGGTTCTGCACCCCTCCCTGTTACAGGTGCCTCATCTCAGGTCCCTATTTAGCCTTGTACTGCAGAGAGCCTCAGATGGAATTTTTTCCCAAGTAAGTGGTTAATCTCATAAGAGCAGACATTAGACTGTGAGAGTAGGACCTGCCAAAGATGGGGTACATTGACGTTGTGGCAGGCTTATGCAATGTATGATCATATAATGTAACTAAATCCCCATTTTTTTGCCTAGATTAGGTGTTTTTAAAAAAAACTTTTACAAACTAATAAAATCTGTCAACATTGAAGTTGCTGTTTAGTAGATAGGAGAGTGCGCTGGATCTTGTGTATTTATTGTATAATATGGCCCCCAGCAGCACCCCATTTAAGCATGTTTAGGTGAGTGCAACCATCCCCCCATGTTTCCTATATATATTTGGGAGTCTAGCCAACTCCTTGGTTCTGCACCCCTCCCTGTTACAGGTGCCTCATCTCAGGTCCCTATTTAGCCTTGTACTGCAGAGAGCCTCAGATGGAATTTTTTCCCAAGTAAGTGGTTAATCTCATAAGAGCAGACATTAGACTGTGAGAGTAGGACCTGCCAAAGATGGGGTACATTGACGTTGTGGCAGGCTTATGCAATGTATGATCATATAATGTAACTAAATCCCCATTTTTTTGCCTAGATTAGGTGTTTTTAAAAAAAACTTTTACAAACTAATAAAATCTGTCAACATTGAAGTTGCTGTTTAGTAGATAGGAGAGTGCGCTGGATCTTGTGTATTTATTGTATAATATGGCCCCCAGCAGCACCCCATTTAAGCATGTTTAGGTGAGTGCAACCATCCCCCCATGTTTCCTATATATATTTGGGAGTCTAGCCAACTCCTTGGTTCTGCACCCCTCCCTGTTACAGGTGCCTCATCTCAGGTCCCTATTTAGCCTTGTACTGCAGAGAGCCTCAGATGGAATTTTTTCCCAAGTAAGTGGTTAATCTCATAAGAGCAGACATTAGACTGTGAGAGTAGGACCTGCCAAAGATGGGGTACATTGACGTTGTGGCAGGCTTATGCAATGTATGATCATATAATGTAACTAAATCCCCATTTTTTTGCCTAGATTAGGTGTTTTTAAAAAAAACTTTTACAAACTAATAAAATCTGTCAACATTGAAGTTGCTGTTTAGTAGATAGGAGAGTGCGCTGGATCTTGTGTATTTATTGTATAATATGGCCCCCAGCAGCACCCCATTTAAGCATGTTTAGGTGAGTGCAACCATCCCCCCATGTTTCCTATATATATTTGGGAGTCTAGCCAACTCCTTGGTTCTGCACCCCTCCCTGTTACAGGTGCCTCATCTCAGGTCCCTATTTAGCCTTGTACTGCAGAGAGCCTCAGATGGAATTTTTTCCCAAGTAAGTGGTTAATCTCATAAGAGCAGACATTAGACTGTGAGAGTAGGACCTGCCAAAGATGGGGTACATTGACGTTGTGGCAGGCTTATGCAATGTATGATCATATAATGTAACTAAATCCCCATTTTTTTGCCTAGATTAGGTGTTTTTAAAAAAAACTTTTACAAACTAATAAAATCTGTCAACATTGAAGTTGCTGTTTAGTAGATAGGAGAGTGCGCTGGATCTTGTGTATTTATTGTATAATATGGCCCCCAGCAGCACCCCATTTAAGCATGTTTAGGTGAGTGCAACCATCCCCCCATGTTTCCTATATATATTTGGGAGTCTAGCCAACTCCTTGGTTCTGCACCCCTCCCTGTTACAGGTGCCTCATCTCAGGTCCCTATTTAGCCTTGTACTGCAGAGAGCCTCAGATGGAATTTTTTCCCAAGTAAGTGGTTAATCTCATAAGAGCAGACATTAGACTGTGAGAGTAGGACCTGCCAAAGATGGGGTACATTGACGTTGTGGCAGGCTTATGCAATGTATGATCATATAATGTAACTAAATCCCCATTTTTTTGCCTAGATTAGGTGTTTTTAAAAAAAACTTTTACAAACTAATAAAATCTGTCAACATTGAAGTTGCTGTTTAGTAGATAGGAGAGTGCGCTGGATCTTGTGTATTTATTGTATAATATGGCCCCCAGCAGCACCCCATTTAAGCATGTTTAGGTGAGTGCAACCATCCCCCCATGTTTCCTATATATATTTGGGAGTCTAGCCAACTCCTTGGTTCTGCACCCCTCCCTGTTACAGGTGCCTCATCTCAGGTCCCTATTTAGCCTTGTACTGCAGAGAGCCTCAGATGGAATTTTTTCCCAAGTAAGTGGTTAATCTCATAAGAGCAGACATTAGACTGTGAGAGTAGGACCTGCCAAAGATGGGGTACATTGACGTTGTGGCAGGCTTATGCAATGTATGATCATATAATGTAACTAAATCCCCATTTTTTTGCCTAGATTAGGTGTTTTTAAAAAAAACTTTTACAAACTAATAAAATCTGTCAACATTGAAGTTGCTGTTTAGTAGATAGGAGAGTGCGCTGGATCTTGTGTATTTATTGTATAATATGGCCCCCAGCAGCACCCCATTTAAGCATGTTTAGGTGAGTGCAACCATCCCCCCATGTTTCCTATATATATTTGGGAGTCTAGCCAACTCCTTGGTTCTGCACCCCTCCCTGTTACAGGTGCCTCATCTCAGGTCCCTATTTAGCCTTGTACTGCAGAGAGCCTCAGATGGAATTTTTTCCCAAGTAAGTGGTTAATCTCATAAGAGCAGACATTAGACTGTGAGAGTAGGACCTGCCAAAGATGGGGTACATTGACGTTGTGGCAGGCTTATGCAATGTATGATCATATAATGTAACTAAATCCCCATTTTTTTGCCTAGATTAGGTGTTTTTAAAAAAAACTTTTACAAACTAATAAAATCTGTCAACATTGAAGTTGCTGTTTAGTAGATAGGAGAGTGCGCTGGATCTTGTGTATTTATTGTATAATATGGCCCCCAGCAGCACCCCATTTAAGCATGTTTAGGTGAGTGCAACCATCCCCCCATGTTTCCTATATATATTTGGGAGTCTAGCCAACTCCTTGGTTCTGCACCCCTCCCTGTTACAGGTGCCTCATCTCAGGTCCCTATTTAGCCTTGTACTGCAGAGAGCCTCAGATGGAATTTTTTCCCAAGTAAGTGGTTAATCTCATAAGAGCAGACATTAGACTGTGAGAGTAGGACCTGCCAAAGATGGGGTACATTGACGTTGTGGCAGGCTTATGCAATGTATGATCATATAATGTAACTAAATCCCCATTTTTTTGCCTAGATTAGGTGTTTTTAAAAAAAACTTTTACAAACTAATAAAATCTGTCAACATTGAAGTTGCTGTTTAGTAGATAGGAGAGTGCGCTGGATCTTGTGTATTTATTGTATAATATGGCCCCCAGCAGCACCCCATTTAAGCATGTTTAGGTGAGTGCAACCATCCCCCCATGTTTCCTATATATATTTGGGAGTCTAGCCAACTCCTTGGTTCTGCACCCCTCCCTGTTACAGGTGCCTCATCTCAGGTCCCTATTTAGCCTTGTACTGCAGAGAGCCTCAGATGGAATTTTTTCCCAAGTAAGTGGTTAATCTCATAAGAGCAGACATTAGACTGTGAGAGTAGGACCTGCCAAAGATGGGGTACATTGACGTTGTGGCAGGCTTATGCAATGTATGATCATATAATGTAACTAAATCCCCATTTTTTTGCCTAGATTAGGTGTTTTTAAAAAAAACTTTTACAAACTAATAAAATCTGTCAACATTGAAGTTGCTGTTTAGTAGATAGGAGAGTGCGCTGGATCTTGTGTATTTATTGTATAATATGGCCCCCAGCAGCACCCCATTTAAGCATGTTTAGGTGAGTGCAACCATCCCCCCATGTTTCCTATATATATTTGGGAGTCTAGCCAACTCCTTGGTTCTGCACCCCTCCCTGTTACAGGTGCCTCATCTCAGGTCCCTATTTAGCCTTGTACTGCAGAGAGCCTCAGATGGAATTTTTTCCCAAGTAAGTGGTTAATCTCATAAGAGCAGACATTAGACTGTGAGAGTAGGACCTGCCAAAGATGGGGTACATTGACGTTGTGGCAGGCTTATGCAATGTATGATCATATAATGTAACTAAATCCCCATTTTTTTGCCTAGATTAGGTGTTTTTAAAAAAAACTTTTACAAACTAATAAAATCTGTCAACATTGAAGTTGCTGTTTAGTAGATAGGAGAGTGCGCTGGATCTTGTGTATTTATTGTATAATATGGCCCCCAGCAGCACCCCATTTAAGCATGTTTAGGTGAGTGCAACCATCCCCCCATGTTTCCTATATATATTTGGGAGTCTAGCCAACTCCTTGGTTCTGCACCCCTCCCTGTTACAGGTGCCTCATCTCAGGTCCCTATTTAGCCTTGTACTGCAGAGAGCCTCAGATGGAATTTTTTCCCAAGTAAGTGGTTAATCTCATAAGAGCAGACATTAGACTGTGAGAGTAGGACCTGCCAAAGATGGGGTACATTGACGTTGTGGCAGGCTTATGCAATGTATGATCATATAATGTAACTAAATCCCCATTTTTTTGCCTAGATTAGGTGTTTTTAAAAAAAACTTTTACAAACTAATAAAATCTGTCAACATTGAAGTTGCTGTTTAGTAGATAGGAGAGTGCGCTGGATCTTGTGTATTTATTGTATAATATGGCCCCCAGCAGCACCCCATTTAAGCATGTTTAGGTGAGTGCAACCATCCCCCCATGTTTCCTATATATATTTGGGAGTCTAGCCAACTCCTTGGTTCTGCACCCCTCCCTGTTACAGGTGCCTCATCTCAGGTCCCTATTTAGCCTTGTACTGCAGAGAGCCTCAGATGGAATTTTTTCCCAAGTAAGTGGTTAATCTCATAAGAGCAGACATTAGACTGTGAGAGTAGGACCTGCCAAAGATGGGGTACATTGACGTTGTGGCAGGCTTATGCAATGTATGATCATATAATGTAACTAAATCCCCATTTTTTTGCCTAGATTAGGTGTTTTTAAAAAAAACTTTTACAAACTAATAAAATCTGTCAACATTGAAGTTGCTGTTTAGTAGATAGGAGAGTGCGCTGGATCTTGTGTATTTATTGTATAATATGGCCCCCAGCAGCACCCCATTTAAGCATGTTTAGGTGAGTGCAACCATCCCCCCATGTTTCCTATATATATTTGGGAGTCTAGCCAACTCCTTGGTTCTGCACCCCTCCCTGTTACAGGTGCCTCATCTCAGGTCCCTATTTAGCCTTGTACTGCAGAGAGCCTCAGATGGAATTTTTTCCCAAGTAAGTGGTTAATCTCATAAGAGCAGACATTAGACTGTGAGAGTAGGACCTGCCAAAGATGGGGTACATTGACGTTGTGGCAGGCTTATGCAATGTATGATCATATAATGTAACTAAATCCCCATTTTTTTGCCTAGATTAGGTGTTTTTAAAAAAAACTTTTACAAACTAATAAAATCTGTCAACATTGAAGTTGCTGTTTAGTAGATAGGAGAGTGCGCTGGATCTTGTGTATTTATTGTATAATATGGCCCCCAGCAGCACCCCATTTAAGCATGTTTAGGTGAGTGCAACCATCCCCCCATGTTTCCTATATATATTTGGGAGTCTAGCCAACTCCTTGGTTCTGCACCCCTCCCTGTTACAGGTGCCTCATCTCAGGTCCCTATTTAGCCTTGTACTGCAGAGAGCCTCAGATGGAATTTTTTCCCAAGTAAGTGGTTAATCTCATAAGAGCAGACATTAGACTGTGAGAGTAGGACCTGCCAAAGATGGGGTACATTGACGTTGTGGCAGGCTTATGCAATGTATGATCATATAATGTAACTAAATCCCCATTTTTTTGCCTAGATTAGGTGTTTTTAAAAAAAACTTTTACAAACTAATAAAATCTGTCAACATTGAAGTTGCTGTTTAGTAGATAGGAGAGTGCGCTGGATCTTGTGTATTTATTGTATAATATGGCCCCCAGCAGCACCCCATTTAAGCATGTTTAGGTGAGTGCAACCATCCCCCCATGTTTCCTATATATATTTGGGAGTCTAGCCAACTCCTTGGTTCTGCACCCCTCCCTGTTACAGGTGCCTCATCTCAGGTCCCTATTTAGCCTTGTACTGCAGAGAGCCTCAGATGGAATTTTTTCCCAAGTAAGTGGTTAATCTCATAAGAGCAGACATTAGACTGTGAGAGTAGGACCTGCCAAAGATGGGGTACATTGACGTTGTGGCAGGCTTATGCAATGTATGATCATATAATGTAACTAAATCCCCATTTTTTTGCCTAGATTAGGTGTTTTTAAAAAAAACTTTTACAAACTAATAAAATCTGTCAACATTGAAGTTGCTGTTTAGTAGATAGGAGAGTGCGCTGGATCTTGTGTATTTATTGTATAATATGGCCCCCAGCAGCACCCCATTTAAGCATGTTTAGGTGAGTGCAACCATCCCCCCATGTTTCCTATATATATTTGGGAGTCTAGCCAACTCCTTGGTTCTGCACCCCTCCCTGTTACAGGTGCCTCATCTCAGGTCCCTATTTAGCCTTGTACTGCAGAGAGCCTCAGATGGAATTTTTTCCCAAGTAAGTGGTTAATCTCATAAGAGCAGACATTAGACTGTGAGAGTAGGACCTGCCAAAGATGGGGTACATTGACGTTGTGGCAGGCTTATGCAATGTATGATCATATAATGTAACTAAATCCCCATTTTTTTGCCTAGATTAGGTGTTTTTAAAAAAAACTTTTACAAACTAATAAAATCTGTCAACATTGAAGTTGCTGTTTAGTAGATAGGAGAGTGCGCTGGATCTTGTGTATTTATTGTATAATATGGCCCCCAGCAGCACCCCATTTAAGCATGTTTAGGTGAGTGCAACCATCCCCCCATGTTTCCTATATATCTATATATATATATATAACATTTCAACTTTACTCTAACATAAATAACTTAAAGTGCCAAACACAATTAACCATGGCAGGGGTATACCCGGATTACCCTACCCCACCAGGTTCTGAGCCACCTCCAGGACTCGAAACCTACCAACCACCAATGACCACAATGTTTCCTGTCCATCACGTTCTTCCTGGGGAGCCTCTTTACTCTTCTTAGGCTCCCTATCCCGCAACAAGCTCAGACCTTGACCCCTTAAGCTGTCTGAACTCCGCCACCCCGAAGAAACAACGCCTTCTGCATCCCCTCCTGCCAACCTAGGTTCAGTAGGTCCCAACCCACATCGGAGAGATGCACGCCATCCGTATGGTAGTAACCCGGCAACCCGCCTTCCAACTCCCCGTGCCGTACTACAACGCCCCCCAATTTTCTCACGAAGCTCGCCATCAAGCTGTTAACTTTCCCCTGCACCTGTCAATGGCCACCGGGTCCCTTGCATGTCGCCAACGCCGTCGTGGCACCATCTCCGACCACACTATCATAACCCTGGGGAGCAGATCCATCAGTTTATTGAGGTTCTGCTTCATCCCTTTTACCAATCTTTGCTGCGGTACAAGGCCCAGATCATTGCCACCCGCATGAAGGACCAGCAGGTCTGGCCTCCCCCCACCCGCTATCATTCCGAATATTGCTCGGCATACGTCCCCCCAACAAAATCCCCTATACCCGAACCATCTCACAGTCAACTGGCCCTTTGGAAAGCCCAGCTGCTGGCCCCGAGCTCAAACTGCAGCCCTCCTTGTGGCCCAGAAGACAAAGGAATGGCCCACGATCCATGCGACTTGGCCAGGGGAAGAAGGAGACAAAAGTGTCAATACCCGATCCCCCCCATCGTAGTCCCTCGGCCCGCGTTATAAATCCAATAAGCCCAAACGAACATAGGATTTGAACCGCGTGGATTCCCACCTACCGATCCGTTTCACCAGATTGTCCCCTAGTCCCAGGCTTGTTGCCTCCGTGGCCACCCCGATGCGGAAGGAGTGTGTCCTGAAGCTAGTAACCCACAGCCCCAACCTGCCCAGGCCCCGGCGGAAGACCTTAGTGAACTGAAAACGAGAGAGTGAGGAGCCGTCCGCGTGCAGCAATAAAGGCCCCCCAATTGTCGGTCTCAGAGCCAAATAATGCGTCACCGCGGCCACCGGGCACAATGCCGAACCTGGCAGGGCGCCCAAAGCTACATCGCGGCCCACGCCCTTAATGTCCGTCTTCGACCTAGCCAGGTGTACCATCAGCCTCCCTTCCAGCACGCGAACTCCCGACACCTGCAGACCCCCAGCGCCGCCCGTGTGGCACTCACCAGTTCTCCTATGCGGAAAGCCCCGAAGAAAGCCAAAAGAAATGCCGCCCGAAACAACGCCACCTCGAAACCGTCTAAACAGATGTCGGGCAGCACCCGTAGCAGGTCGCCCAACACCCGTACCGACACGGGGCGCCTGCTGTCCTGAGTCCTACGACCCTTTCTGTACCCCTTAAGTGCTTGCCTAATGACAAAAGCCTTGGTAAGATCCACTTTCTCGTGCAGCTTGAACCAAAAGGCCATCGCCGCCATGGTCCTGTCAACTACCGCCGGGGACGCACCCCCCACCAGGAGTTGAAAGGTGAACCATAGGAAAACGTCCACGGGCGATTCGCCCGACGACCCCAGGTCCATCCCATCCCAGGAACATTCCCATGTACTCCAGACCTTACTGTAGGCAGCCCAAGTGGCCGGTGCCAGCGAAGCCTTCACAAGTCCGCCAAGCAGGACGCTCCCAGTTGCCACATCTCGTCCGGGCACGCCTGGCCCACCTCTCGCGCCTCTGGGGCCACCGTCCGAAATCGGGACCACTGAAAACGAGAGAGAGCGTCAGCCACTTCGTTTAAATACCCTGGCACATGGCGCATGCAAAATACTATATTAAGAGACATGCACAGCAAGATGAAGCGCCGGAGGAGTCTCACCACTGGTTTAGATGCTGCCGACTGGTTGTTGACGGCGTGCACCACTGCCATATAGTCAGAGAAAAAAGACCACCTTGCGGACCCGAAGCCCCTCACCCCACAGGGCTAACGCGACCACCAACGGGAACAATTCCAGGAAGGCCAGGTTACGCATAAAGGGGCTGTGCCCCCACCCCTCCGGCCACCTTTCAGCGCACCACCTCCCTCCAAAAAACGCCCCAAAACCCACGCTACCTGACCTGAATTTCTCAAAGTAGGAGCATGAAATGGAACAACCCATTGGGAGGCATAGGTCCACGAAGTATTGCCCCTCAAAGTAACACCCCAGCAAATGGTGACACGCCGGGTGTACTGGGAGCAGCCGAAAAGAAGCCTCGATGTCCACCTTGGCCATCAGCGCTCCACGCCCCGCCCGCCTCACCAGCTCGACTGCCTGGTCGAAAGATGCATAGGAGATTGAGCACAAGTATTTTTCGATGTCGTCATTCACTGACGTTCCCTTGGGGTAGGAAAGGTGGTGAATGAGCCTAAACTTCCCCGGCTCTTTTTTGGGGACCACCCCGAGTGGCGAAACCCGAAGGCCCTCCATCGGGGGTGCCCGGAATGGTCCCGCCATCCTGCCCAGCAGCACTTCCTTAGCAAGCTTGTCCCGTACCACCCCCGGGAATTCCCCCACCGATTTAAGGTTGCGCAAGTCCCGTGTACCGCCCCTGTCCCGAAAGGGGATGAAGAACCCTCGCCCAAACCCAGCCCGGAGTAACTCGGCGTCCGCCCTGTTACCGTAGAGGCTTAGCCAAGGTTCCATCGCGCCTAATTTCACCGGGGTTAGACCCAGAGGCTCCTCCCGACTTACCCTTCTTGAAACAGCGCTGCAGTCCATGGGCCCCTCCACAACCTGAGCACTCGTGCTTGAAGCGGCATAACGCACCCCACTTGCATTGGCCTTTGTTGAAAAGCCAGCATAAGCCCTTTTGCGAGGCGGCCGACGAGGTGGACTGACCCTTTGCGCCAGCCGCGTGCTGAAAGGGCTGCGCCATCTGCGCCATTATAAGCTTCATCCATAGAGGCAGGTCCATTTGGTCCCACCTCATACCCGGATAGGCCGCGAGCCGCTGCCGGAATTGTTCATCGTACCGCCACCAGGCCAGCCCCCCGTAGGTGTGGTATGCTTCCCAAATCCCATCCAAATAGCAGAACAGGGAGGAGCAGGCTCCTGGCGATTTCTCGCCAATCACGCTGGCCAAAACGCAGTTCCCGAGAGACTTCGGTATCTTGCGATAACGTTTCCGCTTTTCCTCTTCCTCCTTCTTTTCATCCTTGAGGTCAATATAGTCCTCCAAAGGAAGAAGGGAGAAGATCTCACAAAATTCACCCCCCCCAAATCTTGTCCTTGACCTCCTGTTTGAGATGGACCCCCAGCGGACCCGCGAACAATACGTAAGCATGCTGACTCGCCGCATCCGGCACCCCACCTGTCAGCTCAGCCCGCTCGGACCCCGTTTCTACTGCGCTGGTCGACACCCCGGAGTCCCCGCTGACGCCTGACATCGCCGTGACCCCTTCGCTTGCTCCCGTGGCTGCTGCCCCCTGCGCCCAAACGTGACCCACACTATCCCCCGTGGCACCCCCCGCTCCTAGTGAGTGGAGTAGTGACTGCAGTGCATGTACTAAAGCGTTGGGATGCATAGATCCGCTGGACTCACCGACCAAGCCCCTCGATCCAGATGCACCCGGGGCTGCTACGCCATCTGCTGATCGTCCTGGATGCACAACTTCCACCCGTTTCCCGCCAACCGGGGAGCCTGCCCGGTGCCTCGAGAACACTGATGAGGAGCGGCTCCGAGACCTGAAACGAGGAGAAGAAGTCCTGGGCAGGGTGAACTGTTCCCGTGCCACCCGCCCGTCCCACCCCAGGGAGCACCTGCCTGTCACCAAGGCCTCCCGCCGTGACCTGCCTTGTCGTGGTACACCTAAGGCCTGTTCCTTCCCGCCCCTGGGAATACGACTCCTAGATACCCTCCTGGATGTCCGCCCCTGTGAACCATTCCTGGGGGTCACGACCCCCCCCCCGCCCGGCTGTCTGACAAGGACCTGCATCGCAACCCCCCACGCTCGCCCCCGCTCCCGACTGACATGGGGCTAACACTGCTGGACCCCGAACGAGACCTAACACTCGACCTACGCCCCCTGCCCCCACCCCTATGATCAGAGGATCGACCCCTATCCCCCCGGACAGGGCCCCTGGGCCGCCAGGGTCCCCACCATGACCCCTTGTCCCCAGGATTGAATCCCCTTGCCCCCCAGGTACTGGACTCCTTGCCGCTCTGCCGACCCTCTCAACTCTGGACTTACCCCTGGCAGCTCTCACCAGCTCCCCACTCCCTCCTGGCGATACTAAGGACCCCTCAGACGTCCCCTGAACACCTGACAGGGCTCCCCTGCCAGCTGAAGTGGCACTAGTCCCCTCACCGGCCCCCTGAAGCTGCCTGGGTCCCCCCTTGACCCCCTGTCCCTAACCACCCGTGACCCAGGGGAATACCTCTCACCCCCCACTCCCCCAACCCGCTCTCCTGGCCCTGCTCGCCCCCCATTCCTATGTTGATTGCCAAGGGGGGCCTGGATTCGGAGGCCGCGGAGGCGGCAGGACGGCCTACTGGAGTGATGGGCGGGAGGGGGCTGCAGCCCAGGAGGGCGCACCCTGCTTCAGAGGCCGTGCCCAGAGGGGATGTCGCCAGGTCTGCACGGAGCAGACCCCAGGACCACCAGGCAAGTGCAGGGGGTCCCTTCCAGGCCCCCCTTGGCAATCAACATAGGAATGGGGGGCGAGCAGGGCCAGGAGAGCGGGTTGGGGGAGTGGGGGGTGAGAGGTATTCCCCTGGGTCACGGGTGGTTAAGGACAGGGGGTCAAGGGGGGACCCAGGCAGCTTCAGGGGGCCGGTGAGGGGACTAGTGCACTTCAGCTGGCAGGGGAGCCCTGTCAGGTGTTCAGGGGACGTCTGATGGGTCCTTAGTATCGCCAGGAGGGGGTGGGGAGCTGGTGAGAGCTGCCAGGGGTAAGTCCGGAGTTGAGAGGGTCGGCAGAGCGGCAAGGAGTCCAGTACCTGGGGGGCAAGGGGATTCAATCCTGGGGACAAGGGGTCATGGTGGGGACCCTGGCGGCCCAGGGGCCCTGTCCGGGGGGGATGGGGCTACCCCATATAAGATACCCTGGGGTGTCTGCTTTAGCAAATTAAAGCCCTTTGTGGGGTTATTTGAACAGTCACACTGCTATAATACCCTAAAATGACACATAAGCCCGTCAAATCCATCTACGAAAATTCTAACTATAGAAAGTGAAATAGCCTTGTCTCTTACATGGCATTGTAGCTTTACAGATAAGTGCCAAGGCATAAAATGGGGGTATCGTTATACTCAGCTGATGTAGCTGAACACAATATGGGGTTCTGTGCAGGAATAGCACACAGCAGCTTTACGAAATACACATTACAAAAACCTTGTTATATGTGTATATGCCAAAATAGAGAAAAAAAACGAAATTTTACTCCAATATTTAGCAGTAGTGATGTCCCGAACTGTTCGCTGGCGAATAGTTCCCGTCGAACATCGCATGTTTGCGTTCGCGGCGGCGGGCGAACACATGCAATGTTCGGTCCGCCCACTATTGTCATCATTGAGTAAACTTTGACCCTGTACCACACAGTCAGCAGACACATTCCAGCCAATCTGCAGCAGACCCTCCCTCCCAGACCCTCCCACCTCCTGGAAAGCATCCATTTTAGATTCATTCAGAAGCTGCAATCATTTTTTTTTTTATTCTAAATGCAAAACATTGTTATATAGGGGAATATTCACTAAATGCCAAACATTGCTATATAGGGGAATATTCACTAAATGCCAAACATTGCTATGTAGGGGAATATTCACTAAATGCCAAACATTGTTATAAAGGGGAATATTCCCTGATACACACTGACACAGAGCAGAATAGGGACTGTTCCTTCTACATGGAGTCACTTGGCAGGTATAAATTGACACCTATCCTCAGGGACCCTGATACACACTGACACAGAGCAGAATAGGGACTGTTCCTTCTACATAGAGTCACTTGGCAGGTATGGATTGACACCTGTCCTCAGGGACCCTGATACACACTGACACAGAGCAGAATAGGGACTGTTCTTCCTACATAGGGTCACTTGGCAGATATGGATTGACACCTATCCTCAGGGACCTTGATACACACTGACACAGAGCAGAATAGGGACTGTTCCTTCTACATAGTCACTTGGCAGGTATGGATTGACACCTGTCCTCAGGGACCCTGATACACAATGACACAGAGCAGAATAGGGACTGTTCCCCCTACATAGGGTCACTTGGTAGATATGGATTGACACCTGTCCTCAGAGACCCAGATACACAATGACACAGAGCAGAATAGGGACTGTTCCCCCTACATAGGGTCACTTGGCAGATATGGATTGACACTTTTTTTTTGTTTGTTTCTTTTTTTTTTTCTAAATACAAAACATAATATTGGGGAATATTCACTAAATGACAAACATTGTTATATAGGGGAATATTCACTAAATGCCAAACATTGCTATATAGGGGAATATTCACTAAATGCCAAACATTGTTATATAGGGGGATATTCACTAAATGCCAAACATTGCTATATAGGGGAATATTCACTAAATGGCAAATATTGTTATATAGGGGGATATTCACTAAATGCCAAACATTGTTATACAGGGGAATATTCACTAAATGCCAAACATTGTTATATAGGGGAATATTCACTAAATCCCAAACATTGTTATACAGGGGAATATTCACTAAATAAGGATAAGGGGGGACCTACTGTCCTCCCCCCCTGGCCCCCAACCCTGAGCGGTGGGTGGGGGCCCTAAAAAAAGACAATAAGGGGGTACCTACTGTGCCCCCACCCCTGAGCGGTGGGTGGGGGCCCTAAATACTAATAAGGGGGGGACCTAATGTCCTCCCCCCTGACCAACACCCCTGAACGGTGGGTGGGGGCCCTAAATACTAATAAGGGGGGTCCTAATGTCCTCCCCCTGGCCCCCACCCCTGAACGGTGGGTGGGGGCCCTAAATACTAATAAGGGGGGGGACCTAAGGTCCTCCCCCTGGCCCCCACCCCTGAGCGGCGGGTGGGGGCCCTAAAAAAATGTTACCCCCCCAGGTAACTAGGGGTCCCCAAACCCCTAGTCACACCCTCCCCCCCTAAAAAAAATATCCCCCTACCTACCCCCCTCACCCTAAAAATAATGAGGGGGGGGCTTTAACTAAGTACCTGTAAATAAAATAAAACTTACCATTCGATGTTTTCTTTCTTCTAAAATCTTCTTTTTTCAGCCCCAAAAAAGGCCAAATAAAAATCCAGGGCTCCCCTGCCAGCTGAAGTGGCACTAGTCTGATTAGTGGGTTTAAGCCAATCAGAATGCTCTTTGTCATTTTACACAGCGTGGGAAAATTCAAAAGAACTTTCCCACGCTGTGTAAAATGACACAGAGGACTGTGATTGGGTGGATTTCAAGCCACCCAATCAGAGTGCTCTGTGTCATTTTACACAGCGTGGGAAAGTTCTTTGGAAATTTCCCACGCTGTGTAAAATGACAAAGAGCACTCTGCTTGGCTTAAACCCACCAATCCGAGTGTTCTTAGCCTAATTGCCGGGTGAGGCAAGGCTTTATAAGCCTTGCCCCGCCCTGCGGAGCTCAGTCTGCGCGGAGCCCTCCATGGGTGAAGATGGATTATTTTTTGTGCACTCGGGTTTTTTCTTTTTCGTCTTTTTTTTTTTTTTTTGCGCTCGGGTTTTTTATTTTATTTTAAGTTCGACGGGTATAATGGATTTTTATTTGGCCTTTTCTGGGGCTGAAAAATGAAGATTTTAGAAAAAAGACGTTGAATGGTAAGTTTCATTTTACTTTACAGGGTAGCAATTTTATTCCCCCCCTCACTATTTTTAGGGTGAGGGGGGTAGGTAGGGGCTTTTTTATTTGGGTGGGGGGGTGGATGACTAGGGGCTTGGGGACCCTTAGTCACCTTTGATGGGGGGGTATTTGACTTAGGGCCCCCACCCGCCACCCAGGGGTGGGGGCCGGGGGGGGAAGAGGACAGAAGGTGTCCCCCCCCCTCTCATTATCATTATGGCCCCCACCCGCTGCCCGGGGGTGGGGGGATGGAGAGTAGGTCTCCCCCCCCTCATTATCATTATGGCCCCCACCCGCCACCCAGGGGTGGGGGCCGGAGGGAGGACTGTAGGTCCCCCCCCTCATTATCATTATGGCCCCAACCTGCCGCCCAGGGGTGGGGGACAGGGAGGATGGAGAGTAGGTTTCCCCCCCTATTATCATTATGGCCCCCACCCGCCGCCCAGGGGTGGGGGCCGGAGAGGGGGAGGACTGTAGGTCCCCCCCTCATTATCTTTATGGCCCCCACCCAACGCTCATGGGTGGGGGCGGGGGGAGGACAGTAGGTCCCCCCCCATTGTGATTTATGGCCCCCAATTTAGGAATGTTAGGTGATTTATGCCCTTTATGGATTAAAACCAGACTCTGCATCAACTGTGTAATTTTCCATGGGAGTTTTGCAATGGATCCCCCTCCGGCATGCCACAGTCCAGGTCTTAGTCCCCTTGAAACAACTTTTCCATCACTATTGTGGCCAGAAAGAGTCCCTGTGGGTTTTAGAATTCGCCTGCGTATTGAAGTCTATGGCGGTTCGCCCGGTTCGCTAGTTCGCGAACATTTGCGGAAGTTTGCATTCGCCGTTCGCGAACCGAAAATTTTATGTTCGCGACATCACTATTTAGCAGAGATTGACAATGAAATGGCTACGTAAAAAGTGGCAAACTAACCTTAGTTAAATAGCCTGGGATGTCTACTTTATATAAATATATACTTTTGTGTGGCAATTTCTTTTCTGTGTTGACTACTAAACCTACAAGACAAACATACCAACTTCTAAAATTGTTGCAAATTGAAATTTTATTTTAGTCCTTGTATTTTGTGACCTGTAACTTTCAAAATAAGCTGAAATCCTATACATATGATGTATTCTATAAATCAAGACACATAAATGAATTTATTTTGAATTACTTTTTCTAAGCTGGACATATTATGCACACGCTATTATTGCCAAAACTGTTAAAAACAAAATAATTTAACAGTTGCATTGCAAATTAAAGCCCTGTTTGCCCTCTAAAAAAAAATGTATAATATGTCTTGGTGCAATAAATGACAGAGATGCAAATTGCGTTTGAACACAAACAGCAAAAAAATGCAAAAATGGCTTGTGTACTTAAGCATAAGACAAGCTTCTGAAGCTGTGTCCTTAAGGGGTTAAATAGATACATAATAAAGGAAAAGGCTACCAAAGAGAAAAATAGGGGGAAATGGGGCAAACAAATAGTCCATCCACAGAACGTTAAACATATATTGTCAAGCAGTGTTAATCTTGGCAGCAAATTTCAATTTAGTTTTAGTCATAGTCTTTTGACTAAAAAGCCATTTGGTTTTAGTCCTATAGTCTAGTTTAAGTCGACTAAATCTCCAGTAGATTTTAGTTGGCATGACTAAAATCTAATGGGCTTAGTTAAAGTTTCTATCTCTCTCATTTGCCCCTTCCACAGCCCCTCTGTGTCTCTTTGTGTCCCCCCCTAACCCCATTTGTGTGTCTTTTCCACCCTGCACCTTGTCTGTTTCTCCCCCATTCCCTCCATGCATCTCATCTCCCACATGTGTTTCATTCCCTCAGCCGCCTATGTGTCTCATTCCCCCAGCCCTCCATGTGTCTCATTCCCCCTAAACCCCTCCATGTGCTAATTTTCCCACCCTAGTCCACCCATGTGTCTCATTCACCCAGCCCCCTCATATGTCTCATTCACCCAGCCCCCTCATATGTCTCATTCCCCCAACCCCTCATGTGTCTCATTCCCCCAGGCCCCTCATGTGTCTCATTCCCCCAGGCCCCTCATGTGTCTCATTCCCCCAGGCCCCTCATGTGTCTCATTCCCCCAGGCCCCTCATGTGTCTCATTCCCCCAGGCCCCTCATGTGTCTCATTCCCCCAGGCCCCTCATGTGTCTCATTCCCCCAGGCCCCTCATGTGTCTCATTCCCCCAGGCCCCTCGTGTGTCTCATTCCCTCTGCCCTCTCATGAGTCTCATTCCCCCAGTCCCTCATGTGTCTCATTCCCTCTGCCCCCTCATGTGTCTCAGTCCCCCAGCCCCCTCATGTGTCTCATCCCACCAGCCGCTTCATGTGTCTCATTCTACCAGACCCTATGTGTCTCATCCCCCTGGCCTCCTATGCATTTCATTCCCTCTGCCCCCCATGTGTCTCGAATTCCCCGTCCCCCATGTGTCTCATTTCCTCTCCTCCCTCCCCATGTGTCTAACCCGCCAGTGGTTAATTTTGGCGGGAAATTTACATTTAGATTTAGTCATAGTCTTTTGACTAAAAAGCCATTTTAGTTTTAGTTACATAGTTACATAGCTGAAAAGAGACTTGCGTCCATCAAGTTCAGCCTTCCTCACATATGTTTTTGCTGTTGATCCAAATTGTTGGATTTTAGGCATCTAAATTGTTTTAGTTTTAGTCTAGTTTTAGTCAACTAAAGCTTAGCCTAGAGTTAATATGAAACTGTAGGTTAAGGCTAAAAATGAAGGTGACCTCCCAGCAATGATTTTGTTAGTCTAGTTGTAGTTTTACAATAGATTAATCAATGTATTACTTTTAAGCTTTTCCCGATTAAGAGTGCAAGCTTGAATGTTAAGGCACTCTCCTCCCTCTTCTGATGTCATCGGCTGAATGCGCATGCGCAGCAAGAGCCGGGCGCGCATTCAGCCAGTCTCAAAGGAAAGCATTCTCAATGCTTTCCTATGGACGCTGGCGTCTTCTCACTGTGAAAACCACAGTGAGAAGCGCGGAAGCACCTCTAGCAGCTGTCAGTGAGACAGCCACTAGAGGCTGGATTAAAGGGACACTGTAGGCACCCAGACCACTTCTGCCCCATTGGAGTGGTCTGAGTGCCAACTTCCACTACCCTTAACCCTGCAACTGTAATTATTGCAGTTTTTTATAAACTGCAATAATTACCTTGCAGGGTTAAGTCCTCCCCTAGTGGCTGTCTATTAGACAGCCACTAGAGGGAACTTCCTGCTCTATAACACAGATTATCTGTGTTAGAGCGTCGCTGGACGTCCTCACGCTGTGTGAGGACCTCCAGCGTCGCTCAAATCCCCATAGGAAAGCATTGAAAATCGTTCACATGCGCATTAGGTCTCCTCGGCTGGTGGGCGGGATCAGTCTCGCCCACCGGCCGACGCAATGCAGAGGAGGAGCGGCGGGGGAGGAGCAGGCAGCGACGTGGGACATGTCGCTGCCTGAGGCAACCGGGGATTGGGGGTGGGAGGGAGAGGGATCCTGCAGTGCCAGGAAAACGGATTGTTTTCCTGGCACTGGAGAGTCCCTTTAACCCATTTGTAAACATAGCAGTTTCTCTGAAACTACTATGTTTACAGCAGAAAGGGTTACTCCTAGATGGACCAGGCACCCAGACCACTTGATTAAGCTGAAGTGGTCTGGGTGCCTATAGTGGTCCTTTAACCCCTTAAGGACCAAACTTCTGGAATAAAAGGGAATCATGACATGTCACACACGTCATGTGTCCTTAAGGGGTTAATACTTCCAGTGCTGTAATTAGACATTCCACCCCTATTAGGTAAACATTTTATGACTCCATTACACACATCACAGTTATGGACAATATTTTTTCCCGATAAAACAATTATTCATGCTCGCTGGTCAAGGCTTATTGACTCTACCACACACAGATTGGATGACGGGAGTTCCATTGAAGTGCCTATAATACTTTAGATTAGATCAGGGGTAGGCAACCTTTTAGCAGCACTGTGCCGAAATAAGATTGTAATATCCCGATATATGTTGGCGTATTCTGCTTGTTATTTATACTGCAGTTGCTTTGTATTATTGTATTTGTGTGTGTATGAGCTGTTATAGTGTATATGTTCACAAGTAGTTTTTGGTGTTGTGTATGATACCTATGAATGTTGGCTGTGTATGTGGAGTTGCTTGTGGATTTGTGTGTGGATGGATATGTCACATTGTGTTTGTCTGTGAGGGGCTTTTTGGGATATCGCATGTGAGAGGGTGCATTTGGGTTTGTGTGAATGTATGTGAATTGTCAGTGGTGTTGAGTTTGTGGGGATTGTGTGTATGTTTGTGTGTGGGCTGTTCGTATGTGGATGAGGGGAGGCTTATTCTGCAGGTCTGTGTATATCTAGCAGTGGGGACCAGGCTGGCCAGGTACAGGTCAAGGACAGGAGCTGCAACAGGAGTTGCAGGCTGCTCTACTACAGTGTGGATTCCTATTCACAAGTGATGGGAGGATCACTTCCTCTATGTGCTGCAAATATGTAAATTGAGGATTGTCCTTCACCACCTTTTGTATTAGCAGATATCTGAAGTTTCACTGGAACTCCTGATAGGCCAGAGCCTGTTTGACTCTAGCAGCCTTGAGTGCCGTGCAAAGACACATTGAGTGCCGTGCATGGCACACGTGCCATAGGTTGCGTATCCCTGGACTAGATAATACTTCTGTGTTCGTTTTTTTGTTTGTTAGTGGTTTTGAACTTTGTCATGTTTTAATATCATGTTAAAACCAGGCTTAAGTTTTGCCATCGTCATTGGCATCGAACAGGTTGAAGGTTATCAGCAGTATTGCCAACAGGTGATACGTGTGGAAATAACTTCAACAAAAGTAATGCCTGATAATTCCTTACTTTATCGCATAGACCTTTTGTTGGACCGGAATAGAGAGACTCTGTTGAAGGCAGCTCAAACCACCCAAACCAGTGAATTTAAAGTGTTCGAAACCTACTATCTCTATTTCAGCATTGATAAATGTTTGTTTCTTAAGGCATGTTGTTTAAAGTAGAAATTTTGGGTTTAGTAGACATTGTGTATTGATTGAGTTATCATTTTTAGATTTAAAATGTACTTATTTGTGCTTATTTGCTTGTGCACAAAATTATCTTTTTATTAATTTGTTAAAAAGTGTTGTCCGTGGTTTATCAAGTTATTTTTTATGTTAAATTGTATAAAGCAAAAATGGTTCAATTAATGTGTGAATAATTTTTTATCCAGAGTGAATTTGATCGCTCAAGCCTCACTGAATAACCCTTTCCCAACATTAGGTTGTGCTCTGCCATCCTATAAAAGGAGGGCTTTAACGGTGTTAGGGCAGCATAGCAAACCCTAACGATCAAGCTCTCTCTGCAGCCTGTATACTTGCCTGATCTGATTGGGAGGACTGCCTGACAATCAAGGCAGTGACACCGCGATCGGTGTGATTGACAGACTGACTGCACTTGGATTGCCTGGGTTGTCAGGCAGATCACCAACATATACCTAAAACAAATAATATGATAATATGATTATGCATAAATAACATATATATATATATATGTTGCTGTAGAGGTGCTACACTACTTTTATTTCTTTTTGGTTTTATGTTTGGTGTTGGGGGAAGCACTGGGAACTGGGAATTGTATATTAGTTTATTAAATTAAATATATAGATTTAAAATAAGTAATTGAAGCACTTTGATATATTATTCACTTTTTTAACATATAAAATACATTTAGAATGAAATTATATATATTTTTTTAATCTTAAATGTATTTTGTATATTATTTATAAATAATTATACTATAAATTATGATAGGGGTACCTGTCTGACAATCCAGGCAGACGTACCAGAGAATTTAACGTGCAAACACTCTATATTTGACCCTGTAACTTTCCAAAACCTCATAAAACCTTACACGGGGGTGGGGGCATATTGTTGTTCTCGTGAGACAAAGTTTAACACAAATATGAGTGTCTTAAAGTAGTCAAATATATAATGACGATGATATCATCAGTGAAATTGCAGTTTTAGTGGGAAAAAAAATATGAACGCTAAATTTGGCCAGGTTTTTGGACTAAGTGGCTCCTAAAAAAGACTAGACATATCCCATTTTGAATACCCTGGGTTGTCTACTTTTGCAAATGGTATGCCATGGTGGGTTAGCTCTCATTCCTGGGATGTCATATGGCTGCCATAGGCCCAGCACCCAATCTGGCAAACTGAAATGGGCAAACTCTTTAATTGACTCTGTAATTCTTTAAATGACAAAAGTATTGTTGAATTTTGGACAGTTGTGTTGATATAGTTTGCAGCCGAAAAACGCTTTAACAATTATCAAATTTATAGATTGTGAACAAAGCCTGGATGTTAAGTATTTTCCTTTATTTCTTTGTTACTGTGGTAGTTCTGTAAAAAAATAAAAAATAAAAACACAGCCTAATACAAGCCTTGTATCTAATGATACAATAGGCAAGGGAACCAAAATCGATTAGTCGATTAGTGGTCTGTGTGTAATAGGAAACATAGAGGTGATCCCAAGTGGGAAATGTGAAACAAAGGAAAAACCAGGAAAAATCAAAGTCACAAACTAAAACATATTTCATTTATACTAATGCATTTTACTGTTAACATTAGTGTTTATATTAAAAATATATATATTTCAGTTTTGTGTTATAAAACTTAAAGAAGGACAATTAAAAGTGCTTCCATATAAAATATCTGCTCTTGGTGACCTTCTGAATATTGCAGGTGCACACATGAAACAGATGGGATCATGATAGAGCACACATTATATATATATAGTTTGTTTTGTAGTCACTGACATTTTTAGGCACATTTTTCTTTCCACTTGCATTGCACGCGGCTTTAAACTAAATAGCACATTGCAAAGTCATATAAATAGTGGATCGGTTTTAAGTTCTATTGAATTCATGAAAATCCTTTCAACTATCTAGATAAGACTCAAATCAGTAGACTGGAACCTGACTCAATAGTATTGAAGGTGTCACGCCCAGGTTTCTCAGTAAAAAATATTCAATCAGTTCTCACCCTTTTCAATGTAAGCTAACTTTTTATTGCACATTGTTATTTTTTCAGTAAAGCCGATTTGTTCTGTGTTCTTAATTTTCAATGTTCTATTGTTGAATTAAAGGGCTAGTTGATCCAACAACCAACATGTCTTTAATAATATACCTATCATCCTTCCAGCGTTCCACCTCTCCCGAATTTCTGTTCTGCTGCTCTAAAGCAGCTATGCCATTTTTAGGGTGTTATGCATATTTTACAAACACATGGGGTCATCCAATCTGCTAAAATATTTCTAATTCTTAAAATGATTTGTACAATTCTGAAATGTTCTTGCCGCTTGGTGTTTGATTTAACTGATCACTTTGATTAGTCATTTAATGTCATTCATATTCTTGTTTTACAGAAATTTAAAAGGCGATACTTGCTCTCATAGAATGCACCCGCGGAGGTGGGCCACGATGGCCCTGTTATTTGCTGGTGAGTATCTTCTAGAAGAAAAAGTCAGTTACTAAGAAAAAACAACAACAATATTCTCTTTCATTTTTATGCAGTTTTTTTTAAAGCAAATATATACCATCAGGAAGGAGTCACAGTATACAAAGGTTAAGAATAGTTAAAATGCTGTTGTTGGTAATGCATTGGCCAAGATGTGGGTGTGGAAAGGCAAAACATCTCCTGAATCAGGTTGGCCTTAATTGGTCATGCAGCTTTAGGTCTGACATACAGGTGAGGATTTATCAATGTGTGCAATAAAAGTGATGCAATAGCCTACAAAATGTGCCAATCAGCATGAAAACCAATAAAATCAGTAAGTGCATTCTATTGATAATTAATTTGTTTTATAACTTTAACGCAATTTACAGCTTACATTATTTTAATGAGTATCCTCTCTTATTCATTAAAGTGGTCTGGGTGCAGTGTACCAGGTTCCTTAACTGTCATGCCAAACGCACCTTTCCCTAATCGCTTCCTCTTCTCTCCCTCTTTCAGGATCTGTTCTTTTTTTCCTATCTAATCTAGTTTTCTTTAAAACATAAGAAAAAGTATGGACTTCTTTGTCTTATGTATTTTTCCTAAGCTTGACCAGCTCTGACCCACTTCCTGAGGGTCAAATAAATTTTCCCACAATACTCACACTTTCCTCCGTGATCTCATGATGCCTGCTTAAACCAACAAATCAGAGTGCTCTGAGTCAAATTGCAGGGCCTGGGAAGGCTTTCCCTGCCCTGCAGAGCTCAATCTGCGTGGTGCTTTATTTTATTTTTTATGGGTGAGGGGGTGACATACGAACTGCGGCTACTGGCGTTTGGTGATTTGTTCGGTTGTCGAACAGAATACTGTTAGTATGATAGGTGAATGCAATTTACCGAACAACCATGCGACCAGGGCAAATAGCAGTAAATCCAGGGACAAGGTGATTTGTCCCACACAGGAAATCTGAGTAAAACATATGAAATAACAGGGGGAAGGATACAGACAGCCCATAGAGGGAATAAACAGTAATGTCCACAGGTTCATTCCACTACAAATAGGTCCCCCCATTGTCTTTTAGGGCCCCCACCCACTGTTCATGGGTGGTGGCCGGGGGGACAATAGGTCTCCCCCATTGGCTCTTAGGGCCCACACCCGCCGCTCATGGGTGGGGGCTGGGGGAAACAATAGGTGTCGTCCCCAACCGCCACTCATGGGTGGAGGCCCCCACCCGCCGCTCATGGGTGGAGGCCCGGGGGAAACAATAGGTGTGTCCCCCAACCACCACTCAATAGGCAATAGGTCCTCCCCCCATTGTTATTTAGGGTCCCCACCAGCCAAGAGGGAGACCAAAATGGAAAGTCTTGTGGGGTGTTCTCGGTTAGTACCTAACCAAAGTGGTGTGAGGAAGGAAAACTGGCATCAGAGTCATGGGCACCAAAGGCTCACTGATGCACACAGAAGATCTACAGTTGCTCATATACCTGAAAAACATAATGCTGGCCATGATAGATAGGTGTCCAATCACACCATGCATCACAGTTTGCTGCGTATGGGGCTGCTCAACTGTAGAACGTTCAGACTACCCATAATGACCACTGCTGAAAGCACCTTCAATAGGGACATGAGTGTCAAATTTGGACCATAGAGCAATGGAAGAAGGTTACCTGGTCTGATGAATCATGTTTTCTTTTAGATCAGATGGATGGCCGGTTGTGTGCGCATTGCTTTCATGGCAATGGTGTTCCCTGATGACAGAGACGCCTGCCACACTGCAAAAATTGTTCAGGAAAGGTTTGAGGAACATGACAAAGAGTTCAAGGTGTTGCCTTGGTCTAAACATTCCTCAGATCTCAATCTGCATTAGCATCTGTGGGATGTGCTGGAATAACAAAGCTGAGACATGCAGATAGGGCTGCTATTCCTTGTAGTTACCTTAAGTTTCTTTCCAAGACTGGGTAATTTTAACTTGTTTTCCTGTATGAGTAAATAAATAAGTGTTTTTTCCAGTCATAAGTGTCCTTGAAAAATTTTTTAATTCATATGTATCAAATTTGGATATATCTTTTTTTAAATATTATATAATGTTGCTTTGTTTACAGTGTCACTGGCAAATACTACTGATTTCTCAAGCACAGCTACTACCTCAAATGATTCAACTTCATCAACATTTACATCAAATGGGACCTCTGTATCCAGTACAATTCTACCATTATCAGAGACCTCAACTAACACAACTTCAGTAACAAACATAGACTCCAGTACAGCCTCTTCCATCAATACAGCTTCATTAGCTGAATCAGCCATTCTCATTAACACAACTTCATTAGCAGTTACTATATCTTCCACCAACTCTTTAGTACCAGTTTCATTGTCCTCAACCATTACAGAGTCACTACCAACTACATTCTCCTCAACCAACACAGGATACTTAATAGTTACAGCCTCCTCAGCCAACTCAAATTCCTTACCAGTCACAGACTCTTCAACCAGCACTGGTTCATTGCCAGCCACAACTTCCTCAAACAATACAACTTCCTTTCCAGTCACAGCCTCCTTAGGCAATACAACTTTCTTACCAGTCACAGACTCCTTAAACAATGCAACTTCCTTACCAGTTTCAGCCCTCTCAAGCAACGCAACTTCCTTACCTGTCACAGATTCCTCCAACAATGCAACTTCCATACCAGTCACAGCTTTCTCAAACAATACAACTTCCTTAACAGTCACAGACTCCTCAAACAATGCAACCTTCTTACCAGTCACGGCTTCCTCAAACAATACAACTTCCTTACCAGTCACAGCCCCCTCAAACAATACAACTTCCTTACCAGTCACAGCCTTCTTAAACAATTCAACTTCCTTACCAGCCACAGCTTTCTCAGACAATGCAACTTCTATACCAGTCACAGCCTCCTCAAACAATGCAACTTCCTTACCAGTCACATCTTCAAACAATACAACTTCCTTACCAGTCACAGCTTTCTCAAACAATACAATTTCCTTAACAGTCACAGACTCCTCAAACAATGCAACTTCCTTACCAGTTTCAGCCCCCTCAAACAATGCAACTTCTTTACCAGTCACAGCTTTCTCAAACAATGCAACCTTCTTACCAGTCACGGCTTCCTCAAACAATACAACTTCCTTACCAGTCACAGCCCCCTCAAACAATACAACTTCCTTACCAGTCACAGCCTTCTTAAACAATTCAACTTCCTTACCAGCCCCCTCAGACAATACAACTTCTATACCAGTCACAGCTTCCTCAAACAATGCAACTTCCTTACCAGTTTCAGCCCTATCAAACAACGCAACTTCCTTACCAGTCACAGCTTCCTCCAACAATGCAACTTCCATACCAGTCACAGCTTTCTCAAACAATACAACTTCCTTAACAGTCACAGACTCCTCAAACAATACAACTTCCTTACCAGTCACAGCCCCCTCAAACAATACAACTTCCTTACCAGTCACAGCCTTCTTAAACAATTCAACTTCCTTACCAGCCACAGCTTTCTCAGATAATACAACTTCTATACCAGTCATAGCCTCCTCAAACAATGCAACTTCCTTACCAGTCACAGCTTTCTCAAACAATACAACTTCCTTAACAGTCACAGACTCCTCAAACAATTCATCTTCCTTAACAGTCACAGACTCCTCAAACAATACAACTTTCTTACCAGTCACAGCCTTCTTAAACAATTCAACTTCCTTACCAGCCACAGCTTTCTCAGACAATACAACTTCTATACCAGTCACAGCCTCCTCAAACAATGCAACTTCCTTACCAGTCACATCTTCAAACAATACAATTTCCTTACCAGTCACAGCCCCCTCAAACAATACAACTTCCTTACCAGTCACAGCTTTCTCAAACAATACCATTTCCTTAACAGTCACAGACTCCTCGAACAATGCAACTTCCTTACCAGTTTCAGCCCCCTCAAACAATGCAACTTCTTTACCAGTCACAGCTTCCTCAAACAATGCAACCTTCTTACCAGTCACGGCTTCCTCAAACAATACAACTTCCTTACCAGTCACGGCTTCCTCAAACAATACAACTTCCTTACCAGTCACAGCCCCCTCAAACAATACAACTTCCTTACCAGTCACAGCCTTCTTAAACAATTCAACTTCCTTACCAGCCACAGCTTTCTCAGACAATGCAACTTCTATACCAGTCACAGCCCCCTCAAACAATACAGCTTCCGTTCCAGTCACAGCTTCCTCAAACAATACAACTTCCTTACCAGTCACAGACTCCTCAAACAATGCAACTTTCTTACCAGTCCCAACTTCCTCAAACAATACAACTTCCTTACCAGTCACAGCTTCCTCAAACAATACAACTTCATTACCAGTCACAGCTTCCTCAAATAATCCAACTTCATTACCAGTCACAGCTTCCTCAAATAATCCAACTTCATTACCAGTCACAGCCTCTTCCAGTAGCACACTGTCATTAACAGCTTCTTCAGGATCAGTACTCAGTAACACTACTACAGCTGGTACTACATATACCACAATAGTATCCACTACAATCGCCACTGCTTCAGTCCCTTTGGATTTTAGAATTACCAGTATTCAATTTACGGACAACCTAACAAACCCTGATTCTGACGAATATAAGTCACTGAAGAACAATGTGGAAGATGGGGTAAGGATATGGAAAGATACATGCTAAAGTATATTCTTTTATCATTTTAACATTTATACATATTATAACCTGTGAAGTATAAGTATAATATGTGAAGTATAATAATAAAATTGTGATTTTATTTGTATGGAATACATTTCACTTACATGATAACGATCTCTAAGATCTAAGAGAATTGAAATAGTGGGCAATTCTCAACTGTATAATATTATCATCTCATAAATATCCCCACAAAATCCATTCTTGTTTAGTGTTTTACGTATTGTAGATTCGCTAACAGGGTTGTTGGCATTTGCCAGTGACTTTTGTAAGTCTTTAGCTGACACTCTAGGATTCTTCTTCACCTCATTGAGCAGTCTGCGCTGTGCTCTTGCAGTCATCTTTACAGGACGGCCACTCCTAGGGAGAGTAGCAGCAGTGCTGAACTTTCTCCATTTATAGACAATTTGTCTTACCGTGGACTGATGAACAGCAAGGCTTTTGGAGATACTTTTATAACCCTTTCCAGCTTTATGCAAGTCAACAATTCTTAATTGTAGGTCTTCTCAGAGCTCTTTTGTGCAAGACATCATTCACATCAGGCAATGCTTCTTGTGAAAAGCAAACCCACAACTGGTGTGTGTTTTTTATAGGGCAGGGCAGCTGTAACCAACACCTCCAATCTCATCTCATTGATTGGACTCCAGTTGGCTGACATCTCACTCCAATTAGCTCTTGGAGATGTCATTAGTCTAGGGGTTCACATACTTTTTCCACCTGCACTGTGAATGTTTACATGATGTTTTCAATAAAAACATGGCAACATTTCATTCTTTGTGTGTTATTAGTTTAAGCAGACTGTGATTGTCTATTGTTGTGACTTAGATGATGATCAGATCACATTTTATGACCAATTTGTGCAGAAATCCATATCATTCCAAAGGGTTCACATACTTTTTCTTGCAACTGTATGTGACATTTATTACTCATTGACAGCCACAGAAGAGGCAATCATTATGAGATAGAGAGAGAGAGATAGAGACCTATCGACTGTAAGCTCGTTTGAGCCGGGTCCTCGTCAACCTATTGTTCCTGTAAGTTTTCTTGTGATTGTCCTATTTATAGTTAAATCCCCCCTTTTATAATATTGTAAAGCGCTACAGAATCTGTTGGCGCTATATAAATTACAATAATAATTATTAACTAGAAAAGCTACAATTTCTGGGGAAATTGTGTGAAGTCTTCTTGCCTCCACCAGTAGTCTACAACTGGAGTGGGCAGAGTAACTGTTATTTTTATTTATATAGCACATTTAATTGCAATGTTGTTGCCCAAAGTGCTTCACAGTTACATTAAAACATACATTTATAAAAACATTAGCAGGTGTACAAAAGGCCCTGTCTATGACATCACTTGCTGCTCCAGCCTGGCACAGGTCAGAGTATTTTGGCGGTTGCCATCTTCAAAGGGTCGTATTTTAAAAACTATACATCCTACAGCGAAGAGCTTTATATTGTGAGAATCACAAGACTCAGACCTACATGGATGCATAGTATGTTCCTGAAGTATTAAAAAGCACAGTCGCAGTTTAGAAATGGTCCTTCAAATTTGAGCTGTCTAGAGTGGAGTTTCAATGAATGTCAAGGGACGGCGTGAGTTGCAAGCAAATGGTCATGTTGTGAAAAATATCAGGACTATGGCTTAGCTGTGGACATTTTTAGTGGCAGCAGGGATAGCTGAACGTTTTGATATAAGATTTGTGTAGGTGGGCCTGAAAATGAGGGAGTGGTGGCAGTTTAGAAATCATGTCCCGATTTTTCAGCTTTTGCCAGCTCCCACTCTAGTTTTGAATATTTTGCCATTCATTCCTATGGGACCAATTTCACCACAAGAATGACAATATTCCGAGAACCATTCGGCGAAACGTTCCACAAAGTAATAGCAATCCGATCGGGAACAATCCGCGCGTTTTGGTATATTTCTGTCTATGTAGTGTAAAAACTGTGGGAGTAGTTAGGGTGGCAAATTTGGCTATAATAAGAATAAGAACTAGAAAAGCTACAATTTCTGGGGAAATTGTGTGAAGTGTTCTTGCCTCCACCAGTAGTCTACAACTGGAGTGGGCTGAGTAACTGTTATTATTTATTTATATAGCACATTTAATTGCAACGCTGTTGCCCAAAGTGCTTCACAGTTACATTAAAACTTACATTTATAAAAACATTAGCAGTTGTACAAAAGGCCCTGTCTATGACATCACTTGCTGCTGCAGCCTGGCACAGGTCAGAGTATGTTTGCGGTTGCCATCTTCAAACGGTCGTATTTTAAAAACTATAAATCCTACAGTGAAGAGCTTTATATTGTGAGAATCACAAGACCCAGACCTACATTTTGATGTATAGTATGTCTCTGAGATATTAACAATGAAGGCACAGTCACAGTTTAGAAATTGCCCTTCAAATGTGAGCTTTGCAGAGTGGAGTTTCAATGAATGTCAATGGACTGCATGAGTTGCAAACAAATGGTCATATTGTGAAAACTATAAGGACTATGGCTTATCTGTGGACATTTTTAGTGGCAGCAGGGATAGCTGAACGTTTTGATATAAGATTTGTGTAGGTGGGCCTGAAAATGAGGTGGCAGTTTAGAAATCATGTCCTGATTTTTCAGCTTTTGCCAGCTCCCACTCTAGCTTTGCCATTCATTCCTATGGGACAAATTTCGCCACAAGAACGACGATATTCCGAGAACCATTCGCCGAAACGTTCCACAAAGTAATAGCAATCCGATCGGGAACAATCTGCACGTTTTGGTATATTTTTGTCTATGTAGTGTAAAAACTGTGGGAGGAGTTAGGGTGGCAAATTTGGCTATAATAATATATATGTGAGATAACATTAAGTGGTCTTGCTATGTAAGAACACTTAATAATATATATGTGAGATAACATTAAGTGGTCTTGCTATGCAAGAACACTTAATAACTAGAAAAGCTACAATTTCTGGGGAAATTGTGTGAAGTGTTCTTGCCTCCATCAGTAGTCTACAACTGGAGTGGGCGGAGTAACTGTTATTATTTATTTATATAGCACATTTAATTGCAATGTTGTTGCCCAAAGTGCTTCACAGTTACATTAAAACATACATTTATAAAAACATTAGCAGGCCCTGTCTATGACATCACTTGCTGCTGCAGCCTTGCACAGGCCAGAGTTTTTTCGCGGTTGCCATCTTCAAACGGTCGTATTTTAAAAACTATAAATCCTACAGTGAAGAGCTTTATATTGTGAGAATCACAAGACCCAGACCTACATTTTGATGCATAGTATGTCTCTGAGATATTAACAATGAAGGCACAGTCGCAGTTTAGAAATTGCCCTTCAAATGTGAGCTTTGCAGAGTGGAGTTTCAATGAATGTCAATGGAAGGCGTGAGTTGCAAACAAATGGTCATATTGTGAAAACTATCAGGACTATGGCTTAGCCGTGGACATTTCTAGTGGCAGCAGGGATAGCTGAACGTTTTGATATAAGATTTGTGTAGGTGGGCCTGAAAATGAGGGAGTGGTGGCAGTTTAGAAATCATGTCCTGATTTTTCAGCTTTTGACAGCTCCCACTCTAGCTTTGCCATTCATTCCTATGGGACAAATTTCGCCAGAAGAACGACGATATTCCGTGAACCATTCGGCGAAACGTTCCACAAAGTAATAGCAATCCGATCGGGAACAATCTGCACGTTTTGGTATATTTTTGTCTATGTAGTGTAAAAACTGTGGGAGGAGTTAGGGTGGCAAATTTGGCTATAATAAGAATAATAAGAATAATAATAATAATATATATGTGAGATAACATTAAGTGGTCTTGCTATGCAAGAACACTTAACTAGAAAAGCTACAATTTCTGGGGAAATTGTGTGAAGTGTTCTTGCCTCCACCAGTAGTCTACAACTGGAGTGGGCGCAGTAACTGTTATCATTTATATAGCACATTTAATTGCATCTTTGTTGCACAGTTACATTAAACCATACATTTATAAAAACATTAGCAGGTGTACAAAAGGCTTTGTCTATGACATCACTTGCTGCTGCAGCCTTGCACAGGTCAGAGTATTTTGGCGGTTGCCATCTTCAAACGGTCGTATTTTAAAAACTATAAATCCTACAGTGAAGAGCTTTATATTGTGAGAATCACAAGACCCAGACCTACATTTTGATGTATAGTATGTCTCTGAGATATTAACAAGGAAGGCACAGTCGCAGTTTAGAAATTGCCCTTCAAATGTGAGCTTTGCAGAGTGGCGTTTCAATGAATGTCAATGGAAGGCGTGAGTTGCAAACAAATGGTCATATTGCGAAAACAATCAGGACTATGGCTTAGCCGTGGACATTTTTAGTGGCAGCAGGGATAGCTGAACGTTTTGATATAAGATTTGTGTAGGTGGGCTTGAAAATGAGGGAGTAGTGGCAGTTTAGAAATCATGTCCTGATTTTTCAGCTTTTGCCAGCTCCCACTCTAGCTTTGCCATTCATTCCTATGGGACAAATTTCGCCACAAGAACGACGATATTCCGTGAACCATTCGGCGAAACGTTCCACAAAGTAATAGCAATCCGATCGGGAACAATCTGCACGTTTTGGTATATTTTTGTCTATGTAGTGTAAAAACTGTGGGAGGAGTTAGGGTGGCAAATTTGGCTATAATAAGAATAATAAGAACTAGAAAAGCTACAATTTCTGGGGAAATTGTGTGAAGTGTTCTTGCCTCCACCAGTAGTCTACAACTGGAGTGGGCGGAGTAACTGTTATCATTTATATAGCACATTTAATTGCAACGTTGTTGCCCAAAGTGCTTCACAGTTACATTAAAAACATACAGTTATACAAACCATTAGCAGGTGCAAAAGGCCCTGTCTATGACATCACTTGCTGCTGCAGCCTTGCACAGGTCAGAGTATTTTTGCGGTTGCCATCTTCAAACGGTCGTATTTTAAACACTATAAATCCTACAGCGAAGAGCTTTATATTGTGAGAATCACAAGGCCCAGACCTACATTTCGATGCATAGTATGTCTCTGAAATATTAACAATGAAGGCACAGTCGCAATTTAGAAATTGCCCTTCAAATGTGAGCTTTGCAGAGTGGAGTTTCAATGAATGTCAATGGACTGCGTGAGTTGCAAACAAATGGTCATATTGTGAAAACTATAAGGACTATGGCTTAGCTGTGGACATTTTTAGTGGCAGCAGGGATAGCTGAACGTTTTGATATAAGATTTGTGTAGGTGGGCCTGAAAATGAGGGAGTGGTGGCAGTTTAGAAATTATGTCCTGATTTTTCAGCTTTTGCCAGCTCCCACTCTAGCTTTGCCATTCATTCCTATGGGACAAATTTCGCCACAAGAACGACGATATTCCGAGAACCATTCGCCGAAACGTTCCACAAAGTAATAGCAATCCGATCGGGAACAATCTGCACGTTTTGGTATATTTTTGTCTATGTAGTGTAAAAACTGTGGGAGGAGTTAGGGTGGCAAATTTGGCTATAATAAGAATAAGAATAATAATAATAATAACTAGAAAAGCTACAATTTCTGGGGAAATTGTGTGAAGTGTTCTTGCCTCCATCAGTAGTCTACAACTGGAGTGGGCAGAGTAACTGTTATGATTTATTTATATAGCACATTTAATTGCAATGTTGTTGCCCAAAGTGCTTCACAGTTACATTAAAACATACAGTTATAAAAAATTAGCAGGTGTAAAAGGCTTTGTCTATGACATCACTTGCTGCTGCAGCCTTGCACAGGTCAGAGTATTTTGGCGGTTGCCATCTTCAAACGATCGTATTTTTAAAACTATAAATCCTACAGTGAAGAGCTTTATATTGTGAGAATCACAAGACCCAGACCTACATTTTGATGTATAGTATGTCTCTGAGATATTAACAATGAAGGCACAGTCGCAGTTTAGAAATTGCCCTTCAAATGTGAGCTTTGCAGAGTGGAGTTTCAATGAATGTCAATGGAAGGCGTGAGTTGCAAACAAATGGTCATATTGTGAAAACTATCAGGACTATGGCTTAGCCGTGGACATTTCTAGTGGCAGCAGGGATAGCTGAACGTTTTGATATAAGATTTGTGTAGGTGGGCCTGAAAATGAGGGAGTGGTGGCAGTTTAGAAATCATGACCTGATTTTTCAGCTTTTGCCAGCTCCCACTCTAGCTTTGCCATTCATTCCTATGGGACAAATTTCGCCACAAGAACGACGATATTCCGTGAACCATTCGGCGAAACGTTCCACAAAGTAATAGCAATCCGATCGGGAACAATCTGCACGTTTTGGTATATTTTTGTCTATGTAGTGTAAAAACTGTGGGAGGAGTTAGGGTGGCAAATTTGGCTATAATAAGAATAATAAGAACTAGAAAAGCTACAATTTCTGGGGAAATTGTGAAGTGTTCTTGCCTCCACCAGTAGTCTACAACTGGAGTGGGCGGAGTAACTGTTATTATTTATTTATATAGCACATTTAATTGCAACGTTGTTGCCCAAAGTGCTTCACAGTTACATTAAAAACATACAGTTATAGAAACCATTAGCAGGTGCATGTCTATGACATCACTTGCTGCTGCAGCCTTGCACAGGTCAGAGTATTTTTGCGGTTGCCATCTTCAAACGGTCGTATTTTAAAAACTATAAATCCTACAGTGAAGAGCTTTATATTGTGAGAATCACAAGACCCAGACCTACATTTTGATGTATAGTATGTCTCTGAGATATTAACAATGAAGGCACAGTCGCAGTTTAGATATTGCCCTTCAAATGTGAGCTTTGCAGAGTGGAGTTTCAATGAATGTCAATGGACTGCGTGAGTTGCAAACAAATGGTCATATTGTGAAAACTATAAGGAATACGACTTAGCTGTGGACATTTTTAGTGGCAGCAGGGATAGCTGAACGTTTTGATATAAGATTTGTGTAGGTGGGCCTGAAAATGAGGGAGTGGTGGCAGTTTAGAAATCATGTCCTGATTTTTCAGCTTTTGCCAGCTCCCACTCTAGCTTTGCCATTCATTCCTATGGGACAAATTTTGCCACAAGAACGACGATATTCCGTGAACCATTCGGCGAAATGTTCTACAAAGTAATAGCAACGCGATCGGGAACAATCTTCACGTTTTGGTAAATTTTCGGCTATGTAGCGTAAAAACTGTGGGAGGAGTTAGGGTGGCAAATTTGGCTATAATAAGAATAATAATAACTAGAAAAGCTACAATTTCTGGGGAAATTGTGAAGTGTTCTTGCCTCCACCAGTAGTATACAACTGGAGTGGGCGGAGTAACTGTTATTATTTATTTATATAGCACATTTAATTGCAACGTTGTTGCACAGTTACATTAAAACATACAGTTATAAAAACATTAGCAGGTGCAAATGGCCCTGTCTATGACATCACTTGCTGCTGCAGCCTTGCACAGGTCAGAGTATTTTTGCGGTTGCCATCTTCAAACGGTCGTATTTTAAAAACTATAAATCCTACAGTGAAGAGCTTTATATTGTGAGAATCACAAGACCCAGGCCTACATTTTGATGTATAGTATGTCTCTGAGATATTAACAAGGAAGGCACAGTCGCAGTTTAGAAATTGCCCTTCAAATGTGAGCTTTGCAGAGTGGAGTTTCAATGAATGTCAATGGACTGCGTGAGTTGCAAACAAATGGTCATATTGTGAAAACTATAAGGAATACGACTTAGCTGTGGACATTTCTAGTGGCAGCAGGGATAGCTGAACGTTTTGATATAAGATTTGTGTAGGTGGGCCTGAAAATGAGGGAGTGGTGGCAGTTTAGAAATCATGACCTGATTTTTCAGCTTTTGCCAGCTCCCACTCTAGCTTTGCCATTCATTCCTATGGGACAAATTTCGCCACAAGAACGACGATATTCCGTGAACCATTCGGCGAAACGTTCCACAAAGTAATAGCAATCCGATCGGGAACAATCTGCACGTTTTGGTATATTTTTGTCTATGTAGTGTAAAAACTGTGGGAGGAGTTAGGGTGGCAAATTTGGCTATAATAAGAATAATAAGAACTAGAAAAGCTACAATTTCTGGGGAAATTGTGAAGTGTTCTTGCCTCCACCAGTAGTCTACAACTGGAGTGGGCGGAGTAACTGTTATTATTTATTTATATAGCACATTTAATTGCAACGTTGTTGCCCAAAGTGCTTCACAGTTACATTAAAAACATACAGTTATAGAAACCATTAGCAGGTGCATGTCTATGACATCACTTGCTGCTGCAGCCTTGCACAGGTCAGAGTATTTTTGCGGTTGCCATCTTCAAACGGTCGTATTTTAAAAACTATAAATCCTACAGTGAAGAGCTTTATATTGTGAGAATCACAAGACCCAGACCTACATTTTGATGTATAGTATGTCTCTGAGATATTAACAATGAAGGCACAGTCGCAGTTTAGATATTGCCCTTCAAATGTGAGCTTTGCAGAGTGGAGTTTCAATGAATG
The DNA here is from genome assembly GCF_036172605.1 of Pelobates fuscus. Lineage (NCBI taxonomy): Eukaryota > Metazoa > Chordata > Amphibia > Anura > Pelobatidae > Pelobates > Pelobates fuscus. The sequence continues at coordinate 361,953,814 of NC_086319.1, forward strand.
TCAATGGACTGCGTGAGTTGCAAACAAATGGTCATATTGTGAAAACTATAAGGAATACGACTTAGCTGTGGACATTTTTAGTGGCAGCAGGGATAGCTGAACGTTTTGATATAAGATTTGTGTAGGTGGGCCTGAAAATGAGGGAGTGGTGGCAGTTTAGAAATCATGTCCTGATTTTTCAGCTTTTGCCAGCTCCCACTCTAGCTTTGCCATTCATTCCTATGGGACAAATTTTGCCACAAGAACGACGATATTCCATGAACCATTCGGCGAAATGTTCTACAAAGTAATAGCAACGCGATCGGGAACAATCTTCACGTTTTGGTAAATTTTCGGCTATGTAGCGTAAAAACTGTGGGAGGAGTTAGGGTGGCAAATTTGGCTATAATAAGAATAATAATAACTAGAAAAGCTACAATTTCTGGGGAAATTGTGAAGTGTTCTTGCCTCCACCAGTAGTATACAACTGGAGTGGGCGGAGTAACTGTTATTATTTATTTATATAGCACATTTAATTGCAACGTTGTTGCACAGTTACATTAAAACATACAGTTATAAAAACATTAGCAGGTGCAAATGGCCCTGTCTATGACATCACTTGCTGCTGCAGCCTTGCACAGGTCAGAGTATTTTTGCGGTTGCCATCTTCAAACGGTCGTATTTTAAAAACTATAAATCCTACAGTGAAGAGCTTTATATTGTGAGAATCACAAGACCCAGGCCTACATTTTGATGTATAGTATGTCTCTGAGATATTAACAAGGAAGGCACAGTCGCAGTTTAGAAATTGCCCTTCAAATGTGAGCTTTGCAGAGTGGCGTTTCAATGAATGTCAATGGACTGCGTGAGTTGCAAACAAATGGTCATATTGCGAAAACAATCAGGACTATGGCTTAGCCGTGGTCATTTTTAGTGGCAGCAGGGATAGCTGAACGTTTTGATATAAGATTTGTGTAGGTGGGCTTGAAAATGAGGGAGTAGTGGCAGTTTAGAAATCATGTCCTGATTTTTCAGCTTTTGCCAGCTCCCACTCTAGCTTTGCCATTCATTCCTATGGGACAAATTTCGCCACAAGAATGACGATATTCCGAGAACCATTCAGCGAAACGTTCCACAAAGTAATAGCAACGCGATCGGGAACAATCTGCACGTTTTGGTATATTTTTGTCTATGTAGTGTAAAAACTGTGGGAGGAGTTAGGGTGGCAAATTTGGCTATAATAAGAATAATAATAACTAGAAAAGCTACAATTTCTGGGGAAATTGTGTGAAGTGTTCTTGCCTCCATCAGTAGTCTACAACTAGAGTGGGCGGAGTAACTGTTAGTATTTATTTATATAGCACATTTAATTGCAATGTTGTTGCCCAAAGTGCTTCACAGTTACATTAAAACATACAGTTATAAAAAATTAGCAGGTGTAAAAGGCTTTGTCTATGACATCACTTGCTGCTGCAGCCTTGCACAGGTCAGAGTATTTTGGCGGTTGCCATCTTCAAACGGTCGTATTTTAAAAACTATAATTCCTACAGTGAAGAGCTTTATATTGTGAGAATCACAAGACCCAGACCTACATTTTGATGTATAGTATGTCTCTGAGATATTAACAATGAAGGCACAGTCGCAGTATAGAAATTGCCCTTCAAATGTGAGCTTTGCAGAGTGGAGTTTCAATGAATGTCAATGGAAGGCGTGAGTTGCAAACAAATGGTCATATTGTGAAAACTATCAGGACTATGGCTTAGCCGTGGACATTTCTAGTGGCAGCAGGGATAGCTGAACGTTTTGATATAAGATTTGTGTAGGTGGTCCTGAAAATGAGGGAGTGGTGGCAGTTTAGAAATCATGTCCTGATTTTTCAGCTTTTGCCAGCTCCCACTCTAGCTTTGCCATTCATTCCTATGGGACAAATTTCGCCACAAGAACGACGATATTCCGTGAACCATTCGGCGAAACGTTCCACAAAGTAATAGCAATCCGATCGGGAACAATCTGCACGTTTTGGTATATTTTTGTCTATGTAGTGTAAAAACTGTGGGAGGAGTTAGGGTGGCAAATTTGGCTATAATAAGAATAATAAGAATAATAATAATAATATATGTGTGAGATAACATTAAGTGGTCTTGCTATGCAAGAACACTTAATAACTAGAAAAGCTACAATTTCTGGGGAAATTGTGAAGTGTTCTTGCCTCCACCAGTAGTCTACAACTGGAGTGGGCGGAGTAACTGTTATTATTTATTTAGATAGCACATTTAATTGCAATGTTGTTGCCCAAAGTGCTTTACATTTACATTAAAACATACAGTTATAAAAACATTAGCAGGTGTAAAAGGCTTTGTCTATGACATCACTTGCTGCTGCAGCCTGGCACAGGTCAGAGTATTTTTGCGGTTGCCATCTTCAAACGGTCATATTTTTAAAACTATAAATCCTACAGTGAAGAGCTTTATATTGTGAGAATCACAAGACCCAGACCTACATTTTGATGTATAGTATGTCTCTGAGATTTTAACAATAAAGGCACAGTCGCAGTTTAGAAATTGCCCTTCAAATGTGAGCTTTGCAGAGTGGAGTTTCAATGAATGTCAATGGAAGGTGTGAGTTGCAAACAAATGGTCATATTGTGAAAACTATCAGGACTATGGCTTAGCCGTGGACATTTCTAGTGGCAGCAGGGATAGCTGAACGTTTTGATATAAGATTTGTGTAGGTGGGCCTGAAAATGAGGGAGTGGTGGCAGTTTAGAAATCATGTCCTGATTTTTCAGCTTTTGCCAGCTCCCACTCTAGCTTTGCCATTCATTCCTATGGGACAAATTTCGCCACAAGAACGACGATATTCCGTGAACCATTCGGCGAAACGTTCCACAAAGTAATAGCAATCCGATCGGGAACAATCTGCACGTTTTGGTATATTTTTGTCTATGTAGTGTAAAAACTGTGGGAGGAGTTAGGGTGGCAAATTTGGCTATAATAAGAATAATAAGAATAACTAGAAAAGCTACAATTTCTGGGGAAATTGTGTGAAGTGTTCTTGCCTCCATCAGTAGTCTACAACTAGAGTGGACGGAGTAACTGTTAGTATTTATTTATATAGCACATTTAATTGCAACGTTGTTGCCCAAAGTGCTTCACAGTTACATTAAAACATACAGTTATAAAAAATTAGCAGGTGTAAAAGGCTTTGTCTATGACATCACTTGCTGCTGCAGCCTTGCACAGGTCAGAGTATTTTGGCGGTTGCCATCTTCAAACGGTCGTATTTTAAAAACTATAATTCCTACAGTGAAGAGCTTTATATTGTGAGAATCACAAGACCCAGACCTACATTTTGATGCATAGTATGTCTCTGAGATATTAACAATGAAGGCACAGTCGCAGTTTAGAAATTGCCCTTCAAATGTGAGCTTTGCAGAGTGGAGTTTCAATGAATGTCAATGGAAGGCGTGAGTTGCAAACAAATGGTCATATTGTGAAAACTATCAGGACTATGGCTTAGCCGTGGACATTTCTAGTGGCAGCAGGGATAGCTGAACGTTTTGATATAAGATTTGTGTAGGTGGGCCTGAAAATGAGGGAGTGGTGGCAGTTTAGAAATCACGTCCTGATTTTTCAGCTTTTGCCAGCTCCCACTCTAGCTTTGCCATTCATTCCTATGGGACAAATTTCGCCACAAGAACGACGATATTCCGTGAACCATTCGGCGAAACGTTCCACAAAGTAATAGCAATCCGATCGGGAACAATCTGCACGTTTTGGTATATTTTTGTCAATGTAGTGTAAAAACTGTGGGAGGAGTTAGGGTGGCAAATTTGGCTATAATAAGAATAATAAGAATAATAATAATAATATATATGTGAGATAACATTAAGTGGTCTTGCTATGCAAGAACACTTAATAATAATAATATATATGTGAGATAACATTAAGTGGTCTTGCTATGCAAGAACACTTAATTACTAGAAAAGCTACAATTTCTGGGGAAATTGTGTGAAGTGTTCTTGCCTCCACCAGTAGTCTACAACTGGAGTGGGCGCAGTAACTGTTATCATTTATATAGCACATTTAATTGCATCTTTGTTGCACAGTTACATTAAACCATACATTTATAAAAACATTAGCAGGTGTACAAAAGGCTTTGTCTATGACATCACTTGCTGCTGCAGCCTTGCACAAGTCAGAGTATTTTGGCGGTTGCCATCTTCAAACGGTCGTATTTTAAAAACTATAAATCCTACAGTGAAGAGCTTTATATTGTGAGAATCACAAGACCCAGACCTACATTTTGATGTATAGTATGTCTCTGAGATATTAACAAGGAAGGCACAGTCGCAGTTTAGAAATTGCCCTTCAAATGTGAGCTTTGCAGAGTGGCGTTTCAATGAATGTCAATGGAAGGCGTGAGTTGCAAACAAATGGTCATATTGCGAAAACAATCAGGACTATGGCTTAGCCGTGGACATTTTTAGTGGCAGCAGGGATAGCTGAACGTTTTGATATAAGATTTGTGTAGGTGGGCCTGAAAATGAGGGAGTGGTGGCAGTTTAGAAATTATGTCCTGATTTTTCAGCTTTTGCCAGCTCCCACTCTAGCTTTGCCATTCATTCCTATGGGACAAATTTCGCCACAAGAACGACGATATTCCGAGAACCATTCGCCGAAACGTTCCACAAAGTAATAGCAATCCGATCGGGAACAATCTGCACGTTTTGGTATATTTTTGTCTATGTAGTGTAAAAACTGTGGGAGGAGTTAGGGTGGCAAATTTGGCTATAATAAGAATAAGAATAACTAGAAAAGCTACAATTTCTGGGGAAATTGTGAAGTGTTCTTGCCTCCACCAGTAGTATACAACTGGAGTGGGCGGAGTAACTGTTATTATTTATTTATATAGCACATTTAATTGCAACGTTGTTGCACAGTTACATTAAAACATACAGTTATAAAAACATTAGCAGGTGCAAATGGCCCTGTCTATGACATCACTTGCTGCTGCAGCCTTGCACAGGTCAGAGTATTTTTGCGGTTGCCATCTTCAAACGGTCGTATTTTAAAAACTATAAATCCTACAGTGAAGAGCTTTATATTGTGAGAATCACAAGACCCAGGCCTACATTTTGATGTATAGTATGTCTCTGAGATATTAACAAGGAAGGCACAGTCGCAGTTTAGAAATTGCCCTTCAAATGTGAGCTTTGCAGAGTGGCGTTTCAATGAATGTCAATGGACTGCGTGAGTTGCAAACAAATGGTCATATTGCGAAAACAATCAGGACTATGGCTTAGCCGTGGTCATTTTTAGTGGCAGCAGGGATAGCTGAACGTTTTGATATAAGATTTGTGTAGGTGGGCTTGAAAATGAGGGAGTAGTGGCAGTTTAGAAATCATGTCCTGATTTTTCAGCTTTTGCCAGCTCCCACTCTAGCTTTGCCATTCATTCCTATGGGACAAATTTCGCCACAAGAATGACGATATTCCGAGAACCATTCAGCGAAACGTTCCACAAAGTAATAGCAACGCGATCGGGAACAATCTGCACGTTTTGGTATATTTTTGTCTATGTAGTGTAAAAACTGTGGGAGGAGTTAGGGTGGCAAATTTGGCTATAATAAGAATAATAATAACTAGAAAAGCTACAATTTCTGGGGAAATTGTGAAGTGTTCTTGCCTCCACCAGTAGTCTACAACTGGAGTGGGCGGAGTAACTGTTATTATTTATTTATATAGCACATTTAATTGCAATGTTGTTGCCCAAAGTGCTTTACATTTACATTAAAACATACAGTTATAAAAACATTAGCAGGTGTAAAAGGCTTTGTCTATGACATCACTTGCTGCTGCAGCCTGGCACAGGTCAGAGTATTTTTGCGGTTGCCATCTTCAAACGGTCATATTTTTAAAACTATAAATCCTACAGTGAAGAGCTTTATATTGTGAGAATCACAAGACCCAGACCTACATTTTGATGTATAGTATGTCTCTGAGATTTTAACAATAAAGGCACAGTCGCAGTTTAGAAATTGCCCTTCAAATGTGAGCTTTGCAGAGTGGAGTTTCAATGAATGTCAATGGAAGGCGTGAGTTGCAAACAAATGGTCATATTGTGAAAACTATCAGGACTATGGCTTAGCCGTGGACATTTCTAGTGGCAGCAGGGATAGCTGAACGTTTTGATATAAGATTTGTGTAGGTGGGCCTGAAAATGAGGGAGTGGTGGCAGTTTAGAAATCATGACCTGATTTTTCAGCTTTTGCCAGCTCCCACTCTAGCTTTGCCATTCATTCCTATGGGACAAATTTCGCCACAAGAACGACGATATTCCGTGAACCATTCGGCGAAACGTTCCACAAAGTAATAGCAATCCGATCGGGAACAATCTGCACGTTTTGGTATATTTTTGTCTATGTAGTGTAAAAACTGTGGGAGGAGTTAGGGTGGCAAATTTGGCTATAATAAGAATAATAAGAACTAGAAAAGCTACAATTTCTGGGGAAATTGTGAAGTGTTCTTGCCTCCACCAGTAGTCTACAACTGGAGTGGGCGGAGTAACTGTTATTATTTATTTATATAGCACATTTAATTGCAACGTTGTTGCCCAAAGTGCTTCACAGTTACATTAAAAACATACAGTTATAGAAACCATTAGCAGGTGCATGTCTATGACATCACTTGCTGCTGCAGCCTTGCACAGGTCAGAGTATTTTTGCGGTTGCCATCTTCAAACGGTCGTATTTTAAAAACTATAAATCCTACAGTGAAGAGCTTTATATTGTGAGAATCACAAGACCCAGACCTACATTTTGATGTATAGTATGTCTCTGAGATATTAACAATGAAGGCACAGTCGCAGTTTAGATATTGCCCTTCAAATGTGAGCTTTGCAGAGTGGAGTTTCAATGAATGTCAATGGACTGCGTGAGTTGCAAACAAATGGTCATATTGTGAAAACTATAAGGAATACGACTTAGCTGTGGACATTTTTAGTGGCAGCAGGGATAGCTGAACGTTTTGATATAAGATTTGTGTAGGTGGGCCTGAAAATGAGGGAGTGGTGGCAGTTTAGAAATCATGTCCTGATTTTTCAGCTTTTGCCAGCTCCCACTCTAGCTTTGCCATTCATTCCTATGGGACAAATTTTGCCACAAGAACGACGATATTCCGTGAACCATTCGGCGAAATGTTCTACAAAGTAATAGCAACGCGATCGGGAACAATCTGCACGTTTTGGTAAATTTTCGGCTATGTAGTGTAAAAACTGTGGGAGGAGTTAGGGTGGCAAATTTGGCTATAATAAGAATAATAATAACTAGAAAAGCTACAATTTCTGGGGAAATTGTGAAGTGTTCTTGCCTCCACCAGTAGTATACAACTGGAGTGGGCGGAGTAACTGTTATTATTTATTTATATAGCACATTTAATTGCAACGTTGTTGCACAGTTACATTAAAACATACAGTTATAAAAACATTAGCAGGTGCAAATGGCCCTGTCTATGACATCACTTGCTGCTGCAGCCTTGCACAGGTCAGAGTATTTTTGCGGTTGCCATCTTCAAACGGTCGTATTTTAAAAACTATAAATCCTACAGTGAAGAGCTTTATATTGTGAGAATCACAAGACCCAGGCCTACATTTTGATGTATAGTATGTCTCTGAGATATTAACAAGGAAGGCACAGTCGCAGTTTAGAAATTGCCCTTCAAATGTGAGCTTTGCAGAGTGGCGTTTCAATGAATGTCAATGGACTGCGTGAGTTGCAAACAAATGGTCATATTGCGAAAACAATCAGGACTATGGCTTAGCCGTGGTCATTTTTAGTGGCAGCAGGGATAGCTGAACGTTTTGATATAAGATTTGTGTAGGTGGGCTTGAAAATGAGGGAGTAGTGGCAGTTTAGAAATCATGTCCTGATTTTTCAGCTTTTGCCAGCTCCCACTCTAGCTTTGCCATTCATTCCTATGGGACAAATTTCGCCACAAGAATGACGATATTCCGAGAACCATTCAGCGAAACGTTCCACAAAGTAATAGCAACGCGATCGGGAACAATCTGCACGTTTTGGTATATTTTTGTCTATGTAGTGTAAAAACTGTGGGAGGAGTTAGGGTGGCAAATTTGGCTATAATAAGAATAATAATAATAACTAGAAAAGCTACAATTTCTGGGGAAATTGTGAAGTGTTCTTGCCTCCACCAGTAGTCTACAACTGGAGTGGGCGGAGTAACTGTTATTATTTATTTAGATAGCACATTTAATTGCAATGTTGTTGCCCAAAGTGCTTTACATTTACATTAAAACATACAGTTATAAAAACATTAGCAGGTGTAAAAGGCTTTGTCTATGACATCACTTGCTGCTGCAGCCTGGCACAGGTCAGAGTATTTTTGCGGTTGCCATCTTCAAACGGTCATATTTTTAAAACTATAAATCCTACAGTGAAGAGCTTTATATTGTGAGAATCACAAGACCCAGACCTACATTTTGATGTATAGTATGTCTCTGAGATTTTAACAATAAAGGCACAGTCGCAGTTTAGAAATTGCCCTTCAAATGTGAGCTTTGCAGAGTGGAGTTTCAATGAATGTCAATGGAAGGCGTGAGTTGCAAACAAATGGTCATATTGTGAAAACTATCAGGACTATGGCTTAGCCGTGGACATTTCTAGTGGCAGCAGGGATAGCTGAACGTTTTGATATAAGATTTGTGTAGGTGGGCCTGAAAATGAGGGAGTGGTGGCAGTTTAGAAATCATGACCTGATTTTTCAGCTTTTGCCAGCTCCCACTCTAGCTTTGCCATTCATTCCTATGGGACAAATTTCGCCACAAGAACGACGATATTCCGTGAACCATTCGGCGAAACGTTCCACAAAGTAATAGCAATCCGATCGGGAACAATCTGCACGTTTTGGTATATTTTTGTCTATGTAGTGTAAAAACTGTGGGAGGAGTTAGGGTGGCAAATTTGGCTATAATAAGAATAAGAATAAGAATAATATATATGTGAGATAACATTAAGTGGTCTTGCTATGCAAGAACACTTAATAATATATATGTGAGATAACATTAAGTGGTCTTGCTATGCAAGAACACTTAATAATAATAATATATATGTGAGATAACATTAAGTGGTCTTGCTATGCAAGAACACTTAATAATAATATATATGTGAGATAACATTAAGTGGTCTTGCTATGCAAGAACACTTAATAATAATAATAATAATAATAATATATATGTGAGATAACATTAAGTGGTCTTGCTATGCAAGAACACTTAATAATAATATATATGTGAGATAACATTAAGTGGTCTTGCTATGCAAGAACACTTAATAATAATATATATGTGAGATAACATTAAGTGGTCTTGCTATGCAAGAACACTTAACTAGAAAAGCTACAATTCCTGGTGAAATTGTGTGAAGTGGTCTTGCCTCCACCATTAGTCTACAACTGGAGTGGGCGGAGTAACTGTTATTATTTATTTATATAGCTCATTTAATTGCAACGTTGTTGCCAAAAGTGCTTCACAGTTACAGGTGGGCTTGAAAATGAGGGAGTGGTTGCAGTTTAGAAATCATGTCCTGATTTTTCAGTTTTTGCCAGCTCCCACTGTAGTTTTGAACATTTTGCCATTCATTCCTATGGGACCAATTTCGCCACAAGAACAACGATATTCCGTGAACCATTCGGCGAAACGTTCCACAAAGTAATAGCAAACCAATCGGGAACAATACGTTTCGGTATATTTCTGTCTATGTAGTGTAAAAACTGTTGGAGGAGTTAGGGTGTCAAATTTGGCTATAATAAGAATAATAATAATATATATGTGAGATAACATTAAGTGGTCTTGCTCTGCAAGAACACTTAATAATAATAGATAGATAAATAAATAAAAGTAGATATTAACCCCTTATGACCGGAGGGCGTACTATTACGTCCTTTTAAAAGCGGCTCTAAACGCTGCAGGGCGTAATAGTACGCCCTCCGGTTTTTAGTAACTTACCCGGTCGCCGGCGGTCCCACACCGGCGATCGCGGTTGGGGGGACTCCCAGGGAGCCCCCCCGCGGCACATCTTCCTCCTACGGTCCCTCCCGGTCATGTGAGAGTGAGGTCCTTGCGAGGACCTCACAATCACATGGCCGGGATAGCTGGCTTCTGTATTGCCAGCAGGGGGACCAACTGTAATGACAGTTGGTCCCCCTGCTGGCTGGAAATAAAATTTAAATAAGTTAAACAAGTGTAAAAAAAAATATATATATACTTAGATCATATATATATATTAGATATATATATGATCTAAGTATATATATACACATATACATACACACACATACACCGTCTAGGTGTATTTTAATATTAATATGTATATAATTATATATATATATTAATATCAAATTACACGTAGACTGATACTGATTAAATATATATATAATTATTGTTATATATATATATTTATAAATAATATAAAAAAAATATGTAAATACGTAAAAAAATAAAATAAAAAAAATAATTAAAAATAAAATATTAAAAAATATATAGATGTGTTTTATTTCATTCTAACTGTATTGTGATATTAATATATATATATTTATATCAAAATACACGTAGAACAAAATAATATATATCTATATACATAAATATATACGTATATATCACTATATATATATATACCTATATATAAATAAAAATATTTAAAAAATATATATATATATATACGTATATATACACATATGTATATATATACAATTATTAATTCTACACATATATTTATGTAATAATTTTACATAATTAGGTATCCTAATTAATTACAATTAGCGGGACCTGCCTGACCACCCATGCCGAAAGTATAGGGAATTTAATTTGCTCGCACTATATTTAACCCTATAACTTTCCAAGACACCATAAAACCTGTACATGTGGGGTACTGTTCTACTCGGGAGACTTCGCTGAACACAAATATTAGTGTTTCAAAACAGTAAAATGTATTACAACCATGATATCGCCAGTAAAAGTGAAGTTTTTTGCATTTTTCACGCACAAACAGCAGTTACACGGACGATTTTATTGCTGCAATACTTTTTAATGTTTTGAAACACAAATATTTGTGTTCAGTGAAGTCTCCCGAGTACAACAGTACCCCTCATGTACAGGTTTTATGGTGTTTTCAAAAATTACAGCGTCAAATATAAGGCTTGTGTTTAATTTTTTTAACATTAAAATTCGCCAGATTGCTTACGTTGCCTTTATGACCCTATGGTAGCCCAAGAATGAAAATTACCCCTATGATGGCATACCATTTGCAATAGTAGACAACCAAAGGTATTGCAAATGGGGTATGTCCAGTCTTTTTTAGTAGCCACTTAGTCACAAACACTGGCCAAAATTGGCGTTTTTTGCATTTTTCACACACAAACAAATACTAACGCTAACTTTGGCCAGTGTTTGTGACCAAATGGCTACTAAAAAGACTGGACATCCCTTATTTGCAATACCTTGGGTCCTCTACTATTGCAAATGGTATGCCATTATGGGTGTAAATTTATTTCCTGGGCTACTATACAGTCTCAAAGGCAACGTAACCAATCTGGCGAATTTCAATTTCAAATGTAACACGCTATATTTGACCCTGTAACTTCCCAAAACACCATAAAACCTGTACATAGGGGGTACTGTTTTACACGTAAGACTTTGCTGAATACAAATATGTGTATTGTATTGCAGTAAAAGCAAACAGTATTATGACATTGACAGTTAAAATGTCATGTAGAACGAAAAAAATCTAAAAAAAATCTTATTTTCTCCCATTTTTTTTATATTAAATTAGGTTTCATAGCTAAATATTTGATATTAAATGAAAGCCCTGTTTCCCCTGAATAAAATGATATATAATAAGGGGGGTGCATTTAATATGAAAGAGGTGAATTATGGTTGGACAGACATATAGCGCAAATGCCAGGTTTTGTTTACGTTTTGTTTCGTTCACAACTTGTACATTTGGCTGCAGTGTTAAGGGGTTAACATAAGATGATATGTATTCTTTCCTAAAATTGAGCTGTTCACATTTTTAACACAGTTAGCAAATCAGAAAGAATTTTCATTAGTCATATTCTAATTGCTGTAACATCCATTATATTTTGTTATTGGAAATCTCTAACTATCCCTACAATAGCAGAGGTTCTTTCACTAATATATGAAATTAAATGTTATGAGATAGTCAGCAGACAATTTACACCATTTCCAGAACTAAAACAGGATTATTGGGAAAATAATATTAAAAAGAAACACCAAGTGTAATGCATTGTTTAGATAATTGAAATCCATGGTCTTTATTACATTTTTATTTGTATACACTATATTGTTAAACCTCTTTAAGTACATATTGTATTGGTTATCAAATGTTTCAGAATAAATGTATTTAATTTTTTCTAGCCAGAGATCCCTATATTTTTCTTTCACTTTGAAATAGTAACTTGGAATATATGAATAGATGTAAAACTAGGCATGGCTTCTTTAAGAAATATTGCATTGGTTACTCTTATATGGTATCTGTACCATGAAATAATACCATCTTCCGGCTTTCCCTTTGATTTTGCAGATGAATAGCAGATGTTGCACTTTTTAATGCAATTTTAAAACTTTATTTTTATTGTGCTACTGTTTTGCTATTATTCTTTTTTGTAGTACGTAATACTTTTTAACTATACCTTATCTTTACATATCATATTTTCTTGCAGCTGACTCCTGTTTACAGAAGCAAATTCAGTAACTTTCAAAGTGTACGGGTCACAAACTTCAGGTTAGTAAGGATTAACTTGATGGTTATAATGCTGAAATAAAAAATCTGAACATCTGTATAAATTATATACAATACATTTCGGGTGGGAAAACATGAGAAATAAAGAGGAAAAATAGTAATACATAATTTAATTGATGGTTACAAAGCATGAACTTTTACCATTGCACTTTATAATGGGTAAGAATACAGAAAAGTATTTGCAACAAGTCATGTCCATCAAACATGATCAAGAGATAGTGAGGATTCTACTCAAACAAGTTTACATTCTACAGGCAGGGAGGGTGTATTTACACAACTAATGGTTAGTTAAAGTCTTTTAAAACTAATGATTGGTGGGTAGATTCATAATTAAAATATTTAAATAGAGTAGAAGAAGATGTAATTAGTGAAAACAAATTCCAGATAAGTCAAAGAAAATGATTACTCACAATTTGCTTTCCCTTCCTAAAGAAGTGTGGTAAATGGTTACATTTTCTTAAAAGGCAAAAGAAAGGGGAAAGGCTATTTCAGCTGGATAGGGAATTTTGTAAGAACACTGCAGCCCTATAGAAGAATTTTGTAAGAACAGTCCAGACCTAGAGACGTCTTGTTGGTGAGAGTCAGAGGGCGAATGTGACCAGAGGAGGTCGATGGAAAGGCAGAAGATCATAGAGGTTGGGATGGGACATATTTGCTTTTTAGGTAAGATCTAAAGTTTGGAGAGCTCACATGAATACATATATTTTAAAATAGAATTATTAAGCAAACCATTTGTGTCAGTGTTAATTTATTATTATTTAAAAAAGAGTGGGCAGTTTTTATAACTCATAGATGAAATTTTGAAATGTGTTGATTGGTGCACTCAATGTGATATGTATCTTGTATATTAATGACGTCGGTTTGCTACAACAATTGTTGTTACTTATTTTAGCCTTTATCTGAGCCTATATCTGGTACCTCCAGTCTCTGATTTTTATTTTTTTCAAGGAACCCACAGCAGATAATGAGATATTTTTGTTTAGACCTCCTCTCACCAAGCACAAATGCTGGGAGTCTGGGTCTACTTGTTGGCCACCCATTTATGTTTAAATGTCTGCTCCTTAATAACCTCTTGTAACTTTTTTCTCATAGTAAAGGCTCAGTGATTGTTACTTCTGAGCTTCAATTTATCATAACATCCGAATCAGTACCCACTCCAGATAACACGGTGCGTGCTATGGTCAGCAGCCTAGGAAGTAATTCATCTGTTGGGACTTTTCAACTAGACCAAACCAGCATCACTTCTAAAGGTAAGCGTGATACCCCCTGGCTAAATCACAACCACTGTGTTTCATGATCAAATAAGGATATAACAATGTCTTACCCCAGAGTTTAATGTTCTGGCAAGTTTCTAGCATGGGCATAGATCATGTGGTGTATATATCTATTGACTTATATAGCGCATAAAGAGGTTCTACTCCTATGTGCTCAGCACAGGACGGACTGGATACATGTTTGATGGATTTGCCTTTTTAAGAGGTACTCTATGCAACATGAATGGGTTACATCCCTGTGAGGGTTTTTTTTTTTTTTTTTTGTCCAACAATTCGGGTATGATTTTACAAAAAAAAACAGTTCTCACCCAGAGAACCCTACATTGGTAATGGAGAATTTACACTGGAAAAAAAGCATTTAATGGTATCCATAACCTGTAGTGGTTATGTTACATCGAGCCCCTCATTTAGGGTTTTGTGTTTTGAAGTGGTCATGGTGCCTGGAGTTTGTATGTGCACAGTTTTGCTATGAAGCCCTCCAAATGCAGAATTTAACCCCTTCGCTGCTGAAGGGGTAACCTCACCTCCGGCAGTGTCCTTTTCCAGCCTGGAACAAGAGTCCTGGCTGGTTAATGTCAGTTGTGTGCGTAGTAGACATCACTTGTCCGTACGCACAGCATGCTGAAGACCGGCGTAAAATGGAAGCACAGCCCCCTCTTCATACCGCCCATATCCTGCCCCTCCTGCCCCTCCTCCTTCTATATCCCTCCATTTGCAGCTAGGGGAGTGACATCAGAGGAACAGGGGAATATTTGGCCTCATTAACAGAACACAGGTAAGTTTTAGCTTTCTATTTTATTTTTAAACTTCAACCAGGGGGTAACAGGATTTTATTAAAACACTGGTTTGTTATTGGAGTACACCTTTAAAGATATCCTTAAATGATATGTGTATGTATGCGCAATATTGTCCATTCGTTTAATACAAATGTTGTGTTTTTTTATGCCCACAGATGTCAATATAAGTAATTTGTCTCCACTCAATGTAAGTGTCAGCTGTGTTCTTGTAAGACCATTTAACGCGTCAGAAACAGGGGACCTGAAGACTCAGATTGTGGCATGGGTAAGTTATGTTTCAGTATCAAAGTATAACACCTGGTAACAACCAATCAAAACATGGCTTATTAGAAGCTCCACAGACATTCTCTGAAAGGAATTCCTCACGGAATGAATCTCCTACTCTGACTGATTTAGAGACTTTGGGTTCTTTTCAAATTGTAGTGAATTGCAGACTTTTATTTTTAGAGAAAACTCTAATTTGGCTACAGTCATAGCTTGCCAATTTTAGCTGATATGTTGCCAGTTTTAGCTGATATGTTGCAATTGGTTTTCAAGCATGAAGAAAATAAACTCCCAAATTAACTGAACTATCAAAACTAATCTTCTTTAAATTGACCTAAATTAGTATTGGATATCGTGAAATAGCTTCAAGCTCGTCATGAATTTGCTCAGGGCCTCACTGTAGAACATTTCCAAAGTGCGTAGCATATATAAATAAAATAAGCAATTGCTTACAATATTTACATTCCATGGTTTAAATGCCTCCAGTGTTTGACACTCTGACGTCAACTAGAGCAGGGGCACCCATGAAGTAGATCCCCAGATGTTTTAAGACTGACACTTTGTCGTTCTAAAGGCATGTGAAGCATTGTGGGACTTGTAGTTTTATCATATCTGGGGATCTACCTTTTTGGCACCCCTGCACTTGAGGATCTCCATCCGAAAAATAGCCAAGTAAAACTTTGATTTCTATCAGTTGGTCTCAAAGAGGGATGATTAATGCCTCCATCAACCTGACTGGCTGGAATGCTTCACACAGACTATACACATATCTTACCTGCAAAAGGCTCTGTCAAAAGACATAAACATGTTTTTAAAAAATGGTAACACTCTCTGGACCCCTGAGAAAAGCTTCATATGTGAAGAGTGTGTTTTGTTTTACTAATTTTACAAAAAGTGCATTTTCCAATAAAACTAGGCAGTTTTAATAATTAACCCTTTTACACCTCATGGCTTTCAATCAGCCAATCGGTTATGTTACCACACGTATCCTGATGGCACTCAGTATACAAGCATTACAGGTCTTCTATAGTATCAATGGGAATTGGGAATATGTTATGTATGAAGTAACAATAGTGAGAAAATTACTATTATTTTTGTTTCTCCAGGTGCAGCCAATTTTACTAAACCTTCTCAATGGTACAACCGTCTCCACCATATTTCTAACCGAGTAAGTGATACATATTCAAGTTCTGTTTGTTAGAAGATGTTAACCCTGTAATGTCTGCATTGTAAAAACACCAATATTTCACTGGTCTGAAAACTAGATTTGAAACACTATGGAACACTACCTGCTATAGTTGCTTCAATAGTACACACAACTTTAATAAAAGAATGTCTCCAACACGGAGAGCATATCCCCTGCACTCCGCCGGTGCGACTCGGAGTTGCGCCGGGGGAGGGCTCACAGGGATCGCTCCGGAAACCGGCGGGGTCACCACCGCCCGACCGAGCCGGAGGGGTTCGGCTCCCACGCAGCAACTTAAACAATGCAACGTACCTCACCAATTGCAACATATGCCCACACACACTGTGGAACACTTGCTACATGCAGGACGAAAGGCAAACCACAGCGCTTCCGGCCGGCCCCACCCTAGGACCCAAACAGACGTGGGGCGGGACACTGTTTAGTATTCCCCCATAAAGGCAGGCCCAACATACAGGTCCATTACAAGCTCTAGATCTAAGAAACGGAGCACTGGGGCCTGTCCAAGACGGGTGGGGGGGGGGGGGGGGGGGGAAGGGGCCACGACGGGGGGATATGGAGGGAAACTTAGAGACGAAATCCTAAACCACTATCGGAACTAAAGCCTACGGACCTGTGTAACTTGTTATACCGTGTTACTTGCTACTACTTGACCTGTATTGTAACCATTTCACTTTAAAATAAAGAATGTCAAAAAAAAAAAAGGATTTCTCCAATATTGTCATGTGCTAAATTATCTGCCATACATAGAAATAGAAAACTTAGTTGAAACACAGACAGACATGTGTACACGCATATGTCTTCTTGCAAATGCTTGTTTGTTAGTCCACCTATTGTACAACGCTGAGGAATTTGTTGGTGCTTTACAAATAATAATAATAATGTATAATAATGATAATAATAATCTGTATCAGATCTTTTGAAACATTAGGTAATTATAACAAAGGAGGAAGCAGTAGGTCTAGGCCAGTGGTGCCCACACGGTAGATACCCAGATGTTGTAGAGCTAGAACTCTGCATACCTTTGGAATGCCTTTAGAATGGCAAGCATCGTGGAAGCTGTAGTTTTAAAACATCCAGGGATCTACCTTTCGGGCATCGTTGGTCTAGGGCTGGCAATAATTAATTCTTGATAACATTGTCTGTAATACAGAGAGTAAACACATTTTTACGTTTTATTTTGCATAATTTCAGGAATTCTAGTGGCTGGACCAAATTCACTGCATACTTTGCTGTTAACACCCTCCAGCTATTGAATAACACTGATGCTCTGACTAAAACTTTATCATCTAGAGGAAATCTTTCCATTATACCAGACAGTCTAACCATCCAAGGTGAGATATTGTGAATGTCACAGTGTTTTGCTCTCACCACAGTGAAGCATGTTACTCTAACTGGATTATACATTTTAATAGGGAGCACTTTGACTTTCAATACTATTACCATTGAACCTGGATTTCTCAACGTGGCTCAAACATCCGACCTCACTAGTAGAAACAGTACCGGGTTCCAGAATCTTTCCAAACTTATACAGAAATCGGTAAGCATCATAAAAGTAGATGACTGAATTTTACCAAATAATAGTATATTTAAATTTAATCTGCTATGTGCATTTCTGTTTCCTTCAATGAGCTATCGTAACAGTGTTCCTTATTTGCTTCCAATCTAATCAGCTGTCAGGCTCATCCAGGGGTCCTTTAAGGGACACTAGTCGCAACAACTACAGCTTAATATAGTCAGTTCCTGCAGGCTCTTTGCAGAGAATAGGCAGTGTTTACATTTCTCCCTAGGAACACCTCCAGTGGCATAAGATTATTTATATAGGTTTGTAGTTCAGTCTCTTTGGATTAGAGGTTGTACTGCAGTAACAGATCTTTTATGATAGATGCCAATATAATCTGGAATATTCGTAAATCCAATGTAGGAGTAAGTAACGCCGGAAGCCTCAAAGCAATAAATTAAAGTCCCGTATAGATTTAAGCAGGTTGGTAGTCAAGCAGGAATGTATGGTTGTTTAGGCTGGTATGATGCAGGTTTGTAAATGAAGGAGGAATGTAGAGTTGTTTAGCCAAGTCTGGAGCAGGTTGGTGAGTAAAGCAGGGTTTGAAGCCAATATGGTAGGTCCACAGGTTATCACATTGGAGCTAGGATTTGAAGTCTTTCACGCAAACATCAACTTTAATATCAAGGCCATGAGGTGAGTTGGGTGTGACCTTTTATAGGATCTAAATTAGTCCAGGCAGGTGAGGATGAGATGGAAATCTCTGTGCTAGAGGTTAGGGAGACCACTAGTGGCAAATTAAATCAGTGCAGGAACTTTGTTTTTAAAGGAACAGAATAAACAGAACAACAAGTCTTGTTTGACATGATAGGATCCTGACACAATAGAAGATCAGACAAATTCAGTTTCTTGAGGCACTCTATTTTTGGACAATTGATATCAAGCAGAAGAAACCATCATTACGTCTATCAACACACTACACATATCTAGATTTACAATGTAACGATCCCTTTGTGACAAGGGGCTGGACAACTCAATTCTTAAAGGATCACTATAGGGTCAGGAACACAAACATGTATTCCTGACCCTATAATGCTACACCCACCATATAGGTGGCTTGCTCTCCCCCTTACCCCCCCCCCCCTATAAAAGTTTAAAACTCACCTTATTTCCAGAGCCGCGCAGGTCTGCCAACGCTGGCTCCGCCCCCTTTGTGACATCATCAAAATTGACGCTTTTTAGCCGATCCAATGCTTTCCCATAGGAAAAGCATTAGATTGGCTAAATTCGGCAAGGCGGCGGGGGCAAATGCCATTTTGGCCAATCAGGACCTCATCATAGAGATGCATCGAATCAATTCATCTCTATGAGGAAAATTCAGCGTCTCCATGCAGAGCGTGGGGACGCTGAACGGCAGGACTGCTTACATCTGAGGAGTGGCCACTTGGATGTGTCTCTGGGGGCAATGTAAACACTGCCTTTTCTCTGAAAAGGCAGTGTTTACATGAAAATGCCTGAAGGCAATGATTATACTCACCAGAACAACTACATTAAGCTGTAGTTGTTCTGGTGACTATAGTGTCACTTTAAATACATTGTCAGTTCTCACAAGTCAACTGCTATGAAGGTGTTATAAAGTAACGGTTATTGAAATATATTATACAATAGGTTAGGTATAATATTATTAATAATATATATATTACAGTTTCTTCTGGAGCAAATTACCAACATTTCAAAATCTCTTTACATGGCTCTAATCTGTTAAATGAATCTGTTGCGTAAGCCAGGATCTAGAAATGCATGTGAGATGACTTGTAGAATAAGTTCTGTCCTTTATATGCTTATACAGTTTTCTTCTCTCGTAGTTCAAGGACATATTTGGCAGTGATTTAGTGGAGCCCGTTGTAACCAGCTATAGGTATGTATCTAATTAATTTATTTCTCCAGAATCATTTCTTTATTAAAACAGCGCAAATTATTCTAATTATATATATATAAATTATATAATGATATATATCATTATCAATGTTATGTCCGTCCAACTGGACAAGATTGATTGGTTGACAGCATGTCACGCACTAAGGGGAATGCCGCCGGTCTCCTACCTATCCAGTCGCCGCCCACCGGGTCCACGTGGTTATGGGAATGCCGCCCATCACTCACCCCTAGTGGCGGCTCCTCCTCCTCTCACAGCGGCCGGGTCTGTAAACATTACAGACGCCGGCCGCTGCAGCTTTCAAGAATTTAAGGGGTTTTATGCTTAACACTTAAAGTGCCAGATCAATTTTTATCTTGTAGGTGTATCACACACACGCCCACGATCACATGCTTCCCTGCAGCCAATCAGGGAGCACTTTAGACTATATAAGCATGTTTTGTCCATTTCTCTGTGCCCTATCGTGGTTTCCATTGTGATTATCCGAGAGCGCGTTCCTTATATTGGCTTCCCTTTTGACTATCCGATCTCTGTATTCCTTGACCTTTGGCTTGACTCCTGACTATTCTGAATTCTCCATTCTTTGACTCGTGGCTTGTTCATCGTTTCTGTTATTTATACGTCTTGTCTTTATCCTGTCTTGTGTTTTTTTTCCTTTCTACATTAAATCCGGCCATTCTAAGGCCCAGTAAAACGTCTTAGGAATTTTCTTCATATCGATTTTCTTCATAAGTTCTGCGTGTTGGGCATCAGCTATTCCTGACACAGCGCTAGGGGTGGTTTAGCCCCAAGCTCTCAGCTAATCTTTGTTGCCATTGACACGTATAATGCAGAAGTGTTGAAGGTTTACTCCAAACACCATAACCACTACTGTCTACTATAGTGGAGTATCTTGGCAATATTCCCCAGTAAAATTGGCAAACTGTTTCAAAACAGTTGGCCCCCCTTTCACCTGGTACCGCTGGGCTCTGACGGTCCCATGATGGCAGTTAAACCACATCCAGCTTTTGCCGAGTTACAGACGCTAGATGCCGTTCCAGTCAGCAAGTCATTGGCTTAATATCAGCTGATCACTCTCGTCCAATGAATGACATTCTGTGCATTGAAATATGCCCACACCTACGCTGGCTAATCATTTACCAGTGATGCTGTTAGAGGTAGAGTCACATATCCGGCAGAAAAGGGGTTAAACTTCATAGGTGCCATTTTTTATAGCAAAACACTGACACAGATGCAGACTCTAAACACCATGACCACTTCAAATCATTGTATTGGTCATGGTGCCTGGAGCAACTCTTTAATTCTGCATTATCAGTATCCCCATGATATTTAGATGGTTTGAGATAAACTGAGAGACTGCGGGGGGCGTGGCCTGACCGCGGAGCTGAATGGCTGTGCACTGATTCGGCTCCCTGCAATCCATCGGGCAATCCACATCAATCTGAGGCAAAAACCAAAAATGGGAAACCCAAAAAAGAATCAAAGCACCCAGCGTACCCCAGGGAAACATAACGGGCACAAATTGGGAACTTTAACAGGCTATTTCACGGAGTCGGCGGACCGCGAGACGGAGGCCGCGACCAACAAAATGGCGTCGTCCGACACTCATAACTATCTAGACTCCATACCTCAAAGCCCTGCGACATCGGACACCTCTGACAAACCCAACGATCACCACAGGGATCTGGAACTTAAAGAACTGATCAAAAACTTACCATCTAAGGCAGACATCGCATCCATGATGAGCAAGATGGAGACTTCTTTCCAGGAGAAGCTGGACACGATCAATTCAAGCCTGCAACAGTTTAACCACAGAGTCACCGACTTAGAAGAGGAGAGAGACGCACAACAAGCCCAAATGGCACATATGTCCTCTTTAATGGACTCCCAACTGCTTTACCTGACTGATATGCAAAGGCAGCTAGACGACCTCGACAATAGAGGAAGACGCAACAACCTAAGGGTAAGAGGGCTCCCAGAATCTCAAGGGGAAAACCTACTGAACACACTAACTGACCTATTTAACCTAATACTAGGAAAGGATCCCAACAACTCTTTCATTATAGACAGGGCACACAGATCCCTTAAACCCAGGGGCCCTGCAACAGATCTCCCAAGAGATGTCATATGTAAATTACACTATTATAATGAAAAAGAAAATATATTAAAGGCACTGAGGGACACCAACCCCCCCTTACTATATAGAGGTCATGCAGTGCAAATTTTCCCAGACCTATCATGGCTCACACTGCAGGCGAGACGAGCTTTGAAGCCGATCACAGAACATCTACGCAACCGCGACATTCGCTATAGATGGGGATTCCCCTTTGCCCTCATAGTTACCCATAAAGGCACAACGTATTCAATTGCATCACATCTAGATGTTCCACCCTTCCTAAGAGCATTAGACCTCCCAGAAACACAAGTTATGGACTGGTACGGCCCCTATCCGCACCAGGACTCCATGAACCGCGCAAGGGGTATCACCCCGATGAAGAAAAGGAGAACAGACCCAAGACTCACCTCCCCACTGAGGACGCCGAGACAAGATAAAAGATAACATACGAGACATGGGAAAAGCGGAACTACCGCACCTCACAAAACCCGATCACTCTATTTCCCTCCCCTCCCCCCCTATGCGGACTCTCTTTCAATTCCACTAATCCACAACCTCCGACGAAACACGCTTCACTCTGACAGCCTCCATCTGTCGTCCACAAATGGCACCGTTATACCGAACCATTGAACACAAAGACTAACTGGAAACTGCATAATGACAGAGGAGATGCTCAGGGGACTGCAACAGGAACTAAAAGACACTTACACCCTGAACTTACAGTCCTTGAGGGTATGGTCATGACACCACACGAACTCTTCGTTGATTGCATAGACAGGTTGTATGTTTGCATCTTTGTTATTATGTTATTATACACACAACTGGCCCCCCCACACCTTAGAGGTGTAGTAGAGGAGACCCAGGAATGGATAGGGTTAATTAAACTATGTCTAAGTCCTGAGTTGCAATAGCAAACACAAGCAAGAGGCCCAAAAGCCAATCTCTCTCAAACTGCTCCAGACTCGAAAAGGTCAATACATTTTAATCTGATGATAGCCAATGGCGAGACCCGAAGTCATCGACAAATTTAACCATCAGTTTACTCTTATCGAATTGGCTAACCCACAACCCCACCCCCACCTGGCTCATTCCATGTACATATACCTGAATGTTGCAGACTAATTATACATTTATGGAAATGCAAAAGTAAGGTTTGAGCAGAAACAAGATGTGTATATATATATTTTGACCGAAATCTAAATACGTTACCAACTGGTCAGACGAAAACAGCTGAAATACTCATATACCGGTACCAACGACATTATTGTCTCTGATACAAGACATAGCCTCCCACTATTAATGATGTTAATCATTAACGTTGGTCGTCACTATTAAATGTTAACTATTATTGCTTATTAACTAATACCTATGTAGTACCCCCCTCAGAACGATAACCCCCCCCCATGTATACCCTCCTACCCCCCCCCTCCTACTCTCTTCCCAACAACAATATACCAAAAACTTAACACAGGATTTCAAATCCTGTAAGCCCATACGCTACAGACAAGCCCACCTGGATTGCTACCAGCCCATATAACCCCAAGAAACCAACCTCCATCTCCTGCACAGAGATTGGAGATTTATTACACCTTTCAGGTGTTAGTTAAGGTCCGTGGCAGGGGACACAACAACCATCTTATACCACCATTACTTGTTCTTAAACTCCCATTATTTAACCCTGCCAGGCCTAATAGTTTGTAAGTCCTGCTCACGGACGAAGACCTACAGAAAAGCGACCGTATTGAGACCCGGAGTGTCATCCGGTCGAGACGCGGCCCATACAAGGGGAAGGCCTAGGTGAGGCCTTAATCACATTGTAGACCTTTCCTCCTGTTGAGGAAGGGAAGCGAGCAGTACTTTATTGTTTTACTGTTTTTATATTTACACATACTGTTTTAACACTTGATTTTTCAAATTATTATATGCAACTTACGTTTATTGTATGCTAATACCTGCTATTTAGATACTACTTGGTATCAGACAATTCACCGCTTCATCAATTGTATACACAACACTACTGCAAGGTTACATTATTTATATCACACCTTGACTACATTGACACCTACAGCGGTCTTACTTCAAACAACATGACCACTATACGTATATTGTCACAAAATGTAAAAGGTCTCAACACACCTGAAAAAAGAACCATGGCGTTACAGGATTTTCATAGACACAAAGCAGAAATTGTGTTTCTACAAGAAACCCACTTCCGGAAAGACACAGCACCTATGTTACGCAACAGACACTTTCCAACAGGTTACTTCAGCCACTTCACAGATGCGAAAGCCAGAGGAGTGGGAATCTTGTTAGGAAGCCAGGTTCCCTTTACACTTCACAAGAAAGAAATAGACGATGCAGGTAGATATCTCTTCCTAGTAGGGACCATAGGCAACACCAAAGTCACACTGGCAAATCTCTATCTCCCCAACAAAAAACAGAATCGCACACTTACCAAAATACTAAACAAACTCTCTAACTTCCAGGAGGGTCAACTCCTGGTAGGAGGAGACATGAATATATCACTAGATGGTTCCCTGGACACTACCGCCCCGTCCAGTGTTTATTTATCCGCCACTAGAGACAAAATTAGACAAACACTGTATGATGCCCAACTTTTCGACTGCTGGAGATCATTACATCCATCCCGCAGGGATTTCTCCTTCTTTTCTCCCCCCACAGGCACATACACAAGAATAGACATGTTATTTACACACCACAGATTCCTTCCACTGATAACCTCAGCCTCCTATGGCGCAATTACATGGTCTGACCATGCCCCCCTAATCCTAGAGATGAAAGTTCCCTCCCTACCACAGCCCAAATCGCAATGGAAACTGAATGATCTCCTACTTAATGTGACGGAAATAAACACACAACTTGCCGAGACCGCTCAGACATACTTTCTTACCAATACAACCCCGGACACACCACACATGACGATTTGGGAAGCACACAAATGTGTCCTAAGGGGCGAACTTATCAAACTGGCGTCTTTCCAAAAAAAGAAAAGAGATGCCTTAATTAAGACCCTAACCACAGATATAAAAAATTTAGAGAATCAACACATCACAGACAACAAGCTTACCACATATAAAACCTTGATTGCCAAGAGAACGGAACTATCCACTTTATTACACATATACTCAAAAAAAAAGGTCCAATTGACAAGACATAAATATTACACTCAAGGGGGCAAGTGCGGCAGACTGCTCGCACAATCCCTCAAACCAGACAGACAAACGACCTTTATACAGGGCATCAAGAAACAGGACGGAACAGTAACCCACATGTTACCTGAAATCACAGAAGGCTTTCGGCACTTCTACACGAAGCTCTACAATCTCAGGGAAACACCACCCCCACCAGCCGAAGTCCTGGATTACCTACAAAAGAGACTGAAACACACTTTGCCGAATAACCTTAAATCTTTCCTAGATGACCCGATCACGCAAGATGAATTTTTTCTAGCAATCAAAAATACCCCACTAGGGAAGAGTCCGGGCCCAGACGGCTTTACCATTAAATATTATAAACAACTAGCCCCAATATTAGCTTCTCCTTTTCTAAATGCCTACAACTCTATCTCTCAAAATGTGCCACCACCCATTCAAACTCTAGAAGCTACAATTGCACTCATACCAAAACCAGGGAAGGACCCCCTTCAATGCGGCAGCTACAGGCCCATATCCCTAATAAACGTGGATGTTAAAATATTCACCAAAATTCTTGCATCCAGACTCAAAAACCTACTCCCAGACTTGATCCATCTGGATCAAGCTGGTTTTGTACCAAACAGAGAGGCAAAAAATAATACCACAAAAATTCTAAACCTGATTCACTGGGCAAAACAGGAGGTCTGTCAAAGCGCCCTCTTGGCTATAGACGCCGAGAAGGCATTTGATAGAGTTGATTGGTCCTTTATGCTGACAACGCTGAGGGCATTGGGGTTTGGACCTAGGTGGCTGGACTGGATGTCGGCCATATACTCCAAACCAACTGCCAGACTGCGCATCAATGGGCAACTCTCCACTCCGTTTATAATAACAAACGGCACCCGTCAGGGATGCCCTCTTTCACCCTTACTTTTCATCCTAACGCTAGAACCATTCTTACAGGGTATACGGGACAACCCCCTAATTCAAGGAATAAAAATAGGCACCTCAGAGTACAAGGTATCGGCCTTCGCCGACGATATTTTATTCTCGGTCCAAAACCCCATACAATCCATCCCTCATATTCTCCAAGAGATGCAGGATTACGGAAAACTCTCAAATTTTAAAGCCAACCTTGCTAAATGTGAGTTACTCCCGATTCAAACTTCACCAGAAATAGAGAATCAGCTTAAAAACGAATTCCACTTCTCTTGGGCAACAGTCTCAATTAAATACCTGGGCATACAAATTCCACGACACTTGTCTCAGACCTACAACCTTAACTTTCCACCACTAATGACGAATATAAATAGAGATCTGTCCAAATGGAACAAGCTACAACACAACTGGTTTGGTAAATTAAATGTTCTAAAGATGAATGTTCTCCCTCGTATTCTATACCTCCTCCAAGCCCTTCCTATAACAATCCCGAAAAAGTTTTTTATTGACATCAAGCACGCCTTCTCACAATACCTATGGAAAAACGCCCACCCCAGACTAGCATATTCCCTCCTAACACAAACTAGAAGAGAAGGGGGCATAGGTTTACCCAACATAGAAACATATCATAAAGCCACCCACCTAGTAAGAATATACGAGTGGACCAAACAACTGCCATCCCACCAATGGGTCTCCATGGAAGGGGCATCTACAAAAGCTCCTATCAACACAATCTCATGGCACGAAAATGGGCGACTACTACTGTCCCACAAACAGCATCCCACTATAACAGCCACACTCAAAGTGTGGGCCTCAATGACCAATCGCCTCAAAGTGGCTCCGTTTCCTTCGCCATTATATCCAATAACACATAACCCACTCTTACCGATAGACACACCTCGGCAATTGCCACAAATAAACGAGACATCCTCATACCTCTCGCTCAAGGACATCACTCAAAACGACAAGATCGGGAACATACAGGATCTATTCCCAGAATCCCCTCACACAGGCACACACCACCTGTTTTATAATCAAATCTGTCACTTTACTAAACACCTCTCTCTACTCCCCAGGGGAGCAAGAACGCTCACACCATTTGAACAATTATGTACAAATCACCCCTTAAAGAAAAAAGCTTTGTCAACAATGTATAAATTGCTCCAATCGCACCAACCTAATACACTCCCCATCTTCATAGAAAAATGGTCTGCAGAGATGCCAATCTCACTCTCCTCAACACAATGGCAACAGATCATCAACAGAAGTCACACTACATCCATTAACCTAAACACACAAGAAAGCAACTATAAAAGACTGTCAAGGTGGCATTACACTCCAACCAAACTTAGTCATATCCACAAGGACATCAAAGACAAATGTTGGCGCTGTTCGGCCCCCAAAGCTCACTCATCACATATGTGGTGGTCGTGCACCATTGTCTCTAAATTTTGGAAACGCATTCACTCACTTACACAAACAATAACGGGTTTGAAATACCCTTTTGCACCGGAACACATGCTATTCCTCCTACCCCCCCCCCCGTTAGTCAATAAGAATCCGAATCTTACCCTACTCACACACCTGCTGATAGCAGCAAATCTTCTAATCCCAATCCACTGGAAACAGGCTGAAGCACCAACCATCAGAGAATGGATCCAAAAAGTAGAAAATACCAGACAGATGGAGGAAATCTCCTCTGCCTATTCCAAAAACATGACAACACACACACAAATATGGGAAAACTGGAAAACATTTCTGACTGAGGGTACCATCCCTTGCCAGGGACACAATAGGAGAACCCTACGTCCATAGCTTTCCATAAGGCAAGCACCTGAAGATCACCAGGTTTTTCATCTCATAATGATTTACATATACTACCAACTTAAATACCCGTTGTACATGTACTTTGACAGTTGCAATTTCTGAGTAGATTATGTAAAACCCTCTGTTTATGTATTCGCACTTGCTTACATGCTCTGTAAACCGCTAACTCATCTTTTGTACAAAAAAAAAAAAAAATATATATGAAAGTCAACTTTACATTATTGAAGCGATATACCAATTGTATCTTTATGCTTTTTCTCATTTTGCAAATATTGTAATGCATACAAATATTTAATAAAAATTTTAAAAACCAAAAAAAAAAAAAAAAAAACTGAGACTGCACAAGGAGACTTTAGAAATTCCTGATGGGAGCCATGCTTTAACAATTGCATTGTGAGGATGAGCTAAAGCCAGGAGTAGGCAACCTTCAGCACTCCAGATGTTTCGGACTACATCTCCCACAATGCTGTTAGAGTCATAATGTTGGTAAAGCATCATGGAAGGTGTAGTCTACAACATTTGGAGTGCAGGAGGTCACCTGACGCTAAGCTAGACCAATTCTATTTTATATTGGCAGCTTCTCTGTGTAATGAAAACACAGCAACATGTAACTTTATATAACTTTATTCATTACCCACAGGTTATCGCTCAGTGATGTTTTGGCCTCCGTGGATCTTTACTTCCAAAGTAGTGTGAATAGAACTACGGTTGTAGCTAAAACAGTAGCCAGTGGAGCAACGTTCACAAACAATGGTCTCACATTGGACCCTTTAACATTATCTCCTCAAGGTGAGTCAATATGTAGAGATTCAGTATGGTTTGCGGGATATTTTTGTTGGAAAATAATACCCCAAAATATTGGTGAACACCTGGGGTATGTGGAACCATTTCTAGCATGTGCATAAATCTTATGGTATACAGCTATTGACTTAAAGAGCACTTATAGAGCTACTTCTTTGTACTTCGCACAGGACAGACAGGATAAACGTTTTATGAATTTGCCTTTTTAAGAGGTACTCTAAAGGGGCAGTTTATGCAACAAATGGGTGACATCCCCTTGTTTTGTTGGGGTTTTTTCAAATAATTTGGGTATAATTTTACAAAACAAAACTTACTCAGAGAATCCTACATTGGTAATGGGGAAATTACACTGAAAAAAAGCATGTGATGGTGTCAATACCCTGTTGTGGTTATGTTACTACGAGCCCCCCATTTAAGGTTTGGTGTTTTGAAGTGGTCGTGCTGCCTGGTGTCTGTATGTGCAGAGTTTCGCTATGAAGCCCTGCACATGCAGAATTTAACCCATTTGCTGCAGATGGGGTACCTTCCCTTCCGGCAGTGTCATTTGCCAGTCTGGAACACGCGTCCTGGGCTGGTTAATGTCAGTTGTGTGCGTATTAGAAATCAATTGTCAGTACACATAGCGTGCTGAAGACAGGCATAAAATGGAGATATGGCCCCCTCTTCATGCCACTGATATCCTGCCCCTCCGCACTCTGTATCCCTCCCACTTCAGCTAGTGACATCAGAGGAAGAGGGTTAGGCAGAGGGGAGAATTTGGCCTGATTAACGGAACAAGGGTACATTTTAACTTTCTATTTTATTTCATTTTTAAACTTCGACCAGGGGGTAACATGATTTTCTTAAAACACTGATTTTTGATGGAGTACGCCTTTAAAGATATCCTAAAATGATGTGTATGTATGCACAATATTGTGCATTAGTTCAATACAAATGTTATATTTTTTTATGCCCACAGATGTCAATATAAGTACAACTTCCTCACCAGTCACTGCTTCGTCAAACAATACAACTTCCATACCAGTTTCAGCTTCCTCAAGCAATACTACTTCCATACCAGTCACAACTTCCTCAAACAATACAACTTCCATACCAGTCACAACTTCCTCAAACAATACCACTTCCATACCAGTCACAACTTCCTCAAACAATACAACTTCCATACCAGTCACAGCCTTTACAAACAATACAACTTCCTTACCAGTCACAGCCTCCACAAACAATGCAACTTCCTTACCAATCACAACTTCCTCAAACAATACAACTTCCTTACCAGTCACAGCCTCCACAAACAATACAACTTCCTTACCAATCACAACTTCCTCAAACAATACAACTTCCTTACCAGTCACAGCCTCCACAAACAATACAACTTCCTTACCAATCACAACTTCCTCAAACAATACAACTTCCTTACCAGTCACAGCCTCCACAAACAATACAACTTCCTTACCAATCACAACTTCCTCAAACAATACAACTTCCTTACCAATCACAACTTCCTCAAACAATACAACTTCCTTACCAGTCACAGCCTCCACAAACAATACAACTTCATTACCAATCACAACTTCCTCAAACAATACAACTTCCTTACCAGTCACAGCCTCCACAAACAATACAACTTCCTTACCAATCACAACTTCCTCAAACAATACAACTTCCTTACCAGTCACAACTTCCTCAAACAATACAACTTCCTTACCAGTCACAACTTCCTCAAACAATACAACTTCCTTACCAATCACAACTTCCTCAAACAATACAACTTCCTTACCAGTCACAACTCCCTCAAACAATACAACTTCCTTACCAATCACAACTTCCGCAAACAATATAACTTCCTTACCAATCACAACTTCCTCAAACAATATAACTTCCTTACCAATCACAACTTCCGCAAACAATATAACTTCCTTACCAGTCACAGCCTCTTCCAGTAGCACACAGTCATTAACAGCTTCTTCTGGATCAGTAATCAGTAACACTACTACAGCTGGTACTACATATACCACAATAGTATCCACTACAATCGCCACTGCTTCAGTCCCTTTGGATTTTAGAATTACCAGTATTCAATTTACGGACAACTTAACAAACCCTTATTCTGACGAATATAAGTCACTGAAGAACAATGTGGAAGATGGGGTAAGGATATGGAAAGATACATGCTAAAGTATATTCTTTTATCATTTTAACATTTATACATATTATAACCTGCGAAGTACATGTATGTGACATTTATTCCTCGTTGATAGCAGCAAAAGAGACAATCATTATGAGATAGCTAGGTAGGTAGATAGATAGATACCTATAGACTGTAAGCTCGTTTGAGCCGGGTCCTCTTCAACCTATCGTTCCTGTAAGTTTTGTTGTAATTGTCCTATTTATAGTTAAATCCCCTCTCTTATAATATTGTAAACCGCTACGGAATCTGCTGGCTCTATATAAATGACAATAATAATAATAGATAAATATAGATATTAACATAAGAGGTTATGTATTCTCCCCTAAAATTGTTCTGTTCAGATTTTTAACACAGTTAGCAAGTCAGAAAGAATTTTCATTAGTCATATGCTAATAGCCGCAACATCCATTATCCATAATTTTTATTATTGGAAATATCTAACTATCCCTACAATAGCAGAGGTGCCTTCCCTAATATTTGAAAGTAAATATTATGAGCCAGTCAGCAGACAATCTACACCATTTCCAGTTGAACTAAAACAGGATTAATTGGAAAATAATATTAAAAAGAAACACCAAGTGTAATGCATTGTTTAGATCAGGGATCCTCAAACTACGGCCCGCGGGCCGCATCCGGCCTGCCAGGGTACTGAAGCCGGCCCAAGCACTCAGGGCCACCCAATGGGCCATATAACTTCAGGGGTCCGGTCAGCGCTGTGCCCATGCAATAGCGCGACCGGGCCCCTTTAAAAAAAATCGCAGCCGCAAGTAGTGCTGGGTGGAAGTGATCAAGAGAGCCAGGCCACGGGGTCCAAGCCGACTCCCATTAGCCACAGCCACCATCCTGCAAAAAAAGGTAAGCAAAATTAGCTATGTGTGTATGTATGTATGTATGTCAGAATGTATGTATGTCTGTATGTATGTGTGTATGTATGTCTGTATGTATGTGTGTATGTCAATATGTATGTATGTCAGTATGTGTGTGTATGCCAGTATCTTTGTCAGTATGTATGTATGTCAGTATGTGTGTCTATGTCAGTATGTGTGTCTGTCAATATGTGTGTATGTCAGTATGTGTGTCTGTCAATATGTGTGTATGTCAGTATGTGTGTCTGTCAATATGTGTCTGTCAGTATGTATGTCACTATGTGTATGTGTGTGTGTGTATGTGTATGTATGTCCGTATATATGTATGTGTATGTCTATGTCTGTTTGTTTATGTATGTATGTCAGTATGTTTGTGTGTATTTATGTCCTTATGCGTGTGTGTGCAGTGTGCATATGAATTTGTTCATATTTTTTATAGTCCGTCCCCCAACAGTGTCTGAGGGACCGTGAACTGGCCCCCTGTTTAAAAAGTTTGAGGACCCTTGGTTTAGATAATTGAAATCCATGGTCTTTATTACATTTTCATTTGTATACACGTTATTGTTAACCCCTTAAGGACACATGACATGTGTGACATGTCATGATTCCCTTTTATTCCAGAAGTTTGGTCCTTAAGGGGTTAAACATCTTTAAGTACATATTGTTTTGGTTATCAAATGTTTCAGAATAAATGTATTTTAGTTTTTTTTAGCCTGAAATCCCTATATTTTTCCTGTAAATGTTTTCTTTCACTTTGAAATAGTAACTTGGAATATATGAACAGATGTAAAACTAGGCATGGCTTCTTTAAGAAATATTGCATTGGTTACTCTTATATGGTATCTGTACCATGAAATAATACCATCTTCCGGCTTTCCCTTTGATTTTGCAGATGAATAGCAGATGTTGCACTTTTTAATGCCATTTTAAAACTTTATTTTTATTGTGCTACTTTTTGCTATTATTTATTTGTAGTAATACTTTATAATTATACCTTATCTTTACATATCATATTTTCTTGCAGCTGACTCCTATTTACAGAAGCAAATTCAGTAACTTTCAAAGTGTACGGGTCACAAACTTCAGGTTAGTAAGGATTAACTTGACGGTTATAATGCTGAAATAAAAAATCTGAACATCTGTATAAATTATATACGATACATTTTTGGTGGTAAAACATGAGAAATAAAGATGACAAATAGTAATAAAAATTGTAATTGATGGTTATAAAGCATTAACTTTTTCCATTGTACTTTATAATGGGTAAGAATACAGAAAATTATTTCTATGGCTATCCTAACTATAAGATAAGGCTTGTGACTAATGAAAGTATTTAGAAAATTGGGCAGACTAGATGGGCCGAATGGTTCTTATCTGCCGTCACATTCTATGTTTCTATATTTCTATGTTTCTAATAGTATTTGCAACAAGTCATTTCCATCAAACATGATCAAGAGATAGTGAGGATTCTACGCAAACAAGTTTACAATCTACGTGGAGGGAGGGTTGATTTACACAACTAATGGTTAACTGCAGTCTGTTAAAACTAATGATTGATTGGTGGGTGCATTCATAATTTAAATATTTAAATAGAGTAGAAG
The DNA here is from genome assembly GCF_036172605.1 of Pelobates fuscus. Taxonomy (NCBI): domain Eukaryota; kingdom Metazoa; phylum Chordata; class Amphibia; order Anura; family Pelobatidae; genus Pelobates; species Pelobates fuscus. The sequence goes on from NC_086319.1 coordinate 361,987,096, forward strand.
AAACTATAATTAGTAAAAACAAATTCATGATAAGTCAAAGAAAATGCAGACTCGCAATTTGTTTTCCCTTCCTAAAGAAGTGGGGTAAAAGGTTACATTTTCTTAAAAGGCGAAAGAAAGGTGAAAGGCTATTTGGGCTGGATAGGGAATTTCGTAAGAACAATGCAGCCATATAGAAGAATTCCATAAGAACAGTCCAGACCTAGAGAAGTCTTGTTGGTGAGAGTCAGAGAGAAATGTGACCAGAGAAGGTCAATGGATAGGCAGAAGATCATAGAGGTTGGGATTGGACATATTTGCTTTTTAGGGAAGATCTGAAGTTTGGAGAGCTCACATGAATACATGTATTTAAAAATAGAATTATTAAGCAGTTTGTGCTAGTGTTAATTTAATATTATTAAAAAAGAGTGGGCAGTTTTTATAACTGAAATTTTGAAATTTGTTGGTTGGTGCACTCAATGTGATACGTATCTTGTATATTTGTTATGGTACTTTTTCAGTAAACCAAAATGTTTAAGTGTCTATCTGTTCCTGTCCAAATTAAAGAGAATTGAATTGCGTATATACGCTGAAGTAATTCAGTCTGACACACGGAGTTCAGGTTAAAATAACTTCGAGGAAATTTATTGGCAAGTCCAGAATCAGCGGGCGCGCAGGCCCTTTTAAGAGACATTTTCGTCATCATTGATTATCAAGATATCAGTGAATAAACATCATTAATTGGATTAATTGTTAAGTGTCTGGGTTAGTGTCCACCTATCAATATAATTAATTGGATCAAAAGCTAAGTGGTTAGTTCCGTGTCCACCCACCAAGAGGTGGTACTTTTTCGGACACGGGTGGGGGACAAGGGGTCTTGAGCGTCATTTTACTCGGTCGGTGATGTCAAATCTCGTGGTTAGGTGCAAGGTCTCTTATGAATAGAACATTTCATTACTACTGTGTTCTCATGGCCTTTAAATTATACTATGTTGCGAGTTAGGGGAAATTCAACAGTTCCTGGGTTAGTCATATCCTTATGGAGAATACTGTCCTTGTCTATTGTATTAGATGTGCTGAGAAATACTGTCATGTAATGTAGTTTTCATATGAAGAAGTCAGGTTATGAGGACAAAATGGAGGATTTGTCACAGTATCAGGTTAATACAGAGTTAGAGCAGCAATTCAATATAAATACAATAAGATTTTTTAATAATTCTACATCAGTCCCCCCTATGAAATGTTAGATTCTAAGAGATAAAAAACTTTATTTGTTAATACCAGAAGACGTGTTAGCCCAAAGGCACAGAAACCCCGTGGCCGCTAGCTAGGTGTTAATGCAAAGTGCAAGTCTGTCCCTATTTTCTGACCCTACTAGGCTAGCTCATCTGTCAGTATGGCTCTCGAACACTTCACACCCAAGGGTATCCCATGGCAGCTAACCCACCACTTCTCCACATGGGGCCTTTACCATTCACTGACAGATGCTGTCCCTAAGGTGGTCCCTTCCTAGAACTCTCGCACTTTATCATCAAAAGGGATGGATTGCAGCGGCAAACAGGGTGAGTTGAGATCCTGGAAATCTTGGTCATCAACATCAAGTAGTGTGAAAGTGGGTGCCGCTTGGTCAATAGTCTTCGTGAGAGCTTTCCTCAGGCAGGGGAAGACACAACAAAAGAGAAGAGCAAAGATAAAAACAGAAATTAGTATTGCCATACCAATATGCATTAAAGCCTTTTTCCAACCCGTCATCCAACCAAACCATCTGTCCCAGGGATCTTTTATCCCGGAATTCCTTTTTAATTCTTCTGAGAGGTCATTTAATTTTGCTATGGCTAATGTAACTTTACCATTAGGACCTGTGTTTTCTGGGATGTAGGTACAACATGTCATGGTGTCGGGCAAAATTTTACATACCCCTCCTTTTTCGGCTAGGATCATATCCAGGGCTATTCTATTTTGGAAGGCCATTTGGGATGTTGCCTGCAATTGTTCGGCTAATCCCTGGAGGGCATCTCTGGTGTAATTAACGAAACGCTGTTGATTGTAATAAATGTAGTTTATCCAATTTAAGTTCTTGTTTGCAGTAACTATGGTAAAAATTGATTCAAATCCTGCAGCAACTTCATCTCTTGCTTTAAATTCATTGGGTACCCCCCTAGGCACCCCAATGGCATCAATGTAAATGTGAGGGTCAAAACTTCCTTTTACTGGGGCTTCACGCTTGGCCTTAGTGTGGCTGGACTCATGGGTGTTGGTGTGTGTGTCAGAAATAATGTGTATAGGCATAATGGCCTTGGCCAATGTACACTCCCCCCACCACTCTGTGTCCATTCTGGATCTTAACTGTAAATCCCCACACAACCAGTAAATATCTCCCAGTGACCTAGTGTGCTGCTGCAGCAAACGTACAGGAACAGTTCTATATGTAGTACAATAACCTGCGGGAAAGTTACCCACAAATTTACCAATCCCATCATGTTTGACATAGCAAGTGTAATTACCTTTATATACGGTAACACCATGAGGAGGTCTTACATTTTTGGCTATAAGAGGATACTCCGCTGTCCATGCTTGACATTGAGACCTGTTGAAATTATATTGGTAGGCAAAAAGACTTAAAATGCATTTTTCTTCATCTACTGGCAGGGTTAAAGGTACAGTGCCCAGATGAGGCCGGGCACCACCACACACATAGCATGCGGTTCGGTTATGTTTGTTAGCATTATATTTCATCCATTCTAACCATAGGTTAACATCATTAAAACCTGTTTCAGCGGCCATAGTATCTTCAAAGGTGGGGTTAGCAATGGCCATCATGTCCTTAAAGGACTGGATGTGTGGTTTTAATGGGTTTGTGACCATATGAGTAGCTCCTTGCCACTCAGGGGAATTACACATATCTTTAAGGTAGAAATGCCCTAACTTAGTATAGGAACCCTTTTTCCAGTACATTCCCAATACATACTGGTCTGCATCTGTTGGGCTTGGATGCTCAACATTAAGAATTAATTTCATTGGTGTGCCTCCTCCAGGCTTTCTCAGAGTCATTCTTTGAAGGAGGGACCTACCATGATCATCTACTTTAGATAAGGCACTTTTTGGCTTGTAGCCCCAGGAAGGTCCGGCATTCCATCCCGCCGCCCCCCAATGGCCACAGTCATGCCCCCATTGTTTGTCAACTACACAAACATATGGATCTTTTACATGAGGGATATCTCTATAGATATTCTGGATTTGTGTTGTAGTGAATGGGCATTCTACGATGTCACAATAATCAAAGGTATAGGTAGCCACACGGGTACATGATGAATTATACCAGAAGGTGTACCCACTAGCATCTTTAGTGATGGCTACTTGCTGGGCCTTAATTAAACTAATTAAGGAGACAATGTACCAGAGGTACATGGTTGTGCGGTATCTGCTTCCTCTGGGGCAGGAGACTTCTTGCAGTGGGAAGCGTGGATCCAATGTGGCCTGCCGGCCAATTTGACGGAAGTTGCGGTGATCAGGAGAACTTGGAATGGCCCGTCAAATCTTGGTTCCAGGGTGCTTTTCCGCACGAACTTCTTAACCAGAACCCAATCTCCGGGAAGCAGGTTATGGGTACCTGTGTTCAGATCAGGATCTGGAATTGAAGAGAAAACTTGGGCATGTATTTTGTTCAAGGCACTTGCAAGTTCAGTTACATAGTCTACTAAAATATCTGATTGAAGCTGTAACTGCTGTGGATAATAACAACCTAGCCTGGGTGCTGTCCCAAATAGAATTTCATATGGGGATAACGAGTGTTTCCCTCTAGGTGTGTGCCTAACGCTGAACAAAGCTATTGACAGACTTTCTGGCCAGGGCATTTTTGTTTCTTGTGACATTTTTAACATTCTGGCTTTTAGAGTGCCATTCATGCGCTCTACTTTACCACTACTTTGTGGGTGGTAAGGGGTGTGGAAGGCTAGGGTCACTCCCAGAGCAGTCCAAATTTCTTTAGTCACTGTTGCTGTAAAGGCTGGGCCTTGATCACTTTCAATGACTTCTGGAAGTCCAAATCTACATACAATGTCTGTAAGTAGGCGTCTTGCGGTTGTTTTTGCAGTGATATTGGCTACAGGGTAGGCTTCTGGCCAGCCTGAGAACATATCCACCATTACTAGTGCATATTCATGAGACCCACTCTTGGGCATTTGGATATGATCAATTTGAATTCTCTGGAATGGGTACATGGGTTTTGCTAGGTGCTTTGCAGGCACCTTGATTGGTCTTCCTGGATTACATTTTGCACAAATGACACAGGCCCTGCAGAAGCTGTTGATCAGGGTTGTGATTCCAGGTGCTTCATAATATTTTTGAATGAGGGCGGCCATTAGGTCTTTTGACAGATGTGCAGGCCCATGGGCCCATTGGACAACTGCTGGGTATAGGTTTCTTGGAAGGCAAAATTTAGAATTGTTGTAGTAAATTCCGTCCTTTTGGACAGCTCCTTTCTTCTTCCATTTCTGGATTTCTTCAGGGGTAATTATAGCTTGTTGTTCTCGTAGAATTCTTAGGTCAGTAGGAAGAGTTTGTAAGGTAAAGATAGGAACTTCTTCTTCTTGACCGGACACTTCTTCATCCACTTCCTGCAAATCTCTGGCTGCTTGCTTAGCAGCCTGATCGGCCAAATGGTTGCCCTTTGCTTCATCTGAATCCAATTTCCCATGTGCCTTTACTTTCAAAACGGCCACTTCTTCAGGGAGTAGGAGGGCATCCATTAGTTCCTTGATTGCAGAGCTGTGTTTGACTGGTGTACCGGCAGTGGTAAGAAATCCTCTTGTCTTCCAAATGAGACCGAAGTCATGTGCCACACCCAGAGCATATCTTGAATCTGTATAGATGTTGGCACGCTTTCCCTTGGAAATCTTGCATGCTGAAGTCAGGGCTTGCAATTCAGCTTCTTGCGCAGACATTGCTGGCGGTAGAGGTGATGACTTGAGAACTTCCCCTGTTGTGGTTACGGCATATCCTGTATGGTATTTTCCTTCTTCATCAGCATACCTTGAACCGTCCACAAACAGAGTAAAATCCGGATCCGGTAATGGATTCTCATGCACAGTTGGTAAGTGTACTGTTTCCATTTTCATCTGTTCGAAACAGTCATGAGGAGTTTCTGGGTCATAGTCATTTGTTATAACTAGGTCTTTAAATTCTTTTTCCAGGAAATGTCGTGGCCATGCTTCAAGAAGGTCAGTTGCTGGGTATTTGGCAATGCCATTTTCCTGTAGTTGTGATTCATCCATGGTGGCCCATAATTTTGCCATGGGCCCAAGGTCATTCCATGATCTTGTCTTTAACTTGGTAACAGGAATATGTGGAATAGCAGTATCCCAATGATGGTATAGGTAATTGAGTTCTGGGGGCAGTTGGATCAGGACCATGCTGTTGCCTTCCGAGTCACAATAGAAATCTTGGGCAGTGAGCTTTACTTCAAACCAGTGGTAGAGCTCATCTTCATAGCAAGGTTCAGGAGTAATGTCTGGCTTGTACCACATGGTACAGAAGGCGTAATCTGGACCTTCACAGAGAGGTGTCTTGTCCTCGTGAAAAGTTAAATGTGGATGCATCTTCTTGATACATCCACAGAGAAGGTAAATGTAGGTTTCATCTGTGACAAACCCATAGTAGATACCCCCCTCAGGGAGTGGAAGAAGAGTGGATGGGTTAAGAACTTGACACCTTTGTATAGAAATGTTGTCAGGCAGAAGAAGATGACATTGCAGACGTAGGTGTCTAGCGGGAGACACGTGCTTGAGCTGGACTTGGTTGATAATGGCAGAGATGTCATGAGGGGCCAAAACAACCAACGGGTGGCCAAGGACCAGGTCTGAAGTTCTTTCAATAAGTTCTCTTGCAGCAAAAACAGCCCTAAGGCAGGAAGGGGTCCCTCTAGCCACAATGTCCAGTTGGCATGAAAAGTATCCAATAGGCCTCTGGCGGCCTTTTAAGTCATTAGTTTGGGTAAGAACTCCTGTAGCATGACCTAGTCTTTCAGAGACAAATAATTTGAAAGGCTTGGTATAGTCTGGTAGGCCCAAGGCAGGAGCAGAGACAATGGCACGTTTAAGAGATTTGAAATTGTCCAGAGCTTCGTTGGTCAGGCCGAATGGATCTGACTTGAGTGCATCGTAGAGAGGTTGCATAAGCAGAGAGGCCTCTGGGATCCATGCTCTGCAGTAGGAAATGAGGCCTAAGAAGGCATGAAGAGATTTTGAAGTCCTTGGGGGTTGAATGTCCAGAATTGTTCTGACTCGGTCCCGAGTGAGATGTCTGGTACCTTGAGATAGGCAATGTCCAAGGAAAATCACAGAGGGTTGACAGAATTGCAGCTTGAGAAGCGAAGCTTTACATCCTTGTTCTGCCAAATAGCAAAGCAGACTAATTGAACATTTTTCAGTAGTGGGTATATCATCTCCACAGAGCAACAAATCATCCACATACTGGAGTAAAACAACTTCTGGGTGTTCAGCTTGCCATGGGTCAAGAATAGTACACATGGCTTTGGCAAATTGACTTGGAGAATTTTGTGCCCCTTGGGGCATGACAGTCCATGTATATTGTTGCATTTCATGGGTGAAAGCGAACAGGTATTGACAGGATGGATCTAGTGGAACACTGAAAAAGGCATTAGCTAGATCAATGACTGTGAAATACTTTGCAGAAGGTGGGACGCCAGAGAGCAGGGTATGGGGGTTTGGTACAAGAGGGGTGTCCAGGACAGTGGCTTCATTGACCGCACGGAGATCCTGAACCATCCTGTACTTTACTGGCTCACCTTTTAGAGTCTTCTTTTTCACAGGAAATAATGGAGTATTACATTCTGATTTACACTCCACTAAAGCACCCTTTTCCAGGAGCGCTTTGATGTGAATAGAAATGGCTGCAGCCTGTGCTGGTTTTAGAGGATATTGTGGTTTCCTTGGTAACTTAGCTCCTGGGATAAGCTTAACCACCACAGGTGGGACATTTAGATGACCTATATCCTCTGGGCCTGAGGACCATAACTTAGCAGGCACCTGAGTTTTTAACTCATCTGGGAAATTGGACCTAGGTTCTGCTGCTTGCTCATTGGGTATATCTAATTGCAGCATCAAAGGTAAGGAGCACAGGGCTGAAGTGTCAGAAACAGATAGAGGTGTAGACATTTCTACCTGTCCATCTGGAGTGAAGGTTATAGACGCCTGCAGGCGTGAAAGGACATCAGCGCCTAACAGGTTAATTGGGCATGTGGAGGAAACTACAAAACGAGCAAGTAAGCTTGTGCCAACCCGCAGAGGGGTTGTTAGAGGACTGTGTCTCGGTTGGCCATCCACTCCAACACAGGAGACATCAATACTTGACAAGAAAGATGGGTCTGGCAGGTCTTGTTCTCTGAGAACACTTCGGGCTGCGCCTGTGTCAATAAGAAATGTGGTAGGTTGGCCTTCAATGGGTAAAGTCACTGTGGCAAGTGGCCCCCCCCCCTTATCCCCTGTAAACACTGCCATGACAGGGGTTAATGACACAGGTTTGCCAATTTCCTAATCATCATCTGGTTCCTCAACAATTGGAACCGTTTTCATGGTCTTAGGGGCCGGGGCAGGCTTGGGAAACTTTTTGGGCTCCCCTGTAGGAAACTTTTTGGGCTCCCCCGGTTCCCTTTTGGGTTCTGGACAGTCACTTCTGTAGTGTCCCTTAGCCCCACAATTAAAACATGTTACGTCCTCTAACTTGACACCCTTGGTGCCAGGGGTGATGGGGGTGGCACGGGCCACCATGAGAGGAGCTGAATTGGGTCTTCTGGGGGTTTGGGCAGATTCCAAACCTCTAGCAACTAGGAGTAACGTATCTAGAGGAACAACCTTGTATTCAGGGCGTGCAGCAATGATTCCCTTGCGTATGGAATCTTTAACACCTTGGACAAACGCACCTGATAGCATTTGTGAATGAATTTTGTCAGTGAGATCAAATCCCAAATCTGTAAACATTTGATATAATCTTGCATGAAACCTTTCCACTGATTCTCCTTTGTCTTGCATAACATCAGTAAGGCCAGCAGCTTGATCTGCAAGTTTATCCTTAGCCCAATCTCTCAATTGATTGCAAAAGGTTACTCCGGAGGGATAATCAACATCACTTGTAAGCAGATCTGTACTGAGGTGGCGGGCCATGCTGGGCCAATATGCATCCCCTGCTTTAATAGCACAAATGCTCAGTAGGTCACGCCAGGCGGCGGAATAAGTCTTTTGTATCTGAACTATCCCTCGGTAAAAAGGCATAGGCTGTTTCTCTGGGTCAGGGAGAGATTTCATTAAAGCACTAGCTTGTGTGGGGTTAAAAGCGACATATTTAGGAGGGGCCTGTTCTCCCCGACCCTGATGGCCGAAGGGATCTTCAATAGAACGGTGGGCTCTCGCAGCCTCCATTGAACCCTGGGACAGCCTGTCATCCTCTTCCTCATCTAGCTCTATTATCTGGGACCTTCTGCGTGAGGGGAACACCTGAGGAGACAGGGCCGGGGGATAGGAGGGAGCTCCGGAGGCGGGAGTTGCCATTGGGTCATAACCTTGGGACCGGTAATCACCGGGAAGCACCGGCATCAGGGGTGCTGAATGGTTGGGGGCCGCCATATTGGAGGCGGGGAAGGAAGTTGCATTGGGGTTAAGGGAAGACGTGGCGGCCATGTTGGATGTGGGCACATCCGGGGCAGACTGAACCGGACTGGGCATGACCGGAACCTGGGGAGTGACTTGGGGAAAGGGGTATGGCCAGTGAGGATAGGGGTATGGGAAGGGGTATGGCCAGGCCATTTGGGTGGGAGTTGGGGCGGAACCTGGAGTGGGCAGTGAGGTTGGGGAGGGATTAGCAGAGGGGGTGGGAAACTGGGCTGTGGTCGGGGCGGGCGAGGGAGAGGGTGGGGAAGAGTCAGTAAAGGTGCCTGAAGGAGGAGGAGCCGGAGTGGGATCAGCAAGATTGACAGTGGCAGGAGAGGAGGGGTTAGTGAACTGGGCAGATGCAGATGGGAGGGTAGGATTATCTACGGAGACAAAGTGTGAGGAAGGAATGGCAGATGAGATGTTAGCATTAGACTCAGAAGGTGGCTTGGGGATGGATGAGGATGATGGGAATGTTAGGGAGGGAGAAGGGGAAAAGTAGGATCCATCAGAATTTAGGACCGGGCAAACGGGAGAGGTGACGGGATGGGGATTGGGAGGATTAATCAGCTGGCAATCTCCCATTACTGACTGGATCTTTGGGATAGACATCCCCCGGGCGCCATTTTGGGGCGCTGGCTGAGGAAGAGCCCCAGCAACACAATTATTATGATACACAAACATTTTCACACCCTTGTGAATTATTTCTTCTTCAACCCAACCTTCTTGCTGAATAGCCTTTGCTACTCTGTACCATGCTTCAGCTGTTTTTAATAAATCATAATTTGCAAGCTTGCCTTTCTTTTCCATCAACAATCTACGCCAACTTTCTGGTTGTAATCTACCACATGTCGGCACAGCTATTTTACAAACTTTTGCAATCTTTTCAACACCTTTAACCATCTCCTCACCCTCTCTGTCATCAACTAAATCACATGCTAACCAGCCCTTACTGGGCTTACCTAAATCCTGCCCCATGATCCCTTCTCCCCTACACCAGCGTCCCAGATATAGGGAAAGATAAGGAAAATTGAACCGGAACGTCTACAATGCTCGACTGCCACCTGAGAATCGTGGGTCTTTCTCAAGTGCGTCTTCCCAAAACGTAGACTAGTCACTGAATCCGCCTACCCGGGGTGGTAGACACGGATTGGAGCGAGGTGAGAAGTGTGTGACCAATCACTTCTCTATTAAGAGGAATGGGAGTGGATAGTACAATAGTACAGGAAGTGTAGAAAAGGTAAAGAGTAAGGGAAGAAAAATCCTTAGAGACAGATACAGGAGTTTAAATGACTCCACATTAAACAAACAAGACAACAGTACAGTTGAAATACAGTGCATGCATCACAGTTCAAATGAAATCAACAGTAATCCCTTTCCTTCTACATGTGCTTACTCCAAAGTCACCTTTCTCAACCTCGTAGTGTCCCCGCTCGGAGAATGACTTCCTCAAGTCTCACTACCAGCGGCCAAGGATAACAGCTAACACCGGTCCGAAATCCTTTCTAGCCTCCCTCGTTACAGCAGTCCACTTAAAGTGGCCACGCCACCCTCACTCCCGTAGTGCCCTTATAAAACCCACTCTATAAGTCTCACTACCACGTGATGCGGAAAACAAGCAATGCCTGCCTGAATCCCCCCAGGAAACTGAGTCCCCTGCCACAAGGCTAAGTCTCCTACCACAGTTAAAATAATCAGTGGACCTTCAACTCAACTAGAGCCGAAAGGTCCGGGTCAGGACGTCCCCAACTCAACTAGAGCTGGATGGTCCGGGTCAGGACGTCCCCAACTCAACTAGAGCTGGATGGTCCGAAAGCGCACAGTGAAGCTAGCTAGGCTATCAAAGTGACACAAAATTGGATCACAGGAAACTATGATTCTACACAGATCCCACAATTCCACAAACTTCTTTTTCCTTACAGCCACAGCCACGAGGCTCCTAAAAGAAGTAAACAGGCAAAGAAGACCCCCAGGAACACATCCACAGGTCAACCCCCCTTTTTCCCTACAGCCACAAACACGTGGCTCCTAAAAGGAGTAAAACAGGCAACAGGACTCCAGGCAAATCCCCCGGGTCTACCCCCCCCCTTATCCCAAAAAGGGGAAAACAGACAAACACAGGACCCTCAAGCAAACTACCACGGGTCCACCCCCCCCCCTTTATCCCAAAAAGGGGAAACAAATAAACATTCAGCCCGGGCAACCAAACTAGACACACCCAGGCAACAGATAGACTAAATGCAGGTAACAAATGGGTAATAAGACTCCGGGCAAGATATTACCTGTCTTTGATGTCCTCCCGGGAAGCAGTCACAGACACGTGGACGGGTCAATCAAAGGGGCCGGAACGTACCGGTGGCTCTGCAGAAGTCTCTACCGTGTATCTGGAGGTGATCAATCTCCCTTCCTTCCCCCTGGATTCCTCCGTCCACCCTTGTCTTCCTTAGGACGGCTCACCGGCCAGACATAGCCCGGAGTCCCTGTTCGGGCGCCAAAGTTGTTATGGTACTTTTTCAGTAAACCAAAATGTTTAAGTGTCTATCTGTTCCTGTCCAAATTAAAGAGAATTGAATTGCGTATATACGCTGAAGTAATTCAGTCTGACACACGGAGTTCAGGTTAAAATAACTTCGAGGAAATTTATTGGCAAGTCCAGAATCAGCGGGCGCGCAGGCCCTTTTAAGAGACATTTTCGTCATCATTGATTATCAAGATATCAGTGAATAAACATCATTAATTGGATTAATTGTTAAGTGTCTGGGTTAGTGTCCACCTATCAATATAATTAATTGGATCAAAAGCTAAGTGGTTAGTTCCGTGTCCACCCACCAAGAGGTGGTACTTTTTCGGACACGGGTGGGGGACAAGGGGTCTTGAGCGTCATTTTACTCGGTCGGTGATGTCAAATCTCGTGGTTAGGTGCAAGGTCTCTTATGAATAGAACATTTCATTACTACTGTGTTCTCATGGCCTTTAAATTATACTATGTTGCGAGTTAGGGGAAATTCAACAGTTCCTGGGTTAGTCATATCCTTATGGAGAATACTGTCCTTGTCTATTGTATTAGATGTGCTGAGAAATACTGTCATGTAATGTAGTTTTCATATGAAGAAGTCAGGTTATGAGGACAAAATGGAGGATTTGTCACAGTATCAGGTTAATACAGAGTTAGAGCAGCAATTCAATATAAATACAATAAGATTTTTTAATAATTCTACATGAGAAATAAAGATGACAAATAGTAATAAAAATTGTAATTGATGGTTATAAAGCATTAACTTTTTCCATTGTACTTTATAATGGGTAAGAATACAGAAAATTATTTCTATGGCTATCCTAACTATAAGATAAGGCTTGTGACTAATGAAAGTATTTAGAAAATTGGGCAGACTAGATGGGCCGAATGGTTCTTATCTGCCGTCACATTCTATGTTTCTATATTTCTATGTTTCTAATAGTATTTGCAACAAGTCATTTCCATCAAACATGATCAAGAGATAGTGAGGATTCTACGCAAACAAGTTTACAATCTACGTGGAGGGAGGGTTGATTTACACAACTAATGGTTAACTGCAGTCTGTTAAAACTAATGATTGATTGGTGGGTGCATTCATAATTTAAATATTTAAATAGAGTAGAAGAAACTATAATTAGTAAAAACAAATTCATGATAAGTCAAAGAAAATGCAGACTCGCAATTTGTTTTCCCTTCCTAAAGAAGTGGGGTAAAAGGTTACATTTTCTTAAAAGGCGAAAGAAAGGTGAAAGGCTATTTGGGCTGGATAGGGAATTTCGTAAGAACAATGCAGCCATATAGAAGAATTCCATAAGAACAGTCCAGACCTAGAGAAGTCTTGTTGGTGAGAGTCAGAGAGAAATGTGACCAGAGAAGGTCAATGGATAGGCAGAAGATCATAGAGGTTGGGATTGGACATATTTGCTTTTTAGGGAAGATCTGAAGTTTGGAGAGCTCACATGAATACATGTATTTAAAAATAGAATTATTAAGCAGTTTGTGCTAGTGTTAATTTAATATTATTAAAAAAGAGTGGGCAGTTTTTATAACTGAAATTTTGAAATTTGTTGGTTGGTGCACTCAATGTGATACGTATCTTGTATATTAATAACATGTGTTTGCTACAACAATTGTTGTTACTTATTTTAGCCTTTATCTGTGTCTATATCTATGTGCTGTTGCAATATTATATTAGTAAAAAGCATCTAAAACCTGTTTTGACCCTATATTAATACCTGGGTGATTCTTTGATGTGCTGTCTCAAAAAGCCTAAACTTCCTCTTGAAAGATGGGCATTTTCATCTTTTAATTCTTCAACATATGGTGCCTCCAGTCTCTGATTTTATTTTTTATTTTTTTTAAGGAACCCACAGCAGATAATGAGATATTTTAGTTTAGACCTCCTCTCAACAAGCTCAAATGCTGGGAGTCTGGGTCTACTTGTTGGCCACCACAATGAAGACTGATAGTAAAAAATATTACATAACCTATTTATGTTTAAATGTCTGCTCATTAATAACCTCTTGTAACTTTTTTTCTCATAGTAAAGGCTCAGTGATTGTTACTTCTGAGCTTCAATTTATCGTAACATCCGAATCAGCACCCACTCCAGATAACACTGTGCGTGCTATGGTCAGCAGCCTAGGAAGTAATTCATCTGTTGGGACTTTTCAACTAGACCAAAGCAGCATCACTTCTAAAGGTAAGCGTGATACCCCCTGGCTAAACCACAACCACTGTGTTTCATGATCAAATAAGCATATAACAATGTCCTCCCCCAGAGTTCAGTGTTCCGGCAAGTTTTAATACCAAGAAAAGGAATAAATCCCACTCTAAATAAGAGTGAGGAATTCCAGGCTGGTAAATAGATGCAAATTAAATAAATTGAAAAATCACAAGCAATGTACCAATATAAAAGCTTGATAGGGAGATGACCACACAGTCCCACTGCGGAACTAAATACAGAACAGTGTATCAAAATGTAAAAGTAAATGTATTATAGTCCCACAAATAAAAATTATACATGTGTTAAGTCTATACCCACTTGGGGAGTGGTAATGAATTACCTCTAGAGTAATTATGGGACGCCCTTAGTAACTCTCCTGGTTTGTGGATATAATCCAAATGTTAGTTAGGAGAGAAATGTCACAAGGGAAAAATCCCCTAAACAGTGCACTGTCTAGTTGTTTAGAGGCATAAACTGCATATAGATGGGGTGGAGGACGGATAGGTATCCAGGAGAGGATTCAATCCTCAGCAAAACCAGCTGAGTGTAAGGAAAATATTAGTCTATAGAGGAGAGCTATTGACAATAATATCAATAATACTGTGCAGTTGTAATGTGCTCTACAGAATCTAGAGAGAAAGGGTGAGCCTACACAGCTAACTCCTGTAAAACACCTTCAAGGGTGTTCTAAGCATGAAAGGCCACTCCTATGTGAACACCTTAATGAAAGAAAAAAGAGACTGACAACTAACTCCTGTATAACACCTTTGAGTGTGTTCTGAGCTAGAGAAATCTAGTTACCAAAGTAAAGCCGCCCTCGTCCCCAACCCCTATCAAGATAAATGGTTACATAACCATAACTGAGTGAGAAAACGTGACGATAACTAAGTACGCCTTAGTGCTAACTGAGTGAGAAAATGTGACGATAACTAAGTGCCCTTTAGTGCTAACTGAGTGAGAAAACATGACGACAACCAAGTGCCCTTTAGTGCTTACTGAGTGAGAAAACGTGACAACTAAGTGCCCCTTAGTGCTTACTGAGTGAGAAAACGTGACGATAACTAAGTACCCCTTAGTGCTAACTGAGTGAGAAAACGTGACGACAACTAAGTGCCCTTTAGTGCTAACTGAGTGAGAAAACGTGACGACAACTAAGTACCCCTTAGTTCTAACTGAGTGAGAAAATGTGACGATAACTAAGTACCCCTTAGTGCTAACTGAGTGAGAAAATGTGACGATAACTAAGTGCCCTTTAGTGCTTACTGAGTGAGAAAACGTGACAACAACTAAGTGCCCTTTAGTGCTTACTGAGTGAGAAAACATGACGACAACTAAGTGCCCCTTAGTGCTAACTGAGTGAGAAAACGTGACGATAACTAAGTGCCCTTTAGTGCTTACTGAGTGAGAAAACGTGACAACAACTAAGTGCCCCTTAGTGCTAACTGAGTGAGAAAATGTGACGATAACTAAGTACCCCTTAGTGCTAACTGAGTGAGAAAACGTGACGATAACTAAGTGCCCTTTAGTGCTTACTGAGTGAGAAAACGTGACAACTAAGTGCCCTTTAGTGTTTACTGAGTGAGAAAACATGACAACTAAGTGCCCCTTAGTGCTAACTGAGTGAGAAAACGTGACGATAACTAAGTGCCCTTTAGTGCTTACTGAGTGAGAAAACGTGACAACAACTAAGTACCCCTTAGTGCTAACTGAGTGAGAAAATGTGACGATAACTAAGTACCCCTTAGTGCTAACTGAGTGAGAAAACGTGACGATAACTTAGTGCCCTTTAGTGCTTACTGAGTGAGAAAACATGACGACAACTAAGTGCCCTTTAGTGCTTACTGAGTGAGAAAACGTGACGATAACTAAGTGCCCTTTAGTGCTTACTGAGTGAGAAAACGTGACGACAACCAAGTGCCCTTTAGTGCTTACTGAGTGAGAAAACGTGACAACTAAGTGCCCCTTAGTGCTTACTGAGTGAGAAAATGTGACGATAACTAAGTACCCCTTTAGTGCTTACTGAGTGAGAAAACGTGACGATAACTAAGTGCCCTTTAGTGCTTACTGAGTGAGAAAACATGACGACAACTAAGTGCCCTTTAGTGCTTACTGAGTGAGAAAACGTGACGATAACTAAGTACGCCTTAGTGCTAACTGAGTGAGAAAATGTGACGATAACTAAGTGCCCTTTAGTGCTTACTGAGTGAGAAAACGTGACGACAACTAAGTACCCCTTAGTGCTAACTGAGTGAGAAAACGTGACGATAACTAAGTACCCCTTAGTGCTAACTGAGTGAGAAAACGTGACGACAACTAAGTGCCCTTTAGTGCTTACTGAGTGAGAAAACGTGACGACAACTAAGTGCCCTTTAGTGCTAACTGAGTGAGAAAACATGACGATATCTAAGTGCCCTTTAGTGTTTACTGAGTGAGAAAACGTGACGACAACTAAGTGCCCTTTAGTGCTAACTGAGTAAGAAAACGTGACGATATCTAAGTGCCCTTTAGTGTTTACTGAGTGAGAAAACGTGACGACAACTAAGTGCCCTTTAGTGCTCACTGAGTGAGAAAACGTGACGATATCTAAGTGCCCCTTAGTGCTTACTGAGTGAGAAAACGTGACGATAACTAAGTGCCCTTTAGTGCTCACTGAGTGAGAAAACGTGACGATAACTAAGTGCCCTTTAGTGCTCACTGAGTGAGAAAACGTGACGATATCTAAGTGCCCCTTAGTGCTTACTGAGTGAGAAAACGTGACGACAACCAAGTGCCCCTTAGTGCTCACTGAGTGAGAAAACGTGACGATAACTAAGTGCCCTTTAGTGCTCACTGAGTGAGAAAACGTGACGATATCTAAGTGCCCCTTAGTGCTTACTGAGTGAGAAAACGTGACCATAACTAAGTGCCCTTTAGTGCTTACTGAGTGAGAAAACGTGACGACAACTAAGTACCCCTTAGTGCCAAGTGAGAAAACGTGACGACACCCTGTTGTGGTTATGTTACTTCGAGCCCCCCATTTAAGGTTTTGTGTTTTGAAGTGGTCATGGTGCCTGGAGTTTGCATGTGCAGAGTTTTGCTATAAAGCCCTCAAAATGCAGAATTTAGCCCTTTCACCTTTTTTTTTGATAGAAACGTATATTGTATGTTGGATACATATTCTTTAACTGTAAAAATATCTCTATAGTTGAAATATGGGACACTACATTTTACAACAATACGATAACAAGGCCCTTTAAAGGATTTAAAATAGTATCAGTTGCGCTGTGGAAGATAGTTATACTACAGTAAACACTATTGCAGATGTTGCCTGGTACGTACGGAATAAAGGCAGTCTTTTTCTACCAGTTATGATACACAGAGAGATCATGCAAACGGAGGTAGCTGGTCAAATTTTGGGTCCCGACGCAAGAGTTGTCAGCTAGACTGTTACTTATAAACTGCTCACAGCTTTGTAAATTACAACAGGGTTACATATTTACAATGGAAGATCAGACAAATTCAGTTTCTTGAGGCACTCTATTTTTGGACAATTTATATCAAGCAGAAGAAACCATCATTACGTCTATCAACACACTACACGTATCTAGATTTACAATGTAACGATCCCTTTGTGACAAGGGGCTGGACAAAGAAATTCTTAAAGGATCACTATAGGGTCAGGAACACGAACATGCATTCCTGACCCTATAGTGCTAAACCCACCGTATAGGTTGCTTGCCCCCCTCTTAGTCCCCCTATAAAAGTTTAAAACTCACCTTATTTCCAGCGCCGTGCGGGTCCGCCGGCGGCGGCTCCGCCCCCTTTGTGACATAATCAAAATCAACAATTTTTTAGCCAATCCAATGCTTTTCCCATATAGATCCAATTACATCTCTATGAGGAAAATTCAGCATCTCCATGCAGAGCGTGGGGACGCTGAACGACAGAGCTGCCTACTGTGCAGCCCTGAGCCAAGAAGCACCTCCAGTGGCCATCTAAGGAGTGGCCACTTGGAGGTGTCCCTAGGGGCACTGTAAACAGTTGTGTGCGTATTAGACATCAGTTGTCAGTACGCACAGCATGCTGAAGGCAGGCATAAAATGGAAGCATAGCCCCCTCTTCATGCCGCCCATATCCTGCCCTAGGCCCCTCCTCCTTCTATATCCCTCCCCCTGGAGCTAATGAGCTAGGAAGAGGGGAGAATTTGGCCTCGTTAACAGAACACAGGTAAGTTTTAGCTTTCTATTTTATTTTATTTTTAAACTTTGACCAGGGGGTAACAGGATTTTATTAAAACACTGGTTTGTTATTGGAGTACAACATTAAAGATATCCTTAAATGAAATGTGTATGTATGCGCAATATTGTCCATTTGTGTTTAATACAAATGTTGTGTTTTTTTATGCCCACAGATGTCAATATAAGTAATTTGTCTCCACTCAATGTAAGTGTCAGCTGTGTTCTTGTAAGACCATTTAACGCATCAGAAACAGGGGACCTGAAGACTCAGATTGTGGCATGGGTAAGTTATGTTTCAGTATCAAAGTATAACACCTGGTAACAACCAATCAAAACATGGCTTATTAGAAGCTCCACAAAAATTATCTGAAAACAATTCCTCATGGAATGAATTTCCTCCTCTGACTGATTTAGAGACGTTGGGTATTTTCAAATTGTAGTGAATTGCAGACCTAAATTTTTTAGAGAAAACTCTAATTTGGCTACAGTCATAGCTTGCCAATTTTAGCTGATATATTGCCAATTTTAGCTGATATATTGCAATTGGTTTTCAAGTATGAAGAAAATAAACTCCCAAATTAACTGAACTATCAAAACTAATCTTCTTTAAATTGACCTAAATTAGTATTGGATATCGTGAAATAGCTTCAAGCTCGTCATGAATTTGCTCAGGGCCTTACTGTAGAACATTTCCAAAGTGCGTAGCATATATAAATAAAATAAACAATTGCTTACAATATTTACATTCCATGGTTTAAATGCCTCCAGTGTTTGACACTCTGACGTCAACTAGAGCAGGGGCACCCATGAAATAGATCCCCAGATGTTTTAAGACTGACACTTTGTCGTTCCAAAGGCATGTGAAGCATTGTGGGACTTGTAGTTTTATCATATCTGGGGATCTAACTTTTTGGCACCCCTGCACTTGAGGATCTCCCTCCGAAAAATAGCCAAGTAAAACTTTGATTTCTATCAGTTGGTCTCAAAGAGGGATGATTAATGCCTCCATCAACCTGACTGGCTGGAATGCTTCACACAGACTATACACATATCTTACCTGCAAAAGGCTCTGTCAAAAGACATAAACATGCTTTTAAAAAATGGTAACACTCTCTGGACCCCTGAGAAAAGCTTCATATGTGAAGAGTGTGTTTTGTTTTACTAATTTTACAAAAAGTGCATTTTCCAATAAAACTAGGCAGTTTTAATAATTAACCTTTTTACACCTCATGGCTTTCAATCAGCCAATCGGTTATGTTACCACACGTATCCTGTTGGCACTCAGTATACAAGCATTACAGGTCTTCTATAGTATCAATGAGAATTGGGAATATGTTATGTATGAAGTAACAATATTGAGAAAATTACTATTATTTTTGTTTCTCCAGGTGCAGCCAATTTTACTAAACCTTCTCAATGGTACAACCGTCTCCACCATATTTCTAACCGAGTAAGTGATACATATTCAAGTTATGTTTGTTAAAAGATGTTAACCCTGTAATGTCTGCATGGTAAAAACACCAATATTTCACTGGTCTGAAAACTAGAAAGACAATGTCCTGTCCAAAATCTATACTGGAAAACATGTTTATAAGTAAATAAATATATCTGCTAGTTACCTTTTTTCTAGCACAGAGGTTAAGTCTGTGCAGCCGCCCTCTCCAACAACTTTTTCTACTTGTTGTCCAATCCAGTGCTTCTGTTAGTGTCGAGAAGTGAGTCTGACTTGCTTCTCACAGAGGAAGCACCATCTTGTTACTGTCAGTATAACAGTTTAAGCCTTGTAATGGAAACATTGCCATATCCCTAAAACAGCAATGCTTTACATTGCGGGAGCAAAACATCAGGGGTACTGCACCCATGTCACTTCACTGAGATAAAGTGGTCTACAGTGGTCTACAGTGTCCCTGTAAAACAATGTCCCCCTTGACTTTGAATCAAAAATGTCCTTTAAGCCATACTGGCCCGACCGTACTGCATAAGGCAGAACTGTATAAGTGTATGATAATATTAGATATAACCCTAAAATATACCATTGGAATTTACCTTTTTACTTGAGTGCTGATTTGAAACACTATGGAACACTACCTGCTATAGTTGCTTCAATAGTACACACAACTTTAATAAAAGAATGTCTCCAACACGGAGAGCATATCCCCTGCACTCCGCCGGTGCGACTCGGAGTTGCGCCGGGGGAGGGCTCACACGGATCGCTCCGGAAACCGGCGGGGTCACCACTGCCCGACCGAGCCGGAGGGGTTCGGCTCCCACGCAGCAACTTAAACAATGCAACGTACCTCGCCAATTGCAACATATGCCCACACACACTGTGGAACACTTGCTACATGCAGGACGAAAGGCAAACCACAGCGCTTCCGGCAGGCCCCACCCTAGGACCCAAACAGACGTGGGGCTGGACACTGTTTAGTATTCCCCCATAAAGGCAGGCCCAACATACAGGTCCATTACAAGCTCTAGGTCTAAGAAACGGAGCACTGGGGCCTGTCCAAGACGGGTGGGGGGGGGGGGAGGGGACACGACGGGGGGATATGGAGGGAAACTTAGAGACGAAATCCTAAAACCACTATCGGAACTAAAGCCTACGGACCTGTGTAACTTGTTATACCGTGTTACTTGCTACTACTTGACCTGTATTGTAACCATTTCACTTTAAAATAAAGAATGTCAAAAAAAAAGAATGTCTCCAATATTGTCATGTGCTAAATTATCTGCCATACATAGAAATAGAAAACTTAGTTGAAACACAGACAGACATGTGTACACGCATATGTCTTCTTGCAAATGCTTGTTTGTTAGTCCACCTATTGTACAACGCTCAGGGCCGTCTATAATATGATTAGGACCCTGGACAATGCATTTTCTTGGGCCCCCAGGGCTCTGCCCCTCCCACCGCCTCATCCCCCAATTACGCCCAACCCGCAATCACACTGACAGACGTACTGGCACATACACACACAGACAGACATTAAAATATTCACAGATACATACTGACACACACAGTCACTGACACACAAATATATACTGGCAGACATACTGACACACGCACACATACATACATACATACACAGACACATGCTGACAGATACACTGACACACACAGACACTGACAGACGTATTGACACACACCCAGACATGCTGACACACACATAGGCATACTGACATACACACTGACACACACAGGCATACTGACATACACACACACAGGCATACTGGCATACACACAGACAGACGTACTGGCACACAGACAGACATTAAAACATTCACACATACACTGACACACAAATATATCCTGGCAGACACACACACAGACATATATATATATATATACACACACACACACACACACAGGCCTACTGACACACACACATACACATACACTGACAGACATACTGACACACACACACAGACTGACAGACATACTGACACACACACACACACACACACATACATTTAACCACCCTCCAGGTTCTTTCCTTTTTCTGGAGGGTGGCTTTCCTGGTCCAGTGGCAGGCTGAGGCAGAAGGGAGTTCTTCTCTGGAACTCCCCTCCCTGCCTTTCTCCTCCCGCGGGGCTATTATCTCCGGTGGGAGGAGCCGGCTGCAGAACAGGAAGGGGCCCGGTCGCGCTGTATAAGCGCCACAGCGCCTGACCGGGCCCCTGCTGACACATGCTCCCCGGGTGGCCCTTAGTGCATGGGCCACCCGGGGAGCCTCCTCAGTGCACCGCCCGGTCCATAGGGGCTGCGCAAATTGCGGGGCCCACGGAGCAGCTGCTCTGGGCCCCCCAGGAGCAACTGGGCCCGGGGCAGCTGCCCCGTTTGCCCCGCGTTAAAGACGGCCCTGACAACGCTGAGGAATTTGTTGGTGCTTTACAAATAATAATGATAATAATCAGTATCAGATCTTTTGAAGCATTAGGTAATTATAACAAAGGAGGAAGCAGTAGGTCTAGGCCAGTGGTGCCCACACAGTAGATCCCCAGATGTTGTAGAGCTAGAACTCTGCATACCTTTGGAATGCCTTTAGAATGGCAAGCATCATGGAAGCTGTAGTTTTAAAACATCCAGGGATCTACCTTTCGGGCATCGTTGGTGTAGGGCTGGCAATAATTAATTCTTGATAACATTGTCTGTAATACAGAGAGTAAACGCATTTTTACGTTTTATTTTGCATCATTTCAGGAATTCTAGTGGCTGGACCAAATTTACTGCATACTTTGCTGTTAACACCCTCCAGCTATTGAATAACACTGATGCTCTAACCACAACTTTATCATCTAGAGGAAATATTTCTATTATACCAACCAGTCTAACCATCCAAGGTGAGATATTGTCAATGTCACAGTGTTTTGCTCTCACCACAGTGAAGCATGTTATTCTAACTGGATTATACATTTTAATAGGGAGCAATTTAACTTTCAATACTATTACCATTGAACCTGGATTTCTCAACGTGACTCAAACATCCGACCTCACTAGTAGAAACAGTACCGGGTTCCAGAATCTTTCCAAACTTATACAGAAATCGGTAAGCATCATAAAAGTAGATGACTGAATTTTACCAAATAATAGTATATTTAAATTTAATCTGCTATGTGCATTTCTGTTTCCTTCAATGAGCTATCGTAACAGTGTTCCTTATTTGCTTCCAATCTCATCAGCTGTCAGGCTCATCCAGGGGTCCTTTAATGGACACTAGTCGCAACAACTACAGCTTAATATAGTCAGTTCCTGCAGGCTCTTTGCAGAGAATAGGCAGTGTTTACATTGCTCCCTAGGAACACCTCCAGTGGCATAAGATTATTGATATAGGTTTGTAGTTCAGTCTCTTTGGATTAGAGGTTGTACTGCAGTAACAGATCTTTTATGATAGATGCCAATATAATGTGGAATATTTGTAAATCCAATGTAGGAGTAAGTAACGCCGGTAGCCTCAAAGCAATAAATTAAAGTCCCGTATAGATTTAACCCCTTCACGACGGGTGACGGACGAGGTCCGTCATCCTGGGGATGCCCTTAACGACGGGTGACGGACCTCGTCCGTCACGCGGTAAAATTAACCCCAGATCGCCGCAATCGCGGCGATCGTGGGGTTAATGGTGCTCCGGTCTGCCTCTGCATTAGAGGCAGACCTGGAGCACCGGATCGGGCTGTCCCAGCTCATGTGCCCGCTCTGACAGCATGTCAGAGCGGGCACATGTGCTCTGTATACTCACCTCCGCCTCCCTGCACTTCCGGGTTCAGTGTGAAGTGCAGGGAGACGGATCTTCAGTGATCCTGCCCCCTGGTGTTAAAAAAAAAAGTTAAATTAAAATCCCACCCCCCTTTACCCATATTAATAAAAAATTAACCCCTTCCCTGCCAATTGATCACTGACTACAGTGATCAATTGGCAGGGATTACATTTTAATATGATCTGATTTTTTTTTAACCCCTGAGGGTTAATTCTTTTTTTTTTTAACCCTCAGGGGTTACATTTATTTTATTAATTAATTTAAATATTTTAAAATTATAAATTTAGCTAGCTGGGGAGGGTGGAAGTTAGTGGGGAATTGGGGGATTTAGTGTTAGGCTAACTAGGGGTTAACGTTAAAAAAAAGTATTAAAATAAGCTTTAAAAAGTTAAAAAATTAAGTAAAAAAAAGTTTTAATAACGTTTAAGTAAAAAATAAAAAAAAATAAACCCTTTACCCAGTCCAAATAAAAATTAACCCCTTGCCTGCCAGTCTATCACTGCCTACAGTGATCAAAATACAGATCACAGTATTATACTGTGATCTAATTTTTTTTTAACCCCTGACGATTAACTTTTATTTATTTTTTAACCCTCAGGGGTTAAATTAATTTAATTAACTAATTTAAATATTGTATAATTAAATATTTTGCTAGCTGGGGTGGGTGGGAGTTATGGGAAAATGGGGAATTTACTGTTAGTGCTGCTTACTGCTAGTTAGGGGTTAACGGTAAAAGAAAAAGCTTAGAAAAATGTTAAATCTGTAAAAAAAAGTTTTACGAAAGTTTAGGAAACTTTAAAAAAATGAATAAGCAAAACAAAAGTTTAAAAAATAGTTTTAAAAAGTAAAAAAATACATTTAATAACGCTCATTACCACTACACCTGGTACAAGCTAGCGGAAAAATGATCCCACGCTAAGGTTCAAAATATGCCTTTTGAAATACCCTGGGATGTCTTCTTTAAGAAATGGTATGGCTTTATGGGGTATTTGGATTATATAGCCTGGTAAAATACTCTAAAATGGGACATGGGCACAGCGTAAAAATGTAAAGTTTGAAAAAAAATGGAATGGCTGTGTCCCAAATGTGCCCCTCCGATGTCCACATATACCTGGCAAAGGTACATACGGGGGTATTTTTGTACTCAGCCGACATAGCTGAGCAACATATAAAGTATTATAGAGTGGTGGTACACATAAGGTTTGCAAAATATACTGTGCAAACTCACTTTGTGTGTCAAAAAGGCAGAAAAAACGCTTATTACCACTACACCTGGTACAAGCTAGCGGAAAAATTATCCCACGCTAAGGTTCAAAATATGCTTTTTGAAATACCCTGGGGTGTCTACTTTAAGAAATGGTAGGCCTTTGTGGGGTAGTTTGAATTTAAAACTTACGAAGATGCTTGGAAATTGCACATAGGTCCAGCGTCAAAATTCAAAGTTCTGTAAAAACTGATATGGCTTGGTCTCCAATATGCCACTGTAGCTTCACAAAATAGTGCCAAAGACATTCATTGGGGATGTCTTTTTACTCAGAAGACTTAGCTGAGCATAATTTGAAGGTTTTGAACTTAGTGGCACATATGAAATATACAAAATGCCCAGCAAAAATGCAATCCGTATGTAAAAAATGCACAAAATTATTTTTTACCACATACTTTGGCATGTAATGGTAAAAAAATGGGGGCATGTTAAGGCACAATATGCACCTTATGAGATACCCTGGAGTGTCTACTTTTACAAATGGTAGGCCTTTGTGGGGGTTTTTGAACAGTCAAACTGTTATAATACCCCAAATGGAAGCATAGGCTCATTAAATCCGTCTCTCAAAATTCTACTGTGAATACTGAAAAGGACAGGTCTCCTGTATGGCACTGTAGCTTCACGAAATAGTGCCATAGACATACAATGGGGGTGTCCTTTTACTCGGAAGACTTAGCTGAGCATAATTTGGGGGGTTTGAACATAGTGGCACATATGAAATATACAAAATGCCCAGCAAAAATGCAATCCGTATGTAAAAAATTGCACACAATTATTTTTTACCACATACTATGGCATGTAATGGTAAAAAAATGGGGGCATGTTAAGGCACAATATGCACCTTATGAGATACCCTGGAGTGTCTACTTTTACAAATGGTAGGCCTTTGTGGGGGTTTTTGAACAGTCAAACTGTTATAATACCCCAAATGGAAGCATAGGCTCATTATATCCGTCTCTCAAAATTCTACTGTGAATACTGAAAAGGACAGGTCTCCTATATGGCACTGTAGCTTCACAAAATAGTGCCAAAGACATACAATGGGGGTACCGTTGTACTCAGCAGAAGTAACTGAACACATAATAAAACTTTGTACAGGAATAGCACACAACAACTTTACAAAATACACATGAGAAGTTCTTTGTTATACGTTTGTGTGCGAAAACCCCCCAAAAACACAATTTTACTCCAATATTTAGCAGAGGTTGGCGGTAAAATGGCTACGTAGAAAGTGTCAAAACAACCTTAGGTAAATAGCCTGTGATGTCTAATTTATATAAATATATATTTTTGTGTGGCAATTTTGTTTTATTTTATGGCTATTAGGCTTACAAGACAAACATACCAAATTCTAAAATCGCTTTATTTTACTCCTTGTGCTTTGTGACCTGTAACTACCAAAAAAAACTTAAAATCCCAGACACATTATATATTCTGTAAATCAGAACAAATAAATGAATTTATTTTTAATTACTTTCCTTAACCTGCACTAATTATGCACACATTATGATTGCAAAAACTGTAAAAAAAAACAATATTTTTCTTTTTTTTTGCATTTTTCTGTATTTTTTTTATAATAAGTAAGCATTTATATATTTATATGTTATATCAAATTAAAGCCCTTTCTGTCCTTTAAAAAACAGTATATAATATGTGTCGGTGCAATAAATGAGAGAGATGCAAATTGCAGTTGAACGCAAACAGCAAGAAAATGCAAAAATTGCTTGTGTCATTAAGCGTAAGTCAAGCTTCTGAAGCTCTGTCCTTAAGGGGTTAAGCAGGTTGGTAGTCAAGCAGGAATGTATGGTTGTTTAGGCTGGTATGATGCAGGTTTGTAAATAAAGGAGGAATGTAGAGTTGTTTAGCCAAGTCTGGAGCAGGTTGGTGAGTAAAGCAGGGTTTGAAGCCAATAAGGTAGGTCCACAGGTTATCACATTGGAGCTAGGATTTGAAGTCTTTCACGCAAACATCAACTTTAATATCAAGGCCATGAGGTGAGTTGGGTGTGACCTTTTATAAGATCTGAATTGGTCCAGGCAGGTGAGGATGAGATGGAAATCTCTGTGCTAGAGGTTAGGGAGGCCACTAGTGGCAGGAACTTTGTTTTTAAAGGAACAGAATAAACAGAACAACAAGTCTTGTTTGACATGATAGGATCCTGACACAATAGAAGATCAGACAAATTCAATTTCTTGAGGCACTCTATTTTTGGACAATTGATATCAAGCAGAAGAAACCATCATTACGTCTATCAACACACTACACATATCTAGATTTACAATGTAACGATCCCTTTGTGACAAGGGGCTGGACAACTCAATTCTTAAAGGATCACTATAGGGTCAGGAACACGAACATGTATTCCTGACCCTATAATGCTACACCCACCATATAGGTGGCTTGCTTCCCCCTTAATCCCTCCTATAAAAGTTTAAAACTCACCTTATTTCCAGAGCCGCGCAGGTCTGCCAGCGCTGGCTCCGCCCCCTTTGTGACATCTTCAAAATCAATGCTTTTTAGCCGATCCAATGCTTTCCCATAGGAAAAGCATTAGATTGGCTAAATTTGGCAAGGCGGCGGGGGCAAATGCCGTTTTGACCAATCAGGACCTCATCATAGAGATGCATCGAATCAATTCATCTCTATGAGGAAAATTCAGCGTCTCCATGCAGAGCGTGGGGACGCTGAACGGCAGGACTGCTTACATCTGAGGAGTGGCCACTTGGATGTGTCTCTGGGGGCAATGTAAACACTGCCTTTTCTCTGAAAAGGCAGTGTTTACATGAAATTCCTGAAGTGAGCTATTATACTCACCAGAACAACTACATTAAGCTGTAGTTGTTCTGGTGACTATAGTGTCCCTTTAAATACGTTGGCAGTTCTCACAAGTCAACTGCCATGAAGGTGTTATAAAGTAACGGTTATTGAAATATATTATACAATAGGTTAGGTATAAAGTTATTAATAATATATATATTACAGTTTCTTCTGGAGCAAATTACCAACATTTCAAAATCTCTTTACATGGCTCTAATCTGTTAAATGAATCTGTTGCGTTAGCCAGGATCTAGAAATGCATGTGAGATGACTTGTAGAACAAGTTCTGTCCTTTATATGCTTATACAGTTTTCTTCTCTCATAGTTCAAGGACATATTTGGCAGTGATTTAGTGGAGCCCGTTGTAACCAGCTATAGGTATGTATCTTATTAATTTAATTCTCAAGAATCATTTCTTTATTAAAACAGCGCAAATTATTCTAATTATATATATATATATATATATATATATATATATATATATATATATATATAAATTATATAATGATATATATCATTATCAATGTTATGTCCGTCTAACTGGACAACATTGATTGGTTGACAGCATGTCACGCACTAAGGGGAATGCCGCCGGTCTCCTACCTGTCCAGTCGCCGCCCGCCGGGTCCACGTGGTTATGGGAATGCCGCCCATCACTCACCCCTAGTGGCGGCTCCTCCTCCTCCTCCTCTCACAGTGGCCGGGTCTGTAGACATTACAGACGCCGGCCGCTGCAGCTTTCAAGAATTTAAGGGGTTTTATGCTTAACACTTAAAGTGCCAGATCAATGTTTATCTTGTAGGTGTATCACACACATGCCCTCTGATGAGCTGCGGGCGAAACGCGCGCGTCAGGGGCCTCTCGACGATCCACTGATACCATTACTTCTGATGCACAAAGATCTCTCTCCTGTTATGGCGTTTGTGGCACCATGGATCTCGAGCTGACTTAAGCTTTTACTGGGAAGGGAAAGGACTAGTGGCTATGTTCCTACTGTTATGAACTAGCCACCTAATACTTTTCTATTATTGGCTACCCTGCCGGCCGACTTTAACACCGACCTGCCTAGTTGAGCTTTAAGTTTCACATTTATCTATGTATAATGTATCCGGGGTATACTTCTGATCGTAAATGTACCCGTCCATATATCCATAAGGCTCGATAGGGCACGATACGAGACTTATAGGTGCATACCATGCTAGCATATATGCTACATTGTTAATTGGGGCTACACTGTGTATCGGGTGCATTAGTGATCTCCACCCAGGAGATCCCAACCCTCACGATCGCCCATTCACCTATACTCAAGATTTAATTTACGCTATTCATCTATGTACTCGTTACTTATTTATGCCTATAATATATGGTTAAAGTGAATGTACTGATGCCTTGTACCCAGGTGGCCTCAGTATACACTTACACCTCATGTACATTATGTGCAAAATTACTGCTTTTTTGCACCTAGCTTCTCCTGAGAGGACACTGAAAACTTTTGAACAGGACCTCTCTATAGATTTTGGTTTGACTAGTGAAGCTTTTTAATTAATTCTCTTCTGACGCTTTTAGGGGTCTATATACAGAGACTTTACCCATTAACGTTGGAACACTAACAGACATTGTGGGCAGTTCACCCGTGTCTGATGTTTGTGCTAAACTATCTTCCTTTTAGCACATAACTTTCCACAGTGAGGACACTGGAAACCTCTGCACAGGTCCTCTCCATTTATCCCACTTGGAAAGCCCCCCCTTGTTTCTGACGTTGTAGGGGTCTACAGATATGGGTTTTACCCCCTTACGTCGGAACATACACTGACACTTCTGGTGAGGTCACTAGGTTCACGAACACATGTTTATAACGATTTATTTTCTTAGACATCTGTTCCCCACCAGAATGATTACAGTGTCAGTTTTTTGATCATTTTTTTTTCATTTTTGTGTGTGGTTATTACCACTTTTTAAATGTATTATTAAAGGTTATGTATTAACTATTTAAGGGCACTCACCTTTCTCTTTTTTGTTCCTAACTACTTTGGTAGTTTCTCCAGGGTTATCCCCTTAAACATTGAGTGCTCGTTCTAGGCTTCCTACTTTCCTCTTTTTGTTCGCTTTATCTTGTAGTTGTATCACACACACGCCCACGATCACATGCTTCCCTGCAGCCAATCAGGGAGCACCTTAGACTATATAAGCCTGTTTTGTCCATTTCTCTGTGCCCTGTCGTGGTTTCCATTGTGATTATCCGAGAGCGCGTTCCTTATATTGGCTTCCCTTTTGACTATCCGATCTCTATATTCCTTGACCTTTGGCTTGACTCCTGACTATTCTGAATTCTCCATTCTTTGACTCGTGGCTTGTTCATCGTTTCTGTTATTTATACATCTTGTCTTTATCCTGTCTTGTGTTTTTTTTCCTTTCTACATTAAATCCGGCCATTCTAAGGCCCAGTAAAACGTCTTAGGAATTTTCTTCATATTGATTTTCTTCATAAGTTCTGCGTGTTGGGCATCAGCTATTCCTGACACAGCGCTAGGGGTGGTTTAGCCCCAGGCTCTCAGCTAATCTTTGTTGCCATTGACACGTATAATGCAGAATTGTTAAAGGTTTACTCCAAACACCATAACCACTTCTGTCTACTATAGTGGAGTATCTTGGCAATATTCCCCAGTAAAATTGGCAAACTGTTTCAAAACAGTTGGCCCCCCTTTCACCTGGTACCGCTGGGCTCTGACGGTCCCATGATGGTGGTTAAACCACATCCAGCTTTTGCCGAGTTACAGACGCTAGATGCCGTTCCAGTCAGCAAGTCATTGGCTAAATATCAGCTGATCACTCTCGTCCAATGAATGACATTCTGTGCATTGAAATATGCACACACCTACGCTGGCTAATGATTTGCCAGTGATGCTGTTAGAGGTAGAGTCACATATCCGGCAGAAAAGGGGTTAAACTTCATAGGTGCCATTTTTTTTATAGCAAAACACTGACACAGATGCAAACTCCAAACACCATGACCACTTCAAATCATTGAACTGGTCATGGTGCCTGGAGTAATTCTTTAATTCTGCATTATCAGTATCCCCATGATATCTAACATTTTTAGATGGTTTGAGATAAACTGAGAGACTGCACAAGGGGACTTTAGAAATTCTTGATGGGAGCCATGCTTTCACAATTGCATCGTGAGGATGAGCTAGAGCCAGGAGTAGGCAACCTTCAGCACTCCAGATGTTTCGGACTACATCTCCCACAATGCTGTTAAAGCCATAATGCTGGTAAAGCATCATGGAAGCTGTAGTCTACAACATTTGGAGTGCAGGAGGTCACCTGACGCTAAGCTAGACCAATTCTATTATATATTGGCAGCTTCTCTGTGTAATGAAAACACAGCAACATGTAACTTTATATAACTTTATTCATTACACACAGGTTATCGCTCAGTGATGTTTTGGCCTCCGTGGATCTTTACTTCCAAAGTAGTGTGAATAGAACTGCGGTTGTAGCTAAAACAGTAGCCAGTGGAGCAACGTTCACAAACAATGGTCTCACATTGGACCCTTTAACATTATCTCCTCAAGGTGAGTCAATATGTAGAGATTCAGTATGGTTTGCGGGATATTTTTGTTGGAAAATAATACCCCAAAATATTGGTGAACACCTGGGGTATGTGGAACCATTTCTAGCATGTGCATAAATCTTATGGTATACAGCTATTGACTTAAAGAGCACTTATAGAGCTACTTCTTTGTACTTAGCACAGGACAGACAGGATAAACGTTTGATGAATTTGTCTTTTTAAGAGGTACTCTAAAGGGGCAGTTTATGCAACAAATGGGTGACATCCCTTTGTTTTGCTGGGGTTTTTTCAAACAATTTGGGTATAATTTTACAAAACAAAACTTACCCAGAGAACCCTCCATTGGTAATGGAGAATTTACATTAAAAAAAAAAGCATGTGATGGTGTCAATACCCTGTTGTGGTTATGTTACTACGAGCCCCCATTTAAGGTTTGGTGTTTTGAAGTGGTCGTGCTGCCTGGTGTCTGTATGTGCCGAGTTTCGCTATGAAGCCCTGCACATGCAGAATTTAACCCATTTGCTGCTGAAGGGGTACCTTCCCCTCCGGCAGTGTCATTTGCCAGTCTGGAACACGAGTCCTGGGCTGGTTAATGTCAGTTGTGTGCGTATTAGAAATCAATTGTCAGTACACATAGCGTGCTGAAGACAGGCATAAAATGGAGACATGACCCCCTCTTCACGCCACTGATATCCTGGCCTAAGCCCCTCCTCACTCTGTATCCCTACCCCTGCAGCTAGTGACATCAGAGGAAGAGGGTTAGGCAGAGGGGAGAATTTGGCCTGATTAACGGAACAAGGGTACATTTTAGCTTTCTATTTTATTTCATTTTTAAACTTCGACCAGGGGGTAACATGATTTTCTTAAAACACTGATTTTTGATGGAGTACGCCTTTAAAGATATCCTAAAATGATATGTGTATGTAAGCACAATATTGTGCATTATTTCAATACAAATGTTATATTTTTTTATGCCCACAGATGTCAATATAAGTACAACTTCCTCACCAGTCACTGCTTCGTCAAACAATACAACTTCCATACCAGTTTCAGCTACCTCAAGCAATACTACTTCCATACCAGTCACAGCCTTTACAGACAATACAACTTCCTTACCATTTACAGCCTCCACAAACAATACAACTTCCTTACCAATCACAACTTCCTCAAGCAATACAACTTCCTTACCAGTCACAACTCCCTCAAACAATACAACTTCCTTACCAATCACAACTTCTTCAAACAATATAACTTCCTTACCAATCACAACTTCCTCAAACAATATAACTTCCTTACCAATCACAACTTCCTCAAACAATACAACTTCCTTACCAGTCACAACTTCCTCAAACAATACAACTTCCTTACCAGTCACAACTTCCTCAAACAATACAACTTCCTTACCATTTACAGCCTCCACAAACAATACAACTTCCTTACCAATCACAACTTCCTCAAACAATACAACTTCCTTACCAGTCACAACTTCCTCAAACAATACAACTTCCTTACCATTTACAGCCTCCACAAACAATACAACTTCCTTACCAGTCACAACTTCCTCAAACAATACAACTTCCTTACCAGTCACAACTCCCTCAAACAATACAACTTCCTTACCAATCACAACTTCCTCAAACAATACAACTTCCTTACCAGTCACAACTTCCTCAAACAATACAACTTCCTTACCAGTCACAACTTCCTCAAACAATACAACTTCCTTACCATTTACAGCCTCCACAAACAATACAACTTCCTTACCAATCACAACTTCCTCAAACAATACAACTTCCTTACCAGTCACAACTCCCTCAAACAATACAACTTCCTTACCAATCACAACTTCCTCAAACAATATAACTTCCTTACCAATCACAACTTCCTCAAACAATATAACTTCCTTACCAATCACAACTTCCTCAAACAATACAACTTCCTTACCAATCACAACTTCCTCAAACAATATAACTTCCTTACCAATCACAACTTCCTCAAACAATATAACTTCCTTACCAATCACAACGTCCTCAAACAATACAACTTCCTTACCAATCACAACTTCCTCAAACAATACAACTTCCTTACCATTTACAGCCTCCACAAACAATACAACTTCCTTACCAATCACAACTTCCTCAAACAATACAACTTCCTTACCAGTCACAACTTCCTCAAACAATACAACTTCCTTACCAGTCACAACTTCCTCAAACAATACAACTTCCTTACCATTTACAGCCTCCACAAACAATACAACTTCCTTACCAGTCACAACTTCCTCAAACAATACAACTTCCTTACCAGTCACAACTTCCTCAAACAATACAACTTCCTTACCAATCACAACTTCCTCAAACAATACAACTTCCTTACCAGTCACAACTCCCTCAAACAATACGACTTCCTCAAACAATATAACTTCCTTACCAATCACAACTTCCTCAAACAATACAACTTCCTTACCAATCACAACTTCCTCAAACAATACAACTTCCTTACCAATCACAACTTCCTCAAACAATATAACTTCCTTACCAATCACAACTTCCTCAAACAATATAACTTCCTTACCAATCACAACTTCCTCAAACAATACAACTTCCTTACCAGTCACAGCCTCTTCCAGTAGCACACAGTCATTAACAGCTTCTTCTGGATCAGTACTCAGTAACACTACTACAGCTGGTACTACATATACCACAATAGTATCCACTACAATCGCCACTGCTTCAGTCCCTTTGGATTTTAGAATTACCAGTATTCAATTTACGGACAACCTAACAAACCCTGATTCTGACGAATATAAGTCACTGAAGAACAATGTGGAAGATGAGGTAAGGATATGGAAAGATACATGCTAAAGTATATTCTTTTATCATTTTAACATTTATACATATTAAAACCTGCGAAGTACATGTATGTGACATTTATTCCTCGTTGATAGCAGGAAAAGAGACAATCATTATGAGATAGCTAGGTAGGTAGATAGATAGATACCTATAGACTGTAAGCTTGTTTGAGCCGGGTCCTCTTCAACCCATCGTTCCTGTAAGTTTTGTTGTAATTATTTATAGTTAAATCCCCTCTCTTATAATATTGTAAAGCGCTACGGAATCTGCTGGCTCTATATAAATGATAATAATAATAGATAAATATAGATATTAACATAAGAGGATATGTATTCTCCCCTAAAATTGGTCTGTTCAGATTTTTACCACAGTTAGCAAGTCAGAAAGAATTTTCATTAGTCATATTCTAATAGCCGCAACATCCATTATCCATAATTTTTGTTATTGGAAATATCGAACTATCCCTACAATAGCAGATGTGCCTTCCCTATTATTTGAAAGTAAATGTTATGAGCCAGTCAGCAGACAATCTACACCATTTCCAGTTGAACTAAAACAGGATTATTGGGAAAATAATATTAAAAAGAAACACCAAGTGTAATGCATTGTTTAGATCAGGGGTCCTCAATCTACGGCACGCGGGGACACATCCAGCCTGCCAGGGTACTGAACCCAGCCAAAGCACCTGTTGGGCCCTATATCTTCAGGGGCCCGGTCAGCGCTGCGCCCGTGCAATAGCGCAACCGGGCCCCTTTTAAAAAAATCGCAGCCGCAAGTAGTGCTTGGTGGAAGTGACAGCCGGTGGTCACTTCCTCCCAGCTCCCTCCACGCGTTAGAGAAGAGAGTCAGGCCGCGGGGTCCAAGTCGACTCCCATCAGCCACAGCCACCCTCCTGCAAAAAAAGTGTGTATGTATGTGTGTGTATGTATGTCAGAATGTGTGTATGTGTGTATGTCAGTGTGTGTGTATGCCAGTATGTGTGTATGTCCGTATGTGTGTGTATGCCAGTATCTTTGTCAGTATGTATGTGTGTATGTCAGTATGTGTGTCTATGTCAGTATATGTGTATGTCTGTATGTGTGTGTATGTATCTGAGTGTATGTATGTCTGTGTGTGTGTGTGTGTGTATGTATGTATGTCAGTATGTGTGTACATGTGTATGTCAGTATGTATGTCAGTATGTGTATATGTCAGTATGTATGTATGTATGTCTGTGTATGTGTGGGTATGCATGTGTGTATGTGTTTGTGTGTGTGTATGTCAGTATGTGTGTGTTTGTGTGTGTGTATGTCAGTATGTGTATGTATGTAAGTGTGTGTGTATGCGTGTGTGTATGTATGTATGTCAGTGTGTATGTGTATGTATGTGAGTGTATATTTATGTATGTGTATGTCTGTTTGTTTACGTATGTATGTATGTGTGTGTGTGTATTTATGTCCTTATGCTTGTGTGAGCAGTGTGCATATGAATTTGTTCATATTTTTTTTAGTCCGACCCCCAACAGTATCTGAGGGTCCGTGAACTGGCCCCCTGTTTAAAAAGATTGAGGACCCATGGTTTAGATAATTGAAATCCATGGTCTTTATTAAATTTTTATTTGTATGCACTATATTGTTAAACATCTTTAAGTACATATTGTATTGGTTATCAAATGTTTCAGAATAAATTTAGTTTAGTTTTTATAGCCGGAGATCCCTATATTTTTCCTGTAAATTTTTTCTTTCACTTTGAAATAATAATATGAATAGATGTAAAACTAGGCATGGCTTCTTTAACAAAGATTGCATTGTTACTCTTGTATGGTATCTGTACCATGAAATAATACCATCTTTCGGCTTTCCCTTTGAATTTGCAGATGAATAGCAGATCTTGCAATTTTTAATGCCATTTAAAAAACAAAAAATGTTATTGTGCTACTTTTTGCTATTATTTATTTGTAGTAATACTTTATAATTATACCTTATCTTTACATATCATATTTTCTTGCAGCTGACTTCTATTTACAGAAGCAAATTCAGTAACTTTCAAAGTGTACGGGTCACAAACTTCAGGTAAGTAAGGATTAACTTGATGGTTATAATGCTGAAATAAAAAATCTGAACATCTGTATAAATTATATACAATACATTTCGGGTGGGAAAACATGAGAAATAAAGATGAAAAATAGTAATAAAGATTGTAATTGATGGTTATAAAGCATGAACTTTTTCCATTGCACTTTATAATGGGTAAGAATACAGAAAAGTATTTGCAACAAGTCATGTCCATCAAACATGATCAAGAGATAGTGAGGATTCTACTCAAACAAGTTTACAATCTACGTGGAGGGAGGGTTGATTTACACAACTAATGGTTAACTGCAGTCTGTTAAAACTAATGATTGATTGGTGGGTGCATTCATAATTTAAATATTTAAATAGAGTAGAAGAAACTATAATAAGTAAAAACAAATTCATGAAAAATCACAGAAAATGCCGACTCGCAATTTGCTTTCCCTTCCTAAAGAAGTGTGGTAAAGGGTTACATTTTCTTAAAAGGCGAAAGAAAGATGAAAGGCTATTTGGGCTGGATAGGGAATTTCGTAAGAACAATGCAGCCATATAGAAGAATTCCGTAAAAACAGTCCAGACCTAGACAAGTCTTGTTGGTGAGAGTCAGAGGGCAAATGTGACCAGAGAAGGTCAATGGATAGGCAGAAGATCATAGAGGTTGGGATTGGACATATTTGCTTTTTAGGGAAGATTTGAAGTTTGGAGAGCTCACATGAATACATATATTTAAAAATAGAATTATTAAGCAAACAATTTGTGTTAGTGTTAATTTAATATTATTAAAAAAAGAGTGGTCAGTTTTTATAACTGAAATTTTGAAATTTGTTTGTTGGTGCACTAAATGTGGTATGTATCTTGTATATTAATAATGTCTGTTTGCTACAACAATTGTTACTTATTTTAGCCTTTATCTGTGTCTATATCTATGTGCTGTTACAATATTATATTAGTAAAAAGCATCTAAAACCTGTTTTGACCCTATATTAATACCTGGGTGATTCTTTGATGTGGTGTCTCAAAAAGCCTAAACTTCCTCTTGAAAGATGGGCATTTTCATCTTTTAATTCTTCAACATATGGTGCCTCCAGTCTCTGATTTTATATTTTCAAGGAACCCACAGCAGATAATGAGATATTTTTTGTTTAGACCTCCTCTCACCAAGCACAAATGCTGGGAGT
Organism: Pelobates fuscus; assembly: GCF_036172605.1. NCBI lineage: Eukaryota > Metazoa > Chordata > Amphibia > Anura > Pelobatidae > Pelobates > Pelobates fuscus. The sequence continues at coordinate 362,023,686 of NC_086319.1, forward strand.
CTGGGTCTACTTGTTGGCCACCACAATGAAGACTGATAGTAAAAAATATTATGTAACCCATTTATGTTTAAATGTCTGCTCATTAATAACCTCTTGTAACTTTTTTCTCATAGTAAAGGCTCAGTGATTGTTACCTCTGCACTTGAATTTAACGTCACATCCGAAACAGCACCCACTCCAGATAACACGGTGCGTGCTATGGTCAGCAGCCTAGGAAGTAATTCATCTGTTGGGACTTTTCAAGTAGACCAAAGCAGCATCACTTCTAAAGGTAAGCGTGATGCCCCCTGGCTAAATCACAACCACTGTGTTTAATGATCAAATAAGCATATAACAATGTCCTCCCCCAGAGTTCAGTGTTCCGGCAAGTTTTAATACCAAGAAAAGGAATAAATCCCACTCTAAATAAGAGTGAGGAATTCCAGGCTGGTGAATAGATGTAAATTAAATAAATTGAAAAATCACAAGCAATTTACCAATATAAAAACGTTACAGGGAGACGACCACACAGTCCCACTGCGGAACTAAATACAGAACAGTGTATCAAAATGTAAAAGTAAATGTATTATAGTCCCACAAATAAAAATTATACATGTGTTCAGTCTATACCCACTTGGGGAGTGGTAAGCAATTACCTCTAGAGTAATTATGGGACGCCCTTAGTAACTCTCCTGGTTTGTGGATATAATCCAAATGTTAGTTAGGAGAGAAATGTCACAAGGGAAAAATCCCCTAAACAGTGCACTGTCTAGTTGTTTAGAGGCATAAACTGCATATAGATGGGGTGGAGGACGGATAGGTATCCAGGAGAGGATTCAATCCTCAGCAAAACCAGCTGAGTGTAAGGAAAATATTAGTCTATAGAGGAGAGCTATCGAAAATAATATCAATAATACTGTGCAGTTGTAATGTGCTCTACAGAATGATGAATACACAGGGCAGCTCCTAGATACAATATACCATGGGGAAAAAACTAGATGTCAATGTGGATAGAATCTGCAGCTCCTAAAAAAACACCTTCATGGGTGCTCTAATCTGGAGAGAAATGGTGAGCCTACACAGCTAACTCCTGTAAAACACCTTCAAGGGTGTTCTAAGCTGGAAAGGCCACTCCTATGTGAACACCTTAATGAAAGAAAAAAGAGACTGCACAACTAACTCCTGTATAACACCTTCGAGGGTGTTCTGAGCTAGAGAAATCTAGTTACCAAAGTAAAGCCGTCCTCGTCCCCAACCACTATCAAGATAAATGAAATATAAACCTAAGTGCTAACCGTGCTTAGTGCCGAGTGAGAAAACGTGACGACAACTAAGTGCCCCTTAGTGCTTACTGAGTGAGAAAACATGACGACAACTAAGTGCCCTTTAGCATGGGCATAGATCATGTGGTATGTATATCTATTGACTTATATAGCACATAAACAGGTTCTATTTCCGTGTGCTCAGCATACGGGATAAATGTTTCATGGATTTGCCTTTTTAAGAGGTACTCTAAAGGAGCAGTTTATACGACATGAATGGTTTACATCCCTTTGGGTTTTTTTTTTGTCCAACAATTCGGGTATGATTTTACAAAATAAAACAGTTCTCACCCAGAGAACCCTACATTGGTAATGTAGAATTTACACTGAAAAAAAGCATGTGAGCCCCCCATTTATGGTTTTGTGTTTTGAAGTGGTCATGGTGCCTGGAGTTTGCATGTGCAGAGTTTTGCTATAAAGCCCTCAAAATGCAGAATTTAGACCTTTCACCTTTTTTGATAGAAACGTATATTGCAGGTTGGATACATATTCTTTAACTGTAACAATATCTCTATAGTTGAAATATGGGACACTACATTTTACAACAATACGGTAACAAGGCCCTTTAAAGGATTTAAAATAGTATCAGTTGCGCTGTGGAAGATAGTGATACTACAGTAAACACTATTGCAGATGTTGCCTGGTACCTACGGAATAAAGGCAGTCCTTTTCTACCAGTTATGATACACAGAGAGATCATGCAAACAGAGGGAGCTGGTCAAATTTTGGGTCCCGACGCAAGAGTTGTCAGCTAGACTGTTACTTATAAACTGCTCACAGCTTTGTACATTACAACAGGGTTACATATTTACAATGGAAGATCAGACAAATTCAGCTTCTTGAGGCACTCTATTTTTGGACAATTGATATCAAGCAGAAGAAACCATCATCAAGTCTATCAACACACTACACATATCTAGATTTACAATGTAACAATCCCTTTGTGACAAGGGGCTGTACAAAGAAATTCTTAAAGGATCACTATAGGGTCAGGAACACAAACATGTATTCCTGACCCTATAGTGCTAAACCCACCATATAGGTTGCTTGCCCCCCCTCTTAGCCCCCTTTGTGACATCATCAAAATTGACAACTTTTAGCCGATCCAATGCTTTCCCATATAGCATTGGATTGTCTAAAATCGGCAAGGGGGCGGGGCCAAATGCCGTTTACGCCAATCAGGACCTCCTCATAGAGATGCATTGAATCATTGCATCTCTATGAGGAAAATTCAGCATCTCCATGCAGAGCGTGGGGACGATGAACGGCAGAGCTGCCTACTGTGCAGCACTGAGCTAGGAAACCCCTCCAGTGGCCATCTAAGGAGTGGCCACTTGGAGATGTCCCTAGGGGCAATGTAAACAGTTGTGTGCGTATTAGACATCAATTGTCAGTACGCACAGCATGCTGAAGACAGGCATAAAATGGAAGCATGGCCCCCTCTTCATGCTGCCCATATCCTGCCCTAAGCCCCTCCTCCTTCTATATCGCTCCCCCTGGAGCTAATGAAATCAGAGGAAGAGGGGAGAATTTGGCCTCATTAACAGAACACAGGTAAGTTTTAGCTTTCTATTTTATTTTATTTTTAAACTTCAACCAGGGGGTAACAGGATTTTATTAAAACACTGGTTTGTTATTGGAGTACACCTTTAAAGATATCCTTAAATGATATGTGTATGTATGCGCAATATTGTCCATTCGTTTAATACAAATGTTGTGTTTTTTTATGCCCACAGATGTCAATATAAGTAATTTGTCTCCACTCAATGTAAGTGTCAGCTGTGTTCTTGTAAGACCATTTAACGCGTCAGAAACAGGGGACCTGAAGACTCAGATTGTGGAATGGGTAAGTTATGTTTCAGTATCAAAGTATAACACCTGGTAACAACCAATCAAAACATGGCTTATTAGAAGCTCCACAGACATTCTCTGAAAGGAATTCCTCACAGAATGAATTTCCTACTCTGACTGATTTAGAGACTTTGGGATCTTTTCACTAAACACCAAATTGTAGTGAATTGCAGACTTTTATTTTTAGAGAAAACTCTAATTTGGCCAAAGTCACTTCCAGAGTGAGTAGCATATATAAATAAAATAAACAATTGCTTACAATATTTACATTCCAGGGTTTAAATGCCTCTAATGTTTGACACTCCAACATTCATTAGAGCAGGGGCACCCAAAAGGTAGATCCCCCAGATGTTTTAAGACTACAGCTTCCATGATGCTTTGTCATTCTAAAAGCACGTGAAGCATTGTGGGAGTTGTAGTTCCAGTTATCTGGGGATCTACCTTTTTGGTACCCCTGCACTAGATGCTCTCCCTCTAAAAAATACCCAAGTAAAACTGTGATTTCTATCAGTTGGTCTCAAAAAGGCATGATTAAGGCATCCATCAACCTGATTGGCTGGAATGCTTCACACAGACTATACACATATCTTACCGGCAAAAGGCTCTTTTAAAGGATATAAACATGTTTTTAAAAAAATGGTAACTTTTTGAAAATATGTTTAACCCCTTAAGGACACATGACATGTGTGACATGTCATGATTCCCTTTTATTCCAGAAGTTTGGTCCTTACGGGGTTAAAGTGCCACTCTCTGGACCCCTAAAGGACTTTAGCTTACTGAAAAGCTTCATGTGTGAAGAGTGTGTCCTCTTTTTTTATTTTACAAAAAGTGTGTTTTCCAATAAAACTAGGCAGTTTTAATAATTAACCTTTTTACACCTCATGGCTTTCAATCAGCCAATCGGTTATGTTACCACACGTATCCTGATGGCACTCAGTATACAAGCATTACAGGTCTTCTATAGTATCAATGAGAATTGGGAATATGTTATGTATGAAGTAACAATATTGAGAAAATTAACAGATTTTACTATTAACATGACGTAAAGTCATGATTTTATTAATGACACGGAGGCGAGTATTATGCATTCTCTTTCTTTATTATACTCCCAGCAGCAAGAAAAGGGAAGTATGAGAGAATCATAGAAAAAAAGAAAACCATAACAATAGCCTGGTAACAGTAGGGCCAATCAGCATACAGTATAGTCCATATAGGTGTAGTGTTCCTTGACTCCTCCTCTTTCTGCGTAGATCCTGAAGACCAATAGTGCAAATTCAAGTATTCCAACCATAAATACGAATCCACGAACAAAAAACCATAACTGGAACTTCAATCTAGAACCGTTTCAACCGTGAACTCTCCAGTTGTATTCAAGCTAAAAGAGAGGAGAAATATGGTAATATCGAAATCTCGTGACTGTTTTCCGCAATCAACAACTCGTAAACCATTTAATCAAACGATGTAAATATATCAATTTGTCAGCCATCTAGCTAGATCAAGAATGTATCACATAAGTCATATTCGTAGACTACTCACCTGTGTCATGAATGATCTTGTACCTACCGTATTAAGGTATCCGAAATGCTTCATGTTCTGGGTTGTAATATACTCACCACCCTGGGTAGGGCGGGTGGGAATAATACTCGCCTCCGTGTCATTAATAAAATCATGACTTTACGTCATGTTAATAGTAAAATCTGTTAATTTTATTAAAGACACGGAGGCTCCTATTATGCTATTTCAAAGCTGAGCAACCACTGTATTCGAAATGTGTTGCACTGGGCGTAAATAGAAATTACGAAATGTAGACTCATTCGACCAGTCGGCTGCCCGTAGTATATCTTCCAATTTACAACCCAACATGGACGCTTTAGAGGCCATAGCTCCGCGAACGGAATGTGCGGAAAAAATCGAGGTGTCTATGCCTGCCATAGACAGCAACCACTTGATCCAACGAGCTAAAGTAGCAGTAGATACTGGTAGGTGAGGTCGTTTGAATGAGATGAACAGTGAATGGATCTGTCCTGGACGGAGTGAAGCCGTGCGATGCTCATATTCCTTTAGACATAACACCGGGCACAAATTTGGGTTGTCTGGCAATGATGGGTAGAAAACTTCCTTAGTCGAGGATTTCGTTCTACGTGAAATATTGAAGGATACTCCGTTTGGGGTAAAGACACGTGCATGCCAGTCTAGCGCCCTGACATCAGCGACTCGTTTACAAGAAAGTAAACAAAACAGCATCAACAGTTTGCCCGACAATTGTTTCAGTGAAAGTTCCTGGTTCATTGGCCACGATTCGATCAATCGCAACATCACATTGACATCCCAAAAGGAAGAATATCGAGTTTGAGGAGGTCGAGTAAGACGGATGCCTTTGAGTAAACGACAGATAAGGGCATGCTTACCTATTGGGGTGCCATCCAACCCCATATGTCTCGCCGATATAGCTGACCTGTACAGATTTATAGTACGAAAGGCTTTCCCTGTCTCAAAGAGTAGAGTCAGAAATTGTAGGACTGCTTCTGTAGAAGCTGATATGGGATCCATTGACTGTCCCATGCACCAATCAGACCATTTTCTCCAAGCCGATTCGTAGGCACGTCTGGTACCTGGTGCCCATGACTCTGCCAAGAGACTGAGTGTCGTCTGCGAAACCTCCTCGAGATTCCATGATCTCCTGAAATGAGCCATGCCATCAGTTGTAGTAGGCCTTGGTTGACCAGTTCGTGACTCATTCCCTCTGGGTTGGTTAAGAGGTATGGAATGTCCGGCAACAATTGTGGGAAATCTATCGACATTTCCAATAATTGAGGAAACCAAGGTTGTGACCTCCATAACGGGGTTATCAGTGCTAGCGTCCCCTTGGAATATCGAAGGACCGCCAGGGTCCGAGAGATGAGGTTGAACGGGGGGAACGCGTAGTTCCTGTCCTTGGTCCAGTCCTGCAGGAATGCATCTGTTGCCAGAGCATCTGGATCCGGTCTCCAACTGAAGAACCGAGGAAGCTGGGTGTTCAGTCGAGACGCGAAGAGGTCTATACTGAAAGGTCCCCAGAGCTGCGAGAGGCGCTGGAAAATCATTGGATGGAGATGCCAGTCTCCTGCGTCCCGAAGGTATCGGGAATTCCAGTCCGCCATTGTATTGTCCTGCCCCGGAATGTATTCCGCTATTACCGAAATGCTGTGCTTCAGGCAATAGTGCCAAAAATCTCGAGCCATCAAAGCGAGAACCTTCGATTTTGTACCCCCTAGATGGTTGATATAACGTACTGCTGAGACGTTGTCCATCTTGATTAAGATTGAGCATGAAATGCCTGTGGGGGTCATACTGCGAATGGCAAATGACGCTGCTAGTAGTTCCAGGCAGTTGATGTGTAACAGAGACTCTTCGTTCGACCATCTGCCACCGGTGGAAACTGACCCGCAATGCGCGCCCCAACCGTGTAAGCTGGCGTCTGACTCTATGACCAGGTCCGGCGTCGATCCAAATATTGCCCGTCCGTTCCATGCCTCCATGTGTGCTAGCCACCAGTCTAGTTCCTCCCTGGAGTCTTCGTCCAGTGTGACGCAGGTTTCGTATGAGTGACCAGAGCGTAGATATGAGGCTTTGAGTCGTTGTAGGGCACGATAGTGTAGCGGTCCTGGAAAGATCGCCTGTATGGACGATGCCAAGAGTCCTATGATCCTCGCAAGTTGTTGGAGGGAGATAGTTGTACGGTGCATAAGCCGTCTGATCTCCTTCTTGATCGAAATCATTTTGTCTTTGGGTAGACATAATCTCTGTTGAACAGAGTCGACTTGGAAACCCAGAAATTCCATCTGCCTGGAGGGTTGTAGAATTGATTTTTTCCAATTCACCAAGAATCCTAAGTTTTGGATAAGGTGGATCGTCCAGGATAGGTGAATGCGAAGTTGGGACTGAGATTGGGACAGAAGCAGGATGTCGTCCAGATAAATTATTAATCTGACCCCTCGTGTGCGCAAGAAAGCAATCACTGGTTTTAGCACTTTTGTGAAGCACCATGGAGCGGAGGATAGGCCGAACGGCAGACATACAAACCTCCACTTCGTTCCCCGCCATTGAAACTGTAGTAAGTTTCGGTGCGCTTCTGCGATCGGGATTGACAGATAAGCGTCCCGTAAGTCTATTTTGACCATCCAATCCGATGGTATGAGGAGGTCCCGAAGGCAATGAATACCCTCCATTTTGAAATGGTGGTACTGGACATACGCATTTAGGGGCCGGAGATTTATTACCGGACGTACCCCGCCACCTTTCTTGGGGACCAGAAACAAGTTGCTCACGAAACCTTCTGTGTCCCATGGGATTTGTTGAATAGCGTTCTTGGATGCTAATTCTGCGATCTCTGTAGAGATCATCATCTGGTGTTGGCTGGCCATATTTAGTTCTCGAGGGGACTGTGTCTGAACCGGGTAGGAGGTTAACTCCAGCATGTACCCTTGTATCGTATTTAAAACCCAAACATCTGCGGTTAAAATCTTCCAAGCATGCTGAAACAATGCTAGTCTGCCCCCCACTTTTACTTGGGAAAAACGGAGATATTCGGTACTCACCATAAGGTCGTCTGCTTGAAACAGACCCCCGTGGTCCACGGGAACTCCAGGGCCGACCCCGAGATGGGAAGAAAGGGGTATAGTGCCTCTCTGGTACTGGTCTCTGATTAGTAAAGGAGCCTCTGCCGGCTCTGGTTGAGCCTCGAAATCCACGGCCGGGTAGACGGCTCCTTCCTCTGCCGGCCCCTCCAAAAACCCGTGGTGCAAATACTCTCTTAAGAGATGTCTGAGCCTTATCAATTGCCGTGAACGTCTTAACGTACAGCCCCAGATCCTTAATAAAGGATTCGCCAAATAATAAGCCTTTAGCCGCTGGGCCCAGCTCGTTGGTCGCCATGCTGGTCAGTTTGGGCTCAATTTTTAGGAGAATCGCCTTTCGGCGTTCGGTAGCCATAGCCGCATTGGCGTTACCCACCATGCAGACTAATCTCTGCAACCAGCCTATCGCTACTTCAAAATCAAATTCGCATTCGCCCGATTGGGCGGACTCCACTAGCTCGTATAGTTTAGTTATGGGTCCCAAAGTATCAAGGAGTTTGTCTTGACAATTTCTGAGGGAAAAATCTAATCCCTTCCTTGGTTTCCAACCAGATTTGTTCAAGAATTGGACCAGCTGAGGGTCCACGTCAGGTGTCTTTTCCACCGAGTCTGGGAGGATGGGACGTGGGCATTCTGCCCGTAACTTATTACGCCCCTCCTTGGATAAAGGCTTTCGCACCCGAAGTGCGAGATACTTCGCAATGTGAGTAGGCGGCTCCCATGCTGCCGAGCGAGGGTGACGGAGGTCATCTGGGTCAAATAACAGGTTGCCCAGTGGGTCCCGCAAAAGGTCGCCCTCGCCAGAGTCAGGAGGCGCAGTGCCCTGAGCCATACTCTTTTGGGTAGCAACGCCTGTTTGGATGTCAGACCCGGAATCTGAAAGTTCCGCGCTGTAGTGATCCATATAGGAGTCTTCATACTCCTCCTCCACACTCCGGTCCGAATCGGACGAATCCCCATGGGCACGTGCCCGTTTCCAAGTTCTGGCCGATTTTGCCCGGCCAGGGGCTCTAGTGCGCGGTGGTATCGCGCCATCTTTGACAGCCTGAGGCGTGTCATTCAATGCAGGCTGAGCCTGCAGTTCTGGAGGGGAGGTCACATGTCTGCTCTTTGCCAACGCCTTACGACCCGGTTGTGCCACGTTAGTGGGTATCGGGTTGCGTGTGTTTTGCATTCCACTAGTCTGTGTCTGTATCAGTGCCTCTGTTATAGACTGAGTGATAGAGGACGACATTACCCCCATCGCAGAGGTTAGAGCTCTGTTGATGGATTGTGCCATGGTAGCGTCCAGGAGGGATTGAAACTCCTCGGATGCCATGAGGCTGGCGTCATTTAAACCTCCCTTGTTAGAGGGGGAAACGCCTGATGTGGGGCACATAGACCCTGAGGGTCTGTCACTCTGATCCTGCATAGCAGAGAAATCTTTACAGGGAATATATATACCCTAGTTCAAATAGTGGAAAATATTGGGCCCAGTAAAATCCTCTATACACTAGGTACCTAGCCAATAAATATAGCCTGTAAAGGAACTAGCTTGAGGAAAGAAACAGCACAAAAGAAGGGTGTCAGGATAGATTAATCCTCCACACCACACTTACAGTTAGTTAGAGGTATGACAGCCAATAACCTGTAGTATATCCCAGTCTGGGTCTTAGGAGAGTGCTTGTCGGGTAGGAGAAGCCGGTAGGAGCTACAACTCAGCAGATTCCCGCCGAAATCGCGTTAAAATGGCCGCCGCGAGTGAAAGTTACATTCCCGGCGACATAAAAACCAAAAAGATGGCCGCCGCGCTACCAACTGCGCATGCGCGACCGGGCTGAAGGGGAAAATTAATTTCAGGGACCGCGCATGCGCGGCCGCCCGCAACACCGCGGAAAGACCGCGGACATAAACCGGAGGCGCAAGCCGAGCACCAGAAGGTAAATAAAAGCCCCAGACACCTAACAGGGAAAACGATAGGTGAGGGCAGGGAGGAATCACTCCCTGAAGCAGGCAAGCAGCACTCTCCTGACACCAGAAGGGGATACACCACAGTAGCAACGATAATGATAACACAATATAACACAATATAAGTATTACACACAATTTAGTGAAAAACCAATTAATGTGTAAAATTAAATACAAGTAAATGTATAAAATTTCAGGAGTAGCAAGATGAGGTACTTAACTTGTCTGAGGGAGCAGCAAGAAAGAGGAGGAGTCAAGGAACACTACACCTATATGGACTATACTGTATGCTGATTGGCCCTACTGTTACCAGGCTATTGTTATGGTTTTCTTTTTTTCTATGATTCTCTCATACTTCCCTTTTCTTGCTGCTGGGAGTATAATAAAGAAAGAGAATGCATAATAGGAGCCTCCGTGTCTTTAATAAAATTACTATTATTTTTGTTTCTCCAGGTGCAGTCAATTTTACTAAACCTTCTCAATGGTACAACCGTCTCCACCATATTTCTAACCGAGTAAGTGATACATATTCAAGTTCTGTTTGTTAAAAGATGTTAACCCTGTAATGTCTGCATGGTAAAAACACCAATATTTCACTGGTCTGAAAACTAGAAAGACAATGTCCTGTCCAAAATCTATACTGGAAAACATGTTTATAAGTAAATAAATAGATATCTGTCAGTTACCTTTTTTCTAGCACAGAGGTTAAGTCTGTGCAGCCGCCCTCTCCAACACCTTTTTCTACTTTTTGTCCAATCCAGTGCTTCTGTTAGTGTCGAGAAGTGAGTCTGACTTGCTTCTCACAGAGGAAGCACCATCTTGTGACTGTCAGTGTAAGAGGTATAGCCTTGCAATGAAAACATTGCCATATCTCTAAAACAGCAATGCTTTACATTGCGGGAGCAAAACATCAGGGACACTGCACCCATGTCACCGCACTGAGATAAAGTGGTCTACAATGTCCCCCTTGACTTTGAATCAAAAATGTCCCATACGGGCCCGATCGTACTGCATACGGCAGAACTGTATAAGTGTATGATAATATTAAATATAACCCTGAAATATACCGTTGGCAATTACCTTTTTACTAAAGTGCTGATTTGAAACACTATGAAATACTACCTGCTATAGTTGCTTCAAAAGTACACAAAACTTTAATAAAATAATGACTCCCAATATTGTCACATGCTAAATTCTCTGCCATACATAGAAATAGAAAACTTAGTTGAAACACAGACAGACATGTGTACACGCATATGTCTTCTTGCAAATGCTTGTTTGTTAGTCCACCTATTGTACAATGCTGAGGAATTTGTTGGTGCTTTACAAATAATGATAATGTATAATAATAATAATCAATATCAGATCTTTTGAAACATTAGGTAATTATAACAAAAGAGGAAGCAGTAGGTCTAGGTCAGTGCAATGGCGGATCCAGAGCCTGATCTCGGGAGGGGCACTTGTAGATTATTTAAAGAAATAATCCATGCACAAAAACCACTACAGATCTGTGTAGTGGTTATAGTGCCAGGAGTGCCAGGACCCGCTCTCAGACTAAGTAGTCAAACCGTTTAAGAACAGTTTGACAACTTACCTGGGATATGGGGCTGTAGTAGGGCATAGGAGCAGTGGTGTGTGTTAGTGGTGCAATGTGTGAGGGGTGCAGTGTGTGTGGTACCCACAAAGTAGATCCCAGGATGTTGTAGAACTTTGGAATGCCTTTAGAATGGCAAGCATCATGGAAGCTGTAGTTTTAAAATATTCCGGGTATCTACCTTTCGTGCATTGTTGGTCTAGGGCTGGCAATAAGGAATTCTTGATAACATTGTCTGTAATACAGAGAGTAAACACATTTTTATGTTTTATTTTGCATCATTTCAGGAATTCTAGTGGCTGGACCAAATTCACTGCATACTTTGCTGTTAACACCCTCCAGCTATTGAATAACACTGATGCTCTGACTAAAACTTTATCATCCAGAGGAAATCTTTCCATTATACCAGACAGTCTAACCATCCAAGGTGAGATATTGTGAATGTCACAGTGTTTTGCTCTCATCACAGTGAAGCATGTTACTCTAACTGGATTATACATTTTAATAGGGAGCACTTTGACTTTCAATACTATTACCATTGAACCTGGATTTCTCAACGTGGCTCAAACATCCGACCTCACTAGTAGAAACAGTACCGGGTTCCAGAATCTTTCCAAACTTATACAGAAATCGGTAAGCATCATAAAAGTAGATGATTGAATTTTACCAAATAATAGTATATTTAAATTTAATCTGCTATGTTCATTTCTGTTTCTTTCAATGAGATATCGTAACAGTGTTCCTTATTCGCTTCCAATCTAATCAGCTGTCAGGCTCATCCAGTGGTCCTTTAAGGGACACTAGTCACAACACTATAGTCACAACAACTACAGCTTAATATAGTCAGCCACCTCCAGTGGCAGTCACTCAGACGGCGCGGCGCTAGAATAAAGGTACGTTTTCTACTTATTTAAAGGATCGCTATAGTGTCAGGCAGTGGTGTATCCTGGTTTTGTGCTGCCCTAGGCAGGACAAAACTCAGACACCTCCCCGCCGCCCCACCCCCTCCCCACCACCCCACCCTTCCCCCGCCTTCCAAATACACACATTCACTGACAGATACGCATACACTAGCTAACAGACACACACTCACTCACTAACAGACACGCACTAACAGACACACACACTCACTCACAGACACACACAGACACACTAACAGACAGACACACACTCACACTAACATACATACAGACACACACTCACACTAACATACACTCACACTAACAGACACACACAGACACTAACAGACACACACACTCACTCACAGACACTAACAGACACACACTCACTAACACACACAGACACACTAACAGACAGACACACACTCACTCACACTAACAGACATACAGACACACTCACACTAACATACACTCACACTAACCGACACACACACACACACTAACATACACACACACACTAACAGACACACTAACATACACACACTCACACTAACATACACACACTCACACTAACATACACTCACACTAACAGACAAACCACTCACCCACACTCACACTAACATACACACACACACTAACAGGCACACAAACAGACACATTAACAGACACACAGTGACACACAATAACAGACACACACATTAACAGACACACACATTAACAGACACACACATTAACAGACACACACATTAACAGACACACACATTAACAGACACACACATTAACAGACACACACATTAACAGACACACACATTAACAGACACACACATTAACAGACACACACATTAACAGACACACTGACACACACACACACACACACTAACAGACATACAGACATACAGGTGTTATAAAGTAACGGTTATTGAAATATATTATACAATAGGTTAGCTATAATATTATTAATAATATATATATTACATTTTCTTCTTGAGTAAATTACCAGCATTTCAAAATAACATTAGAGGGTTCTAATCTGTTAAATGAATCTGTTGCGTTAGCCAGGATCTAGAAATGCACGTGAGATGACTTGTAGAACAAGTTCTGTCCTTTATATGCTTATACAGCTTTCTTCTCTCATAGTTCAAGGACATATTTGGCAGCGATTTAGTGGAGCCCGTTGTAACCAGCTATAGGTATGTATCTTATTAATTTATTTCTCCAGAATCATTTCTTTATTAAAACAGCACAAATTATTCTAATTATGTATATATATATATATATATATATATATATATATATATATATATAAATTATATAATGATATATATCATTATCAAGGTTATGTCTGTTCAACTGGACAACATTGATTGGTTGACAGCGCTAGGGGTGGTTTAGCCCCAAGCTCTCAGCCAATCATTGTTGTCCATTGACACGTATAATGCAGAAGTGTTAAAGGTTTACTCCAAACACCATAACCACTACTGTCTACTATAGTGGAGTACCTTGGCAATATTCCCCGGTTATGGGGCCAACTGTTATAAAACCTGGTACCGCTAGGCTCTGACGGCCCCATGATGGCGGTCAAACCAGATCCAGCTTTTGCAGAGTTACAGACGCTAGATGCCGATCCAGTTGGCCAGTCATTGGTGAAGTATCAGCTGATCACTCTCGTCCTATGAATGACATTCTGTGCATAGAAATATGCACACACAGGGGCGGGCTGGGAAGGGTGGCAGGGAGGCAATTGCCCCCCAGGCCGCCCTAAACCCAGGGCCGCCCACACCCAGCAAAAAAAGGAAAAATCTGAATCCCCTGCTTCTGGCTGAGGAGTCAGATTTTTCAACTTACCTCACTCTTCCTGCAGCCTGCAGTCAGTGGAGTCGGCCGGCTGCTCCTGATGATGTCAGGAGGAGGGGGCGTGACTTCCTCTGCTCTTCTCACAGGACCGCTGGGGAGTCTGGGAGAAGAGCAGAGGAAGCCACACCCCCTCCTCCTGACATCATCAGGAGTGGACGACTTCACTGGCTGCTGCTGGTTGCTGCTCCTGTTGGCTGCTGTCCACCCCTCCCTGGCCTAAGGTAAGACTCAGGGAGGGGGGAAATACACTTTAGTGTTTTTTTTTTATTCCTCTCCTCAGCCCTGTCCCCTTAGTCAGCCCCTGTACCCCCTCCTCAGTCCCTGTCCCCTTAGTCAGCCCCTGTCCCCTTAGTCAGCCCCTGTCCCCTCCTCAGCCCCTGTCCCCACCTCAGCCTTAGTCAGCCCCTGTCCCCACCTCAGCCCCTGTCCCCATCTCCCCTTTGTCAGCCCCTGTCCCCTTAGTCAGCTCCTACCTCAGCCCCTGTCCCCTGCCCCCTGCCCCCCACCTCAGCCCCTGTCCCCCACCTCAGCCCCTGTCCCCCACCTCAGCCCCTGTCCCCCCTCCTCAGCCCCTGTCCCCCCTCCTCAGCCCCTGTCCCCCTAGTCAGCCCCTGTCCCCTACCTCAGCCCCTGTCCCCTACCTCAGCCCCTGTCCCCTACCTCAGCCCCTGTCCCCCCTCCCCAGCCCCTGTCCCCCCTCCTCAGCCCCTGTCCCCCTAGTCAGCTCCTGTCCCCTACCTCAGCACCTGTCCCCTACCTCAGCCCCTGTCCCCTACCTCAGCCCCTGTCCCCTTGGTCAGCCCCTGTCACACCCCCTCTCAGCTTCTGCCCCCTTCCTCAGCCCCATGCCCCCCACCACAGCCCCATAGCATCCCCACTACAGCTCCTCTCCCCCAATTGCAACCCATATTACCCACACCACAGTCCCTTTCCCAAATTGTAGCCATCAACTTGCTTCAACCCCTATCCCCCCCGTACATTTCCTAAACCCCCAATTACAGCTTATACCCTCCACTACCACCCCCTGTCCCCCACTACAGCCCTGTCCCCTTACTCTGCCCCTGTCCACTGGTTTTAAAAGTGTAAAGTTTGTGTGTGTGTGTGTGTATGAGTATGTCTGTGTGTATGAGTATGTCTGTGTGTGTCGGAATGTCTGTTTGAGTCAGTATGTCTGTGTCAGTCAGTATGTCAGTGTGTGTGTGACTCTAGCAAAGAGGTTAAACTTCATAGGTGCAGCTTTTCATAGCAAAACACTGACACACATACAGACTCCAAACACCATCACCACTTCAAATCATTAAATTGGTCATGGTGCCTGGAGTAACTCTTTAATTCTGCTTTATCAGTATCCCCAACATGGATGGTCTCTGGGCAGATCCACGATATGAAACATTTTTATATCGCCACAAGGGGACTCTTGATGGGAGCTGAGTTTTAACAATTCCATCGTGACAATGAGCTAGAGCCAGGTGAAGGCAACCTTCGGTACTCCAGATGTTTTGGACTACATCTCCCACAATGCTGGTAAAGCATCATGGGAGGTGTAGTCTACAACATTTGGAGTGCAGAAGGTCACCTGACGCTAAGTTAGACCAATTCTATTATATCTTGGCAGCTTCTCTGTGTAATGAAAACACAGCAACATGTAACTTTATATAACTTTATTCATTACCCACAGGTTATCGCTCAGTGATGTTTTGGCCTCCGTGAATCTTTACTTCCAAAGTAGTGTGAATACAACTGCGGTTGTAGCTAAAACAGTAGCCAGTGGAGCAGCGTTCACAAACAATAGCCTCACATTGGACCCTTTAACATTATCTCCTCAAGGTGAGTCAATACGAGAGATTCAGTATGGTTTGCGGGATACTTTTGTTCGAAAATAATACCCCAAAATATTGGTGTTAATAAATAAATAAATACAATTTAAAGAAAAATTGTTTTTTTATTAATTGTGATTTTTTTTTTTTTAAAAAAAACATTTCACTTTAGTAACTAACTCTGTTAGCTTCTGTATCCTAAGCAAATTGCAATTCGTTTGAAAACAAATACAATCAAAGCCTACCATTAAGTATGCTGTGCTGTGTTATATTCTACATATTTCCCTAATTAAGAAATACTTTTTTTCTTTGTCAGTGAAAGTGACAGTGCAGTTCACTCTGATACAGGACTACATTTCTTCCCTCTCAAATCCTGCCTCATCTGATGCTACCAGTCTAGAAACCACCATTCTAAACTTGGTGAGTATTGCTACAATGCGCTACAGGCTCAGGAAAGAAAATGCAATAATTTTTTCCAACATCAGTACACAGCGACAGGTTAGCAAGGCTCTAGAAAACAGGGACTTCAATGCCGTAACTTTGTGTGGTTTTCTGTGACAAATTTCGAAGTATAAGTATATATCTTTCTTTTACAAGCAAGTTACAATCCCAATTCTTTAAATAGCGCCGACATATTCCGCAGTGCTGTACAATAGGTAAAACAAGACAAACTATTCATTCTGACAAAACACAGTAACAGTAGGTGAAGAGGGCGCTGTCCGAACCAGCATGAAATCGAACAAGTAAAAGCAGAAACATCACTTAAAGGAGCACTATAGTGCCAGGAAAACAAACTCGTTTTCCTGGCACTATAGAGTCGTTAGGTCCCCCCCAACCTCAGGGCCCCCTCCTGTTGGGCTGAATGGGTTAAAACCCCTTCAGCCACTTACCTTTCTCGAGCGCCGGGCTTCCTCGGTGCTGGGGAACTCTCCACCCTCTGCCGACGTCAGATCCGAATGCGCATGCGCGCCAAAAGCCGCTCGCGCATTCAAACAGCCCACATGAAAGCATTACTCAATGCTTTCCTATGGACGCTGGCGTCTTCTCACTGTGAAAATCACAGTAAAAATTGCGGAAGCTACTCTAGCGGCTGTCAGTGAGACAGCCACTAGAGGCTGGATTAACCCTCAGTGAAACATAGCAGTTTCTCTGAAACTGCTATGTTTTCAGCTGCAGGGTTAAAACTAGAGGGACCTGGCACGCAGACCACTTTATTGAGCTGAAGTGGTCTGGGTGCCTATAGTGGTCCTTTAAATGGACTCTCTAGTGCCAGGAAAACAAATCCATTTTCCTGGCACTGCAGGACCCTGCAGTGCCCCATCCCATGTTGCTGAAGGGGTTAAAACCCCTTCATTGACTTACCTGAATCCAGCGCCGATTATTCAATGCTTTCCTATGGGGATTCCGGCGACGCTGGAGGTCCTCATGCCTAGCGTGAGGACGTCCAGTGTCGTTTAACCCCTTAAGGACACATGACATGTGTGACATGTCATGATTCCCTTTTATTCCAGAAGTTTGGTCCTTAAGGGGTTAAAACACTTTTTCGTGTTTTAAGAACACGGAAGTCCCGCTAGTTGCTGTCTGGTAGACAGCCACTAGAGGAGGACTTAACCCTGCAAGGTAATTATTGCAGTTTATAAAAACTGCAATAATTACACTTGCAAGGTTAAGGGTGATGGGAGTTGGCACCCAGACCACTCCAATGGGCAGAAGTGGTCTGGGTGCCTGGAGTGTCCCTTTAATCACACAGTATTTGCACAATTCAACAGAAAGCTAACTGCTATCTATGAGCGATGCGGCTTATTTCTTATTTTTTTTACTTACGTGCCCTGGCAGAGAAAGCAAGAACAGGATGCAAACTGAAATAACTCATGTACAGTACAAACAAAGGGATGTCCATACGTGCATTGGGTCCTATGGCATTCTTTTGGAGATGACAGGGAGTCTGTTGTTTTTTTTCTATACTCCTCTGCATTATTCAGAGAAGGGAATGAGGAAATGTCACTTCCAAAGAAATGACAGTTCAATTGTATTAGAATACCATAGTGTTAGAAATACATAGCTGTATCATTAACACTATAAAATCCCTCTGCTCCCACCTCCCAGCAGTGAAAGGGTTAAAACCCCATTTTTTCCCCCACTTACCTTATTCTAGCACCAAGGTGCAAAGCGTGAGTACGTTCAGGGTCGTTTCACAGAGTTAAACTCTGCAAAACAGCATGAAGCGCCTCTAGTGGCTGTCTACTAGAGTCAGTCTTAGCCATACGATGTAAACGTTGAAAATTTTCTCTAAAACTGATTTACATTGCAAGGTCATAGGACCACTCCACTGCCTATTTTTACCTCAGTTTCTAAATTAACTAGGGAACACCCTCCTGGTAATCAATCAAACGACCACAGAGGCTTGCGGCCTCCTTCTGTTAATTCCCATGAGCTAATGGAAGTGGCAGACACGCTCTACTTGAGCCTGGCTGCCTCATCCCACACTGACCACAGACCAGCTCCTGCGAACCTCAGACAAGACGCATGCGCATGAGCCGCTGTAGGCATGCATGTGTGCACCATTTCAGAAGCTTCTGAATGGTTATTTCCCTGTCAAGAGACTGAAGTCTCTTCTGGAAAAAGAGGGGAGGGCTTGCTAAGGCTGCAGTTCATGAGATCTGCAGCATTTGCAAGCTCGTTTAAGATAAAACCCAATGCATACATGTATGAAAAATGTATGCATATATTCATTGGGGTAGATCTACTAAATAATGATGCCGGTGTTTGTTTTTTGCCCATTTGGGCAATGGAGTTTTCCTTTAAGCGGACAGGGAAACTGCACCTAGACCACTTTAATGAGATGAAGTTGTCTGGTTGCCTACAGTGTCCTTTTAAATTGTAAAAGGGAATTTTATCTTAAAATGTGGGTTAAAACTAAGTAAAATATATAAACGGAATCTATGGAAATGTGCTTTTCTTCATCAATTTAATAAACACAAATGTATTTCACAAAGTAAAAAGCCTGATACTTATACGTCACTGTTTAGCAAACATAGAAAATAGATTTAGTGGAAGCTTACAGTGTTGGACCATTTAAAGGGAAAGTATGTGTTGTTTTGCTCACTGTATATTAATTCAACAGTCAATTACAGAATTCCTACATTTATAATATGATTTCATGATTGCCAACATTTCAAAGAAGACTTTCTCCCTGTTAAAAGCCAACTCAATTAATCACTGGTTACCATAACTTAGTTAATCGCAGTTTACCATAACTTAGTTAATCACAGGTTACCATAACTTAGTTAATTGCAGTTTACTAATACTTATTTTATCGCAGGTTACCATTACTTAGTTAATCACAGTTTACCAATACTTAGTTAATCACAGGTTACCATAACTTAGTTAATCACAGGTTACCATTACTTAGTTAATCGCAGTTTACTTTGTTAATCACTGGTTACCATAACTTGGTTAATCACATTTTACCAATACTTAATCACAGGTTACCAATACTTAATTAAATCACTGGTTACCATAACTTGGTTAATCACATTTTACCAATACTTAGTTAATCACAGGTTACCAATACTTAATTAAATCACTGGTTACCATAGCTTAGTTAATCGCATTTTACCAATACTTAGTTAATTGCAGTTTACCAATACTTAGTTAATCACTGGTTACCATAACTTAGTTAATCACTGGTTACCATAACTTAGTTAATTGCATTTTACCAATACTTAGTTAATCACAGGTTACCATTACTTAGTTAATCGCAGTTTACCAATACTTAGTTAATCACTGGTTACCATAACTTAGTTAATCACTGGTTACCAATACTTAGTTAATCACAGTTTACCAATACTTAGTTAATCACAGGTTACCATTACTTAGCATCTGACTCACCATTAGAACATTCATGTGATAAATGATCGATAGCAACGGTGACGTTGTACACATAACTATCCTCCAACAGACCAGCAAGTTCAGTTTGCTGTATGTGTTTAACTTTGATTGCATTCTATTTCTTTTTGCAGCTGACACCAATTCTCAAACAGAGTTACTCTGATGCCCTCCAGAATTCCTCCACAGTGACATTCAGGTATGGCTTAGTTTAACCCTGGTCAGCACTCTGTGCTCATTTTTTTTGTGATTGATATATGGTAGATCTGTTGCAATGTATCTGAAATACAGCATTTATTAAAATTCACATTCTAGTACGCCAACTTTCTAGTTAATGTACATCTTTGCCATTAAAACAAGATAACCTTCTAATAAGACATTTATGTCATCATAGTATCGGTAAACCCTTTATGAGAAAATGTGTCACTTTGCAAAGTTCACCACTGTGGTCAGGTTTAGGGGAGGCTTGGGGGAGTTAGGTTTAGGGGGGTTAGTAGGTTTACATTCTACAGCATTAAGGCAGGTAGCTTGTAACCTTGTTACTCAAAGCATCATCACATAACGGCTAAGGCTTATGGTGCAGCATTCTGCAAAACATTTTATTTTTTATTATTAAAAACTATAAAGCTTTAGCGTGCAAAATATATAGCATATGATTGTGCCTAACATCTATCAAATTCATTAAAGGGACACTTTAAGCCCCAAAACAATTTGAACTTAATTAATCAGTTTTGGTGTACAGATCATGCACTAGAACAGGGGTAGGCAACCTTTTAGCAGCACTGTGCCGATATAGGATTGTGATGTCTCGTAGCGTGCCGATCCTCAGGCCCGTCACTACCAGGCAAGCTAACCAAGCAATTGCTTGGGGCCCCGAGCAGGCCTGGGCCCCCAAGCAGGGCCGGCCATTTCTATAAGGCTGCAGCCGCCTGAGTGCTCTATAGAGAGCCTCAGGCGGCTGCAGCACTGCCTCTCTCGTCATCTCCCCTTCCCTGTAGCGTGGCCGATCTCCTCTTCCTCTGGGTACCCGGCTGGGTACCACGCGGTACAGGAGATTTAGTTTCCTTTTCCCGGCCGGACTGACAGGAAGTGCACCCTGAGCTCGGCCACGCTACAGGGAAGGGGAGGTGACAAGAACATAGGGAGGGAGGGAGGGGGGGGAGTAAGAAGGACAAAGGGGAGGGGAGTAAAAAGGACACGGGGAGGGGAGTAAGAAGGACACAGGAGGAGGGGAATAAGGACACAGGGGGAGGGGAATAAGAAGGACACAGGGAGGGTGGGAGGGGAGTAAGAAGGACATAGGGAGGGGAGTAAGAAGAACATGAGGAGGGGGGAGAGTAGTAAGAAGAACATAGGGAGGAGTAGTAAGAAGAACATAGGGAGGAGGGAGGAGTAAGAAGAACATGGGGCAGAAAGAAGAACATAAGGAGGGGGGAAGGAGTAAGAAGAACACAGGGGGGTGAGGAGATGAGGAGAACACAGGGAGGGGGGGTGAGGAGAAGGGGAGATGAGGAGAACACAGGGAGGGGGTGAGGAGAAGGGGAGATGAGGAGAACACAGGGAGGGGGGTGAGGAGAAGGGGAGATGAGGAGAACACAGGGAGGGGGGTGAGGAGAAGGGGAGATGAGGAGAACACAGGGAGGGGGGTGAGGAGAAGGGGAGATGAGGAGAACACAGGGAGGGGGGTGAGGAGAAGGGGAGATGAGGAGAACACAGGGAGGGGGGTGAGGAGAAGGGGAGATGAGGAGAACACAGGGAGGGGGTGAGGAGAAGGGGAGATGAGGGGGGGAGGAGAAGGGGAGATGAGAACACAGGGAGGGGGGTTAGGAGAAGGGGAGATGAGGAGAACACAGGGAATTTTCAATTGTTGAAAATGTTCAAGTTTTCTGCACATTATATGCAACAGCAGTATTTGCACTGTAAACCTTTTTTATTTATATAAAGTGTGGGTGAACTTAAACTGTATGGCTATGCTGTGGTTCCTGTAGGCTTTGCGCGCGGGGGGGGGGGGGGGGTGGCCATGTCCACTTTGCTTGGGGCCCCCAAATTCCTTCAAACGGCCGATCCTATTTTTTTAAATTGAGGTGTGTGTGCTGCCGTATTCTGCTTGTGTTATTTATACTGTATTGCTTTGTATCGTTGTATTTGTGCGTATATGAGCTATTATATTGTATATGTTCATTAGTAGTTTATCGTATCGTGTATGATACATATGAATGTGGGCTGTGTATGAGGGCTGCTTGTGGAATTGTGTGTGGATGGATATGTCACATTGTGTGTTAGGTAGTGTATGGGGGCTGTTTGGGGTTTTGCACGTGAGAGGCTGCATGTGGGATTGTGTGCATGTATGTAGATTGTTAGTGGTGGTGCGTTTGTGGGGATTGTGTGTATGTTTGTGTGTGGGCTGTTCGTATTATTTGTATGAGGGGAGGCTTATTCTGCAGGTCTGTGTATGTCTAGCAGTGTGGGTGGCTTCCCTGGGTTCCAGTGGGGACCAGCCTGGGCAGGTACAGGTCAAGGACAGGAGCTGCAACATCAGCTGTGGGATGCTCTACTACAGTGTGGATTCCCATTCACAAGTGCTGGGAGGAAGTGATCTGTGATCACTTCCTCTAAGTGCTGCAATGCATAAATTGAGGATTGTCCTTCACTACCTCTTTGTATTAGCAGATATCTGAAGTTTCACTGAGACTCCTGATAGGCCAGACCCTGTTTGGCTCTCGCAGCCTTGAGTGCCGTGGAAAGACACCTCGAGTGCCGTGCATGGCACTAGTGCCGTAGGTTGCCTACCCCTGCACTAGAAGTTTCACTCCTGTTTAGGAGTTAAATGGACACAATAGGCACCTAGACCACTTTGGTTCATTGATGTGGTCTGGGTCCAAGGTCCCCTAACCCTGCAGTGGTTTTGATAAACTGCAATAATTACCTACAAGGGTTAACTCCATCTCTAGTGGCGGTCTACCAGGCCAAAATGTAGCCTGAATCACGAAGCAACAGAAACGTGCAATGGCCAAACATTGTCAATTTGATTCATGATTCTGAATTCTGCCTGTGGTGTAAAAAAAAAAAGATGATTGGAAAAAGATGATTGGCTGGGGGACAGTCACCAAATGTTAATTGTATTCACAGATCAAGTGAGAAGTGAGCAATAGAGGGAAAAAAAAAGATCAGTAGTAAAAAAAAATCTATATTTATAATTAGAAATACAGATCGATATTTATATTTAATGCATATATAATATGTAAATAGAGATTTGTTTAACAGCTGGCCCTGTTTTTTTTATTTTTTTGCAGTACACATATTGGACCATTTTCACTCCCTTTTGCTTCGTCTGATCTGTTTTTACAGATCAGTTTTCTGAAATTCTGCTGAGCCAAACTGGCATATGGCCAAAATTTGGCCGACCCCAAAAAGCTAATTTACTGAAAAAATGGTTGGGCCAAACTGAAATTTCTCACCATGCAAGTCTAGATTCCCCATCTAAATATCAGTCCAACCAGCAGTAGTTATCTGTATAGCCAGGGCCGTCTTTAGCGCGGGGCAAACAGGGCAGCTGCCCCTGGCCCAGTTGCTCCTGGGGGGCCCCAGAGCAGCTGCCCCGTGGGCCCCGCGATTTGCGCAGCCCCCATGTACTGGGCCACACCGGCCCGCCAACTAGGGAGGCCCCCCCGGGTGGCCCATGCACTAAGGGCCACCCGGTGAGCATGTGTGAGCAGGGGCCCGGTCGGGCGCTGTGACGCTTAAACAGCGCGACTGGACCCCTTCCTGTACCGGCTGGGAGGACGTGAGTGCCGCGCGTCACTTCCTCCCACCGAAGATAACAGCCGCGCGGGAGGATGAAGGCAGGGAGGAGGGGAGTTCATGAGGATAACTCCCAACTGCCTCAGCCTGCCACTGGACCCCAAGGAAACCACCATCCATAAAAAGTTAAGAACCTGGAGGGTGGCTAAATGTGTGTGTGTGTGTCAGTATGTGTGTGTGTGTGTGTGTGTGTGTGTATGTCAGTATGTCTGTGTGTGTCAGTATGTTTGTGTGTGTGTATGTCAGTATGTCTATGTGTGTCAGTATGTTTGTGTGTATGTCAGTATGTCTGTGTGTGTGTGTGTATATGTCAGTATGTGTGTGTGTATGTCAGTATGTCTGTGTGTGTGTGTGTATGTGTCAGTATGCCTGTCTGTGTGTATGTGCCTGTGTGTGTCAGTATGTCAGTGTGTGTCAGTATACCTGTGTGTGTGTCAGCATGTCTGTTTGTGTGTCAATACATATGTCAGTGTATGTGTCTCTGTGTGTTTCAGTATATCTGTCAGTGTATGTGTCTGTGTGTGTATGTATGTATGTGTGTGTGTCAGTATGTCTGAATGTGTGTCAATATGTCTGCCAGTATATATTTGTGTGTCAGTGTGTGTGTGTGTGTGTCAGTAGTTCTGTCAGTGTGATTGGGGGTTGGGTGTAATTGGGGGGGGTGGGAAGGGGCAGGGCCTAGGGGGCCCAAGAAAATGTTTTGCCCAGGGTCCTATTCATATTATAGACGGCCCTGTGTAAAGCCTGACAAGTTTGGCTCTGGACATCCATACCATAGTACACCCCTAATATGCAAAAGTCCAACATTCCAGACATTACACTTCACTTACCCCATTTCATCCTACACTTAACCTTTCACTCCTCTGAGATAGTTACTTACCTCTCACTAACTCTAATCCGCCATATTTCAGTCTCCATTTTATAGAATTGACTTCCATATGTCCTAATCTACTCCATTTTCTGTTATGACCCTATTACAACAATAATTCACCTCCACTCTTAACTTTAATCTAGAATTTGATACTTTTAGCCTAGTGCTCTGTTCTCTCTCTTGTGGCCTGGTGACTTAATTGACAGAAATTGGCATGCACGCATTAAAATATCCTAGTGCAGGTATCGTACATCTTTTGGTGCTGGAAGATAGATGCACAAATAGCACAAAACGGTATACTGAGCTTTTTAGAATGTTAGTTTCTTTCTCAAAGTCTCAGAGCCAACAACAAATACCTCCTCATCAGGAGAACTGGCCAATGGTGACAGGTGAGTAGAGTGCCTAAAATTAGGAGAGGGATTATATGGGCCTGTGGTTTAGGAGGTTTTAGATAAGTCAGTAAGGCTTCAGACAAGCAAGCTATCACTGGCCACCAACTGTCAGTAAGGCTTTAGACAAGCAAGCTACCACTGGCCACCAACTGTCAGTAAGGCTTGAGAACGATCTACTGAAGTTCCGCCGGAGCTTAAAAACAGCTTTATTTGCTCAGGCGTACGGGATGACATGAAAATTTTTAACTTGGTCCAAATGCATGTGATTATAATGCTGTTGTTTGCTGGATATTGTTTTGTCTGTTTTTTATTGCTGGTATGCGCATCGAGACCCTATGGGTAATAAGACTGCGTTTCTTAAGAATTTTTAATAAATAAATAAATAAATAGATTCCAGCATCCGTCATCCCATGTTTACTTTAGAGGGGTCCGTATAGGTCTCATGATGCCCTTGAGTTGAAATTCAAATAAACTATAAATGATCAATGGCTAATGAAGTGCATTCCTATGGAGAATGTCCCTTCTCCTGTATACATTGCAGAATTAAAATAAGTAATACTGCCTAAAATTACCAGAGTAAATATACAAACTAGTACAAAAAAAATCAGTGATAACATATAACTTCCTGAGCGCAAATATATGCTGCAGGGTTCTAAGTGAATACTGAAGAAACTCTCAATTTAAAATGTTAACATATAGATAGCAAACATTGAGATGTTATTAGATACCCTCAATTTACTCAGTTTGTCTAAAGCCCTATATCCACGCTGAACTCACTTCCTTTTCCTATCATCTTTCAGTAACAATGCAGGCTCCGTAGCCGCTTTGATTCAGTATAACATCAACTCCACAATCTCAGCTGACAATACGAACACAGTGAAATTGCTCCTAGCGAACTCAAGTTTTAGCAGCCTGATCCGCAAAGCATCTCTGAATGTTAATGGTAAGTAAATGCAGAATTGAGAATTTTTCTCTTGAGTGAGAATTCCAATAGAGATGATTCTCCATCAATCTGGATATCACACACACACACTGTGCAAAAGTAAATGGTATTAGAGGAATGTTTGTTGCAGTCAACTTGCAAAAGTCCTCAATGGAAATGAGCAAATATTTCAGAAAGTACAGAATATTTACCTCTAAAAATTAATCCTGACTTATGATGACTTGAAAAACCCAGTTTTAGACAAACATTCATATATTTTTTTTTAAATTTGCTTTATAATTATAAAACCTGTATATTGTAACTTTAGCAATGTGGAGACTAAATATATATATATATATTTAATATTTTTTTTTCTTTAATTTCAGGCGCAAAGCCATCTCTGCAAGTATTCACATTCTCTCCAAGATTCACTAACGGAGTGTACAGTGCGAACCTGAAAAACAGAAGCAGTACCGAGTTCAAGACTCTTGAGAGCATCATTGTAACTGCAGTAAGTAACTGAAATGGGCATTCCGACACGCAAGTCTTGTCTCGTGGTACAGCATGTGGTATAGGAAAGTGAATATAGGCAGAAAAAATTGCCATCTATGATTTACGTGCATTGGAAAGCTTAAGATGAAAAGGAACTTACTTTCATAAATGGAATATGTTTACTTTTTTGGGGAAAAAAAATTACATTATGCTATTATACTCTGCAGAATTTAGCTGCTACTTCAGCTTCTCGCTTCTATTAGGAAACAGAATGCTGAACCGGAAAAGCAAAGCAAGGCTTATGCATGTGCAAAAGTTCCTGAATCACTTGCAATGAAATGGATGCAGCACTACTGTGCTTGCCTATCTGCTTTTTATAGGAAATCATAGAAATGTAGTCCACTTGTGATGTCATGCATGGCTGGTTTTCTATATATTTTCTATGTAATGCATTAAAATAATTGTGTGGTCAATTAGAGCATGGGTTTTACATTACTCCTTGTAGAAGAAGACATGGGGACATTTCTCCACATTATAAGGCTAGAATGAAGGGTTTTCACCTTTCTCAAGTCCAGCCCAGTGGCAGGCTGTGAGAATCAGTTGTCATAGGCACCTACAGGAAAATCTTCTGTATAAATCCTGGGTCAGCGGAGGAAGCAGAGGGCTGAGCAGAGGTGCATCATAAAGACAAATTTGAGGTTAACTGCTCAAAAACAGACCTTCACGTGTCATTTATTCACAAGTCCAAATTCAATGATTAATGTCATGTTATTATTTATTTATGTATTTATGATTAAATGGAATCAGAGATTTTAAGTTTCTATAAGCCATCTCTACTAGGGTTTTAACAATATTTATATAATATAGATCTCTCTCGATAGATAGATAGATATATTGTGATTGACTTGGAGTTACATTGTGTTGTTTAAGTGTTCCCTTTATTTTTTTGAGTAAATATATAAACACTGCTCAAAAAAATAAAGGGAACACTTAAACAACACAATGTAACTCCAAGTCAATCACACTCCTGTGAAATCAAACTGTCCACTTAGGAAGCAACACTGAGTGACAATCAATTTCACATGCTGTTGTGCAAATGGGATAGACAACAGGTGGAAATTATAGGCAATTTGCAAGACACCCCCAATAAAGGAGTGGTTCTGCAGGTGGTGACCACAGACCACTTCTCAGTTCCTATGCTTCCTGGCTGATATTTTGGTCTCTTTTGAATTCTGGCGGTGCTTTCACTCTAGTGGTAGCATGAGACTGAGTCTACAACCCACACAAGTCGCTCAGGTAGTGCAGCTCATCAAGGATGGCACATCAATGCGAGCTGTGGCAAGAAGGTTTGCTGTGTCTGTCAGCGTAGTGTCCAGAGCATGGAGGCGCTACCAGGAGACAGGCCAGTACATCAGGAGACGTGGAGGAGGCCGTAGGAGGGCAACAACCCAGCAGCAGGACCGCTACCTCCGCCTTTGTGCAAGGAGGAGCACTGCCAGAGCCCTGCAAAATGATCTCCAGCAGGCCACAAATGTGCATGTGTCTGCTCAAACAGTCAGAAACAGACTCCATGAGGGTGGTATGAGGGCCCAACGTCCACAGGTGGGGGTTGTGCTTACAGCCCAACACCGTGCAGGACGTTTGGCATTTGCCAGAGAACACCAAGATTGGGAAATTCGCCACTGGCGCCCTGTGCTCTTCACAGATGAAAGCAGGTTCACACTGAGCACGTGACAGACGTGACAGTCTGGAGACACCGTGGAGAACGTTCTGCTGCCTGCAACATCCTCCAGCATGACCGGTTTGGCAGTGGGTCAGTAATGGTGTGGGGTGGCATTTCTTTGGAGGGCCGCACAGACCTCCATGTGCTCGCCAGAGGTAGCCTCAGTGCCATTAGGTACCGAGATGAGATCCTCAGACCCCTTGTGAGACCATATGCTGGTGTGGTTGGCCCTGGGTTCCTCCTAATGCAAGACAATGCTAGACCTCATGTGGCTGGAGTGTGTCAGCAGTTCCTGCAAGACTAAGGCATTGATGCTATGGACTGGCCCGCCCGTACCCGAGACCTAAATCCAATTGAGCACATCTGGGACATCATGTCTCGCTCCATCCACCAACGTCACGTTGCACCACAGACTGTCCAGGAGTTGGCAGATGCTTTAGTCCAGGTCTGGGAGGAGATGCCTCAGGAGACCATCCGCCACCTCATCAGGAGCGTGCACAGGCGTTGTAGGGAGGTCATACAGGCACGTGGAGGCCACACACACTACTGAGCCTCATTTTGACTTGTTTTAAGGACATTACATCAAAGTTGGATCAGCCTGTAGTGTTTTTCCACTTTAATTTTAAATGTATGACTCCAAATCCAGACCTCCATGGGTTGAAAAATTTGATTTCCATTTTTTAATTTTTGTGTGATTTTGTTGTCAGCACATTCAACTATGTAAAGAACAAAGTGTTTCAGAAGAATATTTAATTCATTCAGATCTAGGATGTGTTATTTGTGTGTTCCCTTAATTTTTTTGAGCAGTGTATATATGATTACCAGCAATATCGATAAATTCACACTTTTTTTCTCTTTTCTTTTAGTTTGGACAAATCCTGCAAAATATCAACCCTCAACAAATTGTAGTAGCATCATTTAGGTAAGTATTTTTTGCAATCAGTGTTGAAGAGGTCAGGGAGTTTCTGATCTCCAGGTGATGGGAATTCTGTTGTTCAGTGCTACAACGGAGGTTATTGTGTACGCAGTTGGTTTTGGTCCTTTTACCACCAGCTTACTAAATGTTACCTAAAATAGCAAAATTGGGTGAAATTTTTTTTTTTTTTTAATGTCAATATCAATGTATAAACAGGAGCAATTTAAAATACATTTGTATGAATATAGAATTGGTTTATTGGGAAGGCAGTTTGCTAAGCAGTGACATGTTCAATGTAAAACATCTAAAGTTATTATTAAGACGTCTCTTGGCTAGTTCTAAACTATATGATTTTTACAATGCAGGGAAGGATCCGTCATCTCTGACACAGAACTGACCTTTGCACAATCGACAACGTCTTCAGATGCTATTGCTGCACAGATAGTAAATAATGCGGACTCTCTAAAGAACTATGGGCTAGTGTTGGATCCTAACTCTGTCTGTAAGTGACCAGTTTCACATTTCACATATACAGTTTCTAGTGGTCATGTTATTTTTAAAGTAACTTAAAAAGAACGCTTCCAACACCATAACCATTAGAGCGTGCTGTACCTGACTCCTCCTCTCTGCAACCAGGAAAGCTGGAAAATCTAGCTTGGGAGCTTCCATTAGCTCTCCAAAGCTACGATGCAGCGGCAGGCCAGCTCATTGGCTGAGAGCACCGCTGATTGGAATGATCAATACACCAAAACTGCTTCATTAAAATAAAGTTGTTTGATGCTTAGGAATCACTATAAGGGACGCAATTCTGAAAATAATTACTTAGACTTTTAATATTTTTTCCCCCCCTTTTTAGATGTTGCACCAGCAGTAAGTGCACCAACTATTGCACCCGTTAATACGTTCCCGGGTTACGCAGTTGCCATCATCATCATGGGCATCTTGGTTCTACTAGCCATCATAGTGCTGGGGCTGCTGGTAAGTTCAATGGAAACTCATCCTAAAACAGTGACTGCCAATCAATGCAGTGCCATTAATTAGCTATCGCTGCCAAGGGTAAAACAAAAATGCATTTCTGCATGTATTCTTCTATGCAGTGATGGCAAACCTTTTTTGAGCCTAAGTGGCCAAACTGCAATTTAGCTACTTGGTCACTGAACCCAACTTATTTATCCTAAAGTGCCAACACTGCAATTAAACTCAAAGGCATAAGTCAGGGTGTGTGTCAAATGTTTGTGGTGTGTTTTTATTTTACTTTAACTGCATTAATAAAATAGAAAATGGTTTACTCCTCTCCTGCTATTTGCGGGGAGCAGGTTAACTTTCCTGGTGGTCCATTGGGGATTAATGGTTTCCTTGAGGTTAATGGGGATTAAAAATGGTCCAGGTGTTGTAGTGCATGGTCTGCAAACCCTTTTGGTGCAGATCATATTAATTGCTCCTTCTGGCCTGCCACTCATTAAGCAAGTGAGAGAACAGGCTGGGAATCCCGTTGACCGTGCTGACTACGTCACTGAGCTCTGGGACCTCAAGGGAGCGATTAATATGGTCTGCACCAGATGGCACCACCTGACCACCAAGTAATTATTGTTTTTATTTACTATACTGTAGATTAGAGACAGCAGTATTCTTGAACACAGTGCCCCACTGCTGTTTTGTCCTAAGACGGCCGTTCATGCTGACTTATGGTAGTGCAGTCACCCCCAAGAGAACTGCAACATGAAAAATCTCAGGCTCGTGTGCCAGCAGAGAGGCCACTGCATGCCATTTGTGACCCATAGATCACTGTTCTTGAGCTTTACTCTAAAATATGCCCAATGCTGTTTGTGTGGTGCTGTTAATGTGACATATACCACTGGACACCTCCTGATATCCTTTTCAGTTTCAGACTAGGCATAAAAGCATATGGGGTAAAAGAACAAAAGTGTGTAGGCGCTTCACAATTTTTGTGGCACTTCAGTGCGTGAAAGAAAAACTCTACGTGGGTTGAGCAACCGGTATATTAGTGCTTCCCTTATACACCAAACATAAACAGCCTATTACAATAAAAATGTATACCAGTAAGTACACTTTCCCAGTAAAACTCAATAGGGATGATATTACCTTAGGATGAACTTGCTTAGAATGGTATCTAAAATAGCAGAGAAACAGAAAACAACATAGTGTAAACTGTACAAAAAAAATGGTGATAAATCAATGTCAAACCCCCACTCACATTCTCCAGAGCCGTGTCAGGCTCTGTATAACAGGTTCACGGGTGCCAATACTGGCTAGCAATATCCTATGGTAATGTCATCCCAATTGAGTTTTACTGGGAAAGTGTACTTACTGGTATACATTTTTATTATAAAAGCATATGGGGCCTATAATGTTTTGCACCAGAATGGGAAGAAAGGGTGGAAAACATTTAATTGAAAATAATTTGTCCAATATGAATAAACATACTCAAAAGACTTCAAATTAAACAAAGTAACTGCTTTATTTTAAGCACACTTATCAAGGTAATAGGGGTTGAATTTTGATAAAGTCCTGTAAAAGGATTGATGTAAGTTTTTGCACATCTGCTTAACCCCTTTTGACATGTCATGATTCCCTTTTATTCCAGAAGTTTGGTCCTTAAGGGGTTAAAAACAAAGCATTTATGTTGTATGTTTTTAAGTCCTATGAGTGGATTGGATATATTACAAGGATGGAATCTGGCACAAGGATAGCAAGGACTGGGGAAAACACAGGCTAAATTACTTATGTTTGTGAATAAAACCCCAAATTTAGGCAAAAAAATAGTCGTGCTGTGATTAGGAAAGAGTCGGAAAGTTTTTCCAAATCTTCTATTTTGGCCTAAATTATGCAACCTCCTAACACTGAGAATTATAATGCATCTGGAAACCTGTGAATGCTAAACCCAGAGGAATAAAATGTGGCTTCATTCACTTGGCCTAATTTTATCAGTTGCCCCTGAGGGGACCTGTTGCCATAATTAGTGGGAGTTACATTCCCATGCAGTAAATGCTGACATTGTAATGATGGCAGCTAAAATACTGGGATTTTAACTCTGTTATCTCAGGCAGCGCTGGGACATGTAAGTTCCAATGCTGTCCCTATAGTAAAGATATCCCCTTAACCCCTGACCTACCTTAACACATTACACTACATTTTAACCCCTACTTCACCCTAGCACGCTACACTAACACTAAACTTGAACATCTACAGCACCCTTAAACGAACGATTGGCACGTCACACTCTACCTTAACTATTATACTAGCACTAAGCTTAACCTAAAAGTATCATGTAACGTAAAAATACGTAAGGCGTGTATAAGGGGAATAGAATGCCATCTCTGGGTTTTGGATATTTGTCTCATAGTTTATTTGGATTAATGTATTGCTAAACAAAAATTCACTACATGCATAGCCAATATAATTGTTCAGAAATTGCTGAAAATCAAGCGTTTGTCCCTTGCTTCCAATTTTTTATTTTTGTCTCATAGGCATGTTACACTGACGTGTTTCAGAGACTTGCCAATGCTTGCAAGCTCAAGTCGCCAGGTGGCTATGACTCAGTAGGGCGCTCCTATCCACAGTTATCAAGTTACAGGGTAAGTGTATCTTCCTTAATTATACAGGGTTTTGATTAAAATGGAGGGATCTGTTTTTTTTTGTTTTTTTTACTACAGTAATAAAGAGTGTCTCAAATTAAATAATGTCATGATTGTGGCTGTAGTGATCCACAAGGCACACAATCCTTCCCAGGGATCATTTTTGACCTTCTGAACCATTCTTCAATTGTAATATAGAATGCACTAATCTACATTATGCAAATCACATTCATTAGAACCTTGCTGGGGTCATGGAGTTCCAGCTATCCTTGAGAAGAATGTGCTGCCACAATAAATCATGTATTAAAGAAACACTAGAGTGTTAGGAATACAAACTTGTATTCTTAACACTGTAATGTTGGACTACTTTTTAAGGTCTCCACCCCCTCTCTGTGGAGAAATAACATTTTTAACTCACCTTTTCTCTGGTGCCATGCCGGTCTCACCGGAGCTAGCCCAGCCTCCAATCTTGATGATCTCAGCCAATCCATTGCTTTTCCATAGAAAAAGCATTGGGATGCTATTCTGCATGTGCAGCAAAACGCCATACTGCGCCAATCAGCATCTCCTTATAGAGATACATTGAGTGCAGAGCATGGAGACGGTGAACATAGGTGCTTTACACTGTGCAGCAAGGGACTAGGAAGCACTTCTAGTGGCCATCTTTGTTCACTGCACTTGGAGGCGGTACTAGGCGGCAATGTAAACACTTCCTTTTCTCTGAGAAGGAAGTGTTTACAGTGCCAAGACTGCAGGGACATGCTGTATACACCAAAACCATTACATTAAGTTGCAGTGGTTCTGGTGCCTATAGTGTCCATTTAAGGGATCTGCTGGTTCAAGCTGGTGGGGATCCACGGGAAATCACATGTGGAAACAGTGCTCATGGCTAAGTACTACTGATTTATGCATTTTGACAAGGCTCGTTGTAGGGATAGATTTTTGGGGGGTTTGAGGGAAGGGGGAATTTTCCAATATATCATTGAACTGAATAAAGTGACTAGAAGTGAATGCTGTTCTAGTTTGCAGCGTTTGAACAGGTATCTCAAACTCTGGCCACCCCAGATGTTAATGGCCTACAACTACTTTGGAGATTCTTTGGTGATTGACAGAGCAGAGCTGTAGGAGTGAAGCAGTCAATGTGCAATGAATAAACTCCAATCAATCAAGGATCATACGTTTAGAGTTCTCTCTGTAGGAGTTGGTGGGCATTGCAAGTTACATTTGGAAGAGTAATATTAAAGGTTAGAATGAGACGGTTCCGATATAGAAAGAAGATTTTAGATTGGCCAATAAAATAAATGGAAATCCCAGTCACCCATAACAAGAGTACATTGGCCAAAACCTCATGAGAACGAGCCTGGAAAGCGATAGCGGACTGTGATTTGTGGGGGGGAGGGTCTGGTGGCCAGGGGGCAGGGAAAGGTGGAATTTACTCATCTGAACCTATCCATCGCGAGTGCCGCCATTTTCTTCTGGATGCTCTTCAACCCCTGGTGCTTCAGCCGATGTAACTGCAATACTCTCGCACGTGTGTGAGAGTTCAGAGTTTAGGTCAACGGAAGATTGCCAGATCCTCCATAGCACTGCTAATATCTCTGCAGCCATCACTGGTGAAGGCTGGGAGATTGACACTTCTAGACGGCGGTAGCTCCCCCTCGGTATCTAGAAGTGTCAGACATGTGAAAAATACTGAGACAAAGTAGTCCCTACAGTGCCGCTTTAAGGACAGAGTAGCCAAACTAAAAGCATAGCCGACTTTGAGAATTTTTCTAGATCGGCTATTTTGATCTTAAATTCCTTTTGTAAAGAAATAACAAATGTACCATTTCTTTCATAAACAGAGCCGGCATACTGGAGGGCACAGGGGAAGAATTTAATACTGTTAGTGAAGTTGTCATTTGTGTTATAATTGTCCCACTTTGGTGGAGCATTAAGTTAATCATTATTAAGTTAATGGTGTTTTTTTCCTCCCTGTAGACCCATTCATATGATCTCAGCCATTAGTTATCTTCCACAGTCCATGCACCTTCAAAACCAGCATTCATCTTGTACTGAACGGTTACCACTGGGATCAAGGGTATGGACAAGCTACTACAATCACTGCCAAAGACAGAAGAAATTAATCTAATCTTACTATTCACCAAATGTTGTTGCAGCATTTTTGTCATTTGTTGGACTTTAACCTAGATCAGTTTACTGTGTAACCAAGACACAGACTGAAACATATGCCCTGAGAATTATACACTTGATATATAGGTGTTGTAATGATCTGTGTTTACAGGAACACTCCAATTGGGAAAGTAATTATGTATTTTTTTTATTGGGATTTATTCTAACCCCGCCCAGATCTGTCCAATCACAGACCTCCCAATGCAGTTCCTTGAGAAGTCTTTGCAAGACAGGTGCTCTGGGCAACTGCCTCTTGTTGAGTTTAGCTACACTTCGCTAACAAACCAGGAAGTAGCAAGGCTGGTGTGATTGACAGCCAGGAAGGTGTCAATTTCTATTGAAATCTGCAGGTTTTGTAAAATGAAAAAGGATGAGGGAAAAAAAAAATTACAGTCAAAGCATATGCCTTAAACACTTTGAAAGCCAGGAAGCATTCCCAAGGGTAAAGAAATATGTTGAACACATATTTGGCACTCAAAAGGTTTGATACAGGCGAACATAATGACATTCATAGGGCTTAAATGAGGACAAGAGCTAGGACATGGGGAGTAGAAAGTATTATAAATGAAATTCACTGTCTCGACCTATATGTAACCCTTTCTTATAAAGGCTGAAAGGTTGAAGACAATAGTAGGCAATATTTAAAGTAATTATTCTGCATTTTAAATATATAGAATGCTTTCAGAACAAATAAAAAAAAAATATTTATTTTTGCAATCATTTTATTTATATATGTATATAGATCTGCAGGATGCGGGATAGAAGCCTTTTCACTAAATACTGATGTTTACTTATTGTATTCACCCAAATGCACGTACATAAATAGATAAAAGGTACTCCTTATTGTATACATATACAACCAATTTGCACACATGTATAAAGTACTTCTCATATCAATATATAGAATGTAATATTCTATAGTTATCTGTATTGTACCTATAATATTTATCTACCTTTACAATATGTAGGCATCCCTATGAACGTGTGCCAATTTAACTTTCATAAAACTTTTCTACAAAATACTGTGTGAGACAATGTGTTGGTGCCCCTGGTAGTTTAGAGGAAAGCTGTTAGCAGAAACCCTACCATTTCAATGTTTGGTCCTGTTGCCCCTCTTATTAAAGGTGATGGCATAATAAAGCATCTCTTCATTGATACTCAAGGCATGCACTTTAAAGGTTATTCAATGAAGTGGAAATTGTAAGAAACACACAATTGAAGAGTGCAGCAGTAAACGGTAAATATATTTTTTTGTGTGCTTTTTGTGGGAAAAAAAAAAAAAAAGAAAATTAAATGAGATCAGAGTCCCTACAAATATCAGGAATGGGCCATCCAGTTGGTTTCTGGCCTCCAAAAAAAAAGGACCCTTTTAATGAGTAAAGCAGAAGATTCTCCAGCTGTCCAGCTTGCTGACTGTGAAATGCTCGAAAACTTAACACAGGTTCTTCACACGAGTTGAATAAGCAGATTCCATTAATGCTTCTGCAAAAGGAGAGAGTCAAAGAAGACTGCCCTCCTCTATATGAAAAACATCTTATATACAGCTTAAACAACACCGCTCATGTGCCAGGAACAGCATAGTGACAAAAGATCAGTATCTTGATGTATGCAAAACACAGTATCCTGTAATTAGTTGCCTCCAAACCTAGTCATCCTGCTATTAATTACTTCTGACTATTCGCCCTAAGGTGATAATCCACCTTTACCTGCTTCCATTATGATCATTGAATAGAAAAACAAAACCGTTTTTTAAACTACTTGGAGCAAAAGAGCACATGCACGTCCACACTTAATGCATACAAAGTCACACAGAGGGCAAACATGGATGATAGAAGAATAAGATGGGGAGCTAAGGCACTTTCTCAACATTCACATGGCCTAAATAAGTAAAAGGGACAGGGAGACCCATCCAGGGACGTATTAGCCTTTGGCGGCATTTTCCAGGGGGCGGCAAAAAAAGCCGCCCCCAAATGCCTTGTTAGCCTTGCGGCTAAGAGTCCAGGCGGGCGGCGCTGGCGAGTGAGCACTTTCCCCTGAGCCGTCTGCTCAGCTCACTCACGCACCGCAGAGTGATGCTGGGAGCTGGAATAGGACGTCATCTTCCGGCATCACTCTGCGGGAAAGTGCTCCCTTGCCAGCACCGCCCGCCCGACAGACAGCCTAGCAGCCACTGGAAGAACCCCCCCCCACCCCAGCATTCCCAAAGGTAAGGAGGCTGGGGGGGTTGAATTAAATATATAAATAAAAAACGTGTGTGTGTGTGTGTGTGTGTGTGTGTGTGTGTGTGCGTGCGTGCGTGCGTGCGTGCGTCTTTAGAGGGTGTGGGGGGGTTGGGGGCGCCTGAGTTTTGTCCTGCCTAGGGCAGCACAAAACCAGGATACACCACTGGACCCATCTAAGACGAGGGAGACGAGAGTCACAGTGAGCTGTGGATTCGGCTATCAGAAGGTGGACTCACGCTCTGGTACTCACTCGGCAGTAGGAGAACTGCAGTCTGGAAAGACCAAAACGATGTTTGCACAATAATGAAAGCCCCTCACAATACAATTCTGTAGCAGATGTATGGAGAGGTCTCTAGAGAGCGAGCTCTATTGGAGAGGTCTCTAGAGAGCGAGCTCTATTGGAGAGGTCTCTAGAGAGCGAGCTCTATTGGAGAGGTCTCTAGAGAGCGAGCTCTATTGGAGAGGTCTCTAGAGAGCGAGCTCTATTGGAGAGGTCTCTAGAGAGCGAGCTCTATTGGAGAGGTCTCTAGAGAGCGAGCTCTATTGGAGAGGTCTCTAGAGAGCGAGCTCTATTGGAGAGGTCTCTAGAGAGCGAGCTCTATTGGAGAGGTCTCTAGAGAGCGAGCTCTATTGGAGAGGTCTCTAGAGAGCAAGCTCTATTGGAGAGGTCTCTAGAGAGCGAGCTCTATTGGAGAGGTCTCTAGAGAGCTCTGCACTGTACAAACTAAAAAATTCCCTCTGAGATCAAACGTGGCATTGGCTGGGGGTTCCCCTTTCTTCCTCCAATTGTCACAAAATCCATTTGCTTATTGCTTTCACCCACATTCTGCTTTTTTTTTTTAGAATTAGTAGCAGATAAAAAAGAAGAAGAGAAGAAAAAAAAAACCACCACAGGATTTCCCAGAAGACACATTTCAACCTTTTTAATGAATTAATGAACTTTATCTGCAGGTCTGCCTGAGCAAGGGTCCCTCCAGAGACTTCTTGCTTCTTTGAGTCTGCAAATAAAATTATAAAATAAAAAAATAAATAAAAAGGTTGCCAATTGTCTATATCCAATGTATAGGAAGGGCAAAACTGTTGCTTCTAAATTTCTATTTTCATCATACTCACTGTGTACAGAATACAATGTGTGTGCGCGCATTTGATTTTAAAGGAATTGCAATTCATCCAAATTTTGGTCGATCTGGGGGTCCTCCGCATTCCATTTTGCCTTATCGCATAACAAATCACTGTTAACAGTTGTGAATCGGAGTTATGCCCATGGTACATGGATTTATGGTTAGGGGACATAGCTGTCAAATGGTTTTAATCACAGATCAAGTGAGAAATTACCAGAAGGGGGAATGGTGAACTTTATAGTGGCACAATTATTACCGCATCCGTTTCTTCAAATCTGTATTTTCCCCCAAAAACCTTTTGACTATGTATATTTAATGTAGATTGTAAGGTCACGGGTATTCTGGCATAGGATCTCGTAGGAGGTTTATCTCCCACAGCAGCGTTATCTTCCTTTGTGTCAGTATATGTATTTATTAATACTCTGAATAATTGCCAATTTTTTTTGCATATATTTTAAAGCACTCTGGATAAGAGCATGATAAGTACTGATAAATAATATCCAAGCTTTCCAGGAATACATATTGTGTGGGGGTACAGTCCAGGGACACAAAGGTTTTGTCAGACATTTTATATGCTGTGCTTTGTGTTGAACTGCTTCTGGGTAAATACTGAATGACTAGCATAGGAAGGAGTTTTAAGGTTTTTATTTCACGATGACAAAGATAAAATCAAGCTACATCCTTTCATAAAAATGGAAATATAAAGTTTTTCTTACCACTGATAAACAGTAAAAACCAACAATGTGACAAAAAGCTAGATATAAATCAACACCACCAGTTTATCAAAAATTCAAGGAACGTGAGATTCCTCCACAAAAAAGCCAATTACAAAAATATATATATAAGAAAGGAAAGGAAATAAAGCCATAAAATAGGTTTTAGAAATTAAGATATTAAAGTCTAATTATCCTTCGTCCGGTTTTCTGCATTTATGCAAAGAAATCTTGAAGTTTGAAACATTTAAAGGACAGACGGAACACTAGCTAGAGTTGCTGCGTGGGACCCATGTCCAGTTTGCATGTTGCCCACCGTCTAACAAACACAACACACAATAGAGACAGCACATAAATAGGTTACAAAAATAAACATGCTGCTTTGGCTTCAGAAAATAACTTTACTATTAACATCATAGAAGACACAATTAGATATATTTCAGCCTAGCCGTCATCTACTCCGTAGAAACATAAAGCATGCTATAAGACAAAGGTGGCAGCCATTTTAACGGCCAACGTTTGTAATGCTGTTTCTCTTCATGTCCGAATTGTAAATCATAACACTGTGGGATCTGGAGCAAGGGGAATAATGGAAACCAAAATTGTATTTCAGCTCAACCATAAAAGCTTACTATTCAGAAATTGCAGCAATAAATGTAAATTTAACATCAGCTCTTTTATATTGTATGATCGCCTCTCCAGGCCGTGTAATAAATGAAAAGCATGACGAGTCGGCTGCCTTCATTCCACTTATCTCATGCTGTATCCAACGCGTTTGGCGGCTGCTCCCCACACATCAGTACTCTAGTGAAGTGCGTACACCCATCTGCCCAAGTTAAGGCTGTTCCACAAAAAAAAATAAAAAAAATATTTACAATAAAATTCTAATAAAGTGAATTTATAAACTGTTTAACAATCACGTCACTCCATTAAATAAAGCATTTTTTGTTTCCATTGCAATGCTCCATTTTCCTTAAAATGTATATTAAGACTTGAGCAATTAAAATCAATCCAAACTGAGAAGAACCCATTTCTGTTTCTCCTTTCTCTCTGACAGCTACGAAGGGCAAATCTTATAACAATGATTGACAAGGAGTGCTCTGTTTCAGGACAGTAGACGACCTTTGTCTGATTTTTCCCCATGACTGTATATATGCACTGATTTTAGAGCAAAAACAAGAACAAAAAAACATAGAAGTTCCATACAGCTAAATAAAAATCACATTGAGGGATTTTTAATGGTCCTCTGTACTTGCACTTTTGACTCTAGGTACCTGAGCTCTCCAATGAACATACCTGTTCTATGCTTGCACGAAATGCCCGGTTGTCCATCTCAAAATGGTGGCTCTGCTGATCTGGGTCATTGCGCCGAGTAAAGCTAGCCTTCTGTCTCTTTCCAAAAACCTTTGTCTTGATGCACTGCAGTAACAGTAAACACATGATACTACAGTTTACCATCTACCAATATCGCATTCTATAGAACGTCGTCCCAGTCAATAGTCCTTTGATTTCATTGGTAGCAGATAATAAATGCAATATTATTCCAATGTTGTTGAGACCTTATTATACAAGAAGCAGATAATACATTAATGTATGGATATGTGCACACTTCAAAATACTCAGCATTGAACATTTTTCCAAGATTGAAACAATGTTCTCATTTTATGCCCTTTGGGCAAAAAGGGGCATTTCCCGGACAATTATTCGGAGAGATTGTCAAATGTGCCCATCTCTGGAACATACATACCCAACAGAATTGGAAAACGAATAGCAGATTAGTAAATGAATGCCGTTGGCTATGTCCTGTCCGTATGTGCCTGTTTGTTTTTATATGGAAATGCTGCTCTAGACATTGGGGCTATGCCATAATATTGGTGTAAAGCCAATATGCTGTAAGCAAGACTCCAGAGGGAGAGGACAACTTTTCTGCGTGATTTTCTAACCAATGGTTTCTTGCAAAAATACCTTTTAGAGTGACCAAGTTCTCATACGTTTTGAATTTACATATAGTCTATGCGAACATCATATTCTGGGAAATTAAACTGTGCAATTATCATTACCCAATAGAACTCAGAAATCACTTACGAAGTAAAACATAATTGGTACAATATTTAACATTCTATAATCAAAGTTGTGCTTCGCAGTGTTAATACACATTGACATCTGATTGTACGTTTCATAAATAAATGCTTTGTTAACCGGAAGCACATGACCTACCTTCACAGGATCTTACCATTCCCATGTTGAACCTTGCCACTAATGCAGAGAGTAGAACTGCATAAAAGGTTAGAAATGAAAAGAAAAAAAAATTCCCATATACCACAGGATAAGCACACATACCACATAGACTAGGCCAGGAAGTATCAAGATGCTGAGTCCACACATGACAATAATAGCCACAGCAAATCCTGGGAAATCAACATATTCAAAGTTTGTCTCTGGCTTTGAATCTAGAAGGATATAAAAGGCGGGAAATGATGACAAAGTCGATGAGAAAATTAATAAATAAATAAATAAATAGAGTCTCTGGAGAAGTAAAAATATTGCGTTGCAAATTATTTTTCTACACACAAAAAAAGGGAAGAAAACAAAAATAATACTTCCAAAAACTGAGTAAATCTCTCAGACGAATGGTCTTACGTGCTGTCTTTGCAACAGACTATAATTTATTTACCATGGTTGTCTAAAACAAGAAAGTTCGCTTTAGAGAACAACCTGAAAATGCAACTTCATAATATATAAATGACTGCTAGCATTACATGACCCACGAATGTCCTAACCACAATTTGCCACCAGCACTGAACAGATGGTGATTGATACCAGGTCAGGTACACACAGTATCTCTG
Organism: Pelobates fuscus; assembly: GCF_036172605.1. Lineage (NCBI taxonomy): Eukaryota > Metazoa > Chordata > Amphibia > Anura > Pelobatidae > Pelobates > Pelobates fuscus. The sequence goes on from NC_086319.1 coordinate 362,065,240, forward strand.
CATGGCTGGCTTGAAGGTACACAGAGCAAGAAGACATTAAAATGGTCTCTGTCCTGCCTTGCCTTTAACTACACCTCATATCTTCCATTTCCAAATTTCTGGATGGTGTGACGGAAGCTCCTGTGCCACAGCCATTTGGAGAGGCTTATAGGGCAACCTTATGCCCACATACTAAGGTCCACATCCCAAGAGCCACTAAAATGCCATTATCAATGTTGGGAGGGGTAGGATTGTCCAGGATGCTTACGGTGCTTTTCCAGCTGAATTAAAAAGTCCCTCTAGGGCTCATCTGGCCTCATCATTTTGCACATTGAGCACTTGACCGGAGATACCCAGATACATTCTGGAACAGTTCCTCTGATCAGGACTGTGCCATGGTCCAGTCAATCTTTAAGTGGGTATCGCTTGGTCCACACAAATAGAGCGCTATTTGGAGGGGAGACAGGACAGGCAAGGATGTATCGGATTGCACCTGAAGCTTGAGTGTGCTCCCTTCCCCAGATGTCCGGGAACCCCGTTTTGGAGGCCAGGACCAAGCTCTGAAAAGTCAGTGCTTACTTTAAAAAGACTGCTGGGGCAAGCTATAGACACCAAGACAAAAACATTAACATGTAGTTGTTCTGGTGACTATAATATCCCAGTGCGTTTTCCTTACGTAGTGCTAGCGTTTGCTGTATCAGTTTAAAAGAAATAAAAACATAAAAATAAAAAAGCAATATACTGCATGTATAAAGCTAGGTGGGCAAGGTTAAACAAAGTGCATCTCAGTGAATGCCATATCTTAACTGCCCTCACAAGGAAAGCAAAAAAAGAAAAAAAACAAGAAAAAAAACAATGTTTTTTTTCATTTCGAAATGGCAGTTTCTCTTTTCTGGAAAGTTGAACAAATTGTATTCTCAGCTTGACTATGTGCAATATGAAAGTGGAAAATAAATGTATAATGTAAATTAGGAGGGGTGGTGAAGATGAAACAGATCCTGGAGTTACTTTTCAAATTATAGTATTTCCATTATAAAAACTTCACCTCCAACAATCAAGGATGTCAGCTCGACCTTATAGGGGGATGACCCCAAGTTACCACTGGATCGAAGAGAGGCCACAAAATCACGAAGGACTTCCCCACTGCCCGGAGCTGGGAATAAATACAGAAGCTTCCCTTTACACACAATGGAGCCACTCCTAGACAGGAAAAAAAAAATTGTGTATGTTTCTAAAAGAATACTTCTTGAAGTGACAGCATATGACACGTATTGTTGTACTTTGTCCTAACATCTGGGAAAGAAGTGTTACGATGGGGAAAAAAAAAAAAAAAAACAGCTATAGAGGGTGTAAAACTGCTGTCCCGGAAAGAAAACTGCTGTCCCAGAAAGGGAACGCTATGTATGGAAACAGGACAGGACAGAGTGTCCGACCCCAGTCGCCCAGGAGTCCCCACTTCACAGGGGTCTCCACGGATGTGCGACATTATTGCCGGACCTGTAATGTTTGCCAGCGGGTTGGGAAGCGGGGAGATCATCCCAATGCAAAGCTACTGCCCATGCTCATTATAGAGGAACCTTTCAGCCGGATAGCGGTAGACTTAATAGGGCCCCTCAAACGGCGGCAGCTTCGGGATAGCGGTGGTGGACTATGCCACCCGCTATCCCAAAGCTGTTGCCCTGTCCAATATACAGGCAGACACTGTTGCCAATGCCTTGGTTGGAATATTCGCCAGGGTGGGCTTCCCTAAAGAAATTCTCTCTGACCAAGGGACTCCGTTCACTGCTGAACTGACTCACCAATTATGGAGGTCTGCCAGATTAAATCCCTCCTCAGTTCCCCGTACCACCCCCAGACAAACGGCCTCTGAACGTTTCAACGGCACCCTCAAACAAATGTTGAAGACGTTCACAGACGAATACCGGGACTGGGAATGGTTCCTGCCTCACCTCCTGTTTGAATAGAGAGAGGTGCCCGAGGAATCCACAGGGTTTTCCCCCTTCGAGCTTCTACATGGGCGAAGGGTGCGAGGCCCCCTAGACCTCATTAGGGAGCACTGGGAGGGGAGCACCGAACAAGAGGGAGCCCCCGTCATATCATACGTAGTACAGCTCCGGGACCACATGGAACAGCTGGCTAGGATGGTTAAAGAAAACCTCCAGGCGGCCCAGGGACGACAGAAAGTGTGGTACGACCGGGGTGCTCACCAGCGCACGTCCAGGTAGGACAGAAGATCCTAGTGTTAACGCCCACGAAGCACGACAAGTTGTAAGCAGCCTGGCAGGGCCCTTACAAAGTGGTGGACCAACTTTGCGACACCACCTACGTAATTGCCAGTGACAAGGACTAGATGGTTCGCAAAGCGTTCCACGTTAACATGCTCAAAGAATATCAGGAAAGGCCCGAGGACATAGCCGCCGTCTGCTCCCCAGCCACTGACTATCCAGACAGCCTACCCTTACCTGACCTTATGAGCAGACAGTTCTTCTTCACCCTCAATCTAGAGTTTTGTCTCTTATTGGGGGTAACCAGCTATACAGCTATTCACACTAGCTCTTTTAAGAGCTCTCTCACCTGGAAGACTACTGGATGCTGAGAATACCTCCTCACCCATCGGGAGAAGGACACCCTCCGGCGGTTGGAACCCCTCTACTCTCCAGGGTAACCGCTACAATGGATATTGTGCGTGCGGTTATAGGGGCCCTTTTAATAGTGTTAACATGACAGCAGTGGATAGCTGTAGTGATTGACCCATTAAAGTCAGTCTATTCAGTCATCTGTTAAGGAATTCCATCTCTAAACATAATGTCCTCACAGAAAAGGGTATATAGCACAACATGTGTAGAGCTACGAACTCTAATAACCAGGAAATGCACAATGGCATAGAGGGACTAATTCAAAGTTTCAGATTTTAAAAGAAAGTATTATTCTGAGCAAACAAAATAAATAAACTTAAGTGCCATTAAGTTTATTTGGGGGGGAAATTATGTAGAGTCAGAGTCTCACCTAAATTCCCCGATGATGACTTGCAGGGGGCCATAATCCTGCAGGGTGGACCTGACCTGAAAAGGACCAGAAAGAGTGCATTTACACAAAATACAGAACGGTCAATTCGGCAGAGCAGGTGAAGTTCTGGAGTATTTTACATTATACAACATTTGGCTGGAATAAAAATGAATGAATGAAATTCACAAGTGTTAGGCGAGTGTTGATCATTAAAGCGTAAAAACATTTTCAGAAAAAATCTGGTGAAGCTTTTAAAAAAAATCATATGTTTCACGGTTTAAGAAAAAACCAAAAACATGAAAGATCTGGCAATCCATTCTACCAACAGAATCTTTAGTGCCGATGTATAGTTTTAGCTGTGGAAAACTGTATGCTTCCAGATTTATGCCAATGAGCATTTCTATACAAAGTGATCAGTGTAAACAGGTGTCTGATAGTCATGTCCATAGAAAAGATACCCAAAGGTAATCTACCATACAACAGAAAAAAAACAAAGCGCAATATTGCTAAAAGAAAAAAAGAAAAGGGGAGATGCTGGAAAAATAAGTAGCACTCACAAACCAAATATTAATTGTAGGCATATAACTGTGATCTTATTGTAGCCTCAGGACGTATGGAACATCGTTGCAGGTAAGGAAAAAAAAATTATAGTACAGAGTTTCCAAATAAAATAACACTAATTTAATACAAGGCACACTTACAGGATAAAAGTGGCATATAGGCACATCACAATCTGTCAAATGGGTTTTCCGGTCCTTGGATCCAGAAGAACAGGAAAACCAGGAAACAGTGGATAAAAAAAAATGAGCATTAATAAACTTTCTACACTAAAAATAGCCTTACGCGTTGCGTTCAATATCCTTTGAACTTATTCAGGGACATAAAGCAAAGTTCTTTTCCTCGTGAAGGCTTGAAGACAAGAGGCACCAGTGGTCCATTTTTAAATCAGTCTGGCATTGGCGCGGGAAATCTCAGACCAATCTGTGTGTAAAAGATCGATCCGGGTGCGTCGCTCTGAGTCTTCCGGATTTGTAAGTCAAGCCCCTCCACCGCTCATTAAGGAGCGTAATCAGTCCATAATGTCCATTAAAAAAAAAAAGCATAAAAATTAAGCCAATATTGCAAAACATATTTAGTAAATAGCCCAAAGAATGAGGGAATCGATCTGACGTAAAATAGATAAAAATATAATTTTACAAAATCACTAAAAATGAGTCTAGAATAAAGTAATAAAAAGAATAATTCATAAAAGGATGGAATCTATAAAATCAGTCTGAAAAGGGCACTATTATAAAAAGCACCGTTAGGAAAAGCACATTAAATCGAAATCAACATTCAGTCCTCTTGGTTGCATCGTTTTTAGTGTATGTATACAATAGCCCTCTCTTTTCCTTAGATGCATCAGAATGTCACCACCTCTTTCATCTAAAGTTACCTGTTCAATGACTATGCATTTAAGATTATTAATATTAAAATGAGGGCATTTATTACACTATACTGGTACTGAATGTGTCAACATACGGTTTTAAATATTGTTTTTATATTCTTGAAATCTTACTTTTACTTTCCTTCCCGTCCTCCCTACATATTGCAAACCAACTCCACATGTGAGGAGGTATACAACATGCGTGGAGGAACAGGATACCAAACTCTTAATTTTACATTTTTCCCCAGAGCTCGTGTGCTAGTAGAATTTTTAATGACCTTGAATTGATGATCACAGCTTTTACAACTGCCACACGTATAAAAGCCCTCCTTATGCTTAATTTTATTTTTCCCAGAGCGAAAAGTGCTTGTTGCTAAAATTTGCTTCAAATTGACCCCTTTCCTGAAAATAATTTTAGGGACATGGGGGATCTGTTTATTTAGAAACTCCTCTTCCACGAGTAGCCACCAATGTTTAATGATTCTTTGTATGTCATAAGCTCTTGAGTTGTATTGGGTATTGAAAGCAAAATCAAAATTAGGATTTCTAATGGTGGCATCTTTCTTTTTATCCATAAGAAGGTTATTTCTAGCAATTTCCCCACCTTTTTAATCTCTGCACCGAAAAAGTCCGGAGAATAGCCCTGTTCTAAAACAACGATTCCTCAAAATATCGGCTTGTGAATAAAAAGAATCAAGGTCACTGCAGTTTCTACATATTTTAATTAATTGGCTTTTGGGGACCTCCCTAAGCCAAATGAGTCCACTCTTTGTGTAAAAAAAAAAAAAAAAAAAAACTACTAGAATCTATATAGTTTTAAAAAAGTTTTAGTCTTAATGACTAAATGATTCTCAATATAAATTGATAAGTCAGGAAAATTGATATAAGAGATACCTATCTTGGGAGTAAAAACCAATGATAAGGAATGAGTCACATACGTAAAAAATAAATAAATCATTAAGCCCCTCTATGGGGCCACGCCAAATTACAAGGACAATCAATGTAGCGCCTCCAGAGCACCAAGTTTGCACCATAGGTGTTCTCGGACTAGATTGACAGTCTTTCCAAATAGTCCATAAACACATTGGCATAGCTTGGTGCAAACTTTGTGCCGATGGCTGTGCCTTTAACTTGCAAGAAAAATTCCTCATTGAAACTAAAATATTGTGAGTTAAAATGAAGCAGATGGCCTCTTCTAAAAAGGAGCAGAAAGCAGGTTCCAAAGTTGTATCTCTTTCCAAATTTCTTTTAACTGCCTCTATACCGAGATCGTGGGTCTATCACAGTATAGAGAGATGTCCCATCTAGGGTTGCCCAAATATAATCATGTTTCCACTCAATTGACTAACTCGTGGATAAGGTGCTTGGTGTCCTTAAGGTAAGAAAGCTCCCTGAGCATATTTCTGTAGATGAAAATCAATATACTCTTAAACTGTATCGCATGCACAAGTTGGACAACGACGACTGCTGGCGGGGTTGCGGTTCCCGGGGCACTTATATCCATATGTGGTGGGAATGCCCAGAACTCACCGGCTTCTGGAGGTCGGTAGAGGACCTCCTGAGGCAGACGTTCAACAGACCCCTGCATATGGACCCTTGGGTGTACCTGCTGAATAGGTCTCTAGAGGGCTGGACCATGAGGGAACAAAAAATGGTGCACAAGATAACCCTGAGCGCACGCCGGGCCATAGCGATCGCGTGGCTTTCCCCAGAAGGCCCCGAATTTTCCGGAGTGACGTCTAGGTTTAGAGTGTAGAATCATGGACGACTTGACTGCAAGAGTGCGAGGGACAATAGGTTCGTTTCAAAAGATTTGGGAGCCATGGGACAGTAGTCTACTGGGCTCGGGGTGAGCTTGACGGCACTATCTCGTGAAAGTAGGTAGGGCCTCACATAGGAAGCCCCCCTCTTCCCCCCCCTCTTTTTTCCTTCCCCTTCCTCTCCCCACATCTAATCTGCTTTCTATTTTTTAGACAGCTGTTCTAATTCTCATTTTTCTCTCTCGCCTTACTCTATTTTTTCACCTTTCTTAGTCTCGTCTTTTTCTTTTTGTTAATTTCTTAATTGTTTCTTATAAATCACTATCGCACCCCTCCCTCTGGATTCTCCATGGGAGGTGGAGTTATTTTTATACCTCCATCAGACCCGGAGACATGGTTGGACGAGCAATGTAGTCTATGAGTAAGTTAGGCATTGATGGAGACTGGTAACTCGGCCTAACTGCCGCGCCAGTCGCACTCTACACTACCTCACTTTCAGCAGCGGTCACCTTGGGCATTGGCCAGAGATAGGCATGTGATGACAATGTACATGTATATTGTATGGGTGGGAACACTGGCTGTACTGTATCGAGGTTTTCCTTGAAGATTTCCGGGCCTATCCCAGAGTCAGTAAGCCTCTTCTTGTATAAGTGTGTAACATCGGAGGTGAGAATGCCTCTACTTGTCACAAAAGGACTTTGGTCCTGTCCATGTATGGAACGCTACATGCTCTCCAACTCAACATTAACTGACTGTGTAGTTTTCTTTTAATGTTCCGTTCTTTGTTATAATCTAAAATTTGTGCTGTGTCCACCTGTGATTCTGTTGAATACTGTAAATTGCACTCAGAAGCTGGTGTAGCTTTGAGTAACTGTTGGTGATGCATGCACGACAAAAATAAAGAATTAAAAAAAAAAAAAAGAAAATCAATATACTCAGAGTTTAGACGTCAAAGTCAATACCACCAATTATGGGCTTTCATGGGGTTTTTTTACTTTAGGAAAGCCAAACTACAGTATTTATTCAATAATACTATTACCTTACACCAAGAACTTAATCTTACTCTAGATGACCATTTCTTTAAGTTTGAGAAACTCGTTTAGAGAGATGAAAAAATAGTGGGAAATATCCTTCTTGCAATCCTATCTTAAAAAAGGATTGATTCCAATAGGACTTGCGAATAAAAAAAAAAAAAATAATAAAAAAAAAAAAAAAGTGAATGGTTAAAAAAACAATCCATTCCATGGCGGCTGGACGTGCCTCGTGTGAGCTCCGAGCTCAATCTACCCAAATTGCCTGATAACTTGCACGCCAGCCAGGACCCACACATGCACCTAAACAAGGACTTACCCACCTTGGGAGCCAGCCGAAGTGCCCCGGGTCTGCCGCCCGCAGATACGAGGAGCGTTCACCGAGGGTGTTGGGAGTGCGGCCTAGCAGTATCGCCGGACGGGTGAGGCGGCCGATCCCCCACTCTGTGCGACCTAGTGCCCTCCCAAGCTTGCAACACAGCCCTGTTCCCCCCCCTCTGGACCGGCGGGGGTTATCCTGGTCCTCCTTCGCCTATACCTGGCACCAACTAGCAAAGAAACTCAAAAGACTCACGAGTCAGGCGGAGCGTGTCTAAGATGGCCGCCCGTCGCAGCTCACAGAGGGGAGCCACGAGTAGCCACACGCAGCCTTTCTTCCTAGAGGCCCTCGACCGGCTATGCTCAGCCATGTACGAACTGCAGTGCAGCAGGGGTATGCCAACCTTCAAGCAGCACGGGCAGTGGCCAGGTGGATCCGACTGACGACCCGCAGACGACACTACAGTACCACACTACAGGTATTCCAGGCGGGCATCCGCCCACGCAAGCAAGTGACTAGGCGGGAGGCTGACCGGGCGCACGGTTCTGCACCCACACAAGCAGCAAGGAGAACGCTGGCCAACCCCAAAGCCCCAGCAGCATGCCAGAGCACAGCACGCCTGACCGACTAACCACCGAGCGCCGTGCAACAGCATATGGGATAACCAGGCTGCACCAAACCAGCAACAGCCCTAACTCACTAACCCAACTGGGAACAGCACCTGGGCACAATATACCTCCACGGGTGACCACAACTCTAAGAGGATGGAGGCAACCACTTACAGGACATCGAGCAGCGACTGGTGAGCCAAGGGGCACCTCATGCACGAGACAATACAGATCTCCCCCTGGAGGACTTATTAGCCGCTTTGACGCAATGCCCAAACAGGGAGTAGGGTGAAAAATCCCCGAGTGGGGAACAGCTTGCCTACCGGATACCGACAACCTGCCATATCAAGGGACGACCTGACAATAATTGACACTAAAACAATGCCCAAAGCTATAGCAGGAACTCACGACCTTGGGGGCATACACTCATACCTGCCGAATTGATGAGAGCGGGACTTTTTTGGCCTGGGGGACCCCAGGGGACATTTATATTATTAGTTTTGTTTAGTAAGATTGATCTCTCCATTGGCACTTTCCTAGTTAACCCATAATGATTACCCCGCACTCGCACAGTCATCGATTTTTTGTCTAAATCATTGCCAGTGATCCCATAATCTGCTATGTATTGCCAACTTAGCCCATAGCTAGTTTAGCATGTCCTAACAAACACACGTTTAACTCAGAACGCGCTTAGTTACTCTAGCATATTATGCTCTATAAACGACTTGTATTAGCCTGAACCACACTACAGCTAAATCAGTATGTCTAAATAGGTCCAAATCAGCCTGTAGTTAGATCTGTTTGTATGTTTTCTTAAAACTTCGCCTGACTCTAGCGATCCAATATTCAGTTACCTTAATCATTAACACATATATGCTAGTAAAGAGTACCGTTATCCAGTTCATTTTCTTTTACTATTATTTAACACTCTGTACAATCTCATGCACAAGTCATGTTCCTCGCATTTGTTTCTACTCGGTTTCTCCATGACATGTGAAATATGCTACAATATTTAAAATCAAACGTGATCCTAATCTACTGTCTTCAAACAATATAAAAATGTGCCTGTATATCTAATGCCATAACATGCCATACCAGTGTTTACCTACTCTACCGGATGTCGCTGTTGTGGCACACGCCGGCTGTTTGTTCAATCAGTGCACAACCAAAATAAAGAATTAAAAAAAAAAAAACAATCCCAATTTTTTGAAAGTTGGCATTCAACACTGGAGAGATGCTCAATGACCCTTATGGAAACAATTGTCGATTTTGAAAGATCATTTAAATATGGTTTCTAAAGAAATGGGAAAGTTGGGCGAATCCAATACCCTAGATAAAGATACCTCTGAATTCAAGAGGAAGGAGAAAATTATTTTTGAAAGAATAGAGAAGCTTGACGATACTATCGCACAAACAAAAAACAAAAGTATCTAAAAGGGATAAAAAAGAGATAAAGTTAACAATACTCCTTCAACTCTGAACAAAATTGATTTGGACCAAAAGAAAGACGACCAAACTTTAGAAATTTTAACAGAGACAGACCAATGCAAAGAAGGGGTGACCAGTCTGGACATCAATCCAGATGTTATACACCCCCATAAAACCAATCTGACAAAATCAATTTTAGAAAACTAATTTAGCCCAATCTATTTTGGTTTCTAACCGTCCAGCTCATCATCCTTCTACTATGATTAGTACTTCTCTCTCAGGTCCATACAAATCGTCCCAATAGGGAAGGGGTGAGGCCGAAGAAAGGGAGCGATAACAAAATTATCTACCAATGTCTCAAGAATTACCCCTAAGCAATCGTTTTGCACATCAGAGAGAGGGATACTAAAGGGAAAAGAAGGTGAGTGAGTGGAGAAGTGATGGGCATTTAACAACAAATTGAAACCGTTGGATGTTTTTAATGTTTCTAATTCTCTTTTAACGTCTCAAGAAGTCTTGCTCTTGAGTAAAGGCTTGAAATTTGTCCCGGAGGAACCCACTTCTTGTTTTCAACTATTTATATATACTCAAAAATTCGTTTGGATAATGTCCATTAAAAAGTTTTGTTTTTTTTAATTAAAACTAGTGAAGGATATTCAAATGATTTACCGAATCCTACCCACAACAAAGATCCTCAGAAATTCAAACCCAAGTCTAAATTTTGCCTAAACGATAAAGGAAGTCAGATTGAAGCCTTCAACAAAATAAGAGATTTTGACAAACTTGGAAAAAATCCAGATAAAGGAATTAAACATAAGAATTTAACCCAGGTAGAAAGCAAAATTTTATTGGATCTGGAAAAAAAAAAAAAAAAAAAAAAGGAAAAGAAAAGATTTAACTATTAAAAATGCACACAAGTGAGGAGGTATAGTTATGTCAACCCAATATTCTGTGATGGAAGCTTATAGAGTGCTAAATGATCACCATACTTATACAAAACTTATCAATCCTAATCATAAATTTAATCATAAATCCAATCAAAAACTCAATCAACATTTAAACCGTGCAAAACAAGCTGGTATTCTTTATGATTCAACATATTATTTTATTTCTGCTGAATTTACGAAGTTACCCACTTTTTATTTCTCCCAAAAATCCATAAATGTAAAGAAAAACCACCTGGAAGGCTCATAATTACTGGTGACTGGCGTCTAAACTGAGTATATTGATTGTCATCTACAGAAATATGTTCGGGGAGTGTTCTTACCTTAACGACACCAAGCACCTTATCCAAGAGTTAGTTGATTGAATGGTAGGATGATTATATTTGGGCAATCCTAGATGTGACACCTCTATACCGTGATAGACCACGATCTTGGTATAGAGGCAGTTAAAAGAAATTTGGAAAGAGATACAACTTTGGAACCGGCTTTCTGCTCCTTTTTAGAAGAGGCCATCCGATTCATTTTAACTCACAATTTTTCATTCAAAAGTTTCAATGAGGAGTATTTCTTGCAGATTAAAGGCACAACCATGGGCACAATGTTTGCACCAAGCTATGCCAATGTTTTTATGGACTATTGGGAAAGACTGTCAATCTAGTCCGAGAACACCTATGGTGCAAACGTGATGCTCTGGAGGCGCTACATCGATTATGTCTTTGTAATTTGGCGTGGCCCCATAGAGGAGCTTAATGTTTTGTTTTGTTTTTTTTACGTATGTGAATCATTCCTTATCATTAGTTTTTATCCCCAAGATAGGCATCTCTAATATCGATTTTCTTGACATATCAATTTATATTGAGAATCATTTAATTAAGACAAACTTTTTTTAAACTGTAGATTCTAATAGTTTAATTGACACGAAGAGTGGACATCACCCCAACTGGCTTGGGGGCAGGGGGGTCCCCAAAAGCCAATTAATTCGAATACATAGAAACTGCAGTGACCTTAATTCTTTTTATTCACAAGCCGATATTTTGAGGAATCGTTTTTTTAGAACAGGGCTATTCTCCGGACTTTTTCGGTGCAGAGATTAAAAAGGTGGGGAAATTGCTAGAAATAACCTTCTTATGGATAAAAAGAAAGATGCCACCATTAGAAATCCTAATTTTGATTTTGCTTTCAATACCCAATACAACTCAAGAGCTTATGACATACAAAGAATCATTAAACATTGGGGGCTACTCGTGGAAGAGGAGTTTCTAAATAAACAGATCCCCCATGTCCCTAAAATTATTTTCAGGAAAGGGGTCAATTTGAAGCAAATTTTAGCAACAAGCACTTTTCGCTCTGGGAAAAATAAAATTAAGCATAAGGAGGGCTTTTATACGTGTGGCAGTTGTAAAAGCTGTGATCATCAATTCAAGGTCATTAAAAATTCTACTAGCACACGAGCTCTGGGGAAAAATGTAAAATTAAGAGTTTGGTATCCTGTTCCTCCACGCATGTTGTATACCTCCTCACATGTGGAGTTGGTTTGCAATATGTAGGGAGGACGGGAAGGAAAGTAAAAGTAAGATTTCAAGAATATAAAAACAATATTTAAAACCGTATGTTGACACATTCAGTACCAGTATAGTGTAATAAATGCCCTCATTTTAATATTAATAATCTTAAATGCATAGTCATTGAACAGGTAACTTTAGATGAAAGAGGTGGTGACATTCTGATGCATCTAAGGAAAAGAGAGGGCTATTGTATACATACACTAAAAACGATGCAACCAAGAGGACTGAATGTTGATTTCGATTTAATGTGCTTTTTCTAACGGTGCTTTTTATAATAGTGCCCTTTTCAGACTGATTTTATAGATTCCATCCTTTTATTAATTATTCTTTTTATTACTTTATTCTAGACTCATTTTTAGTGATTTTGTAAAATTATATTTGTATCTATTTTACGTCAGATCGATTCCCTCATTCTTTGGGCTATTTACTAAATATGTTTTGCAATATTGGCTTAATTTACTTAATATTGGCTTTACTCGATGCCAACGTCCGCCCGTTCAGTCGCAACACGAAAGAGAGGCTTGACTTACAAATCCGGAAACATCCGAGGGACGCACCTGAAGTGATACGAGCGACACACCTGGAAGGATCTTGTTACACACAGATTGGTCTGAAACTTCCCGCGCCAACACCAGACTGATTTAAAAACAGACCACTGGTGCCTCTTGTCTTCAAGCCTTCACGAGGAAAGGAACTTTGCTTTATGCCCCTGAAGAAGTCCAAAGGATATTGAACGCACTGCGTAAGGCTATTTTTAGTGTATAAAGTTTGTTAATGCTTATTATATTTTTATCCACTGTTTCCTGGTTTTCCTGTTCTTCTGGATTCAAGGACAGGAATACCCATTTGACAGATTGTGATGTGTCTATATGCCACTTTTAAAATACATACAGTAGGTGAATCACATTCGTAGGAACACCTACAGGAGAAATTACAAAGCAATATAGCGTAATAACGTTGGTAGATGAGTTGAATAGAATTAAAAAATGAGAATCAAATACTCACAAACCAGGAGCCAAATATAAACATATGGCTCTCGTGGGAACAGCATTGGGACCATTGAATAGGATGTCCCTCTCCTTCTTAGGATTCTCTTCCAATAGATATATGAATGCAGTGACGTAAAAGAAAGATTGCTGGCTACACTTACTTGGTAAGTGAAATCTTTATTTACTCACAATAAAAAATAATGAAGATCTTTAAAAGTAGATAAATAATAATAAAAGCAGGCTGCTACACACTAGTAATATGCAGTCTTACTTTAGTCCAAACTTAGGATCAGTCCGATACGCGTTTCGCCCCGTGTCAGGGGCTTCCTCAGTCAGCATTCGATGAACTTGCTTCTTCGGCGTCTTTTGTATCCCTTGTGTGCGATACTTCCGGTTTCTGTATGTCTGTGGAACGCACCCGTGAGTCAGTTCCGGGTGCTTTGGTGAATTCACTTCCGGGTACGCGAACTGTAGGCGCTTGACGGCTATGTCTTGGAACGCATAGCGTGCAGCGTATGCGTTCCATAGCGGAATTATATACTTACTCATATAGTTCAAAGTCCAATCATATAAACACATAAAATTAATAGCGGTATACGAAGACATATCATTCCTAATATTATGGAAACAATGCAAAAGAAAGTCTTTGATTTATAAAACAAAGTAAATACTTCAATGTAAACTTGGCATTCATGTTGTTAAAAATACAAAGTGCAGGTGCATTTTTCTTTGTGCTCCCAGTGAGTCTGTATTAAACTTAACTATAAATTCAAAATAAATATGGAACTCTTAAAAAAGTGACAGGTCTCAAAATCAGAATTTAACCCATGTGGTATAAGGGTATTAAAATTAAAAATAAACCTCATTTCTTCTGATCCTATTTTCTTCACATAGTCACCTCCTCTCCAATCATGCTTTACTAATTTTAAGGGGCAAAAAAATAAACAATTTGGATTTTGGTCGTGAAACTGTTTAAAATGATTAGAGACACTATGGGTCTCCAGGCCCTTCCTGATGTTTCTTATATGCTCAGAAATTCTACTGTGAAGACATCTGATGGTCCTGCCTACATACAATAAATTACAAGGGCATTTTAATATATAAATCACCCCCTTTGAGAAGCATGTCAGCTGGTCTTTAACAGTGAACTTCTTATTAATTAATTCATCCAAATTGGTTAAATGCCTTTTCTTGCTATTTGTAGATTTGCAGGCTTGGCAATTTCCACAGCCATAATAGCCGCTCTTCAGATTTAAAAAGTGTTTATTAGTTTTTGGATTGTCACTACTTTTCACTAAAATTCTTTTTACATTTTTTGCCCCCCTGTATATAATTTCGGGTTGTGCTGGGAGGATGGTCTTTAAAACCGGGTCGTTTTGTAATAGATACCAATACTTTCTTATGATTTTATTAATTTGTTTATTTTTCCCATTATAATTGCATATGATAGGTATTTTATTAGAATATTGAGGTTGGGTATTTTTAGGTTTATAAGTAAGTAGTTCCTTTCGTGGTATGTTTCTTGTCTTTTCCATAGTCAGAGTTAGGCCCTTTTTCTCGTATCCCTTCTCTTGGAATTGTTCCTTTATCCTTGTGGCTTGTCTATCGTAATCTTCATCATTCGTGCAATTTCGCCTTATTCTTAAAAATTGGCCTTTGGGGGCGTTTTCAAGCCATGGCTTGTGGTGGCAACTGTTACTCTCTATATACCCATTAGCATCTACTGCCTTGAAGACGTTTTTGGTATGTATCTGTCGATTTTGAATAAAAACATGAAGGTCTAAAAAGTTAATATCCGTCTGACTGTAAGTGGTAGTTAGGGTAATACCCCACTCATTGTCATTAAGAAAAATTAAAAACATTTCTAAAAGGTGGGAGGGACCGTTCCAAATAAAAAAATATCGTCAATATAGCGGCGATAGGACACCAAATTCGACACCCAGGGATGTGGTGAATAGATAAAATGTTCCTCCCAATACGCCATAAAAAGGTTGGCGTAGCTGGGTGCGAATTTGATGCCCATTGCCGTGCCTTTGATTTGGAGGTAAAAACAATCGTTGAACCAGAAAAAATTGTTGGTAAGAATCAATAGGATCCCTTCTAAAATAAATTCTATTTGTTCTTCTAAAAAGTTGGCTTTAGTTAAAAAAAATCGTACTGCTTCAACCCCTATGTTATGTGGGATGACAGTATATAAGGATGTGACATCGCTAGTGACTAAATGTTGAGTGGTGTCCCATTGTACTAAATCTAGTACCTGTAGCATTTGGATGGTATCTTTTAAATGTGATGGGTTCTTGGTAACTACAGGCTGGAGGAGAGCGTCGATGTATTCTGAGACCCTGGATGCTATAGAGTCTATTCCAGATATAATGGGGCGACCAGGGGGATTATGCATGTTTTTATGAATTTTAGGTAAATAATAAAATACTGGGATTTTGGGGTGTGTGACCTGTAGGTATTTGCTCTCTTTTTCTGATAAGATCCCTTTTTCCAGCCCTTTTTGAATAAATTGTTTAAATAAATTATTTACTTTAGTGGTGGGATTTGACTGGAGTTCTTGGTACGTCATAACATCTGAGAGGATCCTCTCTGATTCTTCCAAATACTTTGCCCTGGGGAGTAAAACAATCTCCCCCCCCCCCCCCCCCCCCTTGTCCGCTGGTTTGATAATTAGATCTTGGTTTTTTTGAATTTTTTTTAAAGTGCTTATTTCTTGTGTAGTCATATTATGTTGAAATGTATTTAGTTTTTTAATTTTATTGATATCTCCCATAACCATGGTCTCGAAGGTTTTCATCTCATCCGAGACCATGTGTTTGGGGAAGAAAGATTATTTTTCTTTCAACGTTGTTTGAACATATGGTGTTTGTTGTTCACTATTTTGTGGTTTCTCCTTGTCATGAAAAAACTTTTTGAGACATAAGTTCCTCATAAATTTATTCATGTCAATGAAGAACTCAAACTTATCGAATTCAGCGGTGGGTGCAAATTTGAGGCCTTTTTTGAGAATTGATGTTTCCTCTTTATTGAGTGGGTAGTCTGTGAGGTTACAAGAGATTACAAGACTGGGAACATCAGATTCCCAACAACGGCTGATAATACAAAAAAACTAAATGGGAATAGAAATAACAGAAGACCTAACATATATGAAGAGACCACACAGAAATATGACGCTAATTACTACCATACTAAGAGATCCGAAAGAAGAAGAAACCAGAGAGAATCACCTGTGAGAAAGTCTCCAAAGAAAGTACGCTACATTGGAGAATTAAAGCAACAAAGAAGATTATCTATTAGGAATGACTCACCGAAAAGAGCCTACCCTATAAATCAACGTCACTGGGAACATAGTAGCCTCCCCCATACGTCTCCTACACATCCACGTCATAATTGGAAATATAGTGAGATAGTGAAGCAACCTGCTCAGAAAGAGACAATGTATGGAAGACAGTACTAGAGGAGATACAAGGAAGACCTATCCCATACCTGAACCGACAAAAAGAAGAGTAAACGAAACTCAAAGGAGCATCCCAGATACCAGTAATAAAGAGGTATTTAGATCAGACAGATCAGAAAGGGAGAATAGAGCAGCCAATAGAGACGATAAATCAAAAACTCCAGATAGAGAATTAAGAAATCACGGGGATTGCCAATCTTTTTTTCGGAAGGGACTGACAACAGAGAGATTGAAATGGCAAGAGAAACCCAAATCGTGGGAATCCCCCGGAAAGAGGCAGAGATCCAGAGAACAAGAGACAGAAGACGAGGAAGAAACAGAGGCAACAGAGAGAAGAAGGGAAAGAGGTAGATTCAAATGGAATATTTAACCTCACAGACTACCCACTCAATAAAGAGGAAACATCAATTCTCAAAAAAGGCCTCAAATTTGCACCCACCGCTGAATTCGATAAGTTTGAGTTCTTCATTGATATGAATAAATTTATGAGGAACTTATGTCTCAAAAAGTTTTTTTCATGACAAGGAGAAACCACAAAATAGTGAACAACAAACACCATATGTTCAAACAACGTTGAAAGAAAAATCGTCTTTCTTCCCCAAACACATGGTCTCGGATGAGATGAAAACCTTCGAGACCATGGTTATGGGAGATATCAATAAAATTAAAAAACTAAATACATTTCAACATAATATGACTACACAAGAAATAAGCACTTTAAAAAAAAAAAAAAAAAAACAAGATCTAATTATCAAACCAGCGGACAGGGGGGGGGGGGGGGGGGATTGTTTTACTCCCCAGGGCAAAGTATTTGGAAGAATCAGAGAGGATCCTCTCAGATGTTAGGACGTACCAAGAACTCCAGTCAAATCCCACCACTAAAGTAAATAATTTATTTAAACAATTTATTCAAAAAGGGCTGGAAAAAGGGATCTTAACAGAAAAAGAGAGCAAATACCTACAGGTCACACACCCCAAAATCCCAGTATTTTATTATTTACCTAAAATTCATAAAAACCTGCATAATCCCCCTGGTCGCCCCATTATATCTGGAATAGACTCTATAGCATCCAGGGTCTCAGAATACATCGACGCTCTCCTCCAGCCTGTAGTTACCAAGAACCCATCACATTTAAAAGATACCATCCAAATGCTACAGGTACTAGATTTAGTGCAATGGGACACCACTCAACATTTAGTCATTAGCGATGTCACATCCTTATATACTGTCATCCCACATAACATAGGGGTTGAAGCAGTACGATTTTTTTTTTTTTAACTAAAGCCAACTTTTTAGAAGAACAAATAGAATTTATTTTAGAAGGGATCCTATTGATTCTTACCAACAATTTTTTCTGGTTCAACGATTGTTTTTACCTCCAAATCAAAGGCACGGCGATGGGCACCAAATTCGCACCCAGCTACGCCAACCTTTTTATGGCGTATTGGGAGGAACATTTTATCTATTCACCACATCCCTGGGTGTCGAATTTGGTGTACTTATAAACCTAAAAATACCCAACCTCAATATTCTAATAAAATACCAATCATATGCAATTATAATGGGAAAAATAAACAAATTAATAAAATCATAAGAAAGTATTGGTATCTATTACAAAACGACCCAGTTTTAAAGACCATCCTCCCAGCACAACCCCAAATTATATACAGGGGGGCAAAAAATGTAAAAAGAATTTTAGTGAAAAGTAGTGACAATCCAAAAACTAATAAACACTTTTTAAATCTGAAGAGCGGCTATTATGGCCTGGGAGCACAAAGAAAAATGCACCTGCACTTTGTATTTTTAACAACATGAATGCCAAGTTTACATTGAAGTATTTACTTTGTTTTATAAATCAAAGACTTTCTTTTGCATTGTTTCCATAATATTAGGAATGATATGTCTTCGTATACCGCTATTAATTTTATGTGTTTATATGATTGGACTTTGAACTATATGAGTAAGTATATAATTCCGCTATGGAACGCATACGCTGCACGCTATGCGTTCCAAGACATAGCCGTCAAGCGCCTACAGTTCGCGTACCCGGAAGTGAATTCACCAAAGCACCCGGAACTGACTCACGGGTGCGTTCCACAGACATACAGAAACCGGAAGTATCGCACACAAGGGATACAAAAGACGCCGAAGAAGCAAGTTCATCGAATGCTGACTGAGGAAGCCCCTGACACGGGGCGAAACGCGTATCGGACTGATCCTAAGTTTGGACTAAAGTAAGACTGCATATTACTAGTGTGTAGCAGCCTGCTTTTATTATTATTTATCTACTTTTAAAGATCTTCATTATTTTTTATTGTGAGTAAATAAAGATTTCACTTACCAAGTAAGTGTAGCCAGCAATCTTTCTTTTACGTCACTGCATTCATATATCTATTGGAAGAGAATCCTAAGAAGGAGAGGGACATCCTATTCAATGGTCCCAATGCTGTTCCCATGAGAGCCATATGTTTATATTTGGCTCCTGGTTTGTGAGTATTTTATTCTCATTTTTTAATTCTATTCAACTCATCTACCAACGTTATTACGCTAGATTGCTTTGTAATTTCTCCTGTAGGTGTTCCTACGAATGTGATTCACCTACTGTATGTATTTTACCTTTGCATTATTTTGAGTGGTATAAGGGATTTCCCACTCAGGTGTTTTATCACATTCACACTTCCTTCACTGTATATATTATTCTTTTTTGTTATATGCCACTTTTATCCTGTAAGTGTGCCTTGTATTAAATTAGTGTTATTTTATTTGGAAACTCTGTACTCTTTTTTTTTTTTTTCCCCTTACATGCAACGATTTTCCATATGTCCTGAGGCTACAATAAGATCACATAGTGATATGCCTACAATCAATATTTAGTTTGGAAGTGCTACTTTTTCCCCCTCCACCCCCACCCCCCTCCCCTTTTTTTCTTTTAGCAATATTACACTATTTTTTTTTCTGTTATTGTATTGTATATTACCTTTGTGTATCTTTTCTATAGTGTTTTGAGGACTAGGAGGAGTCCTATCAGTTAACAGGGTAACAATATTTTTTATCCATTACCCACTGAGTGTGTTTTTATCCACTAATAGGTGTCACTGTACATATTATAGTTATGTCCACAGGCATAGAACCATTTGGTATATGTCCCAACACCAACTAATTAGTTTTTTTTCTTGTGTTTCTCACTATCCCGCAATGTACAGCAATAAAGGATATGTAGGCAGTTAACTACAAAACTAGTTGTCGTATAAAATAGCTAGTATTAGTAATAATTCAGAACTCACCGCTTCAGACAGGTTGTTACTGAGCTCCTTGAACCCAGATGATGATCTGTCCAACAAGTTTGCCTGAAACAATTGGTTTGTTATTCGGAAAGTTATTGGAAAAACTTGCAGCTCCATGCGGTAACCTACGAATAAAAAAATTAAAATAAAAAAGTCGCAATAGTCATTGTACACACCAAGCTATGACTTCACAGAATCACCAACCATCCATAATAACTGAGCTGAGGTCCACAGATACGTTCGCAAGAGGCAGCATTGTGTTCATCAAAGCTTTCAGGTCAGGATCAACTTGGGTTTTCAAATACAGGTTACCACTGATTTCGAGGTCGCCGTTCAGGTCTCTAGTAACAAAAGGAGACAAGAGCAAGATTCTAGGGATATTCAGCCTGTTGGTACGGATCCAGTGATACAACAGAGAGACCTACATACATACATACATACATACATACATACATGTTTGTCCTAAATTAACCCAAAGGAGGAAGTTTTAACAATTGTGTTAAAAAACCTAACCCAAGAGGTGGGTTCAGAATAAATTCACACACGTTATCACGTATAAGGAGTGGGCTACACAGTATATAAAGATGTGGTGTGCATTCTCAACTTGGGATCTTCATAACGATTTTCTATTCATTTTATAAGATGGGGGTGGAAATATTTTTTTTTTTTTTTTTTTTTTAAAGAGAACTTTGAATTTGTACGATGTCTCACTTTTATGAAGTGTAATTTTAACAAAAACATTCTTAGATCTAGAGATTCTAAATAATATTAAATACATAGCACACACTCCTTACCGAATACGAGAAATTGAAAAATTCACAGGAAGAGAGACTCCAATGCAGCGTGTTACCTATGGAAAGGAAACAGGTTTAAAGCAGACCTGTTTAGATAGAGAGAATATGAAACCATGAATGGCTGCTTTTTACATTTTCATGAAACGTCTACTAAAACATGGATCAAACCTCGGACTGCCACTTTGGTGTGCACAAAAATAAAAACATGATCAACAGAAAATAGAGCAGTACAACAAGTACCTCTAGTTTCAGGCCATTCAAATAACTCTGTGTTTCGTGGTTACTCTCCAATACTGCCCTGTAGCCAACATGCAGAACAATAAAGTATATGGACAGAAACTTTGGTTCCAAGTTCTTCACTGTAAACCCTGACAATGGGAAAAAAAAAAAAAAAAAAAAACAACTTTTATCAGAAGTTTTAATAGCAATTCTGAAAATACAGTCTAAAGCAACGTTTTTTCCACCAATTAGGGTTCCGGCAAAAATGTAAAAAATAAAACTACCGCGGGCAGTGAGGGAGCAGTGAGCAGCAATCACCCTGCTCAGCTCGCTCGCGTACACAGCAGTGATGCTGGAGCCAGAATATGACGTCACTCCAGCTCCGGCATCACTAATGCCTCGTTTCCACTGAGCGGATCGGTTCGGGTTGGTACAGTTTGGAAGGTTTAGAATGGACCAGCCCATTCTGGTGAGCGTTTCCACTGCAAGTCAGACCTTCAGGGCCATGCAGGGTTTATAAAAAATGCTCTTCCTGTCCACCAATCAATGGATTGTATAGTAGTTCCGCCCTAACCGAACCGTTCCATTTTCTATGGCCCTACATCTGAAGCAGGACCCTGAATGAATTGGTACGGTTCGCTTGTATGGACCACTTTCATAATGGAAACACCCAAAATAGCGAACCGTACCAAACCGATCCGCTCAGTGGAAACTAGGTATAAGAGGTGCGCGAGTAGGGAGATCACTGCGCCCGCATGCCAGCTGCTCAGCAGCCCCACTGGACCTCCGGGACTGCTGGCCAGATGCCCCACTCCTAAAGGTAGTGGGGCTGAGTGGAGTAAAATATAAAATAAAATATTTTCTTTTGTACGTGTCTGTCAAAGAGTGTGTGTGTGTCAGTGAAAGTTAATGTTTGTTAATGCCTCTGTATTTGATGCAGACCGGGAGCACCAGACTCACGATCCGCCTCCCTGCTCTTCCGCGTTCTGTGTGAAGTACAGGGAGACTGATCAGTGATTATCTTCTCCCTGTTAAAAAAAATAAATAAAGTTAGTTTAAAAATCCCACCCCCTTTTACCTATTTTAAATGATTTTTTTTTTTTAAATATCGTTTTATTGAGATAGTTTCAAGGTGAACAAATCGCGTTCAATCTGTGAGCAGTGCGGAACACGCAGGTTTCAGTCATTCAGAGTCTCGTATGTTGCTTTGAGATGCGCAGATCTCCAAAGAAGTAGTGGTAGTGGAGACTCGCAGGTCTCTTTGCACAGTAGGTTCCAAATTTATGATATTTACAAAGCTTGTTGCAGATTAATTACAGTTTGTCAGTCGCTTTATCCATGTTCAGGTGATTTGTAGTCTCTCGCTCTGCTCTATGCTTAGTTTTTAATCTTAGGTTCTATCGTTAACTTGTTCTTACGTGTTGCAAGTGTCTCTCTGTCTTTAGTGTCTTTCGTCAATAATAGGTCTAGAATAGGGATAGTGGGGGGTGGTAAGTGTGTTGTAACCCTTAGTGGCCCTCATCTCGTCCGTATGTTTCATGACCTCTTTTCAGGATACGGATTGTCATGTGTTTGGTGTAGTTGGAGGGTTATCCTGTTCTTCTGTGTGTTCCTGCGTAGGGTTTGATCTCTAGGGGCAGTATGTCTGTTTGTTCGTTCGGCTAGTTCCCCTTTCAGTCTCCTCCATTGTCTACATTCAGTGGCTACATCCTAGTTCTTGTTTTGTCTGTCCCCTGACATTTAAGATTTCACTTGTTACTTTTGCGTTCCTATATCTCAGGGGTTCCGGTCCAGTCTCATATGTTTTTTAGTCCTGTGTTGCTTAACGCCTCCTTCAGGGCTAAATAGTCATCATCCCCCTCTGCTGCTGGCCATGTGTTCCTCGGTAGGCCTCCACCTAGGTCAATATTGTTTGTCAGTGGGATCAGTGGGCTCGGCCGTGGGGATATATATATATATATATGTTTCTTTTCTCATTGTGGCCCATGTTTTCATTGTTTGTGTTATAGGCATGGTTTTGCTGGCGTTTGGGGTTTCCCTCTGGGTTTGATGCCATACCTGTGAGTGCAGGGTTTTGTTCGTGCTTTCTCTGTCCAGTGTTGCCCAGCGTTTGTGGTTAGGGGCTGTGTGCCAGTCTCTTATCCGCTGCAAAACAGATGCATGGTAGTATTTGCAGAAGTCTGGTAGTGCCAGGACTCCCCACGTTTTGGGTAGGCATATTATCGTGGCTAAGCTTCACTCGGTTCCCCTTCCAGACATAGTTGCTGACCGCTTTTCTCGGTGTTGTGAAGAATTCTGATGGTAAGTGCCAGGGTATGGTGTTGAAGTAGTAAAGGAGTCTTGGATAGATGTTCATCTTTACTACTGCTATGCGGCATGCCAGGAGATGCAGTCGTAGTCCCAAGTTGTCAGGTATTTTTGTATTTGTTTGAGGAGTGGGGCGTAGTTCCGTATATATATATTTCCATTGGGTTGCGTGGATTCCAAATTCCCAGGTATCTCATCTGGTCGTCGCAGCTACTGAAGGGGTAGGTTCTTTTGACATGGTCCCAGTCGGGTGTTCGAGCAGAAATTCGTAGGATTTAGCATTTCGTGTGGTTTAGCTTGAGCCCCGAGGCTCAGCCGTAGTGTTCGAACTCTTCCATCAGTGCAGGTAGCGATTGCCGCGGTTCGTCTATAAAAAAAAGAGCATATCATCCGCGTATGCTGCTACTTTATGTTCCTGATCTTTATATTGGAATCCTCGTATGGCGGGTGTTCCCCTGATTCGGTCTAGGAACGGTTCTAGTGTTAGGGCAAATAGGAGAGGAGATAGTGGGCAGCCTTGTCTGGTGCCGTAGCTAATCAGGAATCCATCTGTAAGTGCTCCATTGATTCGAATCCGTGTGTTTGGCTTGCAGTAAAGTGTGTCGATCCACGTGAGCATCCCTTTCCCCAGTCCTACTTTGTTGAGCGTTGCCATCATGAACGGCCATCTCACTCGATCAAACGCTTTTTCAGCGTCCGTAGAGAGCATAAGTAGGTTCTTATTCTCTCTTTGAGCCCTCTTTGGATGGTGAACGCTCTCAGGGTGCAGTCCCTAGCTTCTCTTCCCGGTATGAAGCCCGTCTGATCTGGGTGTATCAATCTGGGCATGTAGGGTTGTAGCCTGGTTGCTTAGATCTTAGAGGAGAGTTTGACATCCGCGTTGAGGAGTGAGATAGGGCGGTAGTTGCCGCAGCTTTCTGGGTTCTTGCCCGGTTTTGGTATGACTAATGGTGGCTGCCATCGTTTCTGGGTGGAATCTGCCTCCTTCTTGGAGTTGGTTTAGTGCAGCAGTTAGTCGTGGGATCAGGATGTCACCAAATTTTGCCTGTGCTATTGTGCTGTGTCCCGTGGAGGAGTCAGCTAATGGGTCTCGGGTAGGTTGAAATCTCCTCCGAGTATCAGAATGCCCTCTGTAAAGGTAGCTAGTGTCTAGAGTGTTCTGCAGAGGAACTTGGCCTGGTTTGTGTTTGGGGCATACATCGAGGCGAATGTGTATGATTTCTGGGATATCGTTCCCTTCACGAAAAGGTATCTGCCGTCCGGGTCCGCGATCGTTTCGGAGTGTGTGAACTGTAGGTTGGTGTTTAGGAGAATCGAGACTCCCGCTTTTCGAGCAGTTGGGCGATTACTGTGAAAGGTGGTTTGGTAGTGTTTGTTTCATAGTCTATTATTATCAATGTTCCTGAGGTGTGTTTCTTGCAATAAGGCTATGGAAACTTGGCGACGGTTGTGTATTCTTCAGGGGTCGGTACGATCTTGTTGGATGGTGGATTGTTATTCTAAGGGGGGGTGTCTCCTGGTTCTCTGTGGGCAGCAGCCGAGGGAGCCAAGGCAGGGTGGAGCGAGGGGGGGGGGGGGGGGGGGAGGAGGATGGGATGGTGGTTGGGTAGTGAGATGGGGTAGTGGGTATAGGGGGTTGCCCCAGAGCCCCCGCACCTTCGCCCCACGCTCACTTGGTGTTGGCTGGCCTAGGGTTTCTCCTTGTGGGTTTTAGGGAAGCCTTGCTGTTTGCGGGTCTATTTACCATTGTCTAGTTGTGTTCCGGGGGTGTTGTTATCTATGTCGGTGTTCTCTGTGGTTAGAGATTACCTGTGTAACTGGGTTGGATGGCAGAGCCAAACCGCCACTTAGGGCGGCAGGGCAGTGTTCCCCCCAGTAGTAGTGTGTACACAGGGTTGGGTCGGGGTCGTGGCCTCCTAACCGCTCTCGTCTTCCTCTTAATATGTGGAGATTTGGTTATATTATAGATTGTGGTCTGGTTAGGTCAGCCTCCATGAGATTCTCGTCCCAATAACGTTTGGCTATATTTGTTACGCTAAGTCACTATAGAGGTCTGGTCTTGAGGTCTTGGTGTGGGTGGTATTAGTTCTCTCCCCATAGGCTCCCTGAGCTTTCCCCAGTTGTCCCAGGTGTGGTCTCATGGCACCCTGTCTTTGTGGTCTTTTGTGCGTGTGGTCTCTGGTCCCTGTGAAGCCCCAGTGGGCACATGTGATGTACATGCGGCTGGGATATCTCGTCCCTCTCGTCCTCTACGCTTGGTTGCTTTCCGGGGACTGCGTCCTGACCTGTTGGTGTCGGTGGTTCTCGTGGGGGGGGTACAAGGGGAGGGTGACAGGTTGCGGGAGGGGGGGGGGTGGTAAGAGACTGTCCGCAAGATTTTTGTAAGGTGTACGTAGGTTTCTACTATAAGTACTTCTTCAAGCTCCCCGTCTCCCCTCATTTCCTTGTTCACACCGCCCCCCCACCACATGTGACATCTTCCTCCACCTATCGCCGAGTTCTATAGCTACCGGTCTCTCCACGCACCCACCCCTACCCTTCTTGTTTCCATCCGCAGCCCCCTCAGACATTGACTTGTACATACAGTTACTCGCCCTATCTCCGTCCCTATTGTGAGCTTTATGGGTATCCCTACTGTCAGACTCTGCAGGTTGTTCTTACTTTGTTAGGCTGTTACATGGAGCAGGTTTCTGGCGTCTAGGTCTGAATTGTGGTCGGGTCATTTAAGGAGTGGGCCTAGTATGCAGCTCGTTTGTCCTTCGAGGGCCTTGTTGTACATCTATCTATAATTATGTCTATTATATTTTACTATATCCAACGTGTAACATATGGAGACCTTATAACATTTTCACCTATTTGCTTCCCAGTTTGCTTGTCCGTTTGCTCGGGTTTGAGCAGTGACCATGGTCAGCGCCCCATCCCCGTCCCTGCATCCCCTCCACCCTAAATACAGCATTGTACCGTTAGTCCCATATTAAGTGCATTATTCCCCAGTCAGTCAGTCCCAGGTTCAGCGTGTGCGCGGTGAGTACTGCAGTACTTATCTGGGTACTGGTGGCCGCTTCTTGCATCAGGTACCGGTAGGGTCTGCAATCATGTGGGACCCGCTACAGTCTCTCTCGTGAGGGGGGGGGGGGGAAACACAGCCATGTCGGGTCGGGGGTGCCTCTCTGCCGTTATTCTTCAGGTGCTACTGGGTCAAGGTGTCTGCATGTAATGGGTCGCCTCGGTGATTCTCCTCTGTGGCGGCGCTGTGGTCTTGGTGTTTGGGGTCTTGGCCGTTGCTCCAGTGGTCCGAGGATCCAATCTGCTATTTCTGTGGGTGGCAGTTCGAGGCAGTGCAGGAATCCCGGGCCCTCCTCCGGCCAGCGCAGAGATATCCATTCATTCTGATGTCTTGCAAGTAGGGCAAAGGGAAATCCCAACCTGTAGGGGATATTTCTCTCTCGGAGTAGTGATGTGATTGGGCGCAGGGCTCTGCGGGCTTCTAGTGTGAGCGGTGACAGATCTCCATAGTTGTCTCGTGCGGGCTTTCAGCATTATCTGCCCCTTGTGCTTATAGTGATGTAGGCAGCAGATGGCGTCTCGTGTTGTGCCATCTGGTATCCTAGGTCTGTTTGCCCTGTGGGCACGATCAAACGTCAGGTTATTAGGCAAGTCTTCTCCCAATATGTCTCGGAAGAGGGCCTTCAGCGTGGCCTCAATATCTTCCTCCGTTTGTGGTTCAGGTAGGCCGCGCACGCGGATTTAAATAAAAAATTAACACCTTCCCTGCCAATTGATCACCGACTACATTTTACTGTGATCTGATTTTTTTTTTTTTTTTACCCCTGAGGGTAAACTTATTTTTTGTAACCTCAGGGGTTAATTTTATTAAAATATATTCAAATTATATATTTAGCTAGCTCGGGTGGGTAGAAGTTAGTGGGGAACTGGGTGTTAGGCTAGCTAGGGGTTAACGTTAAAGTTTTAATACCGTTTAAAATAAAAAATAAAATATATTTTTTAAATCCCACCCCCCCTTCTATCCAGTCCTAATAAAAAATTAACCCCTTCCCTGCGAGTTGATCACTAGTATCACAGTAGCATACTGTTATCCGATTTAAAAATAAATAAAAAATTATTTCATTAATCCATTTTAAAATTATATATTTTGCTAGCTGGGGTGGGTGGGAGTTATAGGAAATTGGGGGATTTACAGTTAGTGCTGCTTACTGCTAACTAGGGGTTAACTGTAAAGAAAAGTTTATAAAAATGTTAAATCTAAATAAAGTAGTTTTAAGAAAGTTTAGGAAAGTTTAAAAAAAAAAAAAAATACATTTAAAATGCTCATTTCCACTACACCTGGAAAAAACAAGAGAAAAAAAAGTGATTCCACGCTAAGGTTCAAAATATGCCTTTTGAATTACCCCAGAGTGTATTCTTTTATAAATAGTATGTGTGGAAATTTGAATAACCAACCAGCTAAACTACTCCAAAATGGAACAAAACTTCAAAGTTAGAAAAAAAACCTGAATGGCTGTGTCTCAAATGTGCCCCTTCAACATCCACAAATACCTGGCAAAGGTACATACGGGGGTATTGCTGTACTCACACAACCTAGTTGAGCAACATATGAAGTATTATACAGTCGTAGAACACATAAGGTTTGCAAAATATACGGTGCAAACTCACTTTGTCAAAAAGGCAGAATAAAAGCTTATCACCACTACACTTGGTACAAGCTAGCGAAAAAAGGATCCCACGCTAATGTTCAAAATATGCCTATTGAAATACCCTGGGATGTCTTATTTAAGAAATGGTATGCCTTTATGGTGTAGTTGTAATATGAAGCCTGCTCAAGTGCTCCAAAGTGGGACAATGATGCATCAAAACCCTCCATGAAAATTCACACTTAAAAACCTGAACTTGTCACGTCTCTTTTACAGCACTGTAACTTCACAAAATAGTGTCTAGGTCATACATCGGGCATATTGTTTTACTCCGAAGATGTAACTGAGCATAATTTGGGGATTTTTATGACAGTGGTACATATTAAGTGTAAGAAATACTCTGCAAAAATGCAACATATGTAAAAATGCCAATTCCCCTCCCCTCACCACAAACATTGACATAAATTGGTGAAAAAAATGGTGACAAGTTAATGCACAATATAAGCCATATAAGATACCCTGAGTGTCTGATTTATCAAATGAAAGCCCTTTGTGGGGTTATTTTAACAGTCACACTGCTATAATACCCTAAAACGAGACGTAGGCCTGTCAAATCCATTTACAAAAATTCTAACTATAGAAACGGAAATAGCCTTGTCTCATATATGGCATTGTAGCTTTACAGAAAAGCTACACCTGGCACTGCAGGTCCCCTCTCCCTCCAACCTCCCAATCCCCGGTTGCTGAAGGGGTGAAAACCCCTTCAGTCACTTACCTGAGACCCCCGCCGATGTCCCTCAGCGGTGGTTTCTGCTTGCCGCCGCTCCTCCTCTTCCTTACGTCAGCCAGTGGGCGAGACTGATCCTGCCCGCCGGCTGAGGAGACCTACCGCGCATTAGAGCTCTCCATAGGAATTTCAATGCTTGCCTATGGGGAATTGAGCGACGCTGGAGGTCCTCACACAGCGTGAGGACGTCCAGCGACATTCTAGCACAAAATCTGAAATGGCAAAATCTGTGCTATAGACACGGAAGTGCTCTCTAGTGGCTGTCTAGTGGACAGCCACAAGGAGGAGTTAACCCTGCAAGGTAATTATTGCAGTTTATAAAAAAAACGCAATAATTACACTTGCAGGGTTAAAGGTAGTGGGCAAAGTGGTCTGGGTGCCTGGAGTGTCCCTTTAAGCTTGTTTACCTAATAAAAAAAATGAGGCGGGTATATCTAAGGGAAGTTGAGCATTATTATGATGACCTACTATGTACGTATTTTTGCCTCCCTCTTTTCATTCTCTACCACCATAAACAATTGCCTCAATAAAAGAAAGAATGACAAAAAAAAAATAAAAAAAAATTGCTAGGTAAAAAGTGTCAAACTAACCTTTGTTAAATAGCCTGTAATATCTACTTTATATAAATATATACTTGTGTGGCAATTTTGTTTTTGTGATGGCTCCTAAACCTTCAAGACAAACATACCAACTTCTAAAATTGTATCTTAGTCCTTGTATTTTGTGACCTGTAACTTTGTGACCTGTAACTTTCAAAATAAGCTGAAATCCGATACATATTATGTACTCTATAAATCAAGACACAAATTAATTTTGAATTACTTTTTCTAAGCTGGACACATTATGCACTCGCTATTATTGCCAAAACTGTGAGAATAAATTTATTTTAAAAAAGTTTTATGCTTTTTTTTTTTAATATAATTAATGAGAATGTATGTATATGTGACATCAAATTAAAGCCCTGTTCACCCTCTAAAAAACAATGTATAATATGTGTTGGTGCAATAAATGACAGATGCAAATTGCATTTTAACACAAACCGCAAAAATGGCATGTGTTCTTAAGCGTAAAACAAATTAGGATTTGGAGGATGATCTGGCGCTCCAATACTCGTATTTCTAGAGCCTTGCAATAAAAATTTGATATCTCCCAATTAGATCAAAAATGTGAAAAAATTGAATTGGAATTTTGTAAAAAAAAAAAAAAATATGCTACTCTTATTTGTTTCCAACCAATACAGGCAAACTGGACTTCATGCTGGCATGGGAGAGGGATCTGTGCCTTCAGTGGGAACTGGAAGAATGACTTTGGATAACTACATCCCTTAAACATAACAGTGCTCGGGCCATATGGAGAACCATTACAAGATCTTGTACCATTGGTACCTGGCCCCTTCAAGGTTACACAAAATGAACAAAGATTTTTCAGATAGCTGCTGAAGGCAGTGGCGTACCTACCACAGTCGCAGGAGTCGCAGCTGCGACCGGGCCCCTCACTGCAGGGGACACAGCCGCAGCCACGACCCCTGCGACCGTGTTCCCCCTGTCATAGGGGGGCCCAAGAGGTGGCCTACTGCCCACCTAATGGACCCCTCCAGCGGGCAGCAGAGTTCCAATCAGATGCAGTGAGGGAGCAGTGTTCTCTCTGATCTGCTCCCTCACGCGCAGTTTGCTGATGCCGGGAGCCGGAATATGATGTCATGCATGCAAATACTGAACTTTCCTCAGAGATGCATTGATTCAATTAATCTTCATAAGGAGATGCTGACTGGCCAGGGCTGTGTTTGACTTGCGCCAGCTCTGCCTCCTTGACATTCTCAGTAAATCCAATGGTGAAGCATTGTGATTGGCTCAGACCACCACTTCTGATTAGGTTAGCAGAGAACAGGCAGGTCAGAGGCAGCAGACTTGAATACAAGTAAGATGTTACTATATTTGGGGAGGCAAAAGGGAGTCAGGGGGCTAGGTGGTGGTTTTAACACTATAGGGTCAGGAATACATGTTTGTGTTCCTGACCCTATAGTGTTCCTTTAAGTTTTAAAAAGCATTAACATTTTCTAATGGTAATCCTAATGGTAATCACCACAAGGCAATGATCACTTAATATTCATTATTTTAGAGAAAGAAGGAACACAAACCTTTTGATTCTACAGAAGTGGAATCAACGTGCCATCCAAATTCATTTTCCTGTACCAGGTTACTGGAAAGCAGTGTCCTTACAATGTTGGAGCCACTAGGGATGGGTGACTGATTAGCAAACACAAGATCAGTCTCTGCAATAACCGACCCATTCCTGCAATGCAAAGGAGTAAGAAACATGACCAACAGTCAAATTAGAAATAAAAATAAAATTTCTATAAAATGAGTGTACCTTAAAATTGGCTTTAAATTCTAAAGCATGTATCAGAGAAAAGGAAGTGCTTACATTGCCACCTTGGGACACCTCCAGTTGCCACTCAAGGTGTTTCCTGGGACAGTGCTGCACACTGCAGCACTGCCATTCAGCATCTCCACACTCTACATGGAGATACAGAACTTCTCAGAGATATATTGATTCAATGCATTAATTAAATTCTCTATGGGAAAGCATTGGATTGGCTGAAATAAAATTCTGATGAAATCAACAAGGAGGCAGGGCCAGCCCCAGCAGACCCGCACGGCACTAGAAACAAGATAAGTTTTATTACCTTTTACGGGCGGCAAGCCACCTAAATGGTGGTTTCAACATGATGGGGTTAGGAATACATGTTTGTGTTCCTGACCCTATAGCAGTGTTCCCCAACCTTATCCTTATGGCCAACCAACATTCCAGTATTTATGCATTTCCCTGTTTTATTCCAATGGAGATACTGACAAAACCTGGACTGTTGGTGGGCCATGAGGACTGGATTGGGAACACTGCCCTATAGTGTTCCTTTAAGTTATGGTAGCAGGCACCCAATATTAAAGCACCTTCTGCAACTATGCTGTTCTAGACTGCTTAATGTGAACTGGTCATGCTACAATACTTTTGTAGTGTATGGTTTACAAAATTAAAAATCGCTCTCCACTAGATGGCACTGATGGTTAAAACAAAGTAAGCAATTTACCCAATTTTATCAGATGAATGCAACTTTTCCCAACTAATGCTTTAGATGTGATTTTTTTTTACCCAAGGGGAAGTGAAATAAGCACCCAAACAAAAAAAGAAAATAACCCCCTTAAGGATTGAGCCAAATGTACACGTTGTGATCAAAAAACAAAACAAAAACTTGAATTTGCGCTATATGTCTGTTAAGGCGTAATTTAGCCCTTTCATATTAAATGCACCCACACTTATTATATATAATTTTATTCAGGGGAAACGGGGCTT
This sequence comes from Pelobates fuscus, assembly GCF_036172605.1. NCBI lineage: Eukaryota > Metazoa > Chordata > Amphibia > Anura > Pelobatidae > Pelobates > Pelobates fuscus. The sequence continues at coordinate 362,097,150 of NC_086319.1, forward strand.
TCATTTAACATCAAATATTTAGGTATAAAACAATTTAATATGAATAAACAATTTTAAAAATGGGAGAAAATAAGATTTAAAAAAAAAATGTTTAGTTCTACATGACATTCCAACTGTGAATGTCATAATACGGTTTGATTTTCCTGCAATAAAATACACATATTTGTATTCAGTGATGTCTCACGTGTAAAAAAATAAAATAAAAAAATAGTACCCCCTATGTACAGGTTTTATGGTGTTTTGGGAAGTTACAGGGTCAATATAGCATGTTACATTTTTTAGTTTTTTCACATTGAAATTCGCCAGATTGGTTACATTGCCTTTGAGACTGTATGGTAGGCCAGGAATGAGAATAACCCCCATGATGGCATACCATTTGCAAAAGTAGACAACCCAAGGTATTGCAAATAGGGTATGTCCAGTCTTTTTTTTTTTTTGCCACTTAATCACAAACACTGGCCAAAATTGACGTTCAAATTAGTTTATGCATTTTCAAATATTAACACAAACTTTGGCTAGTGTTTGTGACCAACAAACACTAGCCAAAGTTTGTGTTAATATTTGAAAATGCAAAAAACCAATTTGAACGTCAATTTTGGCCAGTGTGTGGCTAAAAGAAAAAAAAGACTGGACATACCCTATTTGCAATACCTTGGGTTGTCTGCTTTTGCAAATGGTATACCATTATGGGTGTAATTCCTGGGCTACCGTACTGTCTCAAAGGCAAAGTAACCAATCTGACAATTTTCAAAGCGAAAAAACTGAAACGCAAGCCTTATATTTGACACTCTACCTTTTGAAAACACCATAAAACCTGTACATGAGGGGTACTGTTATATTCGGGAGACTTCGCTGAACACAAATATTAGTGTTTCAAAACAGTAACATGTATTAGAACGACGATATTGTCAGTGAAAGTGACATTTTTGCATTTTTTCACACCCAAATGGCACTTACACGGACAATATAATTGTTGTGATGGGAGAGGGAGATTTTATCTTAAACTGTTGTTAACCATTTTTTTTACATTTTACAGACAGCAAGGAGAGTACCTGTCATTACGACTATTCGAACACCGCATTCGAATGGGACTTAGTTATTTTTCAGGGCAGAAATAGACCGGCCACACAGCCAGAATCTGTGGAACTGTTTTGGGAATGCAAACAGGCGTGCGGTTGGTCCAAAGAGACTTTTTACTATCTCTGGAACCCCTAAACGGATTTATTCAAATTTTGGATGGGTGTGAAATTAAGGTATGCTGATTATTAATATGTAACTTTTATGAAGATTGAATGTACATTTTTAAAGTTACAGTGTATGTGTAAAAAGTATATTTTTCCTGCCTGTGATAATTTCTTTAACCCATTGTGTTCAGTAATTCTATCACAGGCAGAGGGGAGTGTTTTATTGTAATGCATGTATTTTATTGGTTGTTTTACAAAACCCTGTGGGCGGTACTAGGTTTGTAAAATAGGCATAAAAGCAGAGAGTGTTTGATTAAAACTTCAGTTCTTCTTTACCCTTCAATAGTGTTGTCGCGAACCCGAAATTTTCGGTTCGCGAACGGCAAACGCGAACTTCCGCAAATGTTCGCGAACCGGCGAACCGCGCAAACCGCCATTGACTTCAATGGGCAGGCGAATTTTAAAACCAACAGGGACTCTTTCTGGCCACAATAGTGATGGAAAAGTTGTTTCAAGGGGACTAACACCTGGACTGTGGCATGCCAGAGGGGGATCCATGGCAAAACTCCCATGGAAAATTGCACAGTTGATGCAGAGTCTGCTTTTAATCCATAAAGGGCAGAAATCACCTAACATTGACACCTGTCCTCAAAGCCCAGCCCTGATACACACTGACACAGAGCAGAATAGAGACTGTTCCCCCTACATAGGGTCACTTGGCAGATATGGATTGACACCTGTCCTCAAAACCCCTGATACACACTGACACAGAGCAGAATAGGGACTGTTCCCCCTACATAGGGTCACTTGGCAGATATGGATTGACACCTATCCTAATGATCCCTGATACACACTGACAGAGCAGAATAGAGACTGTTCCCTGTCCACAGAGACCATGATACACACTGACACAGAGCAGAATAGAGACTGTTCACCGTCCACAGAGACCATGATACACACTGACACAGAGCAGAATAGGGACTGTTCCCCCTACATAGGGTCACTTGGCAGATATGGATTGACACCTGTCCTCAAAACCCCTGATACACACTGACACAGAGCAGAATAGAGACTGTTCCCTGTCCACAGAGACCATGATACACACTGACACAGAGCAGAATAGAGACTGTTCCCTGTCCACAGACACCATGATACACACTGACACAGAGTGTCTGCGTGAAATAGGGCCGTGAGTAATGACGTCACGGGTAGCCTGCCCATAGTATCGCATAGGGTGGAAGAGCTGATAGGACATCTGAAACGTATTGGGATGGAGATGCTTAATTGTTCTCCAAAATGCTTGACACCACCCCATAGTGAATCTCTGCAAACTTTAATACCATCAGAGGAGGAAGAATGTGTCAGCCCACTGGGATTATTCGAAAAAATTCAAATTGATGATTTTCCAGACCCTGGGGTTGACATTAGTCCAGATTTACATCTTGTGACCCATGAGGATGTTCCAGGCACTACTTGTGAAATAAAGACAGATAATAAAGTGAATGATCCTTCTCCTTGGGACTTGCACCCTGTCGTTGAAGGTGGAGTAGGCAATGGCAAGAGCATGCTGTGGGTAGTCAGTGCAAACACTCTTCCCGATGAATAATGAGGAGACTAACTATGATGACGTTATTTGCGTTGAAAGTAATGATGCCAGAGATCTTTTGAAACCATATGGAAGGAACGAATTGGTTAAAAGAAAGGCAAGAGACCACCTGCATATAGACAAGAATACGCATAAGAGAAAGAAGAGAACAGGTGAAAAAGAGAAGCTGCAGACTGCCTATCTGCAAATAGTTGAGTTATGTCCTGAAGATGTCCGTGTTACCACAGTGCAGACTCTGTTTGATACACTACTGAGGAGAGTCAGAGAAACCCCAGATCTTCACGTATTGGATGAGTCGGTGCGTGGAGTTGCAGAGAACGTAGAACAAGAAATATTTAAACTTTTCCTGTGTACTGACAGCAGATATACATAGGGTCACTTGGCAGATATGGATTGACACCTGTCCTCAAAACCCCTGATACACACTGACACAGAGCAGAATAGAGACTGTTCCCTGTCCACAGAGACCATGATACACACTGACACAGAGCAGAATAGGGACTGTTACCCCTACATAGGGTCACTTGGCAGATATGGATTGACAAATCCCTGACAAACAGCTACCACATGCAAGGAAGGCAGCAGGGGCGCAAATGACCCACTCCCGACGCGGGAAGGTAGTGACGACAAATAACAATACAGGACTCTTTAGAGGCCCTGTAATTGTAATCAGTCCACTTGAAATCCTTTAACTTTGATCAATTGGAGGGAAGTCTGGTGCAGAGCCACTGACCCATGCGCAGGGCCAGCCTTAGGCCTTTGGGCGCCCTGTGCAAGAAATCTTCACCCTGTCACACCCATGTGCAAGAAATCTTCACCCTGTCACACACACACACACACACACAGGCAGACAGCCATACACACGCACACACACAACTGCGACTGACTAGGTTTGTCACCTCCTCAAAAGGACGCACGAGCCTACAGGCATTGCGCATGAGCGTCCAGTAACGTGGCAAAAAATTTCCCAGCTCCCCAGAGGCTGTCCTAGCACCCCGGTCATACAAATATTCATTAACAGCTTTTTCTTATTGGAGCAGGCGGTCGAACATTAGGAGTTGGAGAAAAGGGAGTATACCGCGCCTAAAGGTATTGGTATAAAAAATTATACATACATATATTTGATGGATAATTCGACAATAGATGGTAACCTCAAAATAAAAAGTAAAACATAATAGTGCAGTACAGTAAGTAAGTGCAAAGGACAAATAAAGCTATACACAGTCCACTCACATAGGGATGAGCTATAACAGAGCTCAGCTGTGATGCGCCTGGACGGTATAATCCCCGTCTTGGGATATCCCAAGACGGGGATTATACCGTCCAGGCGCATCACAGCTGAGCTCTGTTATAGCTCATCCCTATGTGAGTGGACTGTGTATAGCTTTATTTGTCCTTTGCACTTACTTACTGTACTGCACTATTATGTTTTACTTTTTATTTTGAGGTTACCATCTATTGTCGAATTATCCATCAAATATATGTATGTATAATTTTTTATACCAATACCTTTAGGCGCGGTATACTCCCTTTTCTCCAACTTCTATTTCACATACAAGGTTTTGGGAATCCTTGTTTTGTACACTGCTGCCTGCTCACCATTTACTATAGCGAGCGCCTATTACCCTTTTGTTTTTGTGGTCGAACATTAGGAGTGTTGAATTCCAACGTGTAGGGCTGTCGCAAATCAAGCGCCTCACTGGCATGTTGTTTCGCCGCTGGATATCGGCAAAGTGAGCCATGGCCGTGTAGGAACGCCTGAAATGGCCACACACCTTCCTGGCCTGCTTCAGGACGTCCTGTAAGCCTGTGTACTTATGCACAAAGCGTTGTACGATCAGATTACACACATGTGCCATGCACGGCACATGTGTCAACTTGCCCAACTTCAATGCCGCTATCAAATTTTTTCCGTTGTCACACACCACTTTGCCGATATCCAGTTGCTGCGGAGTCAGCCACTTTTCCACCTGTGCGTTCAGGGCGGACAGGAGTGCTTGTCCGGTGTGACTCTCTGCTTTCAAGCAAGTCAAACCCAAGACGGCGTGACACTGCCGTATCCGGGATGTGGAATAGTACCTGGGGAGCTGGGGGGGTGCCGTTGATGTGGAGCAAGAAGCAGCGGCACAAGAGGACTCAGCCGAGGAGGTTAAGGAAGAGGATGGAGTAGGAGTAGTAGAGGAGGTGGCAGCAGGACTGCCTGCAATTCGTGGCGGTGTCACCAACTCCTCTGCAATGCCACGCATTCCTTGCTTGTCAGCCGTCAGCAGGTTTACCCAATGCGCAGTGTAGGTGATATACCTGCCCTGACCATGCTTTGCAGACCAGGTATCAGTGGTCAGATGGACCCTTGCCCCAACACTGTGTGCCAGACATGCCATGACTTCCTTTTGCACAATCGAGTACAAGTTGGGGATTGCCTTTTGTGAAAAGAAATTCCGGCCGGGTACCTTCCACTGCGTGTGTCCCAATAGCTACAAATTTTTTGAACGCCTCAGACTCAACCAGATTGTATGGTAAAAGCTGGCGGGCTAATAGTTCGGACATGCCAGCTGTCAGACGCTGGGCAAGGGGGTGACTTGGTGACATTGGCTTCTTACGCTCAAACATGTCCTTGACAGAAACACATGACTGTGGGCAGATGAGCGGGAACTGCTCAAGGCGGGAGACGGAGTGGCGGATGGTTGAGAGGGGGCAAGAAGGACAGCAGTGGTTGACGTGGCTGAAGATGCTGGACCAGGAGGAGGATGGCGGCTTAGAGTAGGCATGCTGCTTGTACTCATGTGTTGATCCCATAGGTGTTTGTGATGTGAGATCATGTGCTTACGCAAAGCAGTTGTACCTAGGTGGGTGTTGGACCTCCCACGACTCAGTTTCCTTTGGCACAGGTTGCAAATGGCATCGCTGTTGTCAGAGGCAGACACACAAACAAAATGCCACACTGCTGAGCTCTGCAATGACGGCATTCTGGTGGTGGACACAGCATGCGTTGATTGGCGTGCTGTCGGGCTGACCCCGGGTGCCGATGCATGCTGTCTGACTGTGCCACTAGCTCCTTGCGACGACCCCCCCCTGCTTCCAACTCGTCTCCTCCTCCTCCTCTCTGTCTCCCCATCTGAACTTTTGCCCTGTTCTTCTTCTTGCCGAGCGGGCACCCACGTGACATCCATGGACGCATCGTCATCATCAACCGCTTCACTTGTATCTGACAACTCAGAAAAGGAAGCAGCAGCGGGTACAACATCATCATCATCACACCGTACCTCCATGTGTTTAATGCTGCCTGACAGACATATCCCTGTTCTACATCCTCTGGCAATAATGGTTGCGCATCACTCATTTCTTCAAACGGGTGTGTGAATAACTCCTCTGACATACCAAGTAAAGCGGCTGTGGTGCTAGTTTTGGTGGTGGCGGCAGGCGGGTGAGTGCTATCTTGAGAGGTGCCTGAAGCTAAGCTGGAGGAGGATGGTGCGTCAAGGTTCCGAGCGGAGGCTGTACAAGATTGGGTGTCCTGTGTTAGCCAGTCAACTAAGTCCTCAGAACTTTTCAAGTTCAGGGTACGTGGCTTCTGAAAACTGGGCATTATTCTAGGGCAAAAGGGAATCACAGCACCACGACCACGACGGCCCCTGCGGGGTGGCCTGCCTCTGCCTGTCATTTTTTGGGGGATTAGTGGTACTATGCGTGCAAGCTACTGTGAGACCAGATATGATTGGCAATGTGCACTGGAACAGTTCTGCAGAGCACACACTGTAGGCCTGAGACACCCGCTTGAAGACAAGTAACTGCTATTCAATCTATAACAGTGAAAAACAAATTTTGGTTTTAAAAGCACGCTATAGAGACACCAAATATGATTGGCAACTGTCAAAGCACGCTGGAACAGGTCTACAGAGCACACGCTGAAGTAGGCCTGACACCCAGACGCTTGCAGACAACTAACTGCTCTTCTATTACAGTGAAAAAAAATGATTTCTTTAAAATCTAAAGCTTAAGCCATTGTTAAAACAGATATGAGTGGTGGCACTGGGCTAGTGGGCACAGTATCCAATGTGAACCTCACACAGAAGCTGGCAGGCAGGCAACTGCTCTTCTATTACAGTGGAAACTAAATTTTGGTTGTAAAAGCACGCTATAGAGACACAAGATATGAGTGGCAACTGTCAAAGTACGCTGGCAGGGTTGTGCAGGGCACACGCTGAAGGAAGGCCTGACAGAGCCGCTTGAAGGACACTGACTGTCTGCTATTAGCTTACACTGGAAACCTTTTTTCTTTGTAAAAGCACGCTAAAGAGACACCAGATATGATTGGCAACTGTCAAAGCACGCTGAAGTAGGCCTGACACCCAGACACTTGCAGACAACTAAAATCTAAAGCTTAAGCTATTGTTAAAACAGATATGAGTGGTGGCACTGACTGTGCAAATGGGCAAGGCATCCAACCTGACACAGAAGCTGGCAGGCAGGCAACTGCTCTTCTATTACAGTGAAAAAAAATTATTTATTTTAAATCTAAAGCTTAACCTATTGTTAAAACAGATATGAGTGGTGGCACTGGGCAAATAGGCACAGTATCCAATGTGAACCTCACACAGAAGCTGGCAGGCAGGCACCTGCAATTACATTACACAGGAAAAAAAAAAAAAAAAGCAGCCTGATGTTATAGCCCTAAAAAGGGCTTTTTGGGGTGCTGTCCTTACAGCAGAGATCAGATGAGTCCTTCAGGATTGTAGTGGACACTGAATACCCTAGCCTAGCTATCAATTTCCCTATCTAATCAGCAGCAGCTAAACTTTCCCTCCTCTCACTAAGCATGCATCTTCCGAATGAATCGAAAATGGATGCTGGGAGGGAGGTTGGAGGGTGTGGAAGGGAGGGAGTGCTGCTGATTGGCTGGAATGTGTCTGCTGACCGAGAGGCACAGGGTCAAAGTTTGCCCAATGATGACAAATAGGGGGCGGATCGAACTGCGCATGTGTCCGCCCGCCGCGGCGAACGCAAACACGCCAAGTTCGCCGGGAACTGTTCGCCGGCGGACAGTTCGGTACATCACTACCCTTCAAACGTAGCCTTGTCTCGTTATTGGAGGGAACTGTTATAAATCACACTGGGGATTGCTATGCTCTGCATACTCCGTTGAGCTTTAAACACTTAGCTATTTTAAGAGCTTGTTCCTGATACGCTCTCCTGGAGGAGAGGTCTTCCCCACATGGTCCTGGAGAACAGAAGACGGCGAGACTCCAGTTAAGCTACGGCGGTTGTGGAGTCTGCGGTGTTCAGTGCTGTGCTTGTGGTCCTCGGCGCAGGTTAGGAAGCGTCCATCAACGGAAGGTACTTGGTCGGAGTACAGGGAGTTCCATTACAGTCCAATTTTAGTTCCAGACACTCGACAACCAAGTCCCGCTGCCTCCTTTCGTGCAAAAAAGATGGCATTTTCTCTGCCACATGGCGTTCGACTATGCGAACGGCGGCCACCCATCGAGAGCGCTCAATTGACTGTTCCCTTTGTAGTTAGTGAGACAGGAGGGTGGTTGGTAGTTTAATCTAATGAACCAATAAAAAACTTAAAATAAACGAATGGCCAAAGAAAAGCCCGAAATCAAAGCAGGTTTTCTCACAGAGTCTTGACAGGATATTTCGGGACGTCTGGTCCAAGTTTGAGCGCCTCATGAAAGCATCTAGAGGTTAGCAGGTACAACTCACTGCACTCTCATCTTCACTACCGGGCACTCCTCATGACTGGAAAGCAGATTCCTTCAAAAGAACATGGTAAGACTGCGGAAGATTTAGCTGCTGCATATTTTTCCACTTGACTCCAAAAGGCTCTTAAAAGTCTGGTGAAAGCCCCCATTAAAATTCGGAGAGAACCATGGTGGATTTGGCTGCGGTGAACTTTGCACTAAATATGTGCAATTCGTTTCGGTCCTAATATGAATTCGGACGATTTTTGGACAATTCGGACATTCGGGTACTTCCGAATTGCCAAAGGGCCAAATTGCCGAGGTCCCGAAATTATCGAATTTCCGAAGTTCCATAGCACAGTATTGCCCAAGTACTAATATACTTACCCAGTTAAAGAACATTGTAAACATTTTTTTTTAAATTTTGTATTTTATTGAGTTATTCTCAGCATTATACAACTTTTGTTAAGAATAAAAAAAGGAATCAAACATTTATGTGAATATTCAAGGACAGAGGGGTGCATATTTGCATGTTAGTCATGTGCATATGTCCGACTCACAAGTACTTGTGCCCAGAGGTTGTAGTGGTGCTAAGCCTTTGCTGGCCGCAGGCATTTTGGAGCAGTCCAGTATCAGTGGAATGGTGTAGGTTCAGTGAGGGTAAGGTCTGGTATCCCAGCCTCTACTGCGGTTTCTGCTTCTTGGTGGTAAGTTTTGTTATACTTTTAAAGGCGCGCTTGGCGTTTTCTCCACATACTGCCTTGCTTGGTGAAGTTGGTGTGTCCTCCGGCTGCGGCTGGAGTGACAGGCTCAATTTTTGTAGGAACTGATCGGGGTCGTCTTGGGACGTTAGCGTGAAGCTTTCTCCCCCCATTCTCAGCTAGTATTGATCCCTCTGTGCCCCATCGGTACCTGATGGACGAGTCTCGTAGTCTCCTGGCCACTGGTGCCAGCCTTTTTCTCTCTGCTAGAGCAGAGAATGGGATATCAGCAAAAATCGCTATTCTGTGGCCTTCATGTGGCACCGTCCCCATCTCTCGGGAGCGCTGCAGTATTTCTGATTTTGCCGCTATGTCCCTGGTCACCGCTATGACATCTCTGGGTGCTTCACTGGGTGCTGCGGCTGCTTTTTTTACTCTGAACACTGATGTGATCAGTGGTGAGTCAGTGTTGCTTTCGGCGCCCATGGCTGTCAGCATAGTGCAAAGCCACAGCAGGAGCTTTGTATTTGCGACCAACTCCGGGATGCCCCTAAGTCGCAGGTTTTTTCTCCTGTGACGGACTTCCATCGTGGTCACCACTCTATGTAGTTGCTGTACTTGTGAGGTGAGTTCTGTTAGCTTATGTTCTGTAGCCTGAGACTTCACCTCTTTAGCGGTCTCTTTTAGTTCTAGTTCCCGCACTTTTTGGTGGACCACCCCTTTTTCGGTCTGTACTTCCGGCAGATCCTGCTTCCATACTTTCCTGAGGTCTATTAGGAGGCGTTTTATGTCACCTTTGGTTGAGGGTGACTCATCTTCAGACCCCGGCACAATGGAAGCCTCCTCTGAGGAGGTGGGAGGTGAGGTTACTCGGTCAGCCTGCGAGGCTTCTGAGTCCTCCGTGTCATACTGGGCCTCGGGCGCCATCTTGGGTGTCTGTTGCGGCACTGGCCGTTCGAAGGAGAGCCGTATATCTGGCTGTCTAGTCGGTTCTTGACGGTGAGGCTTTTTATTTTGCGCCCCATGCTCTCTGCTTTGGGGGGTATCTGTCTTTCTTGTGTAAATTTGCGCTTGTTCGTTGGCTTGAGACTCTATTCCCTGGGCCGGTACGGAGCTCTCAGGGAAGACGTCCGCTCAGCTTCGTGGTCAGCCACGCCCCCCACATTGTAAACAATTTTAAATAAAAAGTATACAAACATAGCCAGGATTCAGCTGTAAGCATTTGCAACACTTACAACAATCAAGTAACATACATTCATATAAAATGTAAGTTACTTGGTCAGTCAATGTAAAGACAGGAATGAATAAGTAGATAGCTCCCTAATACCGTGGGAATTAGGGAATTATCTACTAAAAAGGCTGAAAGACCTAAATTGGTCTTTCAGCCAAATTTACTAATACTAAGAAAAGATTACTTAGTATTAGTAAATTAGGCCCCTACTCGCTATACCGCGAGTAGGGGCATGTCTATTAAACAGTGAGCAGAATGTGGCTGCTCACTATAAAAATTATAGTATATATTAAAAACTATAATATATATAAGTTCCCCCCCCTGCCGAGCCCCTTGCCCCCACCCCTGAGCGGTGGCCCCGGGCTCCTACCCCTGAGCGGTGGGTGGGGGCCCTAAATCAGAATAAGGGGGTGGGGGTCAGGGGGGAGGACATTAGGTCCCCCCCCTTATTAGTATTTAGGGCCCCCACCCACCGCTCAGGGGTGGGGGCCAGGGGGGAGGACAATAGGTGTGTCTCCCCCATCATTTTACTTTAGGGCCCCCACCCGCCACTCAGGGGTGGGCACTATAGCGAGTAGGGGCAAAATTTACTAATACCAAGTAATTTTTACTTAGTATTAGTAAATTTGACTGAAAGACCAATTTAGGTCTTTCAGCCTTTTGGTAGATAACTCCCTAATACCGTGGGAATTAGGGAGTTATCTACCAAGCGGCTGCAAGAGAAGTCCCGAGGTGCCGATGTCCCGAAATGCAGTATTTCCGAAGTCTTGAAGTGCCGAATTGCGAAAATCCAGAATGCCGAACCGAAAATTTTCCCCATGCACATGCCTACTTTGCACCTTTACCAATGCTACTCCTACAGAAGGAGACCTGACCCTACGATCCACCAGGCAACTGGCAATCCTATGGCGCAGGCATCGATGCAGCTGGTGACACTTCCCTCATGCTTTTCCTTACCTTGAAAACGCTTTACTTGGGACACTCTCCCACGGGCTGCTACACAATTTGCAGGACAGTGCTTTACCCACCCAGGGCATAGGATGACCAGACCTCAACCTTGATCTTTATGTCCACCAACTGTTCGGGACATTTCACTGTATGCACACTTCCAAGCTCTGCTTAGGGTGTTCTGAATACCCTTATAGTTTTCCTCTCTGATTACTTCTGCATATTATGTTGTGGTCCTTCTCGTGATTCACTCTAAGCATACCGTTTTTTTTCTTCTTGTTATACTATACAAAATCAGTCAGTTAATATATCTGACGTGCATGTTGCTATGCACTCTCACTATACTAATGGTCGTGAAAGCAAATACCGCAATACAATAAAGAATTAGAATTAAGAAAAAATAAATTAAAAAAAGAAGATTCCATGATGCTTTGTCAATCTAAAGGCATGCAGAGCACCATGATAATTGTTTTACATCATCTGCGGAATTACCAATATGGGTGCCCCTGCTCTAGAGGCTGTGTACCAGACAGCCACTAGAGGTGCTTCCTGTGACTTTCATGGCATATAGCTCCATGAAACATTGGACGGCCTCACGTTTTGCATGAGGACATCCAGAATCTTTAAAATGCCCATAGGGAAATGGGGAAAGTCTAATGTGCGTCCCACGTTCCTCCATCTGGGCGACGTTGCAGGAGAAGCGGATCGATCTAGCACCAAGCAACCTCTGCACTGGAATCCGCCAAGTGTTAAAAAGGTTTTTAATCCCTTATGCACTGGAAAGCACAGGTAAAGAACTCTATTGTTAGACATGCAGGGTTGTATTCCCAACGCTAAAGTGTTTCTTGAAAAAATAAATTTAAAAAAAATCTGCTAATCCTGAAATATTTCTAAATCTCAATACAAATGTCTATTTAACCTTTGAAATAAGATTTCATAGTATATACTCTGCAAGCAGGATTAGATCATCTGGAAGTAACAGCGGTGATGCATATTTGCAGTCTCTGCTAAATATTGCAGTAAAAATTTTGTTTGTTTGTTTTTTAATTTTAACACACAAAACAAGTTTTTTTTTTTATTTTTTTATTTTTTTTTTTTTAAAACAAGTAGTTCATCAACCTGATTTACTACACCTGTACAAAACCCACTATAGTCCTCTACATCTTCAGATTGGAAACAATACCCCCAAACGTATGCCTTTGCCACGATCCTGTAAGCCACAGTCCTATATACCCAACTGTTTTACACTTAGAATTTTAATAGATGGATTTGATAGGTCTGTCTCATTTTGTGGCATTATAGCAGTTTGATTGTTCAAATTAGCCCACAAAATGCCCACCAAGAAAACAATTCAAGGTATTTCATATGGTGTATATTGTGCTTGAACAGCAGCGCTGGAAGAGCACGAAGACTACAACCACAGATAAAGGATCCACTCAAGCTCTCCCAAAAGGTAGGGAGACTGTTTGTATTCCTTACACTATAGAATCCCTTTAAGAATAAAGTTGCACTGCATACACTGTATAGCTTTCTGGTGCGTGTAGGTCTTACTGCACAAGCAAACCGATAACCCATTACACACCATCTGTGGAAAACCAGGAGAACAACAATTTGTTCAGCACGGTAGCAAAAATTAACTTGTGCCCCATGTGTTAAGTGAATTGGCTAAATATTATAGTTTGTATTATTACCCAGGGTAGTAAGAGATCTGTTAATAAGGAAAAATGCATTTAAATAAAAATGGTTACATCGTAAAGATTAGCATGGGTACATTTGACTTGCGATTTTTTTATTTTTTTTGTATTTTTTTTGCATAGGATACCACACTAAGCTTTATTCAACTGAGTATTATTTTTACTTACAAAAAATTTTTGATGGTCGATTGAAGAAAATCGTTTTGATACGTTGCGGAAAAGATCTTGTTTAACTGCAAAGGGATACAGAAACTCTTGTTAGAATGGTCTTTAAAATGTTATCACTCGTCATAACATAATGACCTAACAGTAAACCGTTAACCGGCCCTTATGTTACTTCAAGAAAAGCAATGAGATAATTTTATGGACATTTTCAGTTGTTACATTTGACTTCAAAAACCTCCCCTCACCAAGCAATTCCTAATTTTACAAAAATTTACTAAAACAAATAAGTTAGAAATGACTTGTCTTTGAAAAAAATAAATATATATATAAATGTTTTGAGTTTCCAGCTTTCTGATCCTTTTAATAATAGTTAAGAGACAGTTTGTATATTGAGGGCTCGTCACGGAGGCCGATCCAATACCCAGAATATCAAGATTACAGGTGAAGAAATCCTATGGGGATTCTCCTTAATCTGAGATGTGGTCCTTTTCAGGTAACGATGGAGTTTGCTTCTCCAATGAAAATACATATTGTGATATATAAAAACCTTATTGTATTTATAACCTGGCACTCAGGTCATATCCGAGACCATTATGGGTGGGGAGAAGGAATATATTGAAAGCATGAAGGCTTAATAAATTAATTGAGCACTTCTGTAATTCAATAATCAGATCAGTATAGTAATCAAGTAAAATGATAAATATTTTACTTGTTGAGATTTTATTGTAAAAATACTAATTTTATTGATTTTTTTTATTCGTATGGTGTTAAAAATACCCTCCTTTTAATGTGTTCTTTTAATGGAGAGTGTAGTAACTGCTAGCTTTCATGACTCTAAGATCCGATCTTCAGATAGAACGAATAAAGCTGAAATCATGAACATGTATAAAACACACACACACACACACACACACACACACACGACATGTAGCTGGCCAAAGGGGATAAGGCAATATTTCCTGAAGTGTCAAACACTTACTAAGTGATAGGATCTTTATCTACTTCGATCAAAGTACCAAAGTAGTGCTATCCAACTGCTGGGTCACAGGTTTGATCTACCAAAAAGTTATTATACAAATGGCTTCTTTGCGTCGTAACATGTCAAAATGTGTCTCTTTCAAGTTAATTTCACCTATTGCACTACTCTCAAAACCAAAATATTTGTATGATCAGTTGGCTGACATTCAGCCAAATTTCTACTCAAGATTTTTCAATTCAGGTATTTACAAACCGCCAAATTGCAGACAATTCTCCAATACAGTGCATTCACCTGTGGTATAAAATCTAAAGCATTGTTAGGTTTAGAGCCACTATTAAGCTTCATGCTCTACATTGTACAGCTTGAGGGCACGTGACATATCAGACCCTCTTACTAGTATAGAATTGGTTTAAGGCTGGTGTCTTGTATATAGTACGTTCTGCAGAGGTCTCCCTTAATTCACCAAGTATAAACCAATCATGCTTCTGTATGTAGTCTGTATTATCAGTAGGTCACGATCAGTTGTATTATAAGCTTTGTATTGGGCTGTAAGCTGGTTTGAGCAGGGCTTTGTACACCTCGTCTGTTATATTCTGTGTGTCAGATATCCCCATTTTAGAATTGTAAAGCGCTGCAGAATATGTTGGCGCTATATAAATACTAATATTATTAATATCTTGTAACATAAGGCACCCTTATGTAGCCGACCACGGGAAACCCGGTCGGTTACCTATGCCAATTCCTTTCTGTTAGTCGTCCCAGACCTATTTAGCATACACAGAGGCCCATTTCTCTCCCCCCCCCCCCCCCCCCAGTAACTGGACAACACATTTTTATGCATGGGGTCTCCAACAACCCAACAGGGTCCCATCCCAGGGTTCACCCCCTCCCAGGGGTCTTAGTGCAGGACAAGGACATTGCTCCCTTTGTCCCCGTTCCCGCCACCCAAATCCATGGTCTCTTGCTCCAGATGTCAGGGGGTCTTCATCCCAGAAGGTCTTCAGCCCAGAAGCCTCTGTACTTGGGAGTCAAAGTGTGGGGAAAAGGCTTCCGCCAGGCACAGAAAGCCTGCGCATACTAACTCAGGGACCACCACAACGGTACATGGCTCAAACAGCATCCGTTCGCGGGGTCCGTGTGAAACCAGGCAAGGGAAGCATCTTTCAGGACCTGGGGAGGTCCTCATTCGGGAACCAATTCATGAATGCTCGCCCTGGATGGTGTTAGTCTATACGAAAGGGCGGCCACACAGGGGAGGGCATGCGCCAAGGCTTCCCTTGCCGTTTTGGCACTATTTTAGGGTGCCAACGTCCTAATGAGTGTTCTAAATGGAACCATTGGGGTGGTCTCCGTTCGGGAGGTTAATGGATTCCTTTAGTGGAAGCACTTCCCAACGGGGAGCAGACATAATACGCCAACACATAATAAAGAGAGGGGAAATGTTAAAACAAACAGATTACCCTTGAACATATTTGCTCTGGTCGCAATTTGTTAATGAACGAGCCTACATAAAGTCCCATCCAATCTGTGCAAAGCTGATCATTGAAAGGGGCACTACAAAACAACTAAAGCGCTTCAGCTTGCTGAATTGCTTTGTGTGGTAAAAAAAAAATATAAAAAATAAAAAAATTTTTACAAAACATGTAGATTTTAAATAAAAATTTGCACTTTAACATTGTTACAGCACCCCGGCTGTCAGACAATAGGTCCTGTTACATATCCTGTTTTGTTTAGATCAGTGGAGAGAAACTCAAGAGGCAGCAACTGCCCAGAGCACCAGCCTTGCAAAGACTTCTCATTAAGCTGCATTGGGAGGTCTGATTTGATAGTCACATCAAGTCTAGGTGGAGTTAGAAGGAGAGGGATTTCAAAGGCTGCAGATAAGTGAACTGCAGGTATTGTAAGCGGATTTTAGAAAAATTCCAATTAGGAAAAAAATTAAATACATTTTTTATTGTTTCTCACCCCTCCTTGGTGGAATGTTTATTCCTCATTCTCAGGTCCTCTACCAGAGGCCTGGGAGATCAGGGTTCTGCGCAGTAACTTAGTGGTTCTTAGAATTGCACTCAGGCCTCTTTGCACAGTCTGCACCTTGGATCTTGCCTGTGTGGTAGACTCCAGCTTCTACTGATCTGGTGCAGAGTGCCTGTTCCTGTGCTCAGTGCGGCCTTTCAGCCCCGCCTTTTTCAACCACTGGTAGGATTTTGTCATGTGAGCCACATGCACTGCCAGTGGTACACCTGGTGTAGAGAGTTGTCTTGCCAAGGAACCTCCTCATTTTTCTGCATCCTCTGTTGTCTCAGGCATTCCCCTAGCAGATCATCTTTGGGAGCCATCTTCATGATGTAATTGTGGATGCTATGTGTTTCATCCAGGACTGTGGCCTTGATACGCATCAGACCCCGCCCTCCTCCCAGCTGGTGTACAATCTGGGTGCTGAATTTCGGGTGTACTCCTCCATTCATAGGGAGTAGTTAGGGGGTCCTAACATCCAGGGTGACCAGCTCTTCCCTTGGCCAGGTTATTATTCCAGCTGGATACCTGATGAATTGGCTTCAAGAGTGGTTTTCCACCTATCCATTGAGTTCTTGATTAAGGCTCCTATTGTCTTTTGACCTTGTAGAGAGCTAAGCATTCCAGTATGCGTGTGTGTGGCATTGTGTCTAGGATTTCTTGTAGTCAATCCCTTGTGACTGCCAGTAGTTGGTGTTTTGATATTCTGGAGTTTCCAATCCCCTTCTGAGAATTGCCCATATAATGACTCCTAAGCCCTTGGATCTTGGAGGCTATGATGCCTGACAGGAGTTTCCATGTTGTGGGGAGGCAGGTTATTGGTCAGGTAGTTGGACTGTGTTCCCTTGTGAGGGTCCTTCATGACCAGTATTGTTCTGCCTCCTATTAGCCAGTCAGGGTGGGAGCCTGTTGCTAGTAGCTGGTTTATTTGTGCTGCTAGGCATTCATATATCATTGTTCGCTTCTTTATCCAGTAGGTGTGGATCGGGTCACGTCCTGGGCTTACCAACTCTTCACGTGTGCTGCTCACTGTATGATGGTGACTGGTACCTGTTCTGTAAGAATGCAGTTGTCTGTTTTCAGGTCTAGTAGCCACTGGGCCTCTGTGTTATGAGATGCTTCTTTCTCCCAGATACTCTTCCAGTACTGGGTAGGTCTTGGGAGGAGATGTGGTGGTTACCCTGTAGCTGTGCATACACTTTGGATGTTCTTTTCGCTTCTGCTACTCTGGTGTATCTGCTCAGTCTGGTTGCCAGTGCTGTCAGTCTTTGCTTATCCGTTTCCAGCACCTCCGGTATGGGCATATCCTTGTATTTCTGCAGCAGTCAGGATCTATCTTTGATCTTTCCACCTCTGAAGTTGCTCCAGCTTACTAACTCTTCCAGTTGTCTCTGTGGTGGGCATTGCTTCTCTTTGAGCCTGATCTTGTAGTTAAAGCGACACTATAGTCACCTGAACAACTTAACCTAATGAAGCAGTTTTGGTGTTTAGAACATGCCCCTGCAGCCTCACTGCTCAATCCTCTGCCATTTAGGAGTTAAATCCCTTTGTTTATGAACCCTAGTCACACCTCACTGCATGTGACTTGCACAGCCTTCCATAATCACTTCCTGTAAAGAGAGCCCTATTTAGGCTTTCTTTATTGCAAGTTCTGTTTAATTAAGATTTTCTTATCCCCTGCTATGTTAATAGCTTGCTAGACCCTGCAAGAGCCTCCTATATGTGATTAAAGTTCAATTTAGAGATTGAGATCCAATTATTTAAGGTAAATTACATCTGTTTGAAAGTGAAACCAGTTTTTTTTTCATGCAGGCTCTGTCAATCATAGCCAGGGGAGGTGTGGCTAGGGCTGCATAAACAGAAACAAAGTGATTTAACTCCTAAATGACAGTGAATTGAGCAGTGAAATTGCGGTGGAATGATCTATACACTAAAACTGCTTTTATTTAGCTAAAGTAATTTAGGTGACTATATAGTGTTCCTTTAATGAGCTGGAGGACCACTATTGCTGTAGCATATATGAGCCTGAGGGTCTCTGGTGGTGTAGGTTGGGATTGTGGACAAAGATTAATTAGCTGCATGCCGTCTGGCAGTTTTCCAGTGATCTTTGGTAGTCTTGTCCATTGGTCAATGACTGCTTGCTTTTCTAGGCTCTTGAAGATGTTTAAACATTGTGTAACTAGCTGTTTTGGTGTCAGGGTAGATGGTGGTCTCTTATTCGTCCATAGCCCCCATATACGTTTCATGTAACACTTCTCATTGAGTCGGCTATTGTAGTAGCATTCAAGCAGGTCTAGGTTCTTAGGAATGATTTGTTTCAGTAGCCCACTTGTCAGATTGCCTTGGTTCCCTGGCATCGGACGCAGACCTTGTTAATCTGGGCATTTTACGAGCCAGCATGACTCTTGTTTCGTGTTGCTCTCATATTATTGAGGTGGGCAGGGTTTATATCGTTCGGTGTCGGAACGGGATTCGAACCTGTGGTTCCCAGTCAGTGACAATCATCATCAATATTATTATATTTATATAGTGCCAACAAATTACATAGCGCTTTACAATTGGTGGACTAACAAACATGCAATTGTAACCAGACAAGTTTGACACACAGAAACAGAGAGGTTGAGGGGCCCCCGTCAATAAGCCTACATGCTAGAGGGAGTGGGGTAAAGTGACACAAAAAAGGTAAGGGAAGTAGTTTGGTAGAATAATATTCATTGAAGATTTAGTGAGGATTTTTTTTGGAGCCATTAACAGTCTAATTGATATGCTTTTGTGAAAAAGTAGTAGAGTTTTGAATGAATTTTTTTTGAAGGAGTGGAGACCTGTATTCCAAACAGTTTAGTGTCCCTGCCCTTACTAAAATGCACAAATTGAATCAATGATGTCCTATGGGATGTTCTGCGGAAAACCCCTCTAGTGGCTATCAGTATAACAGTCAATAGACCTGCAATGTAAACATTGCAATGTCAAAAAACTAAAACCTACATAAACAAAGGCACGCACAAGCAGAAAAAGTATTTTGTAGTAATGAAGGTGTTTGATTATATAGTATTCACCATTATCTATAAATTTTGTTTTAGGTTTGATGTGTAACTAGGTTATATTGCATTGTGCTTGAAATTTTGGACTTTTGGTACAGAAATATAATTTTGGAGTTTTTAATGTATCATCTATAGTCAAGTTGAAGTGCTACCAGTGGGAGGGTACTAGGAGAGACTATAAATGTTAAAGCAGATTACCTAGACACACTCCAAATCCAATTTTCCTTTTTTCACCTTTGACAGTTTTTTTTAAAAGCATGCACAAATAACCATGTATAACTGTACAGTAAATCAAAATCAATAGAAATTTTTCTCTTTTTTAAGTGATGTATATTGCACATTCCATTAACTTACTATGTGGCTATTTTGGGAAGTATCAAGACACGTTTTTTTTTTCCCCCCCGATTTTAAATTGTCCAAAAATAAATAAAATGAAAATTCTAATTTTATATTCCCAGACCTTTCTTTCACTCGTTGACCTAAGGTAACCTCTTTTACATTTTTTTTCCCTGTACTGGTAAAACCACATTCCCCAGAAACAAACACACAC
Organism: Pelobates fuscus; assembly: GCF_036172605.1. Lineage (NCBI taxonomy): Eukaryota > Metazoa > Chordata > Amphibia > Anura > Pelobatidae > Pelobates > Pelobates fuscus. Next base: position 362,116,946 of record NC_086319.1, read on the forward strand.
ACATAACACTGTCACTCTGTCTTTGATGAAATTACACTGAAAGTAGGGGCTATCAAAGCGTCTCCATTTTGCATTTGCTTTAGCAGCATTCAATGCAAGACAGAGCAGTGTTCATCCAGTAACATTTTCAGTTCTGCAGGAATACATAGCACATCAATATACGGACTGATTACTTGCGTACTCACCACTTGTTGCACTTCATTCTCCAGTATTGTATACTCTTTGGATTGCTTATCCTGTAGCTGCAAACTGTACGCAATCCCAGTGAGGCGAAAGTTGAGGGGCACGATTGGTGAATAGGCAGTAGTAGTAGTAGGAGGCACAAGAGTTTGTCTTCGGTCAGCTAGAGGGTCATCAGATTCTGATACAAAATGGTTTCCCATAGAAGAAGAAATTGAGAGATCTTCATCCTTTATAGCACCCTCGGTCACTAGCATGGCAGGAATAACAGGCACTGGAGAATAGGAGGTGAGAATGTCCATCTTTGTACTGTTACGGGTGCTAGATGTAGACACTGCAGCTATGGCACCCTTAGAAGTAGTTTTATGGATTGGTCCCATCTCAGCAGCTTCAGTCTTCAAATATATTCTGTCCGCACTTGTTGAATACATTGTTGGCATTAACCTTGATGTAGTCCCTCTGAGTGTAGTTGTATGGAAGTCTGGAGAAGGGAGATGGCCTTTAGTGTGTTTTATGGTTGAAGCGGCAGTGTGATGGGTTTGAGTGGACACGGAATGCTGTAATTTTGTGACCATTCCAAGAAAAGCTGCAGATGATCCCGAGGCCTGGAACTTTGTAGTCTTGATGCTTTGTGTCACTGCACTTCGTGTTGATGCAGTTGAAGCCACTTCTTGTGGACAAGGAGTTTTAGGGCACTTTGGTCTACGGAACCCTATGGATATATTGACAAGATCTGTACCGTTTAGCCAGCTTAAATCTACTTCCTCAGTTGTATTGGTGAAGGTAGTCTCAGAGGAAGTTACAGACGCTACTTCACTGCTTGCGTTATAGATTGGTGTGGTAGCACTGAAGGTCGGAGACTTCCATTTTGAAGTTACAGAAATTCCAGTAATTTCTGTAACCGATGACACATACGTAGGCGCCGTTCCATAATGATCGACTGTGTGTGTCACATTCTTACCTGGGGAAGGCCAAGGATGGGAATGCAAGGTGTTTGGATCTGTAACAGTTTTGAAAAACTTATGCTTGTCCTGTACAAGAGTTACGGCACTTTGCGTCACTTCAGAAATTGGAGACGAAAATTTGGAAGTGGTTGAGGAACTGTGAAGACCTCGAGCCATATCCCTAAATGCAGTATGTCCAGATGAGGGCATAAATGTGGTAGAGAGAGGAACTGTGGCACCATTCTGTTTGGTAAAAAGCCAAGGGTAATGGTTTGCAGCAAGAGATTGAACACTAGGTAGCTTTAAGGATGTTAACGTTTTTTCCGATGAATGTGTAGTTGAAGGGTTTGAGATAACTTGGCCATGCATGGAAACATCAGTGCTACCAACAGTTGTTTTCCCAAAGTCTGGTAAATTTATTGTGGTTACAGGTAAACTAGAATGGTCAAGCAACGGCTTTGTGATGGTTTGTTTTGTATAGCTTAAAATTTCTATTGATCTAAACTTTTTTCTTGAAGGCTTCTTAAAAGTAACCCCCCAGACAGTGTCACTATATGGAGAACTATGCACTGTAAAGTCTGATGACGTAGGGACAATTGTGTTATTCACAATGAATGTGCTTTCATTTAGTCTTTGAGTTTCCAGTTTGCTCTTTTGTAACGTACTGAAATTGTTGTGACCTGATGTAGATGTGTCTGGAGTAGAAGATAAACCAAGACGTTTGGGAAGAAATGATGCAGTGAATCTGGACACCTCATGAGTTTTAGTAGATGAACTAGATAGTTGTAGATGAGGAGATTTGAGTTTTGTGAAATCCCAAGTTAATGTAGCAGGAGTAGTACCCTGAGAGTCCACAAGGCCAAGCACAATGAATGAGCTTTCATTCAGTCTTTGAGTTTCTGGTTTGCTCTTTTGCAACGTACTGAAATTGTTGTGATCTGATGTAGATGTGTCTGGAGCAGAAGATAAACCAAGACTTTTGGGTAGAAATGATGCAGTGAATCTGGACACCTCAGGAGTTGTAATAGATGAACTAGATAGTTGTAGATGAGGACATTTGTGCTTTGTGGAATGCCAAGTTAATGCAGCAGGAGTAGTACTCGGAGAGTCCACAAAGTCAAGCAATGACAATTTTGTTCTGGAAAGCAGGGTATCTTTAGTTGAAAACAAAGATTCTTGCTTTTTTTCACGTTTTATAGGTTCTGTGGTGCCTTTGGAGTTATCAAAATGGAGACTGTTAGAAGTCTCCTTAACACTAGATGTAGGATATTGTCCATTGAGCAGCATATTTAAAATTGTTTCGATGGTTTTATTTTCAATATGCAATGTATGATTGTGCAACTCTTTTAATGGAGTAAAAGCCAAAGTCTTGAGCTCCATTGCATCAGTGCTGCTTTTACCAAAATGTTGAATATGTGCTGAAGAAATTAGATTAGGGGGAATAGATCTGTTCAAAATGGATGTGTTTGGGTCGTCAGTCACAGGAAGCTTTTTTGCTGCATTAGAAGGTGTTGAATGCAAAGTTGATATTTTGGCCAATATCTTGAAAGGGACATTCACACTTATGCCATCACTTGACATAACAGACTGTGTTCCCGTCAAAGGAAAGCGGTGACAGATTGTTCTAAAGGAATTGTGGTTTTCCTCTCAGTTGCCAAATTTCTTCCTAAAGTAAATGAAAATGATGAATAATCATATGTGGTGGTTGATGGTAATACGGTTTTGCTTACGTTTGTTTCTGGAATAGGAAAATTGTCCACGGGTAAAGATCTAACCATTGCAACTCTGTTCTCCAAGATGGAATCTCTTTCGAGAAATGACCCAAGGCTCAATTTTGATTTTCCCTTCAAAACTAGAGTAGAGCCTGATTTTCGAACCCCAGATTTGACAGGAACATTTTGCTCAACACCAAATAATTGGTTTATCATGTCTTCTACTGCAGAATTCCAGACGTTTTTGGATGTGTGAGGCTCATGGGTAGCAAGCACATTACCTAGTAATGCAACATGTCCAAGCTCTCTCTTTAAAAGTCTTCTGTTTCCAAATGGTTTAGATTGTGTCACACTAGCAGAATGAAAACGATTGTACAGATGTTTGGAAGATTTTAGTTTAAAGGGTTGCAAAGGTTGTTTTTTTCTGTACAAAGTCCAA